>NC_050084.1:7614752-8224070 GCF_009764565.3 Dermochelys coriacea | reverse complement strand
GATATGAGTAAGGCTGGCCTTGGATCTCTGGCGCATGTGTGACTGGCAGCTTTCTGGCTATGCTGAAGGGTACTGTTGTCTGCAAAGGGCAAGCCGGTTTCTTCAGAGAGCAGGATTCTTGCCATATTTTCATACCTACTCCAAAGAACAGAGCAGCCTAGAAGAGCAGAGAGATCCAGTAGATGATCTCGGAATGGGGATGGTGGGGTGTCTGGCATAGGGAATAGGATTTTAACACTGGTTATGGAGAGTGAGGAGGGGGTTGGAGTGGGGAAAGGGCATTTGGTAATAAGGAGAATATTTTCCTCTATAGAGGGATATTTGGGGTGTGAGAAAGGGGTCTATCAAAGCATCCAGATCCATGCTCCTGATGCTTTCCCCTTGACTAGCGCTGGTAACTGATTGGGTGGGGGGCTTTTAAGGAGGGCACAGCACTGTTCAGATGTGCTGGTGCTAGAGGCAGACCTGTGTGGATCTAGATTAGGGTTTGGGTTTGAGGCTGAATTGAGGTCAGAGTTCCAGCTTGGATACTATAAAACCCTCCTGAGTTGCTTTCATGTGATTTTTTTTTTTTTTGGACCCGAATGGCCGAAATCTCTCAACTCCCTAATTTTAGGAGATTCTGCCATCTTGGAACGCTTCAGAATTGGCTCCAGATGAGGGGTTCCTTTCCATTGTTGATCCAACATTGTCTGCATAATCCTAGGGTCAGGTTCAGATCCAAAGGCTCCAATCAAACAGTACCTTTCCCCTCCCGCCCCCCTGCAGAAATGTGCAGGGTGCTCAGATTCAGGGCTCCAGTTCAGATCTCATTGCTAACTCCTACCCGTAGGTTGTAAGGAGCCCTCGGATTGCTGGTTAGTGACTTCTTCCCCAAGCATTTTTAATCAGGGCGGACTAATGCCTGCAAGAAAGCAGCAAGATGCAATTGTCTGGCAGCTCCCCCTACTAGCTGTTTCACCGACCTCAACTCTGGTTGTCCATGCTGGGATTTGAACTGCCCTTGCACCATGTGTGCGGCTGTCTGGAGCACTAAATGCCTTAACAGCTTAATGGCATGGCTGACTGCAGCAGCACCCACTTCCTATCCCCCCTTCTCCAGCCTCTCCAAATGACTTCTATGGACAGGAAATAATTGGATTTGAATGTATGGGGCAGTGGCAAAATCGTTCCTATGTTTAAAATCTTGGTTAAAAAGAGAATGTGTATTCTTCAATGAAGGGAGTGTGAGTACCATGGTTAGTGCCTAGAGGGCCTTTATTTAAAAACAAATCAAAATAAATACATACATGAAATCCTCTGGGGGTATCCATTCATCTAATCCTTAACCCTAGTTTTTAATTATTCAAAGATGGATATTTTACAGCCTATTTAAGTGGCACAACTACTGTCATAAGGGGAACTTGTGGCACCTTAGAGACTAACAAATTTATTTGAGCATAAGCTTTCAAGAGCTACAGCTCACTTCATCAGATGCATTCAGTGGAAGTATTGATTGGATTCCTCAAAGGAGGAGGAAATTGGCATAGGATGTGAGTAAGGCTGGCCTTGGATCTCTGGCGCACAGTATTCAGAAAAAGTCCTCCTTTTCTTTTTGCAGATACAGACTAACACGGGTGCTACTCTGAAACCTATCATAAGGGGCTTTTTCTAATTCCTGAACTTGTCCCTTCCTATAGCGCATTTATCAGTGTTCTCCATTGTCTGTTTGATTTGAAGGTCAGGCTGTTTTATCTTGTGCCTTCTCATAGACGCTGGGTTTATACCATTTTTATCTTCAGGAGTCCTGAAAACAATCAGGATATTGACGAGATTAACCAGCATAAAGCTCAAAGCATTCTGCTGTCAATTTCCACATGATAACCTAGTCAGACTCTAGGGTTTGCATACAAAGAAGCCAGGCAAGAGCTGGTTTTGTGGGTGTGTCTACTCACAAATGAGGCAACCCTGTGTCACTGGGTCCCATTCAGGCTGGCACCTGGAAGCAGCCAGAATAGGTACACACAGTATGTCCCAAATACAGCCCGGGGCCTGTGCAGAGCTAGTTCATACAGTCAGGAACAGAGAATAGTCTGCGTGGGTGCAGTGCATGGAAGCCAATGTAGGGTCATGGAGCGAACACTCATAAACATTAGCCCCACAGCATCTATGCTACAGCCTGAAATACCACCTGAAATAGGAGCAAATACTGGTTCTCGGGGAGAACGGAGCCTCTGTTATCCAGCCCAGTGTTAACTCTACAGTTGATCTCTTATCCCATTTGCAGAGACAGTCATCAGATCACACAGAGCCAGTGATTAAACCAGAATGTAAGGAGAGAGAGGACCTGAAAATGTCATGCTGTGCCTTGGACACGCATCCTGACAAGTTTCTGTTAACAGTGAGTCTGCTCCAAAGCTCCCTGACATCCATGGGAGTCTTTTTCATTGACTGGCTTAGGATCAGGCTCTGTAAGAATGGCACTGCAATCTTACTTAACCTTCTCTCCTGGACCCAGGGTCAGGACTGAGTGAACAAGTAAAGAGTGAGCAATAACCTATTCCTTGTCAGCTCTCCTGTTTGAATCTTGTCCACATAACTAACGTGGGCATGGTTTGGTGCCTGGTGAGCCAGTTATCTAGGCCAGGGAAGTGTATTTGCAGTTCAAGTCAGCCAGCGTAAGCAAGCTACAGAGAAAACCATCCATCTCCAAACAGCAGGGAGTATTGTCAAGGCCAGATCATTAGGTGGTGTAACTAGACATATGCCATTAAAATCCAGTGCGGCTACGCTAGCACAGGAGCTAGCCCTGTATCCTCTAATGCGTCAAACTGAGCTGCATTGCAATAAAAATATATTTGTAGCCTACCCTTGAATTCCTTTTGATACAAGTGGGGATCACAGTATCTGGACCCAAAACGCTGTTCGTACTTGTTCTCTAAAGGCCTATCAGTACAAAGGTGGTTCTGATCACTTCAGTTTACATGAGTATCTTACAGGGTTGTTCTTTATAGCCTTGGGTTACTTCCATTGGTTCCGATTCTAGATTTTAATGCTAGAGGTATACAACTGGCATTGCCCAGCAATTGCAATATTTTACTGTTCTGTTCATTGTCCTGTTAGGTCAGTACAGTGTGCTGTTAGAAGCCTTTCTGGTTTTATTGGGGGTAATTAGAATTTTATGACACTAGCAGAATGGGAGGGTCTTGTCCCCATAAACAGGTTTATAATGGATATAAACTCTGCACCCTATAACTTAGTGAAATTAACACTTTCAAGGCAATTTGAGTGGCAGCCCAAAAAGCAAATAATGTTTCACTCAATTCACTTTTGAGCTGGAAATCGGAAAGGGAAGGAAGGCTTTTTCCACTTTTGCCCTCTAGCCCAAAGTGCAACTGAAAGCAGGGCCACTGGCTAAGATATAACCATTTGAAAAGCAAACTAATCCTTTCCATTTAGCTGGTCCTGTTTCGGTAGCTACTTCACTATTTGAAATGTATTTGTAAACTGTTTGGCCATGATGATCAAGGTAGCTCCACCACAGAAACAACCCCAAAACAATTAGGGGTTGCAGTTACTCTCTTTGTGCTCTTTCCTCCAACTCCAAAATACTGTTTTGGGCGGGATACATTTTTCTGATCCCTATTCAGTAATTTTTCTCTCATGCCACATAACAAGTGGGCTGCATATTAAAAAATCTTCCAAATCTCTGGCTATTACCAGTCACAAATCCCACAGAAATTCATTCTGCACCACTACCAATAAATCCCCTGCCAGATACTCACACACAGCAGAAACCCGGCTCAAATAAACAAATCTAGCACTGCGTCCCAAAAGCCATAAACCTCAGGGTCAGATAGGACCACAAGAGGGAGTGAGTGCTGGGCTTGAAGGAGCCCTTCACAGACTAACCTGTGAGAGGATTCTGGTACCATGCAACTACTGTGCTGGGGCATGGGGCGGGGGGTTGTTGGAGGGAGACCGATTGCAGACCTTTTAAAGTGAGATGATAATGATCAAAATGAATCCAGCAGCTGAGTGGGGGCTTTGATCAAGTGGTTCTATATTAGATAAGGGTTCCTATAGTGAAACCAAGGAAGAGCAATTAACCAGTAAATGAAAAACACCACAGTCTGACTGATTTAAGGAGGTACTCTCATAAAGCCTGTACCTATTCACTCTCTGCACTATTTGGACCAGAAGCCCAGCTCTCACTGATATTCATTCAGGCTTCCTCTCCCCTATTGCTGCACTGTATCTTGCAAGATCAGTACCTTAATGCGCGATCCAACTCCCATGCAAGTGGACGGACGTCAGTGGGGAGTGAATGAGGCTCTTGATGCAGATCTAACGTACGTGGCAGTGCTTGTGGCTGTGTCAGTAAGCATGAGGGCTGGAGCCTCCGTTTTATTTAAAATAGTGGCCTGTGTACCTGAGAGGTCACGCAGAAGGCGACTGTGTGGCATGTACTCTGCGTGGCATACTGGAGGGCTGCCTTCAGGCCTGGTGTACGTGAAATGTAACAAAGGGACTCAGGCCACGAGAGCAGAGGTGGGCCACCTTTCTCTGCTCCTGGGCTTTCTTTAAAGGGATTCCAGAGAGTGGGATTCCTGTGAAGCCTGAGGAATTGATGTCTGTGGGTGTTATCCTGTTGCTATTTCAAGGCCCTGGCTCCAGGAAGGAGGGAGAGACTGGGGCTTCCTTGCTTCTGAGACACGAGTAGACTTTTACAGCTTGTAGGGCTAAATCCTGGCCCTGAGCAAGTGAGCCGTATGCGAGG
Source organism: Dermochelys coriacea (assembly GCF_009764565.3). Taxonomy (NCBI): domain Eukaryota; kingdom Metazoa; phylum Chordata; order Testudines; family Dermochelyidae; genus Dermochelys; species Dermochelys coriacea. Next base: position 8,219,311 of record NC_050084.1, on the reverse strand, counting down.
GACCTTACTGCCGCCTTAAGGGTGTTGTAGGATTCTTATTGCTGCAGGCCTCCCTGTAGGGGACTGGCTTGGCTGGCAAGTCCACACAGGTACTGATCCAGAAGCTCTGCCCTTCAACCCCTAGCCCCTCTGATTGCCAGGATGGGAAGAAAGTCCACAGAGCACAGCTCCATGTTGCACATAAGATACAGACTCCCTCCTGCTAGCTCCATTGCACATCAGAACCAGCCCAGTTCTGCTGCCTACAAGGTCTTCGATGCCTGCAAGAGGTTGGGAAGGGAAGCACGATTTACCCCTTGTGCTAGAGGCAGATACTTTACTTTCTTCTTCACCTGGGACAGGAAAGCACAGGATCAACCAGAGAGTAATAATCATCTGATCATCACTGGCAGTAATCTGTGTGATTATAGCTCTCTTCCTCTTATCAGTAAGAATAACTGCTCTCCTCTTGGGACCTGAAACGCACTGCTGGAGCCATGTGGAATGTTCACAAGCCAAATGAAACTCACCATCTCAAGCCAAGTGAATCTCAAGCCAAATGAAACTCACCATCTTCCATTGCAAACCCAGGTTCCACCCCCAAACTCCCCAACGCCCATGAAGCTCCAGGGTTTTAAGTGACATGAGCGCTGAGTAAAATGAATCACCTAACCAAAACGGAGACAGGGAAATTCCCCACCTCAGGGTTCAACTCAGTCCTATGACCCCGGGTGTGGAGTCCAGCATCCCCCAAATCCTTGCCCCCACCTATGTCTCATAAACAGCACCTGATGGCTGCCTTCACTTAAATCTTCAGCAGTGGAAAGCTTCTTGCCTATGCTGGGCTCCTCCTTGTAGGTCATTTAATTGGCTGCTTATCCTGAGTCAAACCTAGTGCTGGAGGAATCTGCCTCTTAAGCCACAGCCTTAGTCTAACAAAACCCTGTGGTTAAAGGCCATCAGGAGCTGAAGTTTTCATGGTTGAGCTGGAGCTGATGCTGGGCTAGTTGGCCTCAAAAACATGGAAAAGCCAATAAAACATTTCACAGGCTGTACAAGTTGGTGGCCAAACAATAGCCAGGTCCAATAAACAGACTTTTATATTATGGTGGTAGCGCTACAAAAAGCACAAGCCCATTGACAGTGATTCTTATGCAGGTTCCTATCAGCACAGGCTGCAGTGGGATAGTGGGGAGGGAAGATGGGGGAGAAATAAAACTCTCTTTACACTGGAGCTACTTCAAGCTGTGAAACTACAAGATGGGGAGAGGGAACAATTGATCCAACTTTACAAAAGATGTCCGACCTTTACATAAACCATGAGCTCTGACTATATTAGGAAGATCTCTGAGGGCCTTCTCTGTCCCAAGCCTTTGCAAGAGAAAAGCATTATAATCTGGGGCAGAGAACAGCTACTGTGTTTGCAAGATAGGTTATGATTTTTCTAGCTGATGGCAAAGATCACAGGATTTCCAAAAGATCACTGGCAATCAGCACCATACCAAACACAAGGACAGGTTAGAGAAATATATGTCAGGGATGGTCTAGGCCAGGGTTCTCAAACTGGGGGTTGTGATCCCTCAGGGGGTCACAAGATTATTACATGGGGGGTTGTGAGCTGTCAGCCACCACCCCCAAGCTCCACATCACCGCCATCATTTATAATAGTGTTAAATATAAAAAAAGGTGTTTTTAATTTATAAGGGGGGTCACACTCAGAGGCTTGCTGTGTAAAAGGGGTCACCAGTACAAAAGTTTGAGAACCACTGGTCTAGGCATACTTAATCCTACCAGAGTATGAGAGAGAGATTAGATGACCTATTAAGATCCCATCCAGCCCTATGTTTCTAGGATTCTAATGGATCAGGTGTCCTTTGAACACCTGCAATGGGCTCAATATAGGACAGTCCCTGTTTCAAACTGTTTACAGGCTAGAAGGAGAATTTTTCAAAAAGGGGATTAGTGATTGTGGATGTCTCCATTTTTGGATGCCCAACCTGAGACACTTAAAGGCCTTGATTTTTCAGGAAGTGCTGAGCATCCACGCTATGAAAATCAGGCCCCTTTAAGGAATCTCAGACTCCATAGCCATTCAGAGAACATTTTAGTCCAGATGTATTGGGCAACCCTTGGGTGGGGATTACTGAGCATAGATTTTGTTTCCTGTTTGTACAAACTATGTTACAAACTCGCTTCTTGTGGGGCATTGTGAAAACCGTTCAATAAGCATGTGAGGAGAAAAGAGTGAGCGGATAAATGGGTGTGGGAGGCACCTTATGAGCATGGAGGCTGCCCGGGCAAAGCCTAAAATATGGCATCTTCTATTAGGCTTCTTATACGAACATAGCTAAGAACGGTGTGTTCTGCTCTAAAACTGCTGAGTTTGGCTCTTGGGTGCTAAAAGCCAATCAAGATATTTAGGGGACACTGTTATTAATAATAATAATTAATTAATAAGTTAATAATCATCCCAGCATTTTTCAGTGTTTTACAGACATTTCATATTTAATCCACCTACGTAAGTGAAAGTGTCTGCCTGGCATTGGTGCTGTATAACTGATAGTAATTACCCCCATTGAGTGGAAGAGAAAATTCAAGGCAGAATAGTTGAGTGGCTTAATGTCAGAGCCAAGAGAAGAACTGAGTTAGTCCCGTGCTTAGATCACCTGGCTGCACATTACGCTTTATTTCAGTGGTGCAGGACCCACCTAAAAGCTAGGGGTATGATTGTCCTTATCACATACGCATACTAGCTCTCAGCAAGCTAGTTTGAGTATAAATAGTGTAGCCATTCTGGGTAGTGGCAGCAGAGGCATGGCTGAGCTGTCCCAAGTACATACCCATCAGTTTCAGGTGGATTTTTACATGCTCAGGCAGGCTTCTGCTGCCCAGCCAGTGCTCCTGCAGCTATCCTGATGTTTATACTCATGCTCGCTCTCTGCGAGCTACCACAAGTATGTGTATATATACGAGCAAGGGAATCACATCCTAACTCATCGTGTAGACGTGACCCTAGTGCAATGTTAGCAAGTGTTCGCTTCCTCACCATGTAGATTCTTCCCACCCAGCTAAAGCTGCTGTTTCTCTGAAATTGACCAAGCTGTACAATCTTTCTCCCTTGAACCTATCTAAAAAATTCCACTTAGCACGAATGTCAAGACTGCCATCTTTCTTACCACCCGTGGATGCAGTGTTGCCAACTCTCATTATTTTATCATGTCTTGCAATATTTGGTGTTTTTTCTTAAAGCCCCAGCACCTGGAGTCATGTGATTATGTGAAAACCTCAGGTTTTTTGTTTTTTACTTAAAACAAAACTTCTTACCCTCACAGGGGCAGAAGAAAGCTTGAAAATATGAATTCTAAAGGCTCAAAAACCAAAAGGCAAATAAAAAGAACCCCAAATGCATCATTTTAAAAGAATATAATTTTTAAGCCAATCACATTATTGGCCAGGGGGAGCGGGGAGGGGCTAACTCATTATTTTTGAGACCAAGGGTTGGAAATATTGTGATTTTTGTGTTTGTAACAGAATCAGTCCTTGTGGGAAAACCCTACTATATTTAATAGAGATTGAAACAACTGTCTAGGATTTAACAGAGAATAATATCCCTAGTGCAGAATTTTATAGTATTGCTTAAACTTCTAGAAAGACACTCATTCTCTATAAAATACTACAGGTTTTTAGAGTAATTTCTATAGCATCCTATTACATTTCTATAAAACATTATTGGTTTGTTCCCTAATAAGTTAGATAGGGCTTTTCCATAAGGAACCAAATCGTATTTTTGCTTCCTACTAAAGAAAACAGGAGCTGTCTATCATTTATAGATTTTTTTTTTAAATATCACTTTCCCCCCTTCTTGGTTTTATCTCCCCTCCCATTGTTTAAATAATTTGTCAGATTTTCTGACCCAACAGCAGTTGGAACACACTTTGCATGAGGTTAGGAATACAGGACAAGAATGTGTGTGACAGTGATTTAGTTGAGTAATGTTTACCCTGTTCGTGGCTGGGACAGTCACTCAGACTGACAAATGTCTACCTGCCAAAGAACATTCTTCCATTATCAGGGATGGGAGAGGTTTCTGGGGAAAAACCAGGAGCCAAAGTCATCACAGGAGGATTCCTAACTGTTCAACATGTTTAACCAGCTGAAAATCTAAAGAAAAAAATTGAGAGAGGCCTTTTCATGTTCATTCTGTACTCGTTTGTTGAGCAGTGTGTGAAGAATCATACAGATTCTCTCCAGAGGTGGTTGCATTTCAGTGGTGGGTGGGTGCATATGTGTCAGTTCAGTGCTTCTTCAGTGGGTGGTGATGGAATTAGATGACCTCTAGAGTTGACTTCCAACTCTGCATTTCTATGCTAATTTTTAAAGGAGGAAAAATGTCATGTCAGATCATTATAATCCACCATCATTCATTTTTCTTTCACCACCATTGATTCATAGGTTTTTAAGGCCAGAAGGAACCATTAATGATCCTTTAGTTCTTAAACTTTTACCTACTGATTTCTGCATCAAGCCCACCAACTTGTGGTTGAACTAACCCACATTATGACCCTTGGGCCTTTCTCCCCTTGGCTGAAATAATGACCAACGTGAAACTTCACCCAAACTTTTTCAAATTTCTTGTGACATTTGTATAAGTTCCTTTGTCCTCCCCAACCACCCCGTTATCATTCATTTTTGCTACCTCTGTACTGCTCGGTTCTGTCCAGAAGTAGGCGTATCAGAAGGCTCACAAAGAAACCCACTAGGTTTCCAGGCTGGGTTTGTAGCCCCAGGCAGCTCAACTAGTGCAGAGCTGCACATAAGCCACCTGATGCATCTCCAAATTGAACATTTTAGCTGCCTTCCACGTGGACTGTAGGGAATCTTATTTTTCTCATTTACACGGGGCTGCCACTAAGTTGCCCTAAATGCTTAAGACAGTTGTGATTTCCTTGGGTCCTTCTCACATGAAGAGCCTGATATTTTCATAGCTCCTTGTAACTTCAGTATCTGTGAGATTCAGGATTTGCTATGTTGTGTAGCCATCATACAATGCTGGGACGTGTCATGGCAAAGCTGCAATCAGCTCTCCTACAATTCGTCCATCGCTCCCAATCACAGCCCTTGTGATGCAGAAGGTCATTAAGAAAGGAAGGTAGATAGGTAGGTAGGTTAGTGGAGGGACAGGATGATAATGAGGCTTGCAGTAGAGCTGTACAAATAACTGATGTTGTTGTTTGTTTGTTTGTTTGTTTTTTGCTTGGCTGGCCATTCTGAAAAATTGAGGGCAAAATATTTAATGTTAACCAAACATGAATTTTTTTTTGTTGAAATTGTCAGTGAAACAAAACACTTAAAAAAAAAAAAAAGTTACAGAGCAAATGATAAATTTTGTTCGACCAAAAAACAAAATGTTTTGTTTGGTTTTTTGAGTTTTTTAAAGCATTTTTAAAATGCAATTGAAGTGCATTACAAAACAAAAAGTCTTTTCAAATTGCGAAATCAAAATGGTTCATCTTGAAAATGTCGAAATAAAATGTTTCAATGTCTTGGGGTTTTGGGGGGGGTTACTATCAATGGAGACGATTTTGGTGAGTTTGACATGAATTTGCAAAATATTGTAGCTGCCCTGAATCTGGATTTTATTTTATTTTTTTTTTGGTGGGGGGGAAAAATGTTTGGCTGAAAAATTTCACCTAGCTTTAACTTGGAGCCTTTCAAAGATGTTTGTAAAACCCTGTTGGATTCTCGGCAATGACAAATGCTACGTTGTCAATATTCATCACATCTCAAAGCTTTGCGGTGGCCTGTGTGAGTGAGTTGGTGGTCTCACTCCAGTTTCTTACTGTACAGGACTCTACATCTCAGCTGGGGCTAACTAGCATTCTTACTGGGGTCTCCGCATAGAGGTTAAGGATGGAATGGGCCCTGGAGACTGAACCCCTTTCAGACTCTTTCGAGGTGGTGTTCCTCTCCGTCAGGGCTGAGGCACAATGGCGAGGCAATTGCATCTCTGCTGCCCATGATGTATCTGTTCTGTGAATAGACAGAGGCAATGAAGCTCCAGGGCTGTCAGTCCTGTACCTATCACAACCAGTCAGTTCAATCTCCCAAGAGAGGGTATTAAACCTGCATGTTATATGTAGCGCTTGACTGTTTATAATAAATGGCTTTTATGCTGCATTTGTCAAGGTGGCCTTGTAAAAGCGGCTTTTGTTTCCAGTGGGTTTCCTCAGTTAATTATTTGTGATCTGCTGTAGATGCCTTCCAACGACACACTACAGGTCCTATGGTTATCAATGCAGGAGATTTTTTAGCCAAATTAAATATATTTATACTGAAGCATTGTGCTAATTCCAGACTGGATTGTTGGTGCATGTAGACTTTGATGGGCTGAGATGTCCTTTTCCCTTTGGAGCTGTCATTCTTTTATTTCCCTGACACGATCTGTTACTCATAAGTGTCTCAAGGCTGAGTCAGGAGGGAAAACGTGATTCATAAAGGCCTGGAAGGGAAGTCAGAACCAGACTGCACTTGGCTGCTAGGAAAACTTTTTGATAGCTGAGAGAATCAGGAGCTGAAGGCCGGAGGAGGGGGAATAGTCATCTCATGGGACACAGATTCATTCACCACACAGTCCAAACCAATACCTGACAGGTGTGTGCAGCTGTATCTATAGCTATAACTGTGGGTATGTCTATGCTGCAATCATGGGATCTGACTGGGGCTTGAGTAGATGTACCTGAGCTACTTTTAATGTTGCTAGCTTGGGTACTGGAGCAGTGAAGCTGTAACAACACAGGCTTAAGCATGGCCCGTCCAGAACCCTGGGGAATTACTCGCTGGCTAGCCCATGCTGAAGCATGCATTGCTGTGGCTTCGCTGCTCTGGGACCCCGGCTAGCTAGCTCAGGGATGTCAACTCAAGCTGCAGTCATGATTGCAGCATAGACTCTTGGTTTTTACTGGTTTTCACCCAAATTTTAGACCATGCAAGTACATGAAAATACTGATTATGGTAAGAAAATCCAGTACGTAACATTAGGTAATGTGGTCATAATAAGTTAGTCAAAGTGTAAACGCAAGGCCGTCTGCTAAAGTAAAGCAATGTGGTGGGAGATACATACACATGCGTGCATGGTACATATGTGTACATACTGTTAATGTATGTAAACTATACATTAAACTGCTTTGACTTTCAATACTCTTATTTTTCTCTTATTTAAGAAATCTGTCCTCCTGTTCCCCAGTATTAACTCTGATATTTACCAGGAAAACTGAAGTTAATTTTTGGCCCTGATTGTCCCCCATTTTTTTAAATGTTGTCATAAACACTGACAAATTCCTGAGTACATTACCTTGTTTGCAGTTGTAGCCTGGTAGAGAGGAGGGGTTCCTTTCCTGTTACAGTGAGGAGAGTGTCCATGTCATTAGAAACATCATCACAAGTAATTCTCTTTGGCACATTGTGTCGTCTCAGCAGAGAGGCCCAGATACCAGGGTGAAGGGCACTCTGCAATTGGCTCCCCAGTGGGTGGACCCTTGCACCCCCGCAGACCCCATTGAAGCCAGTGGTGCTCTTGGATGTTGCTGGGGTACATCTGCACAGATCTCACCTCAGGATCAGGGTCCAAGATAGCAAGGCCAAGAACTGAATTGACATGGAATGCCCTTGTGCCCTGAGAGATGGCTCAGCCACAAGGAGAGGGGCGGTCACAGGTGGAACAAGGTGGTGAATCTTGCTCGGCCACTCTCCATTGTGCAATTAAATAGAGGCCTTGAGTCATCAGGGTGCCAGTCTGGCATCTTGCACCAGGACTAAAATTAAAAACATTTCTAGTGACATAAGAACTGGGTTCCGGGGAATCTGGGAAGTGAATGCTGGGGTTCTTCCTGTGTGAGTCCCCACGCCTGCTGTCAAGTCTGCAGTTAAATAACAGCAGCTGGGACTAGATCAGAGGTGACATCGTTTTTCCATGTGCTTTCCTGCGAGTCCTTGACTAGCTTTTGGCCTTCTCCGCTGAGGTTGTCTTTACAACCCATCTGGGGACAGAACTTTGACTGACAGTAAAATAAACGCGGGGCCTTTGACTCCTGGATGCATGCCAGCCTGTCAGCACGCATTGTGTACTTTCTCTCTTGTTGGCTTTCTAGCTTTTACTGTTTGGGGGGAAGGTTGTAAACATCTGTGGAAAGGTGGCCCTTGCACAAAAGCTCTCCATCAAGGGTTTTACAGCCCTGAAACACCTCTCAGCCCAGCAACGAAAACATGTTGCATAAAGTGCAATTAGACAGGCTTAAACAGTGCTGTGCATATTCTGAGCACTTTCGTTCTGCCTGTCACTGGTCTAATGCAATAGATGGCGTGACTGCAGAGTAGTGAGTAATCTGTCTAAAAGAACAGGTGGTGTAAAAGCAAATACAAATGCAACAAGGGCAACATATTTTAAACCAATGTGGTTTACAGTTGCCTTCTGCGTTTTGGTTGCTGGCTTTCTTGCATGCAAAATGCTGCATTTGCACATAGGAATCGCACTTGCATGTGGGTGGCAAGACATCCAACTGTCTGATTTACACAAGTAAATAATCATGAAAACCAAATTGCAGGTGCAATTATTGAGACCTGGCTGAGGGCACCTTGGAAACTTTGCCCTAACCTGAATTCTGGAAGACAGGGGAGAAACATTCCCCAATTCTGGCGAGCAAAGCACCTAGCACCGGATTCCGTGCATCACCAATTTGCTTGGACTCTTTAACATGGTTATGAAATAACTGTTTGCTAGAAGGAGGAGCATTAGGGATAACTGCATGTGAATGAGCAGCCCAAACATTCCTGCCTTTACTTCAGAATTCCTACATCCGTGCCATCAAAACGAGAGATTTAAAAGCAAATGCAAAGCAAATTAAATTGATTCAAACCAGGTCTGAGAAAGTAAGTGCGAAACAAATCAAAACCACTCTGAGACCCAGATTCTAAGTGATATAGAAGACACAACTGAGCAGAGCTAAGGCGCAAAAGATTTCAAGCCCGTTGCCCAATGTCTTGTTCTCACTGCTTTTGTTGTCGGTGATTAGAGAGATGAAGCAAACCCAAAACTTACCCCCAACTTTCCCCCTGCCCAAACATTGTGGGTTCATATACAATTTTTCCCATCTCTTGTGATGCCTGGATAGGAAGATCTACTGTTCTCAATCAGGGTAGAAGATTAAAAGCAGGCCCAAAGCAAATCCCTGGCTCTGAAGAGCTCTATCTCATGAGTTTTGGAGTGTTAGGAATCTAGATCCCACCTGAGCCCATCTCGTGTGTTCCTTGTAAGAAAACAACACCAGTAATGAGGCCTGGTGTTTCTGCAAGCATACATGTAAGACTAGTAACAAAGGCACAGAGCAACAAGATCATGAACTATCGTGGCTGCCTTGGTAACGGATGTACAGATGTCTCTGACAACGCGGTATCAGAAGAATTTTATCCCTGGTGTCTTTTATTATTATTGTTATTATTTATTTTAAATAAAAGCCATGAAAAATGTCCTTTTTTCTCCCCAGAAATGCCACCATCTCATGCTGACTTGTTGTTTGCTGCCATTTTAACCTGTCGTATATAATGAAAACGCTTTATGACTAGAGTTGCCAACCCTCTGGGATTGGCTGGGAGTCTCCCAGAATCGGAATCAATCTCCCGGTGGCTACTGAAACCAATCTGGGAGATTTTAATAGGTTGCTAAAAGTTCAGTCAGCAGTGCAGAGGAGCTAAGGCAGGCTCCCTGCCTGCCCTGGCTCCGCATGGTTCCCAGAAGCAACCAGCATATTCCTCTGGCTCCTAGATGCAGGGATGTCCATGGGGGCTCTGCACGCTGCCCCCGCCCCGAGTGCTGACTCTGTGCTCCCATTGGCTGATGCCTGCAGGCAGGGGCGGTGCCTGCAGGCAGGGGCAGCGCACAGAGCCACCTGGCTGTCCCTGAGCCTAAGCGCTGACATGCCGGGCATTTCCGGGAGTCACCCGGGGTAAGCACCACCTGGTCGGAGACTGCACTCCTCACCCCCTCCTGCACCCCAACCCCCTCCCTCAGCTCCCTCCTGCACTCAAACTCCGTCCCAGAGCCTGTACCCCACAGCCCTTGTGCATCCCAACCCCCTGCCCCAGGCTCAGCCTGGAGCCCTCCTCCCACACTCCAAACCCCTCAGCTCCAGCCCAGCAGTGAAAGTGAGTAAGGGTGGGGGAGAGAGAGCGATGGAGGGAGGGGGGATGAAGTGAGTGGGGGAGGGGCCTTCGAGATGGGGCGGGGCCTCCAAGCAGGGGCGGGGCAAGGGTTTTTCAGTTTGTGCAATTAAACAGTTGGCAATCCTATTTATGACTGTCTGGCAGATGGGGGTTGTTAATACGCTGCACTTGGCCTTCTTTTTGCAGGAGTCCGATACAGCCAGCAGGGGAACAATGAGGTCACTTCCTCTTCGACAATCAGTCACCATGGCAACAACGCCATGGTGACCACCAGCCAGTCCGTCCTACAACAGGTTTCTCCAGCAGGGTTGGACCCGGGCCACAATTTACTCTCGCCTGATGGTAAAATGGTGAGTACACCTGGCCCATTGTAGCTCCAAAGCTGATAAGATAAGAGGGCCCAGCAGGCAAAACAAACAAGACTTTTTTTTTTTTTTTTAGTTTCACACAAGGCCCACGTTAAACAATGAAGCATTGTAGGGCTGGGGGGGGGGGGCGGGGTAAAAAAATCCCAGCTGCCATGAGTCAAAGGCAGCGCTCTGACCATAGCTTTCCCCGCCAGGTAGTGGTGGTGTACGTTCTGAACCCAGCCAATAAACCTGACACAGGCCCGTTCTCATTTTATTGATTGAATGCCTTGTAAAGGAGCACAGAGGGTGGATCACTGTTTGTTTTTCGCTGACGCTGACATTTGTGTTGATAAAATGCTCATTCATTTTTTTTCCCCCTTCAGCCCCTCCAAAGTTCTAAGTTTCACCAGGGAAGCAGTTTCTTTACAAGCAAGCCCCTTCCCCTCTCTGACCCCAACACACACACACACACACACACACACACGCATCCCGGGTAACACTTACTACACACGTAACCTGCTGCTCGATGTGTGTAACTGGTCTTCCTCTGCACCTGGTTCACAGAGGATGGGAATCTGTTACCACTCAAGCTGAGTGGAGTAGTTTTGGCCCAAGCTTTTTCTTTTTCATTTTTTTCTTTCTTTTTTTCGGCGGTGGGGGGGAATACAGATTTGGTGACACCAAAACATTTTGCGAATTCATGTTGATTTCACCTAATTGTCTGAAAATCTTTAAAAAATTGAAATGTTTTTCCTTTTTTCAGTTTGAAAGGGCCTTTTTTATCATCTCTCTTTTTTTTAAGACATTCAAACACAGTTCGGAACGGTGGATATCTAAACAAAATGTTTCAATTGACCCAAAATGAAAATGTTTTTCAACTTCAATTTCCCAAAAAATTTCAAAAAAACCTCTGGCTTTGGTCTGACCCAATTTATTTTTTAACATTTTGAAAATGCCAAGCTCTAGTTACAGAGCCAGTAAACAAGGCTCTATAGTTCAAGCTGTAGCAGCTTATGCATTTAACTCTGGAGGTCCCCATTCAACTCCCCAGTGTGTTAATTAGATGGTGACCTGCAGTGTTGTCTTGGTCCCATGGTATTCGAGAGACAAGATGGGTTGTGTAATCTCTCTTATTGAACTAGCTTCTCTTGGTGAGAGAGACAAGATGGTGGCCCACACGCAGGCTTTTGAAATATAAATGAGTCCTGGTTATAATATAGATTAGGACAATGGTAACTGGCTTCAACGAGAGCCTTGAAAAAAGATATGTGGCCATGGTAATAAATATCAGTGGGCCCAAGCTACAGAATCTGAATCCAGATTCCTAACAACTTCCTACAGTGAAGCCTTTGAATCCGAACGTTAGGTTTGACTCTCACTGCAAAGAGAGATCTGGATTTTGCAAATGACCCCCTATGTTCAGATTTCACATGCCCCAAAAGTTTGGGACATGCATTTCTAAGCAGATCACGAATAATAATAAACAATAATCCAGAAGAATAGATGACACATCAGGCATTAAAAATCAAAGGAATAAAATGACTGATTAGTATTGTGAGCCTTTCCTTTTAAAACTCAGAAAAGTATTTTGAAGTAATAGCCCAAACACCTTATTTATTTTATTGTATTGCAATAAGGAACCCCAGTCACAGAGAGGAACTATGTGGTGATAGGCGCTGTACAAACAGAATAAAGACCGTTCCTTCCCCCAAAGAGTTTACAGTCTCCGTATAAAACAAGAAATCACAGGCACCAACTTTTTCTGGTGCTGGTGGGTGCTCGCGCCCCCCCTCCCCCTACCCCATCCCCATTCCAACTCCTTCCCCAAAGTCCCCACCCCAACTCCGCCCCCTCCATGCCCCTATTGGACCCCTCCCCAAATCCCAGCCCCGCCTCCTCCCCAAACATGCTGTGTTCTCCCCCCTCCCTCCCAACACTTGCACTTGCTGCCGCAAAATGGCTGTTTTGCGGCGCAAGTGCTGGGAGCCAGGGGGAGAAGCAGGACATGGCGGCGTGCTCAGGGGAGCAGGCGGAGGCAGAGCAGAGGCAGAGCAGAGGCAGAGGTGAGCTGGGGTGGGGCAGGGAGCACCAATTTTTCCCCATGGGTGTTCCAGTCCCGGAACACTCACAGAGTCAGCGCCTATGCAAGAGACCGCAGGTGCATAGGGGACAGACAGACACATAGAGGAAGCACAATTAGATGAGATTGGTCAGCATAATGATAGCCAGTGGTCTCTGCACTCTAGCTGCCTAACTATTACCAAGGTTTCTGTAGCCCATCACAGCCAAGGAGAGCTTTCTGGAAGGATTTGGAGGAGGACAATGAGGTCGTTTTGCAGATGTTTACAGTCAGCTCCTTCCAAGTGTGAGGGGCAGCATGGGAAAAAGCACGCCAGTGCTTGTTTGAAATTTAACAAGTTAAATTTAAGTTTACAGTTGAAATGGAACCAATTTTAACCATCACAAAAACGTGCACAGCAGTAAAAGCTTTTACCCAGCTTTAGCAGTGCTCAACCAGCCCCACTGAGCGTAGGATGTACAGCACCATCAACAACATTTATAGTCCTCCATTCGTATGGAGCTGTTATCTAGTTTATGTCTGATCTCCTCCTCAGAGCTAGCTGGTGCTTGCAAGTTATTTAACACAAATATGCTGTGGGCTGTGGTTTCCAGTGCATAAACATATTTCTTTAAAATCTCATATCAAATTAACAACAGCCAAGGAAGTCATTGCAGCTTAAAATAATGTTGTTGTTTGAGGCACATGCTATTGAACCTATAAGGAGTTTGGGCTTGTCATTGTTTTATGAGCCTTCATTGCCTTTTAGCATCACAGCTATGGAAAACTCAGTGGAGGGTTGTTTTAATGATGTGGTTTGAATACTTTCTTGGTCATGTGATCTCTAGCGGTTTCTTTTGGTTCAAGTTTTTGGTCGTAATCTCAAGTTTGAAATTAGCCCAAACTGCAAGAGAGTTCCATGGTTTTGTGACTGATTGTTTGACTTGCACACCTGCTGTGGTGTAAGATGGCCTTGAGGAACTTTTTGAAGAGGGAAAATACCGGATAAGAAAATCTGACTCATTCTCATGCTCTGAAATGCACTGATATATTTGTTTCAATTAAAGGTAGGCCCATCTCAAGCTCACATGTGCAAGATACATTTGCAAACTGAGGCCAAAAATTTCACACCTGGGACTCCGAAGTGTCTCCCAAATCCATACTGAGGTATCTAAATAAAAGTGGACTGATTTTTCAAAGGGATGAACACCTGCAGCTCCCATCAGCATCAGTAGAATTTGTGGATGTTCAGCACTTCTGATAATGAGACTGGTTTTATTTAGGTATCTGAATCCTTGCCTGCATCAGGGATCCCAATTTCAGCCACTGGTGCAAACCCTCACCATTGTAGACAAGGAAAGCCACAATATGCACTGGGAAAACTTATTGTGATGTCAAGCAGTTGGCCTTGTCTGCACCAGGGTTTGCAATAGTGCAGTGTAAGTGGGACATATCTCCCCTCCAGACCAGGCCTAAACAACCTCATTTCAGACACTCATGTATGAGCAGTTGGGTTGCTGTCCAAAACATCAAGACCTCGATTCAGCAAGACGTTCACATAAGCATGTGTCGTAACTTTGAGCACATGAGCAGTCCCCTTGAAGTCCATGAGACAAGTCACACACTTAAAGTTGGGCATTTACTTAAGTCCCTTGCTGTATTGGATCCGAAACCTAACCAGAGTCACTTAACTAGCATTCCTCCACCATAAAGCCTGTTTCAGTATTGCCAGTTGCGGCAGTTTAAAAATCATGAGTCTGGCCCCCTAAAATGATGAAACTGGCTTAAAAATTCATTAAATTTTTTAAAAAAATACATGTGGGGTCTGTTCTTTGCCTTCTGTATTTTTAACCTTTATTATTCAAATTTTTCACCTTTCCTTTGTAACGAGAGGGCTAGAAAGTTATTGGGTTTTTGGTTGTGCTTTATTTTATTTTATTTTTTTTAATGAAAGCTCTGACTCTCCCATAATCACGACTCCAGGATCTGAGGTTTAAGAATAAAACACTAAATACCAAGAAAATTGCAATGAACTCTCAAGAATTGGCGACATTGCTGTTTACTCAGAAAAGGCCTGGGCAAAAAGATGAGTTTTTGCATCATGACTTGAGGATCCAAAATTTAGGATCTGGTAGACTGATGGGAGCAGTGGAAGCAGGTTTCCTGAAATGCCTCTCTTTTTTGCTGTTGTGGGTTATTTAACTATTTGTGCTGCAGTAGCATCTAGGAGCCCAGTCATGGATCAGGACCTCATCGTACTAGGCGCTGTACAAACATAGAACAAAAAGAGAGTTCCTTCTCCAGAGAGCTTCCAACTGATGTAAACTGTGGAGTCCCCCCGACTGACTGGGTCACTTTCCATGAGATGATTTTGCTTGTCTTTTCTGTGAAACGGCCTCATCATGCATGAAGGGAGTCATTTCTGTATGGCTGGCCCTAGCCAAAGTCACTTTCGTTTGTCTAGGAGCTGTTTTGTCACCCAGCTCCTGTCCATTGCACCTCTGACGTCTGTTGTCCCTTTTGGTTTCTTGACAGATCTCTGTTTCAGGAGGTGGGCTGCCCCCTGTAAGTACCCTGACCAATATCCACAGCTTGCCCCATCACAACCCACAACAGTCCCAGAACCTCATCATGACACCGCTCTCTGGCGTCATGGCAATCGCGCAAAGTAAGTGCCTCACCGCGCTCTAGTTTCAATACACTCCTGTTGATGGGGCTTTTATCCCCTTGGCTGGTATGTTTAGAAGCAGTATGTGAGTAACTTCCGTTCTGCAGCTTTGAATTCCCCCTCCTCTGTAGTTCCAGTTGGGTACAGTAACGTTCTTCGCTCCCAGCACTAGTGCACTTTGTGGTCTTGCCATGTGCTATGGTGTTTCACCACCAAGTTCAGAGGGGAAGGGAAGCAGTGGCTCTGTGTCATGAGTGAAATCCTGGCCCTGTTGAAGTCAGTGGGAGTTTTGCCATTAAATTCAATGGGTCCAGGATTTCACCCAGTGTGTTTAGGGCCTGATCTGACCAGCTGCTCTAGGCATAAACTATGAGGAACTCCATTGAGAGCTGTGAAAACAGATGTATTTGAGAGGGGGATAAAACCCTTTGATTTTCTATTACTAGGGTTTACTGCAAACCCTGCTGTACTGCAGAGAGAAGCAGACAGTATAAGCACAACCCTTGTGGGTATCTTCAATGTATGAAGATAACATTCATCTCGATTTTTATTCCACTGCAGCAGCTGTCTCTGTTTCCGATTCCACCTGCACTGAAATCTTGACATGTTGTTTCGTTCTCTTCTGTTCTCATAGGTCTAAATACTTCCCAGGCGCAGAGCGTCCCTGTTATCAACAGTGTTGCTGGAAGTCTGGCAGCTTTACAACCAGTCCAGTTTTCCCAGCAGCTACATAGTCCTCATCAACAGCCACTCATGCAGCAGTCGCCCAGCCATATGACACAGCAACCTTTTATGGCCACAGTGACTCAGCTGCAGAATTCACACAGTAAGGAACTTGTCAGGTATTTGTTGAGGCCTGAAGGGAAGGATTTAGCTGCATTATAATTGCAAATTGTCATAAATACATTTTGAATTACCTTTGCTTTCTCCCCTCCCTGCCTTCTCCACCCCTTCAGTTAGTTGGTTCTAACTCATGACCTGGGTCATCTCCTCCTGCAGGTGTTAGGACATTCCCTTTCCAAAGTAGATTGATTCATAGGGGAATCTCAGACTCTCCAGCCCTAAAACAGTCAGATAAAAAGGCTGCACTATGGAAAAATTTTTAATCCCAGAGAGCATCAGGGGAATGAAAACTTCACCTTTCAGGACTATGTGAGAACGCAAAGAGGAAATTACTCAGCTTTCATCAGAGGGAGCCAACACAGGGCAATTAATGCTGCCTACTCCCCATTGTTACACCCCTCCCGTCTTACCCTTCCATAGTACATGTATTTGCTCCTCTTTTAGAATACAGAGTGCACCTTCTGTCTGCATAAACTTATTCCTCATCCCCAGTCTGCAAATGCAGGAGCCAAATTCTGCTCTCGATCACAGGTGTAAATTCAGAATAATGTCAGCGGAGTTATTCTGGATTTACACAAGAGCAGAATTTCGTTGATGATCTTTTGTTTGTGTCCCCATAGCGCCTGTGCTTGCCTGCAGTGTGCTATTCAAGGAAATTTTGAGTTCTTCTCTAACTGCAATTGATAGGCCCACCCTTTTAAGGTGCACTCAACATGATCATTGGAGTTAGGGGGCCAGGCAGGTGTTGAAAAATAAACAGGTTTAGATCTGTGGACATTTGGGCAGGCAACAGACGATAATTTTTTCCATATGGCTGTATTTATTGGCATGGACTTTCAAAGAGAGTCAGTAAATGTCCGGTTTCAGAGTAGCAGCCGTGTTAATCTGTATTCGCAAAAAGAAAAGGAGTGTCCATAAGATTTAGGTGCCTAACTCCCTTATTCTCCTTGACAATCCCAAACATTTCCTTTTACTTCTTATGGTCTTTTCACTTTGGGGAGGAAGTTAGAACATAGGTATGTGGGGGAGGATGAACTACCTGTATGTTCTTCAGATGATGCCTTTGTTTTTATGTCTGTTGATGTTTTTTTAGTTGAGTTTTTCTCATATTACATTTCTATGAACAATTTTCAGATTGTGCCCAATTCATTTACACTCTCATGATCATTTAAAAAAACAACAATGTTATGACGTAGATTAGAGTTAGAAATCTTGTGTGTCCAGGGTTTCCTTCCCCAAATTATTGGGAATCATGTTCTGCAAGATGCTTAAATTGACAATGCAGTTGAGATGCCTAACTGCATAATATAAGTGAATCGCAATTTTACTATTCTCCAAGACCCCAGTCTAATTGTAAACTAATGTATGCTCCCATTATGTTTATTACATTTTCAGGTGTAGTTTACCTGTAGTTTACATGTTCTCAGGCTTAAGAACAAATCTTTTAAAACATCCTTGCCTAGGTGATAAAAAGTCAGTAAGCAGGCTGGCCTGGTCCTTGTGACTAACAAGGTGTTTTGCCAAATGGAACACATGGCCTTTACTCCTGGCTTTTAGTTTTTCCAAGCAGGCAGGGGCCTCATGTAACTAAAGAATAAGTCTTTGGCCAACTGAGGAGTAGCAGAGACTGTGAGGGGAAGACTCTTCCAATTCTTCTTGGCCAGCAGGTTGGTGAATATAACATAGATCCTCGAACTGAGGTTTGACAGCAGCAGCAGATGGAGTATCTTGCGAAACACTAAAGCTGGTCAGAAAAGGAGGTGTGGTGTATGTATGTTTTCCACAGAAAATTTGGATTTTCTGCAAAATATTTTGTCCAAAAACTAAAATAGTTAGATTGTGAAATACCACTGTGGTGCCTCATGGGAGCTGTAATTCAGGAATCTTGTGCATCCATTCCTCTCTCCGCTAGGGTCCCTGGTTAGACTGCATCTCCCAAGATGCATCATTGTCTCTTCTTGATGAGAAGAGGTAGTACCTCATGGCAGTTATATGGTAGTAGTGCACTATGGGAGATGAAGTTTGTCTGGGGAGACCAGCCATAGAGAAGAATTAAAGCATGAGGAACCTGAAATACAATTCCCATGAGGCACTGCAACAGCATTTCATAACTGAAATATTTCAGTTTTGGGGAATACCATTATTTGATAAAAAATACAAAATTTCTTCAGAAAGCAGACATTTTTTGCAAAAAACCCAATTTTCTATCAAACAGTTTTTGACAAGCCCTTCAAAACAACCAACCAGGGTTAAGAATTATTTTTACCTTTTTTCTGTCTGAGGAGAACAGGATGGGAAGTTGCTTCACACTTTTCAGTTGGACAAGGAGCTTGCTTCTTAATGATCATGAGGCATTCCAATTCCCAGTCAGCCTGGTAAACAAAACTCCCATTGACTTCGTCTAGGATATTTTCCAGCGCTGCCTCCAGTGCTCTTGTCCAGCACTCCTACTCATTGTCTTGCTTGTACATTTGGTTCTCCAGTAGAGAACCTTTTCTGGCCTCCCAGAAAGTGGTTTGAGGGTCTACAGCTGTTGGATCAAACCAGGCCATTTTAATCTTTAATCTCTCCACATGCTGCTGCAGAGAAATCAGGTGGATTCTCCAGACCTCTAAGGAGGATGCAGAGCACTCCTCCTTATTTGTTTTTACAAAAAACCCCCCCCACAAATATGCTGAAAACCTTTTGGCTTGACTGCTTTGCATCTGCATGAAGACTGTAGTTGGCATTTATATGATTGCTGTCTGTCCTCTTCATTTTCATAGTGTATGCACACAAGCAGGAGCCTCCCCAGTATTCCCACACTTCCCGGTTTCCATCAGCCATGGTGGTCACAGATACCAGCAGCATCAGTACATTAACCAATATGTCTTCCAATAAACAGGTAATGGCGCATACTGGGAAATTGGGATAGGATTCTCTCAGTGTGAATGGTTCAGGGTGTACTTCCCTGGTACGCCTGCTACTGCTAATGGGAGTTTAAGTTAATACATTTGGTGGTGAATAGACCCCAGTGTCGGCTTCTCAGTTCCACTGTTCTAAGAGTGATATTCAGGGACCACATCAGAATTCACAAAAACTGATCCAAAGGCCTGTGTGTTGCTGTTTGTGGATAGTGTTGGATATTCAGCCCTAAATACCAGGATGACCGGCGCATAATATAAACCACAGTAGCTGAATGTTTTGCATGGAAATTAATGGGTGGTCTCAGGATTGTTCATAGTGCACAAGTGTCCATGTTGGTAACTGCCATTCTTAATGGCAGACTCAAAGGAGAGGGCACAGCGTGAATGGGCTGTGGAGAGTGAGCTATTTACCTACCTCTATATGTGATACCAGAGCAGAGTTAAGGCATGTTGGCAGATCCGTGTAGGGGAAATCTTGTCCTCGCATGGCTTGGGCTGTGCCTATTCAGTGTATATATGGAGGACTTCATTCCATTCTCCAGAGCTCTCAGCCCAACACCTGTCACCCATTGTGAATCCAGTTCATTTTCTTCTTAAAACCTGACCTCAAAAATGACTAGCATGAAGATGTAACACCAAGCTGTGCTGATTTATTATGACTTGTTTTAAAAAGCATAAGGTAGGTGTCAAGGTTCCTTCCCCACTCTGAACTCTAGAGTACAGATGTGGGGATCTGCATGAAAAACCCCCTAAGCTTATTCTTACCAGCTTAAGTTAAAAACTTCCTCAATATACAAACTTTGCCTTGTCCTTGAATCCTATGCTGCCACCATCAAGCATGTTAAACAAAGAACAGGGAAAGAGCCCACTTGGAGACGTCTTCCCCCCAAAATATCCCTCTAAGCCCTACACCCCCTTTCCTGGGGAAGACTTGATAAAAATCCTCACCAATTTGCATAGGTGAACACAGACCCAAACCCTTGGATCTTAAGAACAATGAAAAAGTAATCAGGAACTTAAAAGAAGAATTTTAATTAAAGAAAAAGTAAAAGAATCACCTCTGTAAAATCAGGATGGTGAATACCTTACAGGGTAATCAGATTCAAAACATAGAGAATCCCTCTAGGCAAAACCTTAAGTTACAAAAAGACACAAAAACAGGAATATACATTCCATTCAGCACAGCTATTTTACCAGCCATTAAACAAAAGGAAATCTAACGCGTTTCTAGCTAGATTGCTTACTAACTTTTTACAGGAGTTCTGAAGAGCATTCCTGATCTGTTCCCGGCAAAAGCATCACACAGACAGACAGACCCTTTGTTCCCCCCCCCCCGCTCCAGCTTTGAAAGTATCTTGTCTCCTCATTGGTCATTTTGGTCAGGTGCCAGCGAAGTTATCTTAGCTTCTTAACACTTTACAGGTGAAAGGGTTTTGCCTCTGGCCAGGAGGGATTTTATAGCACTGTGGACAGAAAGGTGGTTACCCTTCCCTTTATATTTATGACAGTAGGTGAGGGTAATACCTTTTATTGGACCAACTGCTGGTGGTGAAAGAGCTACACAGAGTTCTTCTACAGGTCTAGGAAAGATACTCAGAGTGTCACAGCTAAATATAAGATGGAACAGATTGTTTAGCATAAGTAGTTAACGCATAGATTCTAAGACCATGTAAGATGAAGTGGCCCATTAACACCCTTGTAGTCATAGGATAAAGAGGGAGATTAGTGGGTTACAGATTGTTGTAATAAGTCATAAATCCCGTGTCTTTATGAAGACCATGATTTTTAGTGTCTAGCAGAGTTATGAATTCAAGCTCCCAGGTTTGTCTTTTGAAGGTGGTGTGCAGAGCCTTTGTTAAGTGCAGCAAAATCAAAGGACAAGTTCATCTCTGTCATAACTCCATCAAAGTCAATTTAACTTCCTTGAAACAAAATGACTTTTTGCTGTTTTGTTGTCATTCAAGGCTTACTGAAAATGACAATGAATGATTATATTGAGAGACCGGCTCTAAACTGCAAGCGAGACAAGCCAGTGTAACTGTCAGTCATTGGAGTTACACTAAATGTACATGAGTGGAAATGAGATCAGAATCTGGGGACAGATCCTCAGCTTGTGTGTATCAGCACTGAAATTATTGGGTCAAATCCCCAGCTGGTAAAAACTGTCACAACTCCATTGAAGTCAATAGAGCTATGCTGATTTATACCAGCTGTGAATCTGGTCCCCAGCCCCCAAACCTTTATTGGAATCACACCAGATTTACATCAGTGAAGGTGAATCAGGCCCTACATTTTTAGTGTCCAGATCAGACAATAGCCCCTTTCAAAAAAAAAAAAAAGTGCTCTGGGGACTGTGGGAAATATGTGGCCCTTATTGATTACTAGATAAATAGGAGACAACCTTGAACTTGTATTCAGATAAACTTCTTTTTGCTAAGCTCTCACGGTGGGAAGAGAAAAATCTTGCAACAAATGCACAGCAAATAATGTTTGGAATTGCTGCCCAGGTTCATTTTCACTGATGCCCTTAAAGTTTCCCTGCGAGGATGGCAAAGGGAAGGTTCTGCCACTATTAAAAATGAGAAGAAGAAACAGGATTGTGTAAGACCGAGTACAATGACCCAGACACACAGCTGGTGTAAACTGATGCAACTCCATTGGAGTCAGTGGGCCAGATCCCCAGTGGGTGTGATTTGGCGGCACTCCTTTGAAGACAAAGGAGATACACTTATGCCAGCTGACGATCTGGCCCCGGGTGTGGGACCCGCCACAGAACCTTTCTCTCACAAAATGGAAGGTGAAAGTGTAATTCCAAATTCTGCTGCCCCTGCGACTCCTGTCAGGTTTCCCACTCTTTGTAGTGTGCAGGGAAAACATTTATCTGTGCCCACAAATCTCAATCAGTCGGGCAATCAGGCGCATCAGCACTCCTAGGGAATACCATTTCCTTTGAAAGGCTTTATCAATCCATCTGGTGTGCGCTCAGCCCTAACTTCTCTCTTGATTAATTATCCTGGCTTACCCCTAGTTGACTTTGATGCTTGCCTGTTGAAACAAGCCCTCTGAATACAGGAAATGTTCTTTTAATCAAAATAGTGCACGATGCTACCCGCTAGGCCTGTCATGGAGCCTAATAGGCTTATGCCCTTCGTTGGAGAGAATGATCAGCTACCTTGAAGCATGGCTGGCCAAGATAATCAAGCCACTCTTCCCCCTCCCCACTATTTTACTTGAATTTTTTTAATGTACTCTTGTTTTATCCCATGCAAACAAGTGCTGACCATAATAAGCAAATACCATGTTACTCAACCATAGCACCTGATCAGGCAAATTGTACTGAGCATAGAATGAAATTTCTCCATGGGCACAGGCCTGGCACCAGGCAAGTGAACCACTTAAGTCCCATTTTAAGTCCGCAAGATTAGGGCTAGAGTGGGAGTTGAATGATGCAAGGGTCTGTGCATTGGAATAAATTTCACCCTCAACAGTCCCAAAGCTCATTAGTAAGTGTCCGGGCCCAAGTATGCATAGATCGGCCTGCTTTTCTATGATCCATTCTGCAAGCACCGTTTGACCTTTGGGGCAAAGGCAAGAAATAATTTTCATCTTAAATATCATTGAATTTTTTTTTTCATTGCAACCTACTGTTTTTAGCAAGAGGAGAGCAGAATTCTGAAGAGAAGACATTAAGGAACTATTCTAAAATCCAGGGAAGTCAGTGGGAGCCTTTCCCTAGATGGGGGCTTTGGATCAGCCCCTAGGACATCAGCAGATCATTTAACTGATTTATGCTCTAATTTGAGACGACAAAAAAAGAGTCAGAAGGCTTTGTTTAATAAAAAGGTTTTTGTTTCCCGATCTCATACATGTCATTTCACAGTGATCCTTTTACCCCCATCCTCAAACTGGTTGCTAACTAGAGTTTTGCTCTGAGTGTCCAGAAGGACATGGGTGCTGATGTTGAAAGCATAATGCTAGTGGTTCCAATGGTAAAGTTCTGTGCCAAGCCTTGTGCAGGTAGACACACTCACCTTAAATGCACAAGACCCAGGGCTAAAATAGCTTCATATCCAGCCACAGCTGAATGCATAAGACAGCATGGCCAGTTACTCATTGCACATATACAGCGATGAGCATTAAAATAAAACCTTCATCTTCAAAACGTACATCTCCTTGGGTTGAGGCCTGTTGCTAGAACCGTCAGTAGGAGGAACCTTATGCACTTGAGCAGATTGACCATCCCAGCTAATAGGATAGTGGCACATACAAGCGGTGGCTTAAATAGGTCAACGTAGGAGGAGGACCCTACCATTTTCTTTGAAACTCCTGTTGTGGTGGCGTTGTGTAGTGAAGAAGGGCATTCTAGTATCTTATGAAAATGGGCTGCTGCAAGAGGAAGAGAATGGGTGCAAAAGAAGAAATGTATCTGGAAGGAGTTCAGCATGTGTGTGGAGGAGGATGAGAAGAGGGTGTGCCTCAGATGGTCTTCACTCCCATTCTTAAATAGGTAAATGCCACTGTGTAGACTTGGTCAGGATGGAAAATCTGTATTGATTGACAGACCAATAAAAATGGGGGGGCTAGGGTGCTCCTTCCTCAGGAAAGTCTGAAATGCCCAATGCAAATTCCTGTATGTATATGAGTTTGAGACATTTCGAAGGAGAGATTTCATGCTAAGCCTATCCATGATTCATCTTCCCTCTCCTAGCCTTTCACAGGATCCTTCCAGCGGAGCAAAAGTGGATGGGGCTTATCTATGTAGCTGGGTGGTAGGCTTTACTCTCTGACCTATACTGTGGCTCTCCCGCTTCTGCCATATGGGTCAGTTGCTGTGCTCTATCCCCATCCTGCTGGGAAGCAGGAAGAGGAGCACAGCCGGTGTCTCTGGCTCAACAGAGAAGAATGCTGCCTTAAGCGGTTAAGCTGCCCCTTTGGGCTGGGCTCACTAGCACCACACTGCTGATCTCTTATCAGATGGTTGTTTAGACTTGGAAGGGGTAAATAATTCCCAATTCCTTTGACAACACTTAAGGCTGAGCCACCATTTTATTGCATTAGCAAACATCTGATAGTCAAGGCCCATCCCTAATGACATGTCATAGAGGCCTCCCAGTGGCTCCTTATCTCCCTGTTATGATGTTTGTTGTTGTTCACTGAATCTACAAGGTCACTCCAGGCTTTCTCATTCTCCACTCAAAATCTGAAAATTGAAGAACCGAGTAGGCGAGATGGGAGGGGGTGGAGAGTGAAGGATCATGGAACCTACAGGTGGAAAATAATTGACCAATGAGGGACACCAAGGGCTCATCTCTGTCCCTCCTGCAGTTGTTCAAGTGGTTCTCAGTGTATGCTCTCACCTCTCTCCCTCCTTTGGAGCCTCTGTTGAAATGCCGCATGCACCTTGTTAGGAGTGGGGCTGGGGAGGTGAGGAGGGAAGAGAGAGAATGAACCGAGCAGACAAGAAAAGAAATGCAGAGGGGCATGTTGTACACCGTGTCTTCTCTCTAGTCAGTGCTGGTGAGATTGGAGTCCTCCGTGTAGCCACCACACAGCAGAAGCAGCAGCAAGGCAAGCATCTCCTATGCTCCCCAGTAGTCTCAACTCTCATCAGGAGAGACCACCTCTAGGTGCAAGAAGTGAGTCCCACTACCCATTTTCTGCTGAGAGTGCTAGCAAGGTACTACCAGTTGCGTGGATGATGTGAAGTGGACACCTGCCTAGTAGGCATGGAGGCCCAGCAAGCTAGGAGCCTAAATACTTGTGTGGATCTGGGATTGAGATCCTCAACTCATTTTACATAGGTCACGAAAAAGCCATCAGAGGGTCATAACTCCTGGCCTGTATGTAACATGAGCTGCCCCCGCCCAAGCAACTTTTAACTCGTGTGACTGCATTTACTCAGCAGATCTCCATACGCTTGGCTGATCTTGACAACATTGAAAAGGCGAATGCACTGATCTTGGAACAATTTCTCCCATAGGCTGGGCACACACAGGCCCTTTTTTTGCAACATCTGGCGTGAAAACTATTTTCCCACTGCGTTCCCCATTGCAACTCTTGAGACCTTGGGCATGATCCAACACCTATTGACTTCAGTGGGAGTTGGATTAGGTCCCGATGAGTGTTCTTAACTACCAAGTCAACTGACAGGATTGGACCCAGTGTACTGGTTGCATAAAAATCTTCTAAGAGCTATGGGGCCAACCTTGGAGTATTTCCCTTTGAATTCATTGGGGCTAATGGGAATTAGTATAAACAGGACTGATCTCGATGATCCAGAGCTTTTAGGGAACTAACTTTCATTCATTCCAAGGAGAGTTGGGTCCCTGAATACTTTTGAGGATCTTAGCACAATAAATGGACCTACTGGGATGTGTAGAATACTAGCAGAAATCCGTGGCGCTGAGGCTGCTCGGCACATTGGAGCCCTGGTTCAGGACAGAATGTTCTGCTCCTGTAATATTATGGAAGGAAAGGCAGCATACGAATTACTGTCTATATCACTCTGAACATTTTATGAACACCTGAATGGTCCTGGAAGCTCAATCCCAAGTGTCATAAAATCATCCAGGTCCAATGACTCCACCTCTGCACATTGCAACATTTTTTTTTTGTATGCTCTCTAACTCATGCATCCTGCTTCTTTCCCTCCCAGTGTCCCCTGCAAGCCTGGTGATGTTCCACACCTCACTTATTCTGCACCTAGCAACAGGAACTTATTTTCCACAACATCAACATCCAACGAAGTCCGAGGGGTGTTGCCATAGCGAAGCTCAGCCAGCTTGTCTAGTGCCATAGCGAGAAGCCCATTAACCTGAAAAAGAGCTGGCGCTTCAAGACTAATTGCCATCCTTCTGTGACTTGACAGGACCGAAGTGCCTACTCCCAGAGACTGTGCTTTTCCATTTCCTTCATGCAGTATTTCCAAGAGAGGTTTTGAGGATTTTAAGTATTTGCCTTTGAGAGGGCATTGGCTCTCATGAGAAAATAAGAACAAAATGTACTGATGACTGACAGAAGAGGAAGACGAAGATCAAAACTATTTAAGTTATATTCCTTCACCAAATGGACTGATGAGACTTGGAGCAGTTACTTGGAGTTTGGAAGAAGGAATTGCATGTGCTGTTGAACTGAGCCAATTAAACTGTAAATATAGATAAACTTCTCTCCGATCCTTCCATCTCCATCTATACATAGAGAGTTCTATTAAAGAAGTAAATTTTGTCCAATGGATGTAAACTACTGTAATTAAGTGCAATTTCCCCACCTGTATATATTGCCAACATTTTTCTTATTTCTCTTTTTGTAAAGGTCAGAACTGAAGGTTTTTCTTTCTTTTTCTTTCTTTAAATGAACAAAATCATGAGGAAACACCTGGGCCTAGTAAATTGTGCGGACAGACATAAGCTCATCCTTTGTACAGCTGTTACTAAAGGCTGACAAATCGTGGTTTGGTCAATAATCCAGACAAATATGAACCCAAATTTAGTGAAGGAACAGGAATGAAATACATAACCCAACGTCTGGTTACCCAGCAACCATGAAATGCACCATTCATCTGGTGGCTACTGCCAATATACAGAGCTCAAAAATTTCTGATATTCCCTGACATGTAGGCATTTTGAGTGAGAATGTTTAGGGGCAAGGGAAGAGGGAATTAAAACATGTGGACTGCTTTGGGAGTTTTCAGCTTACAGGTGTGGGCAGTTTTCAAATGAGCCTGTAGCATTTGCTGCTATGTACCTGAATGGGCTGGTAACAACACTTTTTAGTGAGAACTTTCTATAGCTCTGAAGGGTTTTGGAGAAATCCTGATCTACTTTGGAGCTGGGGGGAAGAGTGAGAAGTGAAATTCCAATATCACCTCCGGAAGAGGGAAGGGGTTTGTTGCCTAATATCACCTGGTCTCCTGCCCAATAAAAACTATTAATATAAGCCACTTATCTTACATTCAAGCCTTGTTAACTTTCCCTTTACAATTAACAAGCCAAGGCCATAGTTCTGATGCCACTTCCTAGCCTGTTGCTGGCTTTCCCTCCTCTGCAATTGGATAAAATATCTCTAGTGCCAGGAGTGTGAGTGTTTCATGCTGACAGCCAGATACCCATTGTCACAAAGAGCCTCATTGTCATACCATGACTCAGAGTGAGTAGTGTCTTGCTCAACAAGTAATGCCTTTGAATTCAGTAGGACTATGCATAGTGTGAGGTACTACTTAGTCCAATATGGATAAAGGTATCACAATCTGGCCCTAAACCAGAAATGTACATGCTGGAAAATGACCATAAAGGGGCTGTGATGGCTTTGAGTGCATATCTCCATTGCTACCCATTGATGCACTGGCACAGCTACTGTATTCGGCTGTTCTTTACTTGTTGGCTGTAGAGGTATTTGAGAAAGTTATTTCCTGGAAGAGGGGAGAATTATTAAGCTAAAGGTCCATTTTAAGAGGTGTGTAGCTAACAAATTTTTTATCTTCCCATTCCAAATTCATTTCAACTGAAGACTGGAGTCTAATCCTGCTTCCTTTGAAATACATAACAAAACTTTCCTTAACATTGGAGGGACCAGAATTAAGGCCTTTGACAAGGAGACCAACTGATCAACTAGTAGCCAGCAGGGGAGCGCACGAATAACTATTTCCTCTGGATCCTCCTCACTCCACGTTTGGAGATACTGGAACTTTTCTCCATCCTGCTAACCACTCTAGAATGTAAATCAGACAGCTAGTATCTCCCCAGCTTGTAGCTACTATAGGAAAAAAAGGATACAGGGCCAGACCCTCAGCTGATTGTAAATCAGCGTACTTCTATTGAAGTCATTGGAGCGACACTGATTTACACTAGCTAAGGATCTGGTGTAAAATTTTCAAAAGTGCCTAAATCCCATTTTCAAAGGGACTTAGGGACCTGCATCTTGTTTACTTGCAATGAGACGTAGGGTCCTAAATGCCTAAGTCACTTGAAAATTGGACAGGCTCCTAAACCATTTAGACCCTTCTGAAAGGTTTTTTACCTGGTGCCTTAATTCCAAACTCCATGAGCAGTTAAAAAGGGTAAACCTCATTAGAGTCTTCCTATGAACAGAATGATCAATACTAAATATAAAAGCAGCAGATTCTCTTTTTGGGGCAGGGACCATCTTTTACTTTTGTGTTTGTACAATGCCGAGCACAATGGGGTCCCAATCCTCATTGGGATGAGTAAGAATTACTGGGTGACAAGTAATAAATCATTATGAACTGGAAAGCCATCTTTGGAATGAAATTTATTCTGATGTATACTATAATTAAATACCATTTCTTCTGGCTCACTGTTGGTGTGTGATGTATATCTGAGGCACAGGTAATATTGCATTAATATCCTCATCCCTTCATTGACAAAAACAAGATGAATTTAAATGTTTGCAAAGTAATTCTAGAGTAGACCTGTCATAAGTACAAGGTGAGTGCTTGTTACTGCCATACTGCAGATGTTGATTCAACAGGCTGTGTGGAAAGCAGAATGAGTTTTCTCATCAAAGAATAAAGCTAAATGTTTTCCTCGCTCTTGAAACATTGATCTTGATTTCCAATTGGCCAGATTTAATAAATCAAATATTTCATATTACTATCATAGATTTAATCTGAAAAAGAAATGAGCTCCAGAAATAACATTTTATTCTGGATTGCCAACAGCCCAAAGTTTGGGGGTGTTTATATCTGGGATTTGGATTCACTCCATTATAAAGACAGGGGCCATTTACAAAGTCCAGTTCAGAATTCAAAATTAGAGCACCCTTGTCTGAAATTTTGGGGCCATATCTCTAGTGGATTGAACCTGGAGCTGGAAGTCGGGGAACTAAAGTTCTAATACCAGCTATGGCACTAACTGTGTTGACATTATTCTACCAAGGCTTGTACCTCAACCATCAACTGACTGTGATATGTAACTATAATCATTAAGTAAGTCACTTAGGATGTAACATTCAAAAGGGTAGACAAAGAGCTCCCATCAACTGGGGGATGCTCAGCGCTTTTGAAAATCAAGATAATCTCTCTGACTCATTTACCCCATCTATAAAATGGGGTAAAGGACACTTACCTTTGTAAAATTCTTTGAGGTCTTTGATTGCAAAGTGCTATATAGATGCAGAGTATTGCTGTTTTATTAAATCCTGCTCTTTGTCAAATGAACAACTACAAGAGTATTGAAGCACAAAAAGGAGGAGCTTCAGGCCCAGATCCTCAAAGGTGTATTAGGCTCCTAATTTTCTAATTAAGGGCCTAACCAACTTTGCGGATCTGGGCTTCAGTGTTTTGGGTTAATCTGCATCGGTATCTTAGTTTGGGCACTTATCTGAAATTTGTCTGTCTGAACCTGTTTGTTCAAGAATATCCGGCTTAAAATCTTGGGGCAATGGCTTTCTTGTGTCCCTTGGTTCTAGCTGGAGCAGAAACACCTATACAAGGAGAACTTTTCTTGTGAAATGTCAGTATTTCTGCATCCTCTCCAGCCAGTAGTTGGAAGCATAAAACTGAAAGTAATTAACAAGCACCAAAACTATAAGAGTCTAAATGACAGTGATCAAACAGTTCTTTAATTAATAAAGCTTTGGGAAAAGATTCAGCTCAGTTTAAGTGCAGCTGTTTGCAGTTCCTTGGATACCAATCCCTCTCCCTTCAGCTGAACTGAATTCGACAATGAATTTTCGACAGTTTCATGCTATGTACTAAAAAGAAAAGGAGTACTTTTGGCACCTTAGAGACTAACAAATTTATTTGAGCATTAGCTTTTGTGATGCATCCGATGAAGTGAGCTATAGCTCACGAAAGTTTATGCTCAAATAAATTTGTTAGTCTCTAAGGTGCATCCGATGAAGTGAGCTGTAGCTCACGAAAGCTCATGCTCAAATAAATGTGTTAGTCTCTACGGTGCCACAAGTACTCTTTTCTTTTTGCGAATACAGACTAATACGGCTGCTATTCTGAAACATGCTATGTACTGCTGATGAAACAGTCTGAACTTTACTCTTAAATATTAGCAATTTCACAATGCATTTGGGCTAAGCTTCAGCTAATTTCATACAACTCACAAAAGATCACGTTCAGATCCTGTTATTAATGCTGACTGGTATCTTACTCCATGAGTGTCCCCACTGAAGTTTATAGGCCAGATCCTGGGGGGGTGTAAATCAACATGGTTCCACTGAAGTCAATGGAATTATGCCAGTTTACACCATTTAAACCAGCTGAAGCTCTGGCTTAATGGTACACCACATGGAGTAATATACTACCCAGCATTAGTAGTAAGAGAATCTGGCCCTAAATAACTTGCTATGTCTTATCTGATGCTTTGGGCAGAATGCTACTTTTTGTTTTGCATCCCATGTTGTCTCACTTCTGAACCACCTTTAAAACCGTTCTAGAATGATGATTTTTTTTAAAAAAAGAATGATTTCTGTTTTTCAAATACACTGTTATTTGAAGTGCCCATTTCCTACTTTCCCCAAATGAAAACCATACCCTAGAGAAAGGGGAAGAAGAGAGGGTAAATGAGAATCTCCGGGACAGACGCCTGGCAAGATGGAGATTACTAGATGTGAGGACCTCAGAAACATAATAAATACTACAAGGCAGATAAGAAAGTGAAAGGACACAAGGGTGAGAAGATATGGGTGGAAAATGCAGTCAAGCCAGGGAAGCATTTATATCCAAGCCAAACATTTACCAGTCTCTCTGAAAGGGGGAAAACCAAGATGGTGGCTGAAAATTCAAATAACTCAGCATTTATTGGAGGCAACAGTAAGCAATACCATACAAGATACAGGCCGTGATCCTGCATGCAGGCAGACCTCGGCACCATGCAGAGCCCCACTAAAGTCAATGGGGCATTGTGTGGGTGCAAGAATGAGCTTGGGCACAGCCATTGCCAGGATTAAAGCCTCCTGATATTGATGTAGCAGAAGTGGTAAGAGACAGAAAATCCGAGTTTAGATCAGAGCTGATTCTGAGTTCCTGTGTGTCAGCAAGTCTAGGAATCATCAGCAAGACAGAAGCCTCAGTTAAGCGAGGAGTCTCCTCGCTTTCATTTGCTAGAAAGACACAGCATTACGCAGCCTTGGGACTCTTCTCCCACCCTATGTCTGTCTTGTCTGTTGTTCCTGTAAGCTCTTCTGGGCAAGGACTGTCTCTTACGTGTTTTTACAGCACCTAGGGGTCTTGTCTGAGACCTGAGGTTCTGCAGTAATACAAATAATAACCAGCTATGGAATTTCATGAAAGATTATTTACTTCCTGGCATATATTTATGAAGGCTGCAACTATAATAGTTCTGACTTAATTAGATTGTTAATATAGTGAACACTATTGTTAAGATTAATAACTAAAACATTTCCCCTCTTCATGAAATGATTCAAAGAGGCTTCTCCACCCTAGAAACGTTCATTGGCCAATCTATCTCCTTTTATAGAGTCATTCTGTATAACATACCATCACTTGCAGCCCACACAGTCTGTGGTGGCATGGGGAGGGGGGCAAGGGGGCTGAGAGCCAAAGATCATGAAGTGAACGGGAGCCTTTGCGTTGACTTCAGTGGGGGCATTGGATCAGACCTTAGGCCACATGTGCCTAAGTGCTTTCCTGAATCGGTGCTTAAGTGAGACAGTATTCTGCTCTGTCACAAAAGACTCACTGAGCTCATTCATGCAGCTGGTTTAGATCATATTGGGTCTGCAATCACTTAATGAGCAAATATGAGGATTCTCAGGTTGCATCTACAGGAATGAGATTGTACTTTTTTGTGATAACTAGTGCTATATGTACCACATCCCAAAAGGCTACCAGCCACCCGGACTACCTTGCAGGCACTGAACTCATCTATGATCGACAAAATTTACACGGGTGCAACTCATCACAGAATTTGTGCCATTCTTTCTAATGTGACCATTTTATTAATTATTCCTAAATAACAGTAAGTGAGGGCAGCGGAAGGAGAACAAACCTAAAATACACAAGATATTACAGTACCAAAATTAATAATGCAAAAGCAATACATGCCACTTTTCAGTCACTGTTTAGCTTGTTCAAGATGAAATGCAATCTGTTTGCTTTACAAAATTGAGCATGAACTGAAAGGGATTTTTTTTTGTCTAATGCCCCCCCCCCTCCTAAAAAGGAAAACAGTGTTATCTTTCATTTTAGAAAATAGCTCTGCTATGTATTTTAGTCACTCAACTGTGTTAATGGGTATGTACAGATGCTAGAACAACAGGGCCCCAATCTCAAGTGAGACCTTCAGGTGTTCTCATAACACACAGTAATATTCATGTAAATGTGCCATCAAATTTTTAAAAGAGATGCAGTTTTCATAATGTTCAAGGATCCTCTTCTCTGACTTCCTTTCCTGGTAGTGTTTAGGTTTTTGTGTGTGTTAGTGATGGAATTGTTATGAAGAGAAGAGTGACAAATGCTGGTTACATGACAAAGTTCATCTATGAGCAATAGAATTTTACAAGGCAAGATAATTATTTTACAGTTCAAAACTTTAACAAGGGAATTCCTTGTGAATGAAGATCCATACACTGCTGCAAGATAAATTTTTCTAGATCACTTCTTTATATTAGTACCAACCCGTATTCTGACTCGCTACAAAACAAAGGGCCACCACTTTACATTTGGGATTACTGCCACCTATAAGAATAATAAAGCAAGTCATTAGCAGCTGACTTTTCCATGACACCCAGTGGGGCAATAATGCCATTATTACATGACAATAGATGGTTAGTTGCACAGCAGATCAAAAGACCCATAATTATGTTCTAATTCGCCTTTACAGTGAATATGTAGAGTTGGATTAAGTAAAGAAACCCTAAGAATTCTTATTATAATCAACCGAATAAAAGTTGTAACAACACCCCTGAATCTGCTCTAACTCACACTGAGGTGAGCAGTAGCTTGAACCACCTGACAATATGGGGCCTAAAAAGGTGGCTTAAAGCCTCCTTCTCCTCCCCCAAATCATTCCATCCTGTCCTAAATGAAAGGATGGAAAAATTGGTCTCAATGACACACACTGCACCAGCCCTATGCATTCAAAGATCATGAATCAGGCCCCCAAAATAATGAGATTGAGATTGTAAAAAATAATAGGAGTACTTGTGGCACCTTAGAGACTAACAAATTTATTAGAGCATAAGCTTTCATGAGCTACAGCTCACTTCATCGGATGCTAGCTCACGAAAGCTTATGCTCTAATAAATTTGTTAGTCTCTAAGGTGCCACAAGTCCTCCTTTTCTTTTTGCGAATACAGACTAACACGGCTGCTACTCTGAAACCTAAAAAATAATAAATGTTCTGTTCTTATGTCTTGTGGTTCCTGAGCCGTTAGGAGTCTAAAACCCTAAGCTTTTCCTCTGCAACAGTGAGGGCTAGAAACATCCTTCTGACCCTACCTGCAGTGAGAGCTGAAATTCTCATGTAATCTGTGACTCTAGGAGCTGGGGCTTTACAGAAAAGACCAAATACCACGAACTCTGTGATCAGATCATGAGAGTTGCCACCCTGAGCTTCCATTCCAGGACCAAAGGATGTGGTCCTTTGGAATCAGGAGAAAGCACCACCAAATTACAAACACCAGATTCCCTGCTGCCGCATTTAGATGCATAGCTCTCCCAGGGACATGCTGAAGTTAATGGGAGGTTTATGGGCATTGATACTGAAGGATCTCGCCCACGTTTAATTATTGTTTTAAAAACAGAACCATGTAGGAATAAAGTACAAAGGGCAAATTCTCTCTCTCTCTCTTCCATTTTGCCCTCAAATGGATATCAATTACCATACAAAAGTAGCTTTGTGGTCCGCTTCTTGGCTCCGACCAACACAGTAGTGTCCACAGAACAGCTGTCCAGCTGTGTGTATGTATTACTCCTGCCGGGAGGATGAATAATAAGGAAAGGTGTTTTGTGGCTGGGCTCTAACATGCAACAGTGTTGGGGGCAGTTTACACATATTTCACAGAGGGGAACCTAAGGCATGGAGTGGAGAAGTGACACACAGCCAATCAGTGCCACACAGCCAATCAGTGGCAGAACTGGAACCCAGGAGTCCTGCATCCCACCTTCCACTACATTAACCTCTGGTACCAATCTCCAGGGCCTCCTTCTGCAAAGTGGCATGAGCCTAGAGAACTTGCTCAGCAGAAAATGCTGCTACAATCCTTCCACAATGGCCTGATAACAAACTGGTTTCTGTTCCACGTTCTGTTTGCTTTCTCCTGATCAGATGGCTCTTGGGACTGAACCAACAGGCATTCCCATCGGCTCTGAGGCAGTGTGCGGCAAAGAACTTCTCAAAAGTTTGGTGGTGAGCCTCTGTAGCTGCAAGTCTGACAAGAGGGGCAGGAGGCAGCATGACCTCTCTGTTACCCCCCAGAAGAAAGTGAGGCAAGGCTGACACCTGTTCAGACAAGTCAATCCCATTTACCAATTGTTTTGTATTTGCTCTGAAGGAGCACTGGTGATACTGCAGGCTAAGCTGGGTCAAAATCAGGTTACTGCCTCCTTTGGCACCACCTGCATTAGAGCAGTGATAGAGTGGCACTGGTTTTGGATTTTATCTGAGATCAACTGCACGGGGTTTCCCCCCCTTCAGTGAGTGAATAATAATTGGCATTTAGAAGACTTATAATCCTTAGATCTTGTTTTATAGATAGGGGAACTGAGGCACAGAGCGGTGACATGACTTGCCTGAAGTGGCACAGCAGGTGGGCCAAAGAATTCTGGCCTCTTGACTCCCACTCTGGTGCCACGTGTGTGGGAGCTTGTTGTGGAGTTTCAGCCGTTCCCTAGTGCTTGTTGAAACACCTCTGTCTGTGACCCACTGATCTTCTCTCCTCTGCGTGTGGCCCCACAGAAAGGCGGTACAGTTGCAGTGAACTCCTCTTCTATCCCCGTATCATTGTATCATTTCAGACCATCCCATCATGTCATAAAGACAAGTGGGACTGGTCCTGAACTTGTGCAAATCCGCATCATGCACTAAGGAGTCCGGTACTGAGCTAAACTCTGGCACTGATGGCACGCAGCTGCTTCACACCAGCAGAGGACCTGACCCAACCAGATTTGGATTTGAAGCCATCGTTGAGAGGTGAAAGGATCCATAACCCATTGCCAATCCCTGAACCATCTCGTCCCTTTAGATTTTCATCCCAATTTAATTGTCATTTTTCATCCTTAGAGTTTCTTTGGGAACTTTCTTCTCGAAAATTACAGCAATCCACTCTGAGTTCTCAAGCAGACGCCAAAGACAAGAAGGTATAATGCCAGCTTATTTTCTGCTCTAACCATTAGGGATCTAGCTTTCAACTGACAGCTCATCTATATTTAGCTATTTCAACAACTCCAAAAATGTTTGGCACAGATAGAGGTAAACCTAATATTCCAGTTAAACAACAGCAAACTACTCTGGAACACGTAACTTTTCAAATCTTGTTCTACCAGTTCAGCTGGTTAGCCAAGAACTAAAGGCCCAATTCTTCTGCCATACTGAAGTCAATGGAGAATGTTGACATTTCAGTAACAGCAGGATTGGACCCTGTGGTAATATGTGGCTCTTCACTATGCATAAAGAAACACAGTGAGTTCCTTTCCATCTTGCTCCCAGAATGCTTTGCAAAAAAGCATCATGCATCGCTTGCAAACACTTTCTATGACATGTTTTTAGGCAAGCCCTTCTGTCAGCATTGTTAATATGTACTATCAGAGATACTTTATTATGAGATGGGTCAAAAGGGAAAGCATTGTTTCTCCTCTGTGGACAGCAAATATGCTCCGCTCTTTGAAGTCTTTGAGAAGATTTGCTTAGACTGATGTCAGAGTTTGACTGGTACACAGAAAGGAATTCAGAAATTGATTACGTTTGTAGGCCCGTATGTTAGTACACATTGTTAGCTCCCATCTATCTGTATTGTGTTTGTGTCTCAAGATCAGATATGCGGCGACTGTAGAAGTCTTTACATTAGGCTGGTGTTGTCACTTTTGAACCTATGCATTGTTTGTATATACTGTGCTCTGTGATTTATCTCATGCATTGACCAGACAGATGTCTTTGCAATAGTGTGGCAGCCTCAAAAACCTTGAGACATGGCAGGACATGAATAAAAAAATGTTTGTAATCATAATAACAGTAATGAATTGAGAATATTATACTAATATCTTACTTTTATATAGCACCATATTCATACCTAAGAACCTCAAAGTGCTCTACAAATGAATGAATACAGAATACTTCATCCTCCAGTGAAATGCAGCCACCTCAGGGGAGCAATGTGACAATCATTTGAAAACACACAGCCATTTAGGGTTTAATTTAAATTGAAAATAAAAGGGGAATTCAGGTAGAAAAAGTTAATTAGAAGAGCTGAAATATTGCCAAGAAACCAGGTTTACCACCCTTCCTCTCCCTAAAAGACTGTTGCATGACTGCAAGTGATCAGGAATGAGGTTTTATATCGAACCCAGCAGTACAGAGCCCCCAACACCAACTAAACTGTATTGGTTTAGTACAGACGTAGAGGGTAGAGTGAACTAAAGAAAAGCACTTCCTATGGAACCTAGTAAAGAAAGAGGAGCTGAGGCTCAAGTAATTAGTTGCTGGGGCTCAAGCAATTTTTTTACATTCATAACTGACATGCCAAGCCCAGAGGTGCCGGGGTTATGAACTGCCAAGCCTAGAGGGGCTGGGGCTCAGCGCTGGCGAGCCCTGGCACTGGACCCAGCTATTGTTAATAATTGGAGATCTCCCATCCCATCCACATGCAATACGACAGGATCGCAGCACACATGTTATATGGCTGTTGAATACATCCAATTGTACTAAATGGCATACAACATTTTTCCTGGCGGAGGTTCCCTTTGAATTCCCCCAGGGCTGGCTGTTGGCACAAACAAAGCAAGATGCCACAGGGAGCCCTGCTCTAAGGGACCCCAAGATTCCATGCGAATTCTGCAACTCAGGGCTTGTCAACCTCCCTCTCTGAAGGCATAACTAAAGTAGCAGATGACTCAAGGCTCCTTCCAGGATCTTCAAGCCCCACAAATTTTAAGACTGGCTCTGGATCCCCCCCTCAGGCTTCAGTAAGCCTTGACCCCTCCTCCCCCATTACCTACTGGTCAACATTTGAAATACTTCTTGTCAGCCTCCCCCCAATAATTAAAAGCATAGCCGAATATATTGTTTGCTTCTATAGTTACAGTCTCTGGTGCAATCGTGTCTCCTTCCCAACCACTGTTAAAATTGCTGCATTGTGTAGCTAATCACTGTGGAGTCCTGCTGGGTAAACCTTGTAAACCTTTCCTTGCTGGTGCTCGCTGTTTGCTCGGCAAAGACTCCTTGATTTACTCCCATGCAGCCACTTAAGATCCCTTGCTTACCTTCTCACCAGTGAACCATAGGAGATCCCCAACACAGATTAGACAGACAAGACAACGCTCTGTCTGCT
Organism: Dermochelys coriacea; assembly: GCF_009764565.3. Classification (NCBI taxonomy): domain Eukaryota; kingdom Metazoa; phylum Chordata; order Testudines; family Dermochelyidae; genus Dermochelys; species Dermochelys coriacea. Next base: position 8,181,814 of record NC_050084.1, on the reverse strand, counting down.
TTAGGAGACAAACTGAAAGAAGCTTCTTGAACTGAAACTGGTTTAATTGCGTATGTTCAAAATCAACGTTTGACAACATGAAGTGAGGTACCCGCTACATTACACAGGAGTTAAAGTTGGTCTATTTACTACTAGGGCAAATAGATAAACAAGTAAATAAAAGCCATTGCTGAAGTGTCCAAAGGTAAAGATCCATTGGGAGGCTCTGGGCTTCATCTATTCAAATGATACCCAGAGTCTGGTTGACCTCTGCTTTGTACCTTGTGTATTCATTTACTCCTATGCAAAGGGTGGGTTATATTATTATTATTCATGTTTATTATAGTAGTGCCTAAGGACCAACCAAGAACAGGGCCCCCATTGTGCTAGGTATTGTACAAATACACAGTAGTAGAGAGTCCCTGCCCTGAAGAGGTTACAAACAGAATGGTAGTGTAACTTATGGCCACTCCGCACAAGGAAAAGTGACTAAGGGGCAAGGGAGTGGAGAATCAGGCCCAAATTCACCACACATTCTCCTCAGTGAAATGCATTCCAAGGACAATTTGATAGTTATGCAAAAATAGAGCGGCTGTGATCAACAGGAGTAAAGAAAGCAAGAAAGGGAAGAGCATAAGCAAGAGCTGTGGATTCCCTTCTTCAGAATATTTTGAAATCCTGGACGAACAGGGTGCACGGGTGTGATAAATGAAGGCAGGGTAGCTCCCTTTTATGTACACTCAGCTAGCCAGTTAGCTGTAAAATCCCTCTTGGTAGCTGTTCTCTGCTTTCTTTACCTGTAAGGGGTTAAAAAGTCTCCCTGCATAGGTTCAAAAAAGAAAAAGAAAAAAGGGGAGTGAGCACCTGACCAAAAGAGCCAATGGGAGAGCTAGAACTTTTTAAAATTGGAAAAAAACTTCCCTTTGTTGTCCGTTGTTCTCTCTGGGCTGCAGGGACACGGAGCAGCAATGCTATAAGCAGGAATGCTGTGTAAGGTTTGAACCAGGTATGAAAAATCATCTTCCATACCTAGAAGAATTCATTGAGACAGGGAATGTTTAGATAGACGTGATCAGGTTTATTTCTTAATTTTGACTTGTGGATCGCCTCTGTGCTAACCCCAGATGCTTTTGTTTGCTTGTAACCTTTAAGCTGAACCCCAAGAAAGCTATTTTGGGTGCTTAATTTTTGGAATTGCTCTTTTAAAATCTAGCAAAAGCCTACGTTCCAGATGAATTTTCTTTCTTTTTGTTTTAATAAAATTTACCTTTTTTAAGAACAGGATTTGGATTTTTGCGTCCTAAGAGGTTTGTGCATATGCTGTTTGATTAGCTGGTGGCAACAGCTAATTTCCTTTGTTTTCTTTCTCAGCTCTTCCCCGGAGTGGGGTGAAAGGGCTTGAGGGTACCACACAGGAAGGAATTCCAAAGTGCTCCTTCCTGGGTTCAAAGGGTTTTTTTTGCATTTGGGTGGTGGCAGAGTTTACCAAGCCAAGGTCAGAGAAAAGCTGTAACCTTGGGAGTTTAATACCAAGGAGTGGCCAGTATTCATTTTTAGAATCTTTGCGGGCCCCCACCTTCTGCACTCGAAGTGCCCGAGTGGGGATTCAGCCTTGACAACGGGTTGCAACTGCCACTCAGCTGCTTTATTTGCCACTGTCATCAGCACTTACGCAGCAGATTCCTTGGGATCTCAGTGAATTGGGAAGCATTGCAGGGCTCTCACATTATTAAACAACTAAACAATCACACTGTACTTAGTTGGGACGCTGTCCGGCAATATAGGGAAAAAGATGTGCAAGTTAGGTAGTTTATAATAATTAGCCAAATCCTGTAGCCCGGACTCTCACAAAGCTCTAACTCATTCCCCACTCCAGCAAGGTACCAAAGCATTTGTGTAGCTGTAGGCATGCCTATAGTCCCACAGATGTCAATAGGATACTAACATGCTTCATGTCAGGTTAGACACAGGCTTAGGTATCTTGCTGAATCAGGGACTATGTTAATTGAGCTGATCCTACAAAATGCCAAGCATCTTCAGCTCCCATAGGTCCATCCTAAAAGTTGGAGGAGCTCAGTGCAGGTGCCAGGAGGGTGTCTCTGTGTGGAGCAGCTTCCAGGATTGGGGCCTTCACTAAGGGCTTATCTACATTTACGGGGGGGGGGATTGACGTGTGGCAATCGCTGCATCGGCGATCGATTTAGCGGGTCTAGTGAAGACCCGCTAAATCAAGGGCAGATTGCTCTCCCGTCGACTCCTGTACTCCACCTGAAGCGCAAGGGGAGTCGACGGGAGAGCATCTCCCATCGACATAGTGTAGTGTGGACCCCGTGGTAAATAAATCTAAGTACGTCAACTTCAGCTGCATTAGTCACATAACTGAAGTTGCATAACTTAGATTGAGCTCCACCCGTAGCGTAGACAAGCCCTAAGAATTTTACAGAAGGTCTGATGACCTGATTCAGCAAAACATCCTTATGCAGCAAAGCACTTAATCAGGACCCAAGTGAGATCTTCAGAGGCCATTGGGATTAGGGTTGAGAGAGCTCTGTAGTGGTTTGAATCCCTATTACTAAGTATTATTGTTATACTTACGAATTATTTGTATTACCATAGCACTTAGGTGCCCTGGTCATGGACTAGGAGTAGTTTGAGGTTTCATTTGATCTTTTTTTAAATGTTAATAAGTTTTTCACCATTAATTTAAACCTTTACTTTTCAAGGAAAATGTCAGATATAAAAAACAAACAAATTATTCCTAATAAAGATATGGCCAAACTCAAGAACTTGGCTCTAAATCCAAGCTGAGATCTGAATTCACAGCTTGAACCCATCTCTGTATTAGCATACCAGATCCAAAGATGTGGAAGTTTAACAAAATCAACATCTGAAATTCAAACACCACAGTTTGGAAGTGTCAGGAACTGAGGTTTTGATTCTGCCCATTCACAGAATTATGACTGCAGTAGAAAGGTGTAACAAAGAGTTGATGCACAAACAGGAAGAAATATTCTTATGGAGAGATTATGAGAAGAAACTTTAAAAAAATAAAGACTGAAAAAACCAAAGTAATAGCAGTTTGATGGAGAAATGATGGAGGGAAGGAGACAAAGTGTAGAGTGGCTCTAAATTGTGATTTTGATACCATGGTAATGGATAATTTAGAAAGGCCTAGAATAAATGGAAATTTGGTTGTGAATCCAGATCCTGAGTTTGGATTGAGGTGTTGGTTCAGACCCACTGCTAATTTCTAATGAAATGGAAGTCTGTGCTGTGCAAACAGTAAAGGTCCTTGTCTGAAATAAAGTCTTTTCCTGCTTCTGGGAAGAACAAGGAAACAATTTTTTTAAAGAAATATGCAACCGCCCAGAATTCATGTTTATCCAGACCCACACAAAACTTGAACCTCAAAAGTTTCGCATTCTGCCATATACCTATAAAATTTTATTTTCAGGTGCTTTTAAATTTGGCAAAATTAGTTCTCTCCTCCTTAATTTAGATGTTCCAAAAATAGATCCTTATTAAAACTGAACCCCAATTACCCAACTGTTCCTCTTTTCAATTAATAACAAGGATCATTTGTCTTTGTCAACTGAACAGAGATCAGCTATCACCTACTGTCTCCCCCTTAAGAAGAATGCATTTGCCTTAGAAAGAAGGCGATGTCCTTAAAAACTTTTCAAGGGCTTCTTGAATAGGGGATCAAAGGTCCCACAGGGCTGGAAGCTGTTTTTGCTGAGCAAAATGTGGGTTAAAAAGAAAAGTAAAAGTTTTTCTGCAGTGATGGGGATTACAACACCCTTGGGAAGGATAGGAACGTGGGGTCAAGAAGTTGTGACCAGGTTAGCAACACAGGGAACAGAAGGAGAAGACAAAAGCACAGAAAGTGGAAATGGACAGATGAATGCAGAAGCATGTTTCCTTGCTGAAAAAGAATAGGTACTACATCAATTCATACTGAGAGCTAAAGGACTGAGTGCCTGTTAATGGATCGGGTGACACAGCGGGGATCAGAGGTCATGAGTGCACTCAGATCGGCTAATTGGCTGTTATGTGCATATTAGCAATAATAATTTGGTATGATACTAAGGGGTAAACTGATAGTTAAGAGGTTTACTTACAAAAATAGTAACGTTACTCACATCATATAACAACTAAAACTGTGTAAATAATAATAATAATTCTTTGAACTTATCCAGAACCTTTCATCTGAGGATCGCAAAGTGCTTTACAAAAATATTGTCCCCACTGTATAGATGATGAAGTAGAATTAAGATCCTTTATTTGTCCTTTAAATCCTATCTATATTTCTATAGTTAGCTGCTACATATGACAATATAGGGCCTGAGCCAAAGCCCAACAAAGTCAGTGAACCACTTCCCATTGACTTGGTGGGCTTTGGATCAGGCACATGGATATCAATTACCGACCAAATGATGTCCGCAATTAAGCAGGGTATGGAAGCATATGCCTGACATTCTGCATGTGCTTAGGTCTGAATGAATAGGAGTGTACATGTGATTAAAGTTAGGCACATGCTTAAGCTATCTGTTGAAAAAGGGCCTTTACTAGGAGTTCCTGAGACCTCACACTTAACAGCCAGAGCAGAGTGTAAAAGTTGGCAGTCAACCAAATCCGGCAGTAGGGGTTACTCGGCAAACCCTTTGGGGTAGAAGCTGCTAGCGAGGGTGGCATTTCAAGGTAGGGGCTCTGTGCCAAGAAACATGGTCTGCACATCCTCTGAATTAGCTATGGCTAAATATTATGCACAGCCCCTCTTGACTGTTATTCCTGTTCCTGACAGGACTGATTTCTGCAGGGTGTTATTCCTGGGACTGCCAGCAGCTAGAACACAGGTGCGTATTTATGCAGCTTTTTAAGTGTCCCCATTTGGGGATTGTTTTACATAGTCCCAGACTCTGTCAATGTACTGTGTATTTTGTTAGTACAGCTTCTAACTTTCTTATTCTAATTACTGCAGTTGTACTTTTTTCATAAGGAAAACAAATAAAGATAAAATCAAAAAGATTTGGGGCCAAATCCAAATCCTGTTTTAGTCCACAGAAATTTTGTGATTGATTTCAGTCCGTGCATGGTTAGTATCAGTATTAGAACAGGCATTAGTCTTATTATAGTCTTTTATTTTATTTATATACCAGACCTTCAGGGGACCTGAAGTTAGCAAGTGTAAAGGCAAATGCAAGGGGTTAAGACATCTTAAAGTTAATAACCAGCCATTCTCAGTCAAACCCTGTTATTTCCAGTGGATTTTTATTTTCCTAACCACTAGCTGAGGTGGTGATTAATCCTAATTCCAGAGGTCTAAAAAAGGCTGTTGTTATTTACATTTTTCTTCATGAATTTCACTGTACTGTACGCCTCAGTAAGGACTCTGAAATTGATGTCCCGTGCTGGCATTTGTCCTCTCTTTGCCTTTGTGGGGTTGGAGTAATAAACTCCCCTACAGTCTTCAGTCTTAAGGAATGTGCTTTGCTTCCCCCACCCCACACACACTCCAGTTTGGATCAATGGTAGTGAACAAAGAATATTTTCTTTTGTTTTGTTATAAAGTTTCTCCAGTGCATACCTGAGAGGTGGCCTCCTTTTCACATGTGCACATGGAAAGGGTTTGCAGCACATTGCTAAATGCAAACGGGAATTCCATAGGAAAAGGAGAGAATCAATTCTGGCCTTTTAAAATCTATTAAAGGCAAAATCCAGATTCTCTTGATGTCAATGCCGGGGTTGAGTTGTGTTCAGTAGGAGCAGGATTTGGGCCTAAGGGCTCCTCTAGTAATACAGGATTTCCCATATTACATCATAACGTTGTCTGTTATTTCTGTTTCATTAGTTGCTTAGCTGATCTGTAAGGCCACTTACTCTCTCCCTTTTCAAAGGCCTTGCCTATATTTGGGATTAGCACTGATTCAGCCATTGGGGACCAGCTAATGGTATAGCTGCACCAGTGAAAACCTAAAGTATGGACAAGAAGTTATGCTAATATGATTACCCCAGTTTCAAACATCAATTCCTACATCAATTACTGCCCACTGATTGCTGAATCTCATGTGCAGACAAAGTTGAATCTCCCCTTAACACCCTCTTCTCCCACAATTCCAGTAAGTAATACTTTGAGGGGCAGATGGGATGAGCTGGCACTTCCCTTATGGGAAGGAGAGGGAGAATTGAATCTATTTGACTGTATATCTCCCACCTTTATCCTTCTCTCACCCTTCATATGTTACTCGTCTTCTTCGGGCTTGATTCTCATTTATAGTAAGGCCTCTTCACACCATCAGAAAAGCATAAAGAGGCCTTAGTATAAATGAGAAGCAGGTCCTTACATTGTAAATTCTTTGGGGCAGGGACCACATCCTCACCTGTGTTTGTATAGTGTCCAGCACACTGCAGCCTGATCCTGATTAAGGCCTCTGGGTGCTACCATAGTATAAATGTTAAATAATAATAATAACTAATGCCTGAAGCTTCAGAGGCTGACAAACCAGCCTTGTAATGCATTTAGCCAATTGTGCAATGCTGTGCAAGGGGAACAGACCCTATAAGCAGAGCTGGATTAATTTAGGGGCTGCATCCAGGGCCCTGGACTAAGGGGGGCCCCAGCGCAGCAGGGCTCAGGCAGGCTGCCTGCATGCCATGGCCCAATGGTGCTCCTGGAAGTGGCCAGCTGCTGGCACATCTCTGCAGCCCCGGCAGGGGGAGGAAGCTCCATGCACTGCCCCTGCCCCAAGCACCGTCCTCGCAGCTCCCATTGGCTGGGAACATGCTGTCCACAGCGCAGGGCCACAGCATGCAGGCAGGCAACCTGCCTGAGCCCTGGTGTGCTGCCGGCTGGGAGGTGCCTGTGGTAAGTGCCTCCTGGCCGGAGCCTACACCTTGTATCCCCTCCTGCACCCCAACCCCCTGCCCCAAGTCAGAATCCCCTCCTGCACAAACTCCCTCCCAGAGCTTGCACCCCTCACCCTCTCCTGCACCCCAACCCTCTGCCCCAGTCTGGAGCCCCCTCCTGCACCCAAACTCCCTCCTAGAAAGAAACTAATATAACAGCTGTTCTAAGGTAAGAAGTAGGCTATTTTGAATTAACTTAACTATGTTCTACATGTTTTAAGACTGAAATGTAACCACAGAATGGCTTTGTAATTAAAAGGCAAGTTTAGTATAGTGTTAATAGCCTTGATGCCATAATTTTGATCACTTTGTTTTAAATTAGGAAAAAGACTTGTATACAGGGGCCCCACAAAATCTAATAGCCCCGGGCCCAGAGAGTTAATCCGGCCTTGCCCACAAGTGATCAGTTTATGTTCTGAAGCATGAGATTTAATTATCCCTTGTTTCCAGTGCAATAATTCCTCTTGAGATACGAAAGCTGAATACATTTCACAAATCTAAATTTGGGTTTGACCACTTGTAGGTTGGTTCTCTCTTTGCACTTCATTCAATTTACACAAGGAACTATGGAACTAGTTTGGTCAGTTTCACTTCCTGGATCTCAGTGCTTGTACAGAAATGTGATAAATTTATACTAGACTTGTCTCTACTTTTCTTAATTTCACACATATTTTCTGATCTTATTGGGCCAAATCCTACTGTCCCCACTCACTCTGACCAAACTTCCATTGACTTCAATGGGAGTTTTGTGTGCATTATCAATATAAAATTAATCCCTGCATAAGGAAGGCTTTGGGCAATACTGCCTAACATAATCTCAGGAAATATTTTTGCAGGTAGGCAGTATTTTAATGCCATTACCTTCAGAGATAATCAGTAATGGTATGATGTATGCAATTAAAATACTTTGCACTTATAAAATACTTTGCATTTGAGGATCTCAAAGCACTAAAATACACTAATGAAAAGCCTCTAAAGAGTCCTCTGAGATAGGTAAATTCTATACAGATAAGGGAACTGGAGACATGGAGCAGTTAAGTGATTTTCAAATGGTCACACACTAAGACAGTTGCAGAGTTTCAGCTAGGTATAGATTCCAGAACTCCTGACTACCAGGCTACTGCTATAACCACTACACAATGCTCTCACATTGGTAGTTAGCACAACTTGTTTGTGTTACAAAAAGGCCTGCAAACCAATTGATGAAGAGATTATTTCCCATTTCCTCACTCTTGAATCCACTGACAGGATCTCTTGGGTAAATGATGGATGTTTGTAGTGTATTTGAGATGATTTATAGTTCTTTGTTACACAAATGCTTCAGCATTCTTCCCCATACCCTCCCAACCAGCCATTAGTCATTACATCTTAATGAAGATCAGGCAAGTGAACTCTGGTTAATGACCTTAATGATATTGTTTGGAGTTTCTTGTGAACTCTTTGTTTACTGTGGAAAAAAATGGATCAGTGCTGCAATACAAATGAAGAGCACAAGCAAAATTGTTTTGTACGTTGTGCCCTCCCAGGGACTTCATACAAATACTTCCACTTGCATGCTGGAAAGTCAAAAGGTTGGTGGAGAAAGGGTGCCATAAATCAGACAGATATGGACTGTAGGGAGGACTGAATTGATGTAATTTTTCATCTCAAAGCTTGTAATTAAAACAGTGAACATTACAGAAGAAAAGTAACTTAAATATTCCTGTGGAAATTATCGTTGCATGTATTGCTTAGATTTCTCAGATGTTGGCAATATAAACAATTGGCCTGTGAGAATTTTATTACAGAAAATAACTTTGGAGATGTTGATATTAAAATGTTGCTTAATTGGAATTTTGTTTGTTTTACCTTCAAGAACACCAGGACAAAAACTGTATCATTTGATCTGCTATAAAGTTTTAGTAGATGTAACTTTAATGTTAAGGTCCTGAAGTTTGTTATAATGAATACATGCATGAATTAAATTAAATGTTGATCTTTATCTATGCAAAGTACATTGATGGGCCTGAACAGCTCTGCTTCAAATGGCCTATTTGTACTTTGTACTGGCCTCTAATATTTTCTTGTTTAAGCCTGGTACCAGATGATATGTATGAGACTGGATCCAATATAGCTGTACTTATAGCAGTAAGCATTAAGCAATGTACATAAGCATATGCTTAACTTTAAGTTCGGAGTTACTTAATGTTAATACATGTTTAAGCACTTTGCTGTATTAGGGCTATACTCAGAAGGAAATGTCTATAGGATGACCCTTAAAAAGAGGGCTGATCCTTTGTAATCACTTGAGTGGGTTTTGGATCAGGGGCCAATAGATGAGATGCTAGGCGAGGTGACACGGACAACACAAATAAAGCAACATAGTACTAAATTCTCAATCCACCCTGTGGGAAAGTATCTGGAACTTTGAAAGTCAGTTTTACATTTCTAAGTCTATATCTACAGTTGGAGTTGAGAATGTGATTCCCAACTCAAAGAGATATACTCACAATAGCTCTCATCGAGCTATGCATTAGACACAGTGTAGCTGCAGCAGCATGAGATGTGGGATGGGCTAGCCACCCCAAGTATGTACATAGGGTCTAAGATGGATACATACTCTGGGCAGATAACTCCTCCCACAGCTCATACTGCTGCAGTTACATTTTAATTTTCGCATGCTAGTTCCTTGAGAGCTCGTGCAAATATGTCTTCTTGAGTTGGGAATCAACCGCTCAGCTCAAACTGTAGACATACCCTATAATGCAGTGTTTCTGCCCAGAAGAGATGATGATCCAAACTTCCTTGTAAAGTGATTGATAGGAGAGGGGTTGGCCTATCAGTTCTTTGCAACCAGCTAATTATACTGTAAATCAGGAAGATGCTGACATGTGTGAACAAAAAGTTGTTGCAGGCGCTTTTGTCCTTCTATTTAAATGAGGTGCTCCTTTAAAATTAGGTGAAACAGTAGTGTCATTAACTTGCCATCAGGGATATACAAAAGAACAAAATGCTGAAATGAGCCCATAAAGATGTTGAACAGTTTTATGACTTGGATGCTGCATTTTGTATTTTGGATTTGTTTAATAATCTGACATAAGTGACTAACAATGTGTATGATGGAGAAGATAGCACTGGGAGCTAAACTCATTGTTTTATCAAATTGTTTGTATTGCTCTTCCACCATTTGATGCTGTGACACATATGTTCAGTTTGCAAACATGCAAAGAGATTGTGTACAGGCCTGGATCCTGCCCTCTGCTTTGAAGGGGCACCAGGGGTTGGGGAGAGGAAGGATGCAAAAAGCTTCTTTTACATTCACAAGCCGCAAGAGTAGGATCCCAGCATAACATCTGGCTAGCTCACTGGTCTGCAAACAACAGCTCCAACAATCACATCAAATACTGCTATGTAAATTTAAGGCATTGCTTCCCAGAGAAAAAATATGCATACCTGGGCAGAAAGAAACTTAATTATCTGATGTATATTATTTAGCCTAAATGAATAATTGATAATAAAACATATATAATCATTGTTAGTAAGTAGAATTACAGTACTGTATAAAGATCCCAACTGAGATCAGGGAGCCAATGTAGTAGACCCTATCCAAACATAAAATAAGAGACATTCTCTGCCCTGAAGAACTTGCAGTCTAGACAAGACAAACATCGGGTTAAGGAGGAAGGAATATAACATACAAGCAGAGTGAAGAGTGATGATCAGCAAACATCTTGTTAGTTCCAAGTTTTGGGTTTGGTTTGGTTGTTTTTTGTTTGTTTGCAATCATTTTAATAAAAGATCCATCTATTAGATCTCAACTGGGCACGTCCTAATCTGTAAGAGGTTTCCTGAAGGAAGGAATAATAGAATGTAAGTATTTGCTGGGCCAAAGCCTAGAAGCAGCCCTATACATCGACGGATACAATCCTGTTTCACAGGCACCCATAGTGCCACCATGTGGTACTATATTCATGTATGGCAATAGGTCATTGGGAATCAAGTATGCACGAGTCCCCCTAATGATTTGAATTATTTTTTTAAAAGAAGCTTAGTGATTATTACTTTATTTTTAAAGAATGAAACTTCATGAAGATTATCTGTCAGTTAAAGAGACTCCAGATGCAAAAGATACCATATAGTGAAAGTAAAGAGTTACTGTAGTTTGGGGTTTCAGAGTAGCAGCCGTGTTAGTCTGTATTCGCAAAAAGAAAAGGAGTACTTGTGGCACCTTAGAGACTAACAAATTTATTAGAGCATAAGCTTTCGTGAGCTACAGCTCACTTCATCGGATGCATTTGGTGGAAAAAGATGAAGTGAGCTGTAGCTCACGAAAGCTTATGCTCTAATAAATTTGTTAGTCTCTAAGGTGCCACAAGTACTCCTTTTCTTTTTGTAGTTTGGGGGAATTAATTTCATTTATGCAGGTTTTTAAAGGTATCACCATCCCACCTACATGACAATTTGATCTGATGTGATTTAATGTTTCAGTAGAACATCATTTAATTCAATATGGTGTCATTTTAATGCAACGATATCATACTGCCGCCATGAAGACATTTTTATTCAATAATCTGGCACACTATAATGACATCTGGTTACAACGGCATCAGCATCGTGTTAAGAGAGCTCTGGTGTCAAAATAACGTTTTGTTGCAATATGCTGATGTTTTGGAACAACAGTGTCACTTGTTACTGTTACACTGTGATATGACCTTTTGACATGTTTTTATTTAATTTATTTATTTCGGATGCAATTTGGTTTAATGCCATATGGTTAAATTCTCTTGCTGCACATATTGTAGCGCTTTACTTGCCAGGTCCCACTTTTCACCAACTAGTGGACAAGTGTATTTTTCAAGTTGTGCAGTAACACCTTAACTCAAAAAGTTCATAGGGAGATAGTTATGTCCTGATGTAATGATGCTTTTAAGGCACCCGGGTTACATTTTGATACAGGAGTACTGCACGCTGATAGCAGCAAAGTGATGGGATGTTCTTTTGGCTTGATATAATGACTGGGCATCATGATGCACTGTCTTGTATTGCAAGGACACCCTTAGACGCCATTTCGGTACAATCTCCAGGACACCACAATCCAAGCTGTAGCTGCAGCACAGATCAAAGTAACAACGACACACATTGTCCAGCTGTGCCCGCTAACCAAAGTCCCGTGGTGCGCCCCGAGAGCTCCACTTGGCCACTCAAGACGCTAAGGCTTGGCTCAGGGAATGTGCAAATGCTAAATCAATAAAGGACAGCATGACGTGGTGTAGGGGCATTACACCATCCCATGAGGGTGTGAGGGGAATCACGTGTCACCGTGAGGCAACGCTGCCATGCAACGTGTTGCTATGACGGCATCACAGCACAGTGTGATCATGTGATGCTGTGATCGCGTCGCGCTGCAATGCGTTGCCATGACAACACCACATCTTGCTGGGGGGCGGCGAGGGACCCGTAGCTGACATGGGCCCTGGCGGAAAGGGACCTTCTGGCCTTGACCTAGCCGGAAGTGACGATTTTCTCCTCCCGGACTCGCATTCGTGGAGCCACGGGCAGCCCTCAGCCGCAGAGCATGCCGGGTAGCGCCGCGTTCCGGCCCATGCGCAGCGCAGCGCATGCTGGGAAGCGCCTCGCCGCCGCGGTGCATGCCGGGCAAAGATGGATGCCTACGGGCTCTTCCGGAAGCTGGGGGCTGGCGCCAGGTTCGATCTGAAGCGCTTCAGCCAGGACGCCCAGCGCTTCAAGGTACCGCCCGGTCCCGGTCCCGAGCCGGCGCCTGGTTTCGCCCGCCCCGGGGCCGGGTCTTGTGGTTCTGGCTCCGCCCCCCCCCCCAGCCTCTCGTGTGATGGGCTGGTTCTGGCTCCTTGATGGATCTCCCGGGCCCTGGTTCTGGCCCAATCTCCGGGGCCGGGTCTCTAGCCGATGCCCAGTCCTGGCCCCTGGTGTTGCTAGTTGGCCGGTCCTGATGCCTGCCCGGTTCTGTCTCTGACCCTGATGGTTCCCGCGCCCAGATTCTGGTTCTGGCCCCCCGCCCTTGCTGGATGATCTGGCCCCAGGATCCTTTCCTCGGTTCCTGGGTCTGGGCCGCGTTGGTGTTTGTTAGAATGGTCCGAGCAAAGCTAATTGATACTGGAGCCGTTCATTCAATCGGTTGAGTTCTTTCTTTCTTTCTTTCTTTCTTTCTTTTTAAATTTCAGGTGGTAAAAGTGAGAGACACTGAATTTGACCCTCCAGAAAGTCTTGACTTTTTTGGAAGCAAAGATACAAAGCTTCCAAGTATTTCTGAAAATGGCCTGGGAACAAATGGCTCCAAGAAATCCAAAGCTAAAATACAGCGACGTGAATCGCACATGGATGAGAAAGTAGATGACTCCGAAGAGAGGCTTAATGCAGGGACTGCAAGGAAGAGAAAACAAGACACAGGGAATTTTGAAGGGAAGAAAAGGAAGAGAAAGACCCAAGGTAGTGAGATTCTTCTCTTCTGTACAAGAGAATGTACTTCAATTGCTTAAGTAACAGAAACAGAACTTAAGTAACAAATCTGAGAAATCTGACTTGTATGAACAAGTGTAGGAATCACCAAGCAAAATAAATTTCTAACGCTAATAAATTGTATTATAACAAATGCTATGAAATGCTTGTGAAGGAATACGAGCTCTAAAAGACTAGTACTTGATTCTTGTCATTGTCTTAAATATCTGCTCTGCAAAGGTAATTTTCCTAAGGTTTGTTGCTTTAAAAACAAGAGTTTTCTTAATTTTAGTGAGAAATTTAACTCAGAAAGCAAGGAATTAATTTAAAAATAAGTTGCTCACTGATGCCTTCGTATTTTAGTAATACTGAACTCTGATACCACTATCCAGATAATCCCACTCTGTCTGTTTTTAAAAAAAGAAGAGAGGTGCTAGGATGCTGCAGAATTCTTCCATCCAAATTAGCTAACTGCTGAAGTCTCTCGAAGCCTGATCTCCAACAATTTTGTTCTAGTATAACTGTTGGTTTTGGGAATGGATGCAATTATGCTGGAATAAAGGTGCTTTATACGGGTTTAGTTTATTCCCTTCCCTGGCCTTAATTGGTCTGTAATTTATTTTATGCTACAAATCTGTGGAAGTTACCAGCTATGTTCTTGGCTGAAGAGGCTGGAGAGATTTTTTTTTTTTTTTTTTTTTGGCTGGCTGAGTTCAGGGCTAATGAAATAATCTTGCCAGAATGCAGAACTAAGGCCCTGGCGTCTGATTCTGCAACCATGGGTGTCAATGGGAACATTGGTAAGATCAAGCTCCTAATGTCAATTCCTCTTACTACATTATTCTTTGACTTGATTTTTTTTTTTAATAATGCGCATTCATTGAAACTTTTAGAACCTGTGGCATTCCATTCTGATGTGGAAAATGATGGGATATTGTGGATGTCCTCTTTGGAAACAAAGATTAAAGATACAAGAGAAAGGGGGGAAAAGAAACCCACTGCAGAGAAACTGGAACAACTCAGACAGCAAAAGGTGAGGCTTGCTTATTTGAATGTAACTACAAATATTGTGTGCTCACTTGTATGAGCGTGTCCTCTGGAAGAGCAGTCATTTGCTGTGTCGTCTTTTGCGATAAAGTCAGTATAGTGTGACAAAAGAATTGGAAAATTGATCCAAATGTGTATATCTTACTAGTGTGACAAAAAGGAACTTAATCTAGGGTAAGTTAATAACTAGCTATGATTCTATACAAACACTTGTTGAAGTGCTTAAATTAATGTACGTAAATAGTGGACTACAGTAGAACCTCAGAGTTATGAACCCCTTGGGAATGGAGGTTGTTCGTAACTCTGAAATGTTCCTAATTCTGAACAAAATGTTTTGCTTGTTCTTTCAAAAGTTTACAACTGAACGTGGACATAATACAACTTTGAAACTCTACTATGCAGAAGAAAAATGCTTTCCTTTTATTTTTTTAGTAGTTAACATTTAACACACTACTGTATTTGCCTTTTTTGTGGGAGGGTATCTGCTGCTGCCTGATTGTGTACTTCCTGTTTCAAATGAGGTGTCTGGTTGACTGGTCAGATCTACTGTATTCCTTTGTGTAAATTTAAGCACATGAATAAGTCTTTGCAGGATCAGCGTCTTTATCTGTAGTATAGCAGATGTTAATGGAGAAACTTAAATGCTGACAATAAAGCTATAAAGGTTGTGACTGTTCTGTAATTTTTTTCTAGGAAATGGTTTTTAAAAGCATTAAGTTTTGAAAACTACTTAGAGCATTTATCGTTTTTTTGGGGGAGGATCCTGGTGTGGTTGTTAAGCGTACAGGAATGGGAATCAAAAGACTTGGGTCCTACTTTCAGTTCTGACTCAAACAAGTTCCCACAGAGAGAGCTGAAGTCACATTTTCACATCTGTAAAATACTACCTTCGTAAAGGTCTTATGAGGCTTAATCAATTTATCTGAAAATGCAGTATTGAAGAATAAAGTGGCTGCTGCTATTTTCTGACACATTGCGTAATTTTTATATTTTGCCTTCTAGATAAACCATTTCAGAAATAAACACAAGATTAGTATCCAAGGAACAGATCTCCCTGAACCAATTGCCACATTTGAGCAGCTTCAAGCAGAATATAAAATCCAGCCTAAAATAATGCAGAATATTCAAGCTGCTGGCTT
The DNA here is from genome assembly GCF_009764565.3 of Dermochelys coriacea. Taxonomy (NCBI): domain Eukaryota; kingdom Metazoa; phylum Chordata; order Testudines; family Dermochelyidae; genus Dermochelys; species Dermochelys coriacea. The sequence goes on along the minus strand of NC_050084.1, from coordinate 8,166,290 downwards.
CCAGGTCCCTTCGCCAATTCAGATGCAAGCCATTCCAGTCATGCTTCATGTAAGTCTCCTTGTCTTACACTTTGATAGACCATGAGATGGTGTAATTCGAACAGAGTTCCCATTGGGGACATAAAAATGTTATTTTAAAATAGATTAAACATAGTACTGTAGTTCATATTCAAAACTTGTGATGATATAACTAGTGGAAACATCTATCATTTAACTTCCTCAAATTCAGTATTTTCTATTGCTAGGAAAGCAGTTTAAATATAACCTCAACTTGCAGTAGGTGCAATATGGTTGAAGTAACACAGTGTGAGAACCTTAACTTCTGCATTTCCTGATTTTTTTTGAGGGGGGTCCTAATATGTAACCCTAACATTTGTGTTAATGCAGCTTTCTGCATTTAATAAAAAACACTAAATGTAAATGTTCAACTTTTTCTTGTTTTATATTCATAGGGTCGGGAACTTCTGGCTTCAGCTCCCACTGGATCAGGAAAGACTTTGGCTTTTAGCATTCCTATTTTAGCACATCTGAAACAACCTATGAATAAAGGATTTAGGGCTCTGATCATATCGCCTACCCGAGAACTTGCTAGTCAGGTAGGGATTTTTTTTAAGTTGTCATAAAATAATTTTGCACTGAATTTGTAAGTACTCCCATTATTCTGTTTCAGAAAAACAGAAGCTTGATGGACCTGTTTTTCTTTCCTACCTTCAGACTTTATCTGATAAAATTCAAGTGTGTATGAAAGAATGTTTAAAGAAATGTCTGTCTTCTATGCCTACTACACTTTGGGGTATTATGAAATCTAAAGATATGGTTAGAACAGGAGACTGGGACTCAAGACTCCTGGATCTTGTTTTAAAATTCCATTACAACTTTTAACACTTATGATCCAGCAGATGAGCACAGGAGATGTTCGTGCTACCTTATTTTCTGTATTTGAGGTAAAAACATCTTTTAAGATTTAATCATAACTCAAGTAATCAATTTTTTCTTTGTTTGTGGAGTTCCATTTTACATCAATGGGAGTTTTGTATATGAAGTGAGAGTAGCCAATAAGAGTCAAACTGTGGCATGCAGACCTGTGGGGAGAATTTTGTGCAAGTGAATAATTCATGTTGCAAGCCTGAGTTTTGTGATGTCAAAAATACTTCAGTTTAAAAGTTGTGGGGGTTTTTTGTTGGTTTTTTGTTTTTTTTTTTCAATCCTGAAATCGGAGTGGTTTTTGAAGCCATATATGTCTTACACTCTGTGTAGGTTTGCTTGTTTGTTCCAAAAGATACCCCACTATGTATTGTTGTATATTTCAGACCCACCGAGAGCTAGTAAAGCTGTCTGAGGGGTCTGGATTCAGAATACATATGATCCATAAAGCAGCTGAAGCAATCAAGAAGTTTGGGCCCAAATCATCGCAGAAATTTGGTAATCATTCTAATGACTGTATAGGGATTCTCTGAAGTCTTTGAAACCTAGAACACAAGTTTTAAGTGATGTATGGTTTAAACAGGTCAGTAAGTGCCATCCAAGTCCTGTAGTCACTTGCTTCTGTGAATACAATATCCTTGGAATCAAGATGTTAAAAGAGGTGGAGGAAAATAGCTCCAGAAATTAAAAAGGGGAGAGCTACCTCTGCTGTACAAAACAAATGCCTCTTGCATACTGGAAAAGCAATTTGGGGTGTAAGGAGAAAACAAGCACTCTGATAACTGACTGTGCTCTGTCATTTGGTTGTTGGAATACAGGCATGTAGCTAAGTTTGGTTATGGAAAGCAGAGTGGCAACCACTTCAGTGCTTTGTGGTGGCTTATTAATGCAGAACCATTGGGCAGTGCCATCGGAATCTTATCCACTACACGTTGTAAACTATATCTACTTAACAAGACTTTTAGCTTTTATATAACTCTGGATTTTAACAAATCCTCACAACACCCTTATATTTAAAGTAAATAAATAAAATGAACAGCTCCATTTTTACATATGGGGTAATCAGAAACACAGGGAGATTAAGTGACTTGCCCAAGGCCTCTCAGCAAATCAGTGTCAGGTCAGGGATTAGCGCTCTTGGGTCCAAGGTCTGTGCTCAGATCATTAGACCATGCTGCATATCTATTTCAAAACGCTTTTTTCCCTCCTGCTTCTCTTTAACATTGTTTTGCTTTTCCTATAGATATACTAGTGACTACTCCAAACAGACTCATTTATTTGCTGAAACAAGATCCGCCAGGCATAGACTTGACAAGGTATGAAGTGGATTTTTTTTTTAAGTTTTGTTTTTGCTAGTGACTTTCTTCCTGTCAGAATCTCTGAACAAGTACTAGATCTATGCATGCACATAAGTCCTTTCAGGACTTATATTTTAATCCCATATAAGCTGCTACTTTTGAACAAAAAATCTTGTTTTTCCCTAGAGTTGAATGGTTGGTGGTTGATGAGTCAGACAAACTATTTGAAGATGGGAAGTCGGGGTTCAGAGACCAGTTAGCCTCCATCTTCCTGGCATGCACGTCCCATGTTGTCAAAAGAGCCTTGTTCAGCGCAACCTTTGCATTCGATGTAGAGCAATGGTGCAAACTCAACCTGGACAATGTCATTTTGGTGTCTGTTGGAGCAAGGTAAGCGTGCAGGTATTGACTAGGTCTTCTATTCCTTAGCTGTTCACCTACTGCCACGGTTTCAGCCATCTCAACAATCAGATCTGCGGGGCAGTATTATGGGTCCTTTTTATGCAACAGGGGAAGGTTCTGTTCTCCTTTGAGTATTTATTTGCTGAGAGTAGGGAGCATTACCTTGAGGAAATGAGGGAGAAATTACTGCAAGATGTGAAGTATTTCTTTTTTCAGTAGTAAACCTCTTACGCCTATAAGACACTAGCAATGGCTTATTTCTGTGTGATTTCATTTTTGTTTCAGAAACTCTGCAGCGGAGACAGTAGATCAAGAGCTCTTGTTTGTTGGCTCAGAGACAGGAAAACTACTGGCAATGAGAGACCTTGTTAAAAAGGTAGTTATGATTGACTGAGCATCCTCCTCCTTGCTTATTAACTTACTAACTCAGCTGCAGTGCAAAATGTACTGCATTGAAAAAAGAGCGAGCGCGCTTGCCTATGAAAACGAGAAGGCTGCCTGTATATTTTGGTCTCATTTTTTTAACCCACACTCAAGTAAAATAGAGACAGAATTTGTACAGTTCATTGTAAATTAAATTTGTACTTGAAAATGTATTGTTGTTGTTTGTAGTCTTGGAGCTGCTCAGTTCTTTCTTCTAGATTGTTGCTTTCTATGAAGCAAATTTAGTCCTCATCCCAAAGCCCAGGTGTAACTCATCTAAATCAGAATCTGCTTAATCCAGGCCTCAGGAGAGTTTTGTCAGTCAAAAATCACCGTCTGAAATGTAAACTATGCAGTCTGATTAAATCCATGGCAGCACAGTACTGAAGTTGAATTGAGATGGGAAAAGGACTTGAAAGCAGAAACCTTGAGAGCCTTACACAAGCTTGTTCTCTTGCAGGGATTCACTCCTCCTGTCCTTGTTTTTGTGCAGTCCATTGAAAGGGCTAAAGAGCTCTTCCATGAACTCATTTATGAAGGAATAAATGTGGATGTGATCCATGCAGACAAAACACAGCAACAGGTAGGAGTCCATAAATATAGTTGTCTTGTATAGAAACTGTTCAGAAAGCAGATTGTACGTGCTATCGTGTAAGAACTAGAACATCAACCTGCGGAAGTTAAGTATGACAAGTGGTCTTGTGTCATGACTGTGGGTTCTTTTGTTTGGAAGGAAGGTGGGAATTGGACTTACTGTTTAGTATAATGTTGGCAGATATCAATACACAAACCCTCTTCCATTCTCAAGCTGCTAATTAGTAGGTTACTTACACAATTTGTGTTTCACCAGAGAGATAATGTAGTACACAGTTTCAGAGCTGGGAAGATTTGGGTGCTCATCTGCACAGCCTTGCTAGCACGAGGGATTGACTTCAAAGGAGTGAATATGGTCATTAACTATGACTTCCCAACCAGTGCCGTGGAATACATCCACAGGATAGGTGAGTACATGTTCTTTGACAAAGCAGGGTGTGTGGACTCATTCTCTGTCTGCGTTAGCTTTTGAATGGAGAGTATTGTCTGGTGTTTAGAGGAGAAATCTTGCATCAAGCCTCCTGGATTACCCCAACTCTGACACTAACTTTGCCACAACATTTAATCTACTTTATGCCTCCATCATCCATCTGTAAAACTGGGTTTCTCGCCTACCTCCCTGAGGTTTTATGATCCTTAATTCTTGTTTGTAAAGTGTTTTTATATCCTTCGTAGTTATTACTCTTAATCATGAACTACATGGCTAAGTGCCAATATATGACTTAGTAGTTTTCAAACTGCACTTGGTGATAGTTAAGGAGGAAGAATTACTTCATTAAGCTGCTGGAAAGTATTAACGTAAAAACTCTTAACTTTATTGCATGATTGGTCTTTGACAGGTCGTACTGGAAGAGCAGGACACACAGGAAAAGCAGTTACTTTTTTTACTGAAGATGATAAACCTTTATTACGAAGGTAAATTGGGAAATGTGACAGTGATGCTCCTTAAGTTTCACTCCCACGTTGTGGGATTCTTTCTCAGAACAATTACCAAATGGTTGTACGTTTGGTATTAAATTCCTCATTTTAACATTTTCATACTTTTTGTATCCACCCCAAAGTATGTAAAACTACTTAAGTGTAAAGTTTCAGTTCTCAGCTTTCCATATTTGGAACCGCAACATGATCTGTCGTCAAATTACCCTTTAGTGTGGGATCTTGACGCGTTTTGTGAATGCACTGATAGAGAATTCAGTGTCCTCTCACTTGTTGCATTCAAACCCAATAATGGCAATACAAGGAACTGACATATTAACACCACCATTTATAAGCATACAGTGAAATATCAGGGCTCATTAGTGGAACTGGTGAACGTGTGACTCATAGCAGTCAGGCCAATGCAATTGACCTGGTCTGCTACATAATTGTGGGTGCTGTTTTTTGGTCCTCCTCAGTCTCTTGCCTTGCACTATCAAACAAAACAACTGATAGTTTTTTTCAAAAAGCCTCTGCATTCTGCAGTGGTTTTGAAACTACAGTCCTAGTCTCATCCCTCAGCCTACTGATGCTTATGAATTAAGTCTTTGGCAAAACTTTCCTTTTCGGCTTACTCTGGTCATTTACCTACCATGGTTACTATACTAATGGAATTTTAGTTGCAGTTCCTTACAAGCCAGTGAACTTGAGTGTTTGTTTTCTTCCATATCATTTGATTGTTACTATTTTCTCTTTCTGCTTCAAACTTCCCTGGCTCATTTCTTTTCATTGCAGATGAGAAGTAACCCAACTGCTTCCTAGAAATAGTTGTTCTGCATTAAATAACTATGTATCTACTCAGGAATTCAGAATTCCTTTATCTGATATTTTTCCCCCCCCTCTCTTCAGTGTAGCCAACATTATCCAGCAGGCTGGCTGTCCCGTGCCAGACTATATAAAAACCTTCCACAAACTGCAAAGGTAAGGTTGCTTTAGGTCTCCTTGTGATTTGTGTCACATTTGAGATTAGGAGAGTTGCAAGCAATCTGCTAGATACTGCTCTTTCTGTGCAGGTGCTTCCAACTTTTCTTCATACATATTGTCAGAATTAATATTCTACGTTTTTATGAAGGGTAGTTAAAATGGGGGTGGTGGGTGGGAAAGGATGAAGTTTGATGTTGGCCTCTTGTTTGTAGCCCCAGGTGCATTAAACAGATGTGATCAAAACACATTAGTAAACATAATTAAATGACATGTTGTGTGGATTAAAGAAGGACAAGAGAGACTTCCAAAACTTAAGTTCAAACTACTAAAGAAGTTAACAAATCAAATACAGATATTTTTATTTTTAGTCTGAATGATTACAATGGACAGTTGTTACCTGACAACAGATAGAAACAAAACAAGGAATATTTTGCTGTAAGAGAATATGATTCTAGTTTTTCTTCCTTCTGATTAGTTTACACGTTTATAATTGGGCAAATCTGTAGCTGCATTTTTAGGAATAAAAATAGCTGTGACCAGAGTTTCTTTTTTAAGAAAGCACTCTCCTTAAATTCTATAAAACAATTATCCCCTTTGAAGCCTTAGGCTTCTAAGAATCTACTCCTAGCATCCCCGGTCCTGCAGTGAGCTTTGCATAGGTGGCGCTCATTGCAGGATCAGAGCCCTAATGAGGGTAAAATCCTGGAGGACTGCCAGCCTTTAACACTGCCCAACTGCTAAGAGTTTCTGGAATTTTGTAGAAATTTCCAGAGTATCTTATAAAAAACACTACTTGTATCTTTTTCATATAGGCCTGACCACTTTTAACACAAAGCTAGTAATCTGTTTATATATACCATCTTTCACATGTGTTTCAGCAATGCATAATATTTTTAAAACCTCTTTAAAATAAAGATGGGTTTAATTGTCCAGAAGGAGGCAGCCACTCTGGGACAAGGACAAAGAAGGGGAAACTCCAAAAGAGAGAGCTGGCTGAATTGTTAAATCCTTGGAATAAACCAACTGTACAAAATTTGCATTAGCTGTTGGTACTTACATTTTGGTGGATCTGAAGGTATTGTATGTACTTAGTATGTTTATTTCAGATGTTGAGCTTGCCTTTAACAGAGCCTTAATCTTATTTTCCTAAATGCCATATTCAGCAAACAAAAGAAGAAGCTGGTTAAGAAACCATTGGAAAGGGAGCACATTCGTACCACTCCTCAGTATTTATTAGAAAAAGCCAAGAAAAAAAAGTAAGTGGTTTCTTTCAAAAGAGCCTGAGGGATAATCTATTTTTATTTACCTACAGGGAGAGAGTGAACTTCAGATTTTAAAAAGAGAAAATTGTATGTAAATTTACTGTTTACATGGATAGCTCAATTGACTGCTCTAGAGACATTATCCACAAGATAGGTCCAGCAATGGCACTAGCGGTGCAAGTTGCCCATCAGTGTGCTTCATACCTGAACTGGATGGATCACCATTGGTCCAATCTCAGTAGCCAATTCAGTCCTTGATCTCTCTGCTGAGACTGCTAGTAAAGGTGCCAGTTTATGGTGGTGACTCTTAGTGCAAAACATCTGTTCATTGGGAACCAGATTGAGGCCAATAATTCCTTTTACATGCCACCAAACAACTATTGGATGGTAGCAGTTCAGCTCATTATGAAGCTGGGTTGAATTTGAACCTGTGACCTTGAAGTACAGCTCTCCAGACAAACTGTCAATCATCCGATCCAATCCACTTCCCTTGCTGGAAGTTTTTAAAAAAATATAAAATTTTAACAGAAATAACAAACGTGTAGTCACAGTTCATGGAGGCTTAACCTCTGCAGTCAAGAAGACCTAGAATCTGACTCTCTCTGGGTAAGTGGAACAGATTTCCTAGGGCTTGGTCTTGACTGGCAGAGACACACATCTCAGACGACATAAGATGAAGAGAAAGCATTACTTATTTGAAGAGGCAAAAGAAGGTTGCTGAATGGTACGCTGGGTTACTACAAATGCTGAATGTTTAAATGGTGGTGGTATAAACTTATCTCCTATTTTAGGACCATTGAAAACTGGTTTACTGGTCTAATTTGAGTCCATGTTTGTGTACATGGGGATCTGACAGAGTTGACTATCTTTGGTCATAAAGGCCTTGTTCTGCATTAGAGATAAATACTTCTGAAGATTGTTGCTGTTAGATGCTTGTTTTATGTTAAGTGCACTGAATGTTAAAGTCTGCGATGTTAAAGATATCTGTAATGGGAGGCTAATGAGTGGTTCAGATACGTGGTTCATCATTCCAGCATAAATATGCTTGGATGCGTTAATCTCTAATTTGTCGTTGTTTCTCTTAGGAAAATTATCCAGAAAAATATTAAGGAAAAGAAACCCAAGGAGGTAAAAAAATGACTCTCAATTACAGACTGGTCCAGAAAGTTGACTACATTGTATAAATGATCCTGCCAGCTGACAAACTGAGTTTGAAACTACCACCTATCCGAATCTTAGACATGGAAAATGTAGGATGGCAGCAGAGGATTGGGGAAAGAGACTGTGATCACTCACTGCCAACATTTCTTTCCTTTTTTATATATATTTAGTGTTAACACAAGAAAATTCTTAATGGAACACTGGTGGAGGAAGTCCATCAGAGTACTTCTTTATAGAAGTGCAAGAGCATGCTCCTGTAATGAAATACCCCAAGCATCTGAGCAATCACTCACAAATAACATCTTCTTGGGTTACAAGTGTTTGTGGTTCATTATCGTTTCTTGAGAACACTGTTTGTTCTAGACTGAGGTTACCCTTTGAATATTTTCTGAAGTTATGGCTAAGGGGGTCAGATATGTAAGATCAGAGCACATAAGCTTTATTATTGTGCTGGGTAAAGATAGCTGTTGAAGATTTCCTTAAGCACATTGCTTCTGTTAATTTCATGTACAGGATAGATTTTAAAGACCCAGTCTTACAACTATATTTATTCTATATAAATCAATTTGAAATAAGAAAGGGACAGGGAAGCATATTAAACAATTGTAAAAACACCACTGAAGCTTTATTGTAGGGGTAATCTTAAACCACAAAATCGAATAAACAAGATCTTCAGAAGGAGAGTTCTAAGACAAAGATTCCTCAGTCTGTTCATGTATCTTTGCAGAATATATATACAGACATTGTTCCGTTGATTTGTTGCATAAGAAAAGGAACACACCCCACACTTTACTCTGCTCTCTTCAGTTGTTAAACTCACTTTGTTCATACACTGTTTCCTTACCACATCGTTCTAATAGTGTGGTAGTGGCTGCTTCTTCACAAGGAAAATCCTTTCACGGGTGACTGTCCTTGTTGGATAGCTCTGCTGCAATACACTCTCACTAAGAGTTCCACCTCCTCAAGGCTTTGTCACCGCTAATCCATTTTGTAAATGGATCCCAGCCATGCATAAATTATCTACTGTAGGCTACTGCTCATCTGTTCTGTTGAAGTCTGTAGCCATTTTCTAAGATACAAGTTTTGTAAAGTAAGACAAAATAAAAACTGATCAACAGTCACTTCAGATTCCTGCTTATTTCCAAGTTAGGCTCAGATTGCATTACTTTTCACACATCTATTGTATGATGTCTGTAAAACAATACATTTAATGGGGATTATGTAGAAATTGGTGTCTTGTTCTGAAATCTAATCTGTCTGAATTCAGATGTGCATCTATTATCTAAAAGATTTCCCTAGTTCAATAATTTCAAGTCCCTACTAAAAGTCATAAAGGACCTTACAGCTCTCAAAAATACCAACAGATGCCAGTTGGAGGAAAAAAATACAATCGGAAGTGTTTGGCAATCTTAAATAGAAGGGTTACCACCACTTCCCCATAATAACATTACTAAATTGTAACTGTCGGTGTCCCAATTGCTGTGGTGCATGTTATAGGATAGGAGTAACAGCAGGAAAACTATAAGCTCATGGTCCTGGCTAAAATTCCTAGTTAATGTCATGGGATCATTAATGTCCATGCATTCCTGCAAGCATTTTATTTTTTTTAAGGATTTATTTGCAAAAGAGGGTGAACTGCAGTTTAGCTATTGTAGCAGGAAAGAGGCCCGAGTTAGATATGAGTATGTGGTTTCTGAAAGTCTAGGAAGTATACCCAGCACTAGATCCCTGAGCAACTTAAGCAACTGAGTATCCCATAGTTTGTACAATTACGTTAAACATCGCTAGATTATGCCATACTTTTTTTTTATGGTCTTTATACCTGGCAGATGGCAAACAGGAACAGTCTGGAATTTTCATGCTTCCTAATATGTCTGAGCAGGCTTCTTGCTGATCTCATGGAGAGAGATGAGCTACTGCTGCAGAATTGCATGAGTAGCCAGCAGCTCACACTTCACCTAATCAGAGTGCTGAAGTTAAAATACTTCTCTACTTTTAGCCAAACACAACTAAAGTGTAAAGATACAGTAATACTCCTGCTGCACTCTGAAAATGGGATGAACATATACCAAATCAACTAGCTTATCAAGCATTTGTACAGTGTACTGTATGACGACTACTGCTTTTCCTGGTCCTGGGAGAGGACAGTGGCAATACCGGGAGATGCAGGGTTCCACCATCAGGACCAGCGCATGTATTGTAGCCCATACACTGCTGCTCCTCGGCAAAGTAGCAGCATGCGTCCTCAGCTGGAAGATGCTGCCATCAGCACAAATGGTCAGGAAATTGATGGAAATGGGGGCTGTGGGGTAGCTGGACTCTGTTCCTAGGCTCCTAATCCTGTCACTTCCTGCAGTGGAAAAAGTCGACTCCTGCTTTTTTCTCTCTTCAGGCTGTTCCTCAGAGCATCAAGCATCTAGGGGACAGCTTCTAGCCTGATGCAGCTAATGGGATATAAAAATGACAATTATACTGGCTATTACTGTAGATCTACTTTTTTCCAGATTAGAACTAAGAGAGAGATGTAGTCTTGTGCATAAAAGGAATGGGTTTCTTTAATCACTGTTGAGAAGAGGAAATGGAGGATTCTGAATTTGTTTCAGTTCTAGCTCTGGCTTGTACTTATAGCTTTAGGGTTGTGACATCTACAGTGTTGTACTTTCGAGACAAGCAGCAGGTCTTCAGGGAGAAGGTAGTGCTAAAAGAGCGGACTCCATTAGAGTTCAGGAACAATGAACCTCAGACTACTTGCAATTTTATTTCTCTGATACAGCACAATCTTTCTAAAATGTTTTTGGTGCTGCTTATAAACAGTGTGCATGCAAATTCTATTTACACACCTTTGTAAGATATTTGTCAGGAACAGTTCAGTTGACATCAAAGTACCAAACAGGTGACCGTGTTAACCTTAACATTGAGACAAAAGTACAGCAAAATTTCCATTTTTCCACTTTTGCATTTTGAAGCACTGAGCCTATTGAAGTAGACCAGAGCTGCAGCTTTTCCGCAGAAAGCAGCTTGTTATTTTGGACAAATGCTTCATGAGTTTAGATTCAGATAGTTTGGTGTCTTCCTAAGAGACCCTCGTGAAACCATTGCCTTCTGCTGCAACAAGCCAAATGATGGTAATCTACACTCTGAATGTCAGTATTCTTCACTTGTGCTTAGAGGATACATGAGTCTGAGGAAAAGTGATATGCTTTATGAAGTCTGCTTTTTTTTTTTTAAAGAGACTAACCCTAAATGTAAATTGTACAACTTAATTTTGTGATTGTTACCATAAGTGCATGGATATGTAGGAACAGTTTTTGATAATTATCCAAGATGTTAACATAACTGAAGACATTCTATCTAGCATATTGTTCCTGGAGCATAGCAACAGATTTTGTTGACTGAATACTAAGATAGATTTCAGGAATGTTGGACAAGAGATTTACAATTCTTAATCTTGCATTTCTACATCATCTCTAGCATAGGATTTCAAAGCATTTTACAAACATTTTTACAATACTCATGTAGAGTAAGTAAGCATACCCATTTTACAGAAGGGTAAACTGACCCAGTGAGACTGACATGGTTATGATTGCACAATGACAGTGTAACAGAAACCAGCTTGTCTGCATCCTGAGACCCTGTCTTAACCATTTAAACTACCCCCACTCCCATTCTAATGAGTGCTGCTTGTTCAATGCTTTTTAGTTCTTTGCTTGAGAGTGGCAGTTTGATGCTTGAACTAGCAATGTGTAAAAAATGCAATATGGATAATCTGCAAACTGCCCACATGATGTCAGTTTAATCTACATGAATAAGCACATCTGACTATGAACAATAATTACATCACACTTCTCAGTATAATCCGTTCCATACTTTCTTATAGAAGGTGTTGGTAATATATGCTGCTCAGTTTTAAAAAGGTTAAAAGCACAGCCATAGTGTGAGCAAACTTCACTTGTACAATTCTGCTACTGCATCTCCAGGACTCATATTTATGTCTGTCCTGTGCCCATGCCCTGTTATAGCTCCGCTAATATGCATCTGACACCTGACCTCCTGCAGCCCCTGCTATTCCAATGCTGCCAGCCCTTTAAGTGACAGCTGTTCTTTAAAGCCCAGATCCTACAAGCCCTTAAGCATGTGCTTATCTTTAGTACCCTGTGTAGACCCACTGAAATCAAGGATTTATTTGAAATCAGTGGGACTCCTCAAGGCAGGAACATTATGCACATGACTGTGTGTTTACAGGAACAGGGCCTACATTATGTGATGAGGACAACTGGGTGTTAGGAAGTAATGAGACCAACCAAACTCAGTACTTGTGGTCTTATTAGCAGCTGGAGCCATGAAACATCAGTAGCAGCACTGCTGACAGTTGTACCTGAAGCTCTCCTTTTACTCAGGTAATTTATGATACAAAAATAACTCAAGCAGAATGTCATCTTAGAAAAAAACTGAGTAAGAAAGAATGGTTACAAGTGAGGATTTTAAATATAATTTTAATACAAAGTTTAAGTATATGCATCAATGTTTGTGGTGATGTAATTTTAAAAGGTCTCTTTACGGTCACATATCCCTGTTGCCCTTAGGACAGTCCCTATAGGATCTCTGTGGGGTACCTATAGGGTCTCCTATTTCCCAGCCCCAGGGAGGAGTGTGGGGTTTTCTGGAGGGTGTCTAGGGGGTCTCCTATTTCCCAGCCCAGGGAGGGCCGTGTGGGGTTTTCTGTAGGGTCGCTGGAGGGTATCCAGGGGGTCTCCTATTTCCCAGCCCAGGGAGGGCCGTGTGGGGTTTTCTGTAGGCTCGCTGGAGGGTATCCAGGGGGTCTCCTATTTCCCAGCCCCAGGGAGGAGTGTGGGGTCTCTGGAGGGTGTCCAGGGGGTCTCCTATTTCCCAGCCCAGGGAGGAGTGTGGGGTCTCTGGAGGGTATCCAGGGGGTCTCCTATTTCCCAGCCCCAGGGAGGAGTGTGGGGTCGCTGGAGGGTGTCCAGGGGGTCTCCTATTTCCCAGCCCAGGGAGGAGTGTGGGGTCTCTGGAGGGTGTCCAGGGGGTCTCCTATTTCCCAGCCCAGGGAGGAGTGTGGGGTCGCTGGAGGGTGTCCAGGGGGTCTCACCCGGCGCGGCAGCCCGCTCCCGTGAGGGTCCCGCGGGGGAGGCGGGGCGCGGCGGGGCGGGGCCGGGCGGCTCTGCCCCGGAAGTCGGCGGGGCCCCGCTGAGAGCGGCGGGGCCGAGCGGGAAGATGGCGCTGCGGCCGGGGCCGGGAGCGGGCGGCGCCGGGGCCGCGGGAGGGGGCGGAGTAGCGGGGGCGGCCGGAGCCGGCAGCGCCGGGTAGGCGGGGGAGAGGGCGGGGGCCCGGGCAGTCCCCGGGGGCTGGGCGGGGGAGTCGGGGTCTCGGCCCGGCTGGGCGGCGCGGCCTGTGGCAGAGATGAGGGGCGGGGCGGGGCTTGGGAAGCGCTAGGGGTCGATGGGGGGGAGAGAGGGCTGCGGGGTGACTGGGGCGGTGAGGGGCTGCGGGGGGCTGGAGGGGTCGGGCTGGGGCTGGGGGGGTCTGACTGAGGCGGGGGTGGGGTCTGACTGGGGGGTCTGACTGAGTCTGGGGTGGGGTCTGACTGGGGCGGGGAGGGGCTGGGGCTGGGGGGTCTGACTGAGTCTGGGGTGGGGTCTGACTGGGGCGGGGAGGGGCTGGGGCTGGGGCTGGGGGGGGGGTCTGACTGGGGCGGGGAGGGGCTGGGGCTGGGGCTGGGGGGGGGGGTCTGACTGGGGCGGGGAGGGGCTGGGGCTGGGGCTGGGGGGGGGTCTGGCTGAGTCTGGGGGGGGGTCTCACTGGGGCTGAGTGGGGGGGTGACTGGGGCGGTGAGGCGCTGGGGGGACTATTTGGACTGTATGGGAGGAGAGGGGTTTGGCTTGCTGGTTCACTTTGGTTTTCCCTTGTCTAAACACTGTGCCTCCATGCTTTTGGTTATGGGGTAATAAATGTTGCTTACGGCAGGAGTGGGATAGTTTGTGTGTGTTGTGGTGGGGAGGTGGGGCCCTGCTGTGACCTGTTTGTGTGGATACTTCTCTCTCCCCCATATTGATGTGGAGGAGGCTTCCTGCCGTCAGCAGTACATGAGGCAGGGTGGAGTGGTTGTGGTGGGAGAGGGAGATATTGGAAAATGAGAAATATTATATTCTCTGTGTTATGTTTTAAGTGGGATAGGAGGCTAATTTTTGTATTTCTCCTTTCAAACTGGGAATTGATTAGAGATTTCCATTTAAGTGAAGTATTTATAGGGTTTAAGATTATAGCATTTTTCTGTGAAAGGACAGAGCTGTAGGACTGAGTCAGTCTTCTTTTGCTAAGTGAAGTTGTATTAATCAGACATCCCTGGATACTTAAGTAAAATCCTACCTGCTTTGTGTTGGCATCAAAGATCCCAGGGTAGTTCTCATGAAAGCAGGCATTTGCCCTGGTCACCTTCACCAAAATCACACACCCATACTTATGTAACATGCTTTCCTCCAGCTGTCTGCCAAGTTGTCACATTAGATGCATCTGCATTTCATTAGAGCACCTGGGTATGTAATATGTAAGGCACTTTAGAATCCTGCAGGATGAGAAGTGCAACAATATATATAAATCTGAAATATAATTATTCTGATCTGCTGCTTAAACATCCATCCTTTCTTTACAGCAGCACTGTCAATTTAGAGTTATGCATTGTAACCACTTCTACTTTTGTAAACATTAACCTTACTAATGAGACCGTAGATTGTGAAAAATGAAAGGATTCCAAAATTCCAATTTACTTGTCACTATGCTTTTTGTAGCTTTATTCAATTGTCTGAGCTTAGGTGATGGACATCAGTGAAGTCAGTTTCATTATGGCTTATAGTTAGTTTCACTTAGAGGATCTTGGGGTTTCTGAGTTAGACACATGGTATGAAAAACACCTTCACTTTGTCAATATTACTGCTTTACAGGCTCTGCACTCATTAGGAATTATGGGTACAAAAACTCTCAACTATAGACACAGTCTAGGAGTTTGAGTTGGGGAAAGAGTTCATCCTGTAGTTTGTTGCTGTTCTCGAAGCTGTCACATGGATTCTTCATAGTAAAATCTGAATACAAAAGAAAATGAGGGGTTTTTTTTCTCTTTATCCTGCTTTTTGAGTGAAGCTGATTGCTGGAGCCCTGTACCTGAAACTAAAGTACCTATTATTATTGTATTATTCAACAGTAAATTTCTCATATTAAAAGGAGTACTTGTGGCACCTGAGAGACGAACAAATTTATTTGAGCATAAGCTTTCGTGAGCTACAGCTCACTTCATCGAATGCATCCGATGAAGTGAGCTGTAGCTCACGGAAGCTTATGCTCAAATAAATTTGTTCGTCTCTCAGGTGCCACAAGTACTCCTTTTCTTTTTGCAAATACAGACTAACACGGCTGCTACTCTGAAACCTGATAATATTAAAGTGATACTCCAAATGGCATTGAGACAATTGTCAAAGATTTTCTGAGGAACTTCTGTAGGATGATATTGCTCTTGAACTTTGTCACAGAGATCTTCACTTTCTCTTTTTTAAATGATAATACTTTTTAACCACACTTCTCTTCCTTGTTATCTCATATACAGCACATAGTGAAATAAGTGTGTTGAATATCTGTATGTTTCTGCATATGTTGCATTTTAGTGCTATGTCACCAAAAGTATTACTTGTCACTTATATAAATATAGGCGTTTGGATACAACACTGAGTGTGGTTGAAATATTTACAAATGAATTATATACCATTGTGTAGAGTAATGTTGAATATGAAGCTATTCTGAAAGGGCATGCCTGATAGAAAAGAGCTGTAATATATATTTTATAAAATGGAACTATGGGCTATTATAAAGTATAGATCATGCTCATTGCATTTAGAATTGATTTCCAGATAGTTAATCTCCCCTTTAATCCCAAGACAGTATAATGCACAAGGCAGACTAATAGTTTTAGCGCAGAATTTCTGGATATGAGTCAGTTCCACCTTTCACTTTTTTCATATTGATATAGGATGCCTGTTTGTCCAATAAGTAATTTTCTTGTTAATATAAGAAGGTTTTATAGGGTAAAATATGTGTTGTTGTGTTAAGCGTAAATGAACTGAAGTTGCTTAGACCTTGTTCATATTAATAAACGGTAACTTATATTTTTAAAAACTATGTATCAATAACTTCTTCCTGTAACTCCCTAGTGATGCAGTGTCTAGGAGTTTTTGGGTTTTTTTAACTTGATGTGTATACACATTTTCTCTTCTGTTTGTGTGTGTGTATATTTGAATAGCTATTTAACACTTCTTTGTATACATGTATATAGATACATCTTCCATACCAGAATTCTGATATTTTACTTTTTCTCTTATTGCTAAAAAGTAGCTAAACGCGTAACTATATCTTTGACTGAACAAGGTCAACAGTGAATCCTAACACACATTCAGAATTTTGATTCAGAGAAACCAACTTTTTTCATTTTTGTTTAGTTCTTGCAGTTAGCCTCTAATTAGCTAGAGTTTTTACAGATGCTTATAAATAAATCACTACTTTACTCTAGAAAGGGATAAATATTTAATGATCTGGCCTTTATTTGCTTACAGCATGTGCTGGTACCGTAGTGTACTTGTCCAGATTACATTGCATTTCAGTTAAACTAGAACAGAACCTTATTTGTACCACCGGAATCCTCACAAGGATATTTTAAAATAGTTGCGGATTCTGTCTTTGATACAAGTCCTACCTTAGAATGTATAGCTCTAAAATAGCATTAATTATGCTAATTATTAATTTACTTCTTGTATTCCTCTGTAAATTGGAACCTGGAGTGAATAATTTATACACACTGGAAAGGTGATAGACGTAGGTCAGAAACTGTGTGTTGCTGAACTTCTGTATAAATGTTATGCGAGTATATTGTTGGTAAAAAAGTGCCATCTTAGCAGCTGTGGAAACTAAAAGATCTTGATGCACAGCTGAAGCAAAACTTGGGCTGCAATCTGACTGCCCCACATTGTTGTGTCAATGTGCCTTAGCCTTGACCTATAGGGAATCACAGCTAGGATCAAGAGGGGAGTTCAGTTGTTGGCCTCCCTGCTGTGACTTGAGACAAGGTTGCCAGCTAGCACCTGCTGTGTTTTTTATGATGTCAGTACCCCTCCACCCAGAACTGGACTAAGGCAGCCAAGCTTGTTTCCTATAGGTCACTGAACATTCATCAATTAATAACAGCTTTTGGTCACAACTGACCTGGGTTGGATTCCACTCAAGCAGTCCGGTCCAAGTGCCGGCTTCTAGATTTGGCAAAACATGCTTATGCAGATCACTCTCCATAGGGTCTGTAGGAGACATTTCTATTAATAGAGAATTAACCCTAAAATTGTGATAGTGGTAGGGCCAGACTTACTAACTTATCCTTAGTTGGGTACATGTGTATGTTACAGTTTTAAGAATGGAGGAATTAATGTGTGACCTAATGGTTAGGGCAGAATGAAAAGTTGGGGAACTAAGAGTATCATGAGTTCAAATTTGAAGTTATATTAATTATTATTTGTATTACTGGAGAGCTTAGGAGCCCCAGTTATAAACTAGGGCCCAGAAAGAAAGAGTAATACAGATTGTCTGGGATACTGTGTGTTCTCAGTTGTAGCTAATTATGATTGAATTCTACATTACACATAGATGCTGCATAGTAAGAGCACACAGGCACAATAAGGAATCCAGCTCTTTTATATTTACAAAACACAACAGGTTTCTGAATTCAGTGTAGGTTTTTAAGCATTATGAGCAGATCTTTGCTATGTCATTCCCTCTTCACTTTGTTTCTTTATTCTGTCACATGGCCTCTTGACTAATCCACTTGGGCTGAGAGATGTTGAATATCTGTAAGCTTCTCTCTCTCCAGAGCGTTTGATGTAAGAGGTTGGTGGGGCACTGAAGAAAGTTCTTGGTTGGTAAATTATTGCTGACATCTATCTCAGAGTGAGTTGCAAACAGTATTGCTAAACTAGGTCTCCTTTTCTTCTCTCTGGCAAAGCTGATGTTTATGCTTCAAAGTGGGGACAAGACATTGCTCCTATAATTTCAACTCAATTTTTAACACTCATTTTTATCTTGGTGCACTTGGTCTTTGATATTTGCTGGAATGTGTTTCTCTCCCCTTTGGTGTAATTGTTTCCCTTTAAATGGGAGCAATGGAATGTTAAAGCACAAAGAACTGGACATGGACACTTCAATGTCTTCTAATTATTCATATTTAACAGGAAAAACCTTTTTTCTTGGACAGTTTTATTTCTCTGTGGAAAACCTTTTATGAAGGAGCTGGGATAAGTATGTTCTGATGCACCTAGTGATTCTGCAGTTCTAAAAGGCCTTGCCTACATTAGGAAATACCCAACCTTAGCCAATGTTGAAAACAGTTCGGTTGGCAATATAGATGAGTCAAAACCATTTTCAGCACCATTACAGAAAATGAGATATGGTTCTGCTTAGTCTCACTCTATATTATAATAATAATGCTGAAGATGGTTTTATTATTTCATTGACACTTCCAGTGAACCTTTCTTTAGCACTATTTCAGGTGGATCCTTGCTGATAATTGTCATCAGCAATTGTTCCGATTTCTAATGGAAAAGGGAATGTGGTTAATTCCGTGGTCACAGTTTGGGCAAATTTTTTGAACCAAGCAAATGATGCCATTTGGGATGTAGTACTGCAGTAGGAGTCAAAGACCTGGGCTAGCTTTCGCATTCTCAGTAGTTCAGTCCCTTGAGCAATTATTTAGATATCAAGTCAGAGGCTCATGCTTTTATTTATTTATTTTCAGCTTCATGTTTCCTGTAGCAGGTGGTATCGGCCCGCCTCAAGGTAAGTATGAACTTCAGATTCTGAACTTTTAGTTGGCCCTTTCTTTGTGTAGAAGTTAATGTTAAGCAATCGAAGTCAGATGTACAGTAACTTTGCAATCTTTCCTGAAGTTTAGTATTGGGAATATTAAGCTCACCCATTAGCTATGGTTTTTTACTTCTTCCCTCCTACTCAGTAACATTACTCTGAATCTTGTATCTTTATTTACAAAATTTCCCATAAAACTAATGTTGGATCTCATTGGGAAGGCAGTAGGTAGGTTAGACCAGGGGACTGGGAGTCCGAATTTCTAAGTTCTGTTCCTGATTATATCATTGAATTACTGTATGAACTGGGGTAAGGCATTTAACCTCTGTGTACTTCGGTCTACCAGTCTGCATGCCTATATCATGTGGGTGTTGTGAGGCCTAGTAAATATTTGCAAAGCATAGTGAGAACCTTGAACAAGAGGTATGACATAAGTGCCAAGTATTATTAAAACTCAAGAAACCTCAACCTTAAATAATTTTTATTCTGATTCCTGAGTCAGTTACTTGTTTAACTAATGGAAAATATGGGGATGGGAGGAGGTCCATCACTAAGTACTGATTGGCTCAGTAATATGCTGCTGTAGCTTCACTGATAATTCCTGAGCCAATTGCATCCTTTCTCAGGCAATTGTACCTGTAATGTTAAAGTATCCATGGCTATGCTTATTTCATTGGTAGTGAATATGTTGTAATTAGGCTGTGTCTGCTAAGATAACATTCTAAAATTATAACATCTCTGGTTTAATCCTTTTAGTTTTACACAATGAATTAATACATTTCTGGCTGATTTGTCTAATCTTATTTTAATCAAGCTTTTATTAAAAGATTTTTTTATCTGGTTAAACCTTTTATATGGGGTAAACACTCCTGCATGCACACAAGTTGTCCAGTCAACTGAGAGTGTAAAAGCTTAGTTGTAGACAAGAAGTACCAGTAATGCCTAGTCAGTCATATAAAGTATGTTATAAGAAATAATCCTTTCAGGAGAATCCTGGAGTGGGCTACCAGCACAAATTGGTTATTTTTTGGAAACTACAGTTTTAAAATCAAAGGAGGAGGAAAACCCCAAGTTTCTTTCAAAGAGCAGTTGCGATGGAAGGAGTGCCCTCCGCTTAACTTGTGGAGATGTCCTGGAAGGCTTCTTATCTTAAAATGCAAGATGCTTCTGTTGCTGCCTGTCTTGTAGTATATTCTATGCACCAAATCACCCTTGAGTAAAGAGTCCTTGTATGAACTTAAGCAGAACTGCCCGTTGCTTCTTCCTTCCCTCCATCTGTTTAATTTGAAAGATGAACTTTAGAACCAACTGGGGACTTAATCAATGTTTAATGTTCTGGCGTAGGTATGATTCCTATTCAACAGCAAGGGTTTCCAATGGTATCTGTCATGCAGTCTAATATGCCAGGCATGATGGGAATGAATTATGGCTCTCGGATGTCTCCGGGACCGATGACTATGCAGGTACGTGAGTAACATTTGTTTTCAGTAGATGTGACATGAAATAGATACTTGAATGTATGTGTCAGTAAGGCTGTTGACAGCTGACCCCTGACAGAGGTCCTGGGACCTGCCGCTGAAGTCAGAAGTGTCAAGGGTTTTGCTGCTGCTGGAGTGGAAGGATGGTGGAGAAGGTGAACTCAGAATGAAGAGAGAGGCAGTAGCCCATAGGCAGGTGTCTTTATTGCATTGCATTTTTTTGGCTTCACAACCTTCTCTCTGAAAGTATTTTATAATTGCCATGACTCTTGTGGGATTCTGTAAGTCTCCTTGTGATCTGGATAAGTAGCGTGGGGAGTGGGTGCTCAGCGTGCATTATTCACTGTCATAGCTAGGAGCAATAATGAACCAGGGTATGGGACAGAGAAAACATTGGTAATGCTTACAATAAAGTGGGTATTGTAGTTTTCTTTTAGATGTCAGAACTTGGACTTCCACTTCTTTGTATCTATTGCTGCAGTAAACACAGCTTAGAGAAAGGCCCTTCTGCAGGAGGGAAGATGGTACTGCACAGTAATTGAAACAAAACTGTCAGTAGAAGAGGGAGGTTGGAAACCATTCCTTGTGTTAAATATTCCTGATAGTGCCTTCAGTATGGTTCAGTGTTTAGTGTTAAATAGCTTCTATCATCTACAACTCCAACAGCACATTCTATTTTGTCTTTTTACCTTGTTTCACCCTTTCTATTTTCCCTTTGCTTTATATTCATAACTATTCACTGTCTACTAAGACAGAATATTGTTCAGCATTTGAAATGAACTCATTTTCGGGAACATCCTTTGGCCTGTGTTCATTATACTTACTATGATCACCCATGTTGTGATTTCAGCTTTGTACCTTCTTTGTCATTTATATATACTAGTTACCTATAGAATATTGTAAGCATACGTGGTGGTTCACAAATTAATCAAACAGGACCCCAGGGAACAGCTAACATTTTGGACATTTCTTTAATACTGTAAATGCCCTCCCTTTAGATCAAATCAGTTTTCCAAATTGTTCTTCCTCCTGCAATTTTTATATTGAATTTCTCTCCTTTTTGCATGCTTGAAGTAACTTTCCACCTACATAACTCCTCATGATCTTCACAAGGTTTCTTCCCACGCTGTGGG
This sequence comes from Dermochelys coriacea, assembly GCF_009764565.3. Classification (NCBI taxonomy): domain Eukaryota; kingdom Metazoa; phylum Chordata; order Testudines; family Dermochelyidae; genus Dermochelys; species Dermochelys coriacea. The sequence goes on along the minus strand of NC_050084.1, from coordinate 8,144,814 downwards.
GTGGAGTGCATTTTATATAACTAATTGCTGAGAAGTAATATTACAGTACAGTGCACAACATGATATGAGGAACTTAACACTTGCAGGCAGGGAGTTGATAGTTTTTGAAGAAATGTATCTCATTTGTTTATCCTCTAGTGCCCACCACTCTTACTTCTAAATCTCCACTTGTCTAACCATGTAAACGTGAATCTAATAAAGTTGCGTTATATAGTAAATTGAATATAACTATACATTTTTCCCCTTATTTGCTTTAATGGATACTAAATTTTACAAAACTGCAGAAGAAAAATATATTTTTCAGGGGATTTGGTTAGAAATAATAAGATAAAATATTTACTGCTTTCACTTTGTGTGATTTTTGAATACATCAGCAATGATAACAGTAGCTTAATTTATGGACGAAAAATCTCATAATCCATTGACATTAAAACTATAATGAAATATTGTTATATTTCAGAGGGTAGTTTCAAGCATAAGCTACCTAATAAACTTAAGTTAACTAATATAGTTCTTATGTTAAAATAAAATGTAGTTTTGTTCAAGGGAACCTGAAAACAAGTGTTATAGCTGTGACCCAACTGAAAATGGGCTGGCCAAAGAGCTGTCCATACAACTAGCAATATCTTGTTAATGTTTGTTAACTTAATCAATGCATGTATAAATTGATCCTGAAAACATAATAGTTTAGGAATTGGTTATATTGGAATATATGTAAAAGAATCCCATAACATTTGAAGAAATTTTTATAAAATCACTAGATTTTATTTCCTAAAGCAGTGAAAATAATAATTTACCCAAGTCAGGGAAATTTTGTTTATGAAATTTGTGTGTGTGCTTACACATGCGTTTCATACAAATGGATCCAAAAGTAATTGACATGCTTTATTGACTATTCAAACTATATGTCTAGGAATTATCTTGTATACCGCTTGTGTGGAATTTGAATTTATTTTTAACACAACACAAACGCTGCACGGTAATTTAGGATAGGAAGGAAAGAAGAAAATACTGAAGTTAAAGGGGAGACTTTGTGGGTCATGACATTTGAGTTAACATCCCTACTCTTGAGAAAAGTTTCATGGATTTTTTTTAATCCTGTAGTCAGGATCCATGATTTTTTTTTTTTTTTTTTTTTTTTTGTCCAAAAATCCAGTACCCTCCTAGTACCATCTGGGACAGTGCCTCTCAACCTTTCCAGTCTACTGTACCCCTTCCAGATAAATCAATTTGAATATAAATATTGTATTCACATTTCAGTATATACTGAATAATAACAAGTCATTGTCTGTATGAAATTTTAGTTTGTTCTGACTTTGCTTGTGCTTTTTACATTGCCTGTTGTAAAACGAGGCAAATATCTAGATGAGTTGATGTACCCTGTAGAAGACCTCTGGGGATCCCCAGGGGTATGCAGACCCCTAGTTGAGAACCACTGGTTTAGGGGCATTGGCTCAGTCCTGACTGAGAGGAGGGTTACCTGCTGAATAACCAGTGCTTTTTTTTTTGCAGTGCATAGCACCTGGATTGTCTCTGGAGGTCTTGTGTCCAAGTACTGAGCAGACCTGGCCCTGCTTATTTTTATGGATTCTAACTATTCACAACCTGACATAGTACAGATGCTGGATTTTTATATTGCTGTACATAATATAGACTTATTTTATTGTTATAGGGTGGCATACCCCTTGGGGCTATGCAAGCAACTGGAATGTCTTTTATGGGACAGGCTTCTTTCTTAGGAATGCGCCCAGCAGCTCCACAATACACCCCCGACATGCAGAAACAATTTGCAGAAGAGCAGCAGTAAGTGATGCTTTAATGCTGCTGGAAAAATCTTATTTGGGGTGAGGGGGCATTCTCCAGCTCATTTTGTGCATTTAAAAACTACTATTCTATCCTACAGACATTCCTATTGAATTTGGGATTCTAAAATGTTAAGTTAACTGCAGACCATTCCATTGTCTCTGAACGCTGTGTATGAGGTTCATGATGGCGTATGCTATTTTCTACCAATTTTATGAGACTGTGGCGAAGTGTGTGCCAAAGCATCTATATGAAACAGGGAAGGAATGTGAAACCCAAGTTACCAGTATTCAGAAGGTTGGCATGGAAGTTGTCATCAAATAATGCTTAATTTTTATGTTTGATATTGTTTCCCTTTAGAAAAAGGTTTGAACACCAGCAAAAATTCTTAGAAGAAGAGAGAAAACGACGCCAATTTGAAGAGCAGAAACAAAAGCTGAGACTCCTAAGCAGCGTGAAACCAAAGGTATATCGTAAACAGAATTTATTAATTTTCAGATTAAAAAAACCCAAATCTGTGGCTTACATGTATTAGGGAAGAAATAGATCCTTCTTTCATACACCTTCCCAGCCGAAGGCCAGATCTGAAGCCTGATGAAGTCCAATGGGAGTCTAGCTATTAATGAGCTTGGTATCAGGCCTCTTGAAAACATCTGGTATGTTTAACCCTTTGTACATAGCACCATCAAAATAAGACAAATGTGGTATTGCAAAATGAATCAGTTTCCTTTGTTGACTTGATAACTTCACCCTTCTGCATCTTCCTGCTGCTCTAAGGACAGACTGTCTTCTCTGCTGCTGTAACATTTGTAATCAGACAGAAACGGTGTTTTTTATAGTAGTGCCTCTTTTCCTGCCATTGTGGTCTGAGTAGGTGAACGTTGTAAGACTTTGACCCAGGTCTGAGGAAAGAGAATCCTTTTCCTCTCAATGATAGCTCAAGAAACAATCAGTTTGCTTTTGAAAAAGAAAACAACCTAGTTTGGGAACAAAATAGGTTTCTACAATACATAAAAATGTTGATATGTTCATTAGTTGGAGTCCCTGCTCTCAAGTTGTGGCACAGTTCAAGTGAATACTATTGTATTAATCTCAAGGGCCAAATGAGTTAAGTGTTTATAAACTACTTGGTGTCCAGCATTAAAACAGTGATACGTTGGTTCAAGGGGTTTTTTCTGCAGAGGCTTTGGTTTATTCGGTTAGCAAACACCCAAAGCATTCATTCTGAAGTTGAAAGTTTATTGATAAAACACAAGAAATTAAAACCGCCATTTATATTGAAGCTGAAATTGAGTGTTTATGCAAAACAAACTTAATTAAAACCTACTAAAGTCTCTTTCCTTTTGGAGGCAAAATATCAGTCATTTGTTTAAGCAACTGCCTTTCTTTGATGAAAAGGAAAGAGTTAATTTTACTCTCAGTCCTGATGTGTGAAGGGTTTTCACTTATGTTTTTAAGAGACAGGCACAAGGTGGAGGAGAAAGAGGACAGAAAAGGTGGGGGAATATGGCTTTTGTTGATTTTGGTACACTGGATAGGTGGTCAGTTACAAATGGATGCTCTGGTTGGCAGGTAAACTACCCCACCTGTTGCTTGGGCCTTGGTTTATATTTCGATCAGGCATGTTATCTGAGTCTTTTCCCCTTAGGGCAGGATTGTGGTATCTAAACTTGCTGTGCTGATACAGTGCAGTTGATTTCAGGATTTGATGAAAAGCCAAGAGAGTCAGAGAGAGAATAGGAGGAAGGAAATGGGTGCAGAATGTAACACAAAGGGAGGGGAGACAGAACAGGATCTTACATGCCTCTGCAGCGCTGGAAATTGTGTATCCCTGTGATGGGCTGAGGACGATATGATTTTCAGGACTCACAAGTGAAAAACAAAAGTTCTTGAACAAGAGCAAGGCCTAATGGCTTCCCTGTCCGGAAGAAAGTTCTTCGATTTGGTCTGCTCCGTTTTGGGGTCATGGAAGATGAGATGAGCTGGGATGTATTGGGGCAGGTGATGAGATTTTTTTTTTTTTTTTTCCAAAGGCTCTCTTTAAGAACCCAAAAAAAGGGAAAAGGTGTGTGGCATAGCATATCCCTTCGTTATTTTGTGCACCAGTGAGGCTTAATATTCACCACACCAATTCTGGTTAATTTCTGGCTCCACATCTTCTGTTTTTACCAAGAATGATTTCAACAGTCCTTGAACAATATCAGCAGGCCCTCTTTATTTGGATTAATACAGTGTTTCTCTCTGGGTCTCTTGCACTTGTTCATAACATTCATTATTGAAAACAGCTTGACCTGTTTTCTGGGGTTAATTTCCAAGCAGGCAAAAAGTTATTGTGACATGTTATGAACTTTCACATACTTTTTACATTTGCGCTTTCAACTGGGTAAATTTTTAGACCCACTAATCATAACAGTACAAAGATTCTTGTTAAAAAGTAAATTTCCAGAACTTAGACATACTAACTCTTTTCATTTCCATCTCCATCTTAAGACATGTAAATACCAAGAGTGAAATACCAAGTGCTGTTGTCCTTGTGTAGCCTATTGAATAAATTTTGTTGTAAGTAAAGGGGTTTCTGTTTATTGAAGCCATCACTGGAAAATGGAGCTTAATTTGTATGATTTTATTTTTTAACAAACATTGCTACTTTTTCAGACAACAATTGTGAATGTTGGAAGGAAGATTCTGAGTTGTTGTACTGTGACACTTTCAAAGCAACTTTTGTCATGTTTCAGACAGGTGAGAAGAGCAGAGATGATGCTTTGGAAGCTATTAAAGGAAACTTAGATGGGTTTTCAAGAGATGCTAAAATGCATCCCACTCCAGGATCGCATCCAAAAAAACCAGGTATTTTATCTTTAGTTGAAAATAAGAATGAAATATTATACTGCTTCATGTCTGTAAGGATCTTTAATTCATGGAGTTGTTTTGTATTCAGGCAGTCTGAGCTCAACTGGTTGTTGCATACGATTCAGTAAACTGAAGCTTTCATTGTAGCTGCAGTATGCTTTATAAAATACATGAGTAAAAGTTGTGATCTAATATTTTGTCAAAGAACTTGTTAAGCTTTCATTTAAAAATACCAGTCTGACAACTTTAGTCTGAATATTAACACTGAGCTGTAACATCTACCAACTTCCCTCATACATTGCACTTCTAGATGTTACAATTGAGTTTTCCTAGTCAAATGACTAATTAGTGTTTGTAGAATGCTTTGAAGCTGAAAAGCACTATACACGTGCTAAGTAGTATCAAAACACTATAAAATTATTTCACAATACTATAATAGCTTGCTTAGATTCCATTATCTGGACGTGGGTAAATGAAAAACCTCTAATAATCCATTTTCAGAGGAATTATTACATTAGTAGTAATTGATGTCATAAAATATTCCCTCTAAAGAGAAAAATATTAGTTGTGGGGAACCGAACTCCTTTGTCCTGCCTGAAATGAAGCCTCAATTAGCTAAGCTTGTCCCCAGATGATTTTTCAATCACTGTATCTTTTCTCACGGCTATTTGTTGGTGGTGGTCCAGCTGCTCACAAGTTCATGCAATAACTTTTCGCTATCTAGCAAGTTTGACAATTCCCTAGCAGTGTTCCTCTGAACTGTGCTACTAACATGGTTGACTAGTACAAGGAACCCGAGCAGAAATCTGTTCAAATGAGTGGAGATTCCCTTTCTACCTTGGCATCTTCTGAATTTTTGACAAGTGTTCCAGCAACAGACTTCATTTTGATTCCTGTCTAAAAACTGGGTGTTTTTCCTTTGGTCATTTACAGTAGAGATAGATCTGAACTGCAAAGTCTAAAGTTATTTGGGCCCATCATCACTAATAAACAAACCACTGATAAGTGGAAATACCTTGAACAGAGGTGTTTGTAATGGGTTTGTTTTGTTTATAGACCACACTAAATTGGTCAGCTCCGTTCTAGTGGGACTTAATTTCAAACTACAGGATGGAGACGTAGAGAGTTCCAGCTGCACAGTCAGCCCTTTATGTGGAGGTATGGTGGAATTACCCGCTGCTACATTTCTTGTATCTCCCAAACTTATGGGTTGCTGGCGGTTCAACATGTTTGTGTCAGGGTGTGTTAAATCAGCTGTCAGAATTGGAAATCATTGTAGGAAAGACATGGCAAATAAACCATCATTATATTATATGAAAAATAAAGATGTCATTCACAATAGCCTTCATCTGATGCTTAAATGATGGAGGTTATCAAAACTCCATTTAAAGGAATTAATGGTGTTATTGAACATGAAGTCTTTGAAATAAATAAGGTATGTCACAATAATCCAGACTTGGAAAAAATAACTGTTGGAAAAGCGGGCTGTTGAGATGAGTTAGTTCAATAACTTGATACAGAAGATAAAAATACAGGATTTGAGAGTGACATGAATTATGTTGACATTCAGCAACACAGTGCAGGATTTAAACCAACTCTGTGGAACAGAATAATGTTGCTGAGAAAAAGACAGTATTTTCATGCTATTTTATTCCTATAAATGGACTGTTGTTCACACTTCTTGTTTGTGTGGAATTTTTCTCGCATTCAAACCAGTGGTCAAAAATTCTTGGTGTTATTTCTCAAGGTGTTGCATCAAAGGAACTGTCACTTTAGTGCAGATAGTTCTGTGAAATTATGTGGTGTTGTGCCACTATGGTGAATAACTTGTTTGGAAGCTGCACTTGCTATCTTGTGCTTTTCATGTTTCAATTTTCCTCTGTGAAAACTCACTTGGAGAGCAGTGTTTATTATAGTTAATGCACTTCCAGTTTGACCCCATACAAGCTTTCACCGAGCTGAGCAGAAACCTGTAATAAAGTACATTTTTGAAACCTCTTGAGACCACTTGTGGGATAGCAAAAATTTGTTGCCTAGTTTTTAATTAAAGGCTGGCTTTTAGTTAAAGATTGTGTTGAATTGAAACAGAAACTGTGAAAATACATCAGTGTAATTTAAGGTGGATTTGCTGGTTTTAGGTGCCCCTTAGTTGTTATTAAGGATGTATACGGTACGTGGAATAAAGCATGATCGCCTACCCATACCTAAAAAATAGATTTATTTAAAGGCTTTGTGTAGATATGCACCTAAGTGGTACAATGAAACAGAACCATTGGAGGATAAAGTGGTTTGTCCAAATGCATGTAAATAAAGTCAATGATGGTCATGCTGTGCTTGACATATACTGTGTTGCATTGAGGGAGTGTTGCCTATGAAAGTGGTATTTTTTTCCATTATAGTTCTTGAGTCTGGCCAAATTGCTGTAGAACTGTCATTTTGTTCCACAATAGATCTGTTTAGAATGGCGTAATTTGAGTACTGTGGCCAAGATTTTCAAAAGTGACTCGTGAATTTGGGTTCCTGAATTTTTAGATTCTCAACTTGAAACACCTTAAAGGGACCTGATTTTCAAAGGATGGGGACATATTAAGGTGTTTCAAGTTGGGCATCCAAAATCACTTTAGAACATCTTGTCCTGTAAAAATAACCTGGTGATTACTTCAAGTCTGTTTAATGTACTTTGCATATAGGTAGCACCTTTTATCTGAGTAACTCCAAGTTTTTTACCAAAGTCAATATTAGCCCTATTTCATAGATTGGGACATTGAGCAAAAAGAGGGTTTAAGTGATTTGCCTAAAGCGTAACAACAAATTACTGGCAGAATTCAGAAAAGAATTCAGATATCCCGAGTCCCAGTCCACTGCTCTAAACACAACAGCACGGGTTACATGTGTTTTAACCTTCCTTAATATAAGAGGTGGGGAAACCTTAATACAGACTCTGGAAGTTTCAACCAATTGGACAAGTTATAAAAATCTGGACGAAGGGGTTTATAGCGGAAAAAGGGAGCTTAAGTTTACCTTGCATTAGTGTGGTCGATTGATAGAATGGTAAATATTCTCATAATTTTGGTCAAATAGTTCTGCATATACTTTTTACTTTTCCCAACCACTGTTTTTTCATTTAACAATGGCCATTTTTAGAAATTGTTTTCCCCATCTTTCCACCGAACCAAGTTTCTTTACCTCATTGTCTTCCATTGCGTGTGTTCATTCCATTTTACAGATCACCCTAGACCATCCCATTCTACTGTATCTGTCTCCCGACCCTCTGCTTTTCTTGATGATGAAGAATTTAGTGACTTTATACAAGGGTCTGTTGAAACCCCACCATTGGTGCCTCAGTCCTCTTTCCAGGCTTTTCAGTCTTACCACCCTACCACCCAGGCTCGGCAGCTGCTTTCAGAAAAGGCTGTAGTCAAACCTTTGCCTTCAGTCCAGATTCCAGTGTCTTCCATCCTGCATGATACCATTGGGCAGGTTCCTTATTTCTCTACCTCTGCATCTTCACACACAACCCATAAAACAGGTAACCCATCCTATCTTCATTAGCTCTACAATTGGAGCTAGTATTTCCATGGAAACACTGCCTACCTTGCTTTAACACTCCCTTTTGTAATCCAATTGAACAAAAATTACATACTGGTAAGTGACAAATGGATACATTGAAATAAGTTTGTATTAATTCCTAATAAAATTCTGCTCATGGCAGTGGGGGGAAATTGGCACACTTTAGCAGATGATTTAAGATCATTCTTTTACCAAAACCTTTCTATAATTTGAGGTGGTAGTGTCCTGAACTATAGGAAAAAATAATTGATATTGATCCTGCAATTCCTTCTCCCCTAGCCCGCGACAGGTGGCTATGTTCTAGCACATGTAAGTGGAGAATTTGTGTGAGCTCAAGGGAAGTTGAGTTGGATGCATGTGACTCTTCATTATAAACAGCTGAGTCTAAAGCCTCTTGTGTGCCATCTCCTTTATTCATAAGAGGCTGAAGTGGGCGGGAAAATAGAGGTGAGAGATGAGGATAAACATAGACCTTGTTATGCTAATGTGGAGCTTAACTTCACATTTCCCTCTCAGGGCTGATCCAATGGATGTAGAGACTCCCATAGACTTCAGTGGGCATTGGATCAGGCCCTTAGCCCTTATTCCTGCTACTAGTCAGGAGTGACTTGATGGCTGTGCAGCAGTAAGTGTATTTCCTGTTCTGCTCATTACAAGCACACACAAAAAATTACATTGCCAATCCCCTATGCTGGGCATGCTCAAGTTCTAGTAGAAGATGCTTGAGCTGAATTGCATTGGTGTCCTGAGTGCACACAGACAGTGCTCTGGAGAATCAGCCATCAGTCGCATTATTTGGTACCATTAAGTGGGACTTGACATGTCTTTTCTTTGAGGGAGTGGGATTGTGATTTGGGGGGAGAATACGTACAAAGATGATTAACCAAATAAAAGTAATTCCTCCTGCTGTTTGTCTAGGCCATTCCTTGGAGGAGTCGCTCTTAATTTATGATTTAAGTGCATCTGGACAGGAGCAAACCAAACTTAAAACATCTGAAATTGAGCATAAAGCCTCAGCCGCAAACCAAGTTCATCCCAGTGTAACCGTGAATAACGGGAATGCTGTAGGTGGACTTGTAAGTGGTACCACCGCTGCAGAGGTGTACAAGGCTTCACAACAAAACATAGCAGTTGAAGAGTGTGGTGAGCAAATGAAACATTTGACAAAGTGTAAATCTGATAGCTTGAATGCTAACATCTTACACACTAATTCTACGGCAAATGCTGCATCATTTTGCTCTGAGTCCCTGCTTCAGTAATATGGCAATGCCTCTCGCTCCTGACTGCAAGTAACACATACATGAATTTACTCTGAATCCTTTCCACCATGCATATACTATAAATGTTTTAACAAGTTTCTCTAAACTGATTCTCTGCTGTTTTAAAATATTCTGTCGTCTTATTTCAGCAAAACCTATTCGTTTGTGTATGCTTTTTTTTTTATTAATTTGGGTGGCATGGGGGAGGGTATGGACTCAAAAAACCCCACATGAGAAACTTGCTACTGAAGAATGGGTCTTCATCTAACTGCTGGGGGGGAAATGTTCTAGTTAAGCTAAATTGTTTGTTTGGGCAATATCATACAATAGCCATTAGCCTGGCACTTTTTTTTTCTTTTTTTTTTTTTTTAAAGCCTGTTTTGTAGAAGTCAAAACTTCACAAGCTGGACCAGATACAAATGCAATTCTATGTCAGTACTTCGACAGTACAGTATTAACTAATCAGGTTCTTGTTGTAGATGTGATTTTAGTATTGTTGACTATGGAGCAAACTGCAGAGAACTTTAACTATTGAACAAAAACAGATTAAAGGTGTTGGTTAGTATGTTTTGGCTCTGAAGTTGTAGTTGGTGGTACCTTCACATATTGAATTCCAGGGTGTTCAAATATGGAGAGACATGGACATAGCTTTGCATGGCTTCTGTCCTTGTAACACAGGTCAATTTTAAAAAATATATAGATAATTTAATTTTAAAATTCAAGCTGGCACTTTCTTAAGGGATTGTGGTGGCTTGCCAGTACCTTAGTTCAATTAATTTTTCTATATACCACCTTGATTGCTGTTTGATGACATTGCTCTTAATAGTTGGGACCTCACCAATGTGCAAAAAAACTCCATACCTACCAATTATTGGTTACAAGATGAAATTAAATCACACTATTTTCAGATAGTGCTTTTTAGTAGCTTAAGTTATCCATTTACTCTGTAATTTGAAATAAAATACAGTTGTAATGCACACCATGAAATAAGAGCTGTATTTGTTTACAATACAATTAATGTAAAGAGGTGATATTGTCTCTTTTGTACAAACTCCACACATTCTAGTTAGCTGCAAAGATTAAAAGGGTAGGGGGAAAGAGAAATTGAGACACAGAAAGATCTTCCAGAAATACCTTTTTTTCTGAGAATCAATGGAAAGTTGATGAGGCACGAATGCAGTTCAGAAAATAAGAGCTTCAGAAAGCGAAGATTATGGCACCAATAGGTAGGAGTTGTGTGAAAGGAGAGGAGTTGCCACTAGAATCAGGAATTTCATAGGTAAGAATAGAACCATGACAGGAAGGAGCCAGAGATGCTTGCTTTGATATGGACTCTGCTTAAGAGGATTTGCCTGATTCACCATGACCAAGATAAGTGAGGTGGGAGAAGGAGGCTCTGTTTCAGAAAAGCAGAAGCTAGCTACGCATAGAAGAACACTTCTGTTCTGTAGCCCAAGTAGAAACCCTCATTGAAAATGGTCCAGGATATTATTAAAGGATCATTATTAAAGGATCACTCATCAGAAGGATGAGTGCAACCATTCCAAGTACTTTGAGGGAAGTAGGGTTAGCGGTAAAATGGTGATATTGGGGACAAGTGAATCATCCCAAGAAGTTCCTGGACAGTGCAAACTTCAGAGAATTGAAAGTTACTAAGAGGTAATTGAATCTATTGTAAAGTAGGAAACAAGCGATGGGGAGATGGGAGCAAATGATAGGAGAGATGAGATTTTTTTTTTTTAGGGGCGAGATTATATCAGAAATTTCTGGTGGAAGCAAAAATGGAAGGGAAGTAAAAGGAGAGGAGGAGAAAAAGTAGGGAATGCCTGAGGATGAGCTGTTAAGGGTGATGGAAAAGTTACAAGTTAAGGCAATCTTTGATTGAAAGAAGAAAGCAAATGCCTCTTACTTAGCTGGGTGAAGAGAATTGCTGGTATGGAAGAGGGGAGTGAATATTCTTAGCAGCTTTGGAATTAGGGATACGTAGAAATTAAACTTTGGTTTACTGGGAATCCCTGTAGAGTCTGACTGGTTTCAGAGTATCAGCTGTGTTAGTCTGTATCCGCAAAAAGAAAAGGAGTACTTGTGGCACCTTAGAGACTAACAAATTTATTTGAGCATAAGCTTTCGTGCATGCATCCGATGAAGTGAGCTGTAGCTCACGAAAGCTTATGCTCAGATAAATTTGTTAGTCTCTAAGGTGCCACAAGTACTCCTTTTCTTTTTGTAGAGTCTGAGGAGGTCAAGAACAAATATGGGACATTCATCACTGCTTTTCTCAATGCATAAGCTCTCATGCACAGGGGTCCACAGCTGGTCTGTAAACCAAGTAGAACTTGAGGTACGAGAGAACTGAAGATGGGGAAGTGTTGCAGGTAACTGTCTGGGAAAGGATCAGCAAATGAGAGAGCATGGAAAACAGGTTGGAGAGACTAGCAGGATTAGGGTTCTTCAAAGGGAAAGGAAGGTCACTTTCTGAGCAGTCAGGTGATGGAGGAGTATTCTGCTGTAACCAGGCAGTGGTCAGTGCAGGGAAGATTATAAGAAAAACAAGCAATAAAAGAGCAGGTTTTATTAATCATGATGAAGGAAAGAATGTGTATGAATGGGAAAGGTGGCAGGTTAGAAAAGGGGTGAAAGGAGTTGACACAATGTTGATTTAAGTCTGAAGTGAAGATGAAATTTGCTGAAGGATGAATCAGAGCAGGGACTGAGAAGGGTCAAACTTGGTGAAATCAAGGGGGGAAATTAACATAATGTTTGAATCTGGGGAGTGACATATTCAAGTTACAGGGGACTGGAGAGGGTAGAATGTGTTAGAGTTCTACAGTGACAACAGCAATGCCAACTCCTTGAGCTGAATGACTAGGTAGAATAAGAAGGTGAGGGGATGGGTCTAATGGGGCAAGCCAGCCTGACAGAAGATGTTGATGGCTTTTTACCGTGAGCGGTTCACCTGTGAAACACAGAGAATACGTTCTAAACTTGTTTCAGTGTGATTAAATTAAATTATTCCCTAAATAGCTGTAATGTTCTGCCCATCAACTTTATGCAGATAGGCATGGCAGAACCACTGCTATTTATGGAATGTTTGGAATTGATGGGACTTGTCTTGTGTTCCTGATCAAACAGATACATTTGGAAAATGAGTGGCTCTTTATGTCATCATGTGCATTTAACTGTATTTTTGTTGCTGTTTCAGGTCATTTTGTAGAAGTATCAGTTTTGCGTTTCTCATGTAGCCAGATTCCATGTCTGAAATGGACTGGTTGAAATACGAAAAACTGTGTCACAGACGTTTTCCTATTTTGAATCTCTCTACTCCTAATATGATTCTTGTCTCCTTTTTAAATATAATCCATACCTTTAGGTGTTGGAGTATTTCCTTCCAAAGATCCAATCCAGCAAATGATGCCACCTTGGATTTACAATGAGAGCTTGGCTCCAGGTAAAATGTTCTGCTAAAACATCATTTAAAATAAAAAGTCCTTACATTTCAGTGTTGCTTAATGTCTTACCTAAATCAGTATTTTTTTCATCTACAGTAAAAACTTTCCAAATCCCTAAACTTTGTCAGGTTTGATACAGAAGCTTTCCAGTCCTGTAGTTTTTGTTCCAAGTTCATGTTGGCTTGGATCAGAGGTTCTGTGGTTCTGACAGTGAGGAATACCAGTTTATGTATGAGTATTTAAGATTGATGGTGTCCCCTTTGTTCTTACGTATGTTCATATTATGACAAGTCACTATGGGATCAGAAAATACATTGTTGGATTTTAAGACCAGAAGGGACTATGATGACCGTTTTCTCTGACCTCTTGCACAACACAGGCAAAAGACCTATCCGGTCATCTTGTCCTGTCCCCTGCTATTGCAGAGTTGTTGTTATTGAGTGTGACTATGAATGGTTACGCTTCCTGAAGTGCATATCAGCATGCAATGTTTAAATGCAATACACGCATAACTTTAAGTTGTAATTTACTGAAGTAGTTATCATACTTGCAGTCACTGATGTTTGTGTCTTAAATTTAGTATTAAACTTTGGCTGACTAATGTCAGCATATATTTCTTTGAGTAGAAGCAGAAAGAGCAGCTCATGAATTTCTCGATCAGTAATTTAATTTGTAAAGCAAGTTTTTTAATCACTCCTGAGAAAACTAAGTTTTTGGTGGTGTCTGAACTATACATGGTATTTCTTAGATGTGGTACAGCAGCAGTGATAATGACCAAGTTCATCTGTTCCAAGTATAGCTTTGGAGAATCATAGACTTGTAGGGCTGGAAGGGACCTCAAGAAGTCATCCAGTCCATACCCCTGTGCTGAGCAGGATTAAGGACACTTAGAGCATCCCTGACAGGTGTTTGTCTAACTGGTTCTGAAAGACCTCCTAGGATGGGAATTCCGCAATGTTCCTAACTAATCAGTTTCACGGTTTCAAAGATCAGTGACGTTTGTAAGGGCATTCTTAACTCGTTGCACAAACTGGCAAGCATTCCAAAACATGTTTTTGGATGTCTGACACATCTTTGGTAGCTTTATCTGCATTCAGAGAAGGTGGGAGCTTTTTCAAACATAGTAAATGTTAAATCTAGAGGTTATAATGATGGCATAGGAATTGCCATTGTTGGTATAGCATTTTTGTGAGCTGTCCCCTTTCAGTATCTCTTGTAATTAAGCAGGCTCATTTCTTAAGGTTATTTGCCTTTTATATATGCCAGAAGCATAGTAAACAGAAAATGAAGTGCTGTACTAAATATTGATTAGATTGCACTAAATTTTAACTACATAGTGCTGCTCTGGCTTTCTTCACATGAGGATTATCCAGAGGCCTCATTACAGAAATACATAGTGAAATTTATAAAGAGAACTAGTTTTGTATGGATTGTTGGTTTTACTGATCAATTGATATCCAGTTTAATAAAGCAGGTGTCTGTCTTAGAATGTAAGCCTTTCATTATATCTAGGTATAGAGAATCTGCTGTGGCATAGGTAATTTCCTTTAGTACTGGTGAAATAGGCAGAAGTCTTGCTGAATACAACACCCAGAATGTGGTGTGAAGTAGCACAGTTAGCTGGCAGAATTGAGTCTCCTAAATTTCTGAAAAATAATTACTGTAAGCAACGTGTTTTATTGCTCTGTGTATTGAAACTGAAGGGAATAGGATGTTTTGGCCAGATGGTTTTGATGTAATTTGTTCATTAGAAAATAAATCAGTTCAGACATTGATACTACTAATATCTCGATATAGGTGCAGCTTGGTTAAATCGGCATGTTATGTTTCCCTTGCAAGGGACTGGAGGATGCTTTTGACAGGCCTCAAGTTAATTGGTAGAGTTGTGCTGGAGTATGCAGCATTTTTATTCGTTTTCCTTGGTAGCTTACAAATCTCTATCCCTATTTCTTTGGGCTTTGTTTGGGGAACTTCTTTTCTTCTTCACCTGCTCGTTTGAGTTTGGATGTACAAGTAGAATGAGAAGTTATAAATAGATGAAACTTCTAGTATTGTGTTTACTTTAACACTGATGCCTAACCAAATTGGTAATGTTCCATGTCAACAATATTGCAACCCTTTACATAGTTTTATAGTTAGAATAGAAAATGATCTTAAAATCTCTTTAAAATGTTTACTTTCATCCTCCAACACTGTGTTTCCCTCAATAGATTTGTATAAGAAAATTTTAGAAACCACTATGACTCCTACTGGAATAGATACTGCTAAACTCTATCCCATTCTGATGTCATCTGGACTTCCCAGGGAGACCCTTGGACAAATATGGGCCTTAACCAATCGTACCACACCTGGAAAACTTACCAAAGAAGAGCTTTATACTGTCCTGGCTATGATAGCAGTAACTCAGGTACAAATGACTGAGACAGACTTTGGGGGGAATGGAAAAGGGTCTAATCTCCTCTTGATAAACTGTCACTGACTTTTGTAATGTCACTGCAGTATGTTGTGTATGGACAGGTGTACTTGTATTATACCACATGTTAAATACACTGAATGAATCTTGGCAAAACTCCCATTCACTTCAGTGTATCCAGGATGTCACACTCTGCATTTATAGCTGCTATTTCATCAGGACTCATTTAAGTTTGTAATTGGCTTTGGCTTTGCTTTTATGCTGTATAGCTATCTATTTAGGAAGTGATATGGGCCCCTCCACTATATTATCCGAGTATCTGGGCAGTGGGTGAATTTGTTAATTTTTTGGTCTTCGTAGTCCAGGTTTTAACTTTTGTGTCAGTTACAGCGTAATGTCATGGCTTTCCTAGTTTAATAGAAACTTGTCTGAAATTGCAAAAACCACCATTCAAGTTTTGCAAACTTCACTATGATCAGAAGTTGACAGAAGAAAAATCCAAGAGTAGACTAGATGGACAATGAAGATTGGCATTGATATACATTGTTAGAGATGTGTGGGGAAAATTTGCATCGTACTTACCCATGTTCAGTGAGCTCTAGCCAGTGCTTAATTTTGAGCATTCAGATACAATTCTTGTGTGTGGTTTTTTTTAGTAAGTGACTCAAGTGAGTCTATAGATCCATATGAGATCTAGGAGTAAACTGTATGATTTCCAGCATATTATATATGTGTAGGTTCACCTTGATCATGTAAAATTCAGTAGCATCTTTTTGTGTGCAAAAGACAGAATTGAAGGACTGACTCCCTGCTTTTTCATAGTTTCAATAAATAACTAAAATTATTTGAGAAATAAGGGTACAGATGGAGGAAACAGAAATGTGTGATGCATGTAACTATCTCTTTATTTTATTCCTTGTGCAGAGAGGAGTACCTGCAGTGAGTCCCGATATTTTAAACCAATTTCCAACTGCTCCTGTCCCCACTTTAAGCGGATATCCAATTTCATTGCCCACCACAGTGAGTCAACCGTCTATGAGGCCCTCTGGACCGCCAGTCTCCATGCCTCTTAATATTGGACAGGCAGTCATAGGAATAAACATAACTGCACCAGTGGGTGGCGCTGCAGCGCAGGTTTCTAGTGGTTTCATGCCATCTTACCCCACAAACCAGGTTAGTGCTGTTTCTATAGCATAGCAAATCTGTATAATCATTGAAAGAGAATTACAGGGGAACTCTGTTTCAAAGTTGCATAATGACGACTGGATTTTAAGTAAACATTAAAAATGAAACTGAAATCTAGAACATGGCCTTTTAAATATGCAAGACCATACTGTAGCAAGCTTCTTTGATATTTCAGTCTCTTTCAGGTGACATTAGAAGAGCAAGACACATTTCTTCTCCCTTCCTAAGCTCTTGCATCCCGAGAAAGTCCTCTACGTAGTTTTTTTTTTTTTTTTTTTACAACATTTGAAGTGGAATTACGTGTAAACTAAACAAGACCTTTGTTCTCTGGCTAGTAAAACAGAAGTGAGACCATCACAGGGAGAACTGAAAGCTGTGTACCAGTGATAGAAAAGATAATCCAAATTTTCTGGAAGCATAAATTGATCTTGGTGATCAATTTTGCTATTCAAAATTCAATTTGCCCAGCATCCACAGCATATTCCTTTTGATGTTTTACAGCATATACTGATTTTTTTTTTCTTCCATAATGTTCTTCCTCTATTCAAAGATGACTTGGCTAAGATCAAGTATTGTATATTAATGTCTGGGATGAAGTCCTTTATTAACAGATGTCTTCCATATCTACTGAGATCCTAAACACACTTTTTGTTTTTGTGTTGTTGGAAGGGCAGCGTGGAGAACAGAATCCTTGCAATTAGTTCCCATTTAGTTATACAGCTAAAAGCAAGAATATTACTTCTGATTCAAAGACAGTAATAATGCAAATATACCACTACTAATATAGTGCGTTACAGCTTTACCGCACTGTACAACATGAACTTACCTGTGGTGTTTGGTACAATCCAAAATGCTTAATTCTAAGTCTCTGTTTCTTGCAACTGTAGAGGAAAATTGACACCACTCAAGCAAATCAGTAGGTGGTGTACCTTAAAGGTGATAGTGCTTTTAAAAAAAAAAAAATATCTGCAAACCAACTAATTGAAATCCATGTTTTAACTGAACTAACATTTTTTTAATGCCTTGGAATTGTACCTAATATCCAGCTGCTTCCCTGCTGCCCTCCTCTTCTGACTGATGGGTTTTATGCCACTGTCTGTGACTTGTGTAAACTTTATTCATACTGATGTAGATGTATAGCATACTGGGGGATCGCCATATGCAGCCTACTAGTGTTGTCTATTAGTTCCCAGTGAAAAAGCAGTCTCAACTGCAACTGCTCATCTGTTTTAACTCTCTAATATTATGATGATGTTGTTAAAAAGAATGGTTAATAGTAATGCATAATAGAGAAATGGAAGCCAAGGTATAAATTTGCCTTCAGACTTCAGAAGTAATAAAACCAAAAGACCCTGCATCTCTTCTCTTACTGCTCAAAGAAGGCTCTAATTAGAAACATCTTTATTGGGTCCCTGTAGTGTCTGATCATCAATCCCATACATGGATTTAGAGTGGGGTAACAGCAAGGCAATTATACCTAAACTAGCAGGCATGGTTTTCCTCACCAGATGTTCTGTGGTAGTTTCAGATCAATTGAATTAAATGTGAAAATGAATAATATACTTGCTTCAGTATCCACTCTGTTTTTTTAATGTGGTGATAAATTCAATTTTTTTTATGCTGCCTCTCAAGTTTTAATGTTCAGTTGCAACTTGACTTTGTATTAAAATGTGTAAAAATATCAGAGTTGTCAGGATGAAGCTGGAGATTTTGGCTGTTGGATGGGGCAGTGATAATTTTTTTGGAAAGGTGTAGGAGATAGTTTGGGGGTGTGATTTAAGCACAGTAGTTGAATGTTGTAATGCTCAGCCTTGAGAGAGTTAATACTGTTTACAGTAGGAAGGAAATTAGCATTGTTGGATTTTAGGATTTAACCCTCCATTGAGAAGAATGGGGGCAGTTCAGAACTAATATTCAGGCTGTCTGCAGATTCAGAGAGATGGTAATTCATTGATTTATACTGTCTGTATTTGGAAGGTTATCACTGTTGGGCAGGTTATTTTCACAAACATAAGGGCTCAAAACTTTTTTCTGAATGAATTTGGGTTCTGAAACCTAGTTCTGCAGCAGAAAGTGAACATAAACACAGAGGCATGCTTTAAGCAGCAACTAGAGTACTCTTTAACCAGGAAGTTCCTATATTTATTAAGATTCTCATTGCCATACATCCTGGTCCTCTCTGGTAACTGCAGGACCAGGAACTCTATAATCATTCCACATCTCCCTTTCTTTATAATGAAAAATTAAAACTTAAATTGTAAACCAATTCATAGTATCAATTCTATAGTATCTGGCTGGTGAATCTTGCCCATATGCTCAGGGTTTAGCTGATCGCCATATTTGGGGTCGGGAAGGAATTTTCCTCCAGGGCAGATTGGAAGAGGCCCTGGAGGTTTTTCGCCTTCCTCTGTAGCATGGGGCACGGGTCACTTGAGGGAGAATTCTCTGCTCCTTGAAGTCTTTAAACCACGATTTGAGGACTTCAATAGCTCAGACATAGGTGAGGTTTTTCGTAGGAGTGGGTAGGTGAGATTCTGTGGCCTGCGTTGTGCAGGAGGTCAGACTAGATGATCAGAATGGTCCCTTCTGGCCTTAGTATCTATGAATCATATACACAAACATTCAGAATAAGCTTCAAATTCCTTTAAACTGTTTACACTACTATGTCCCCTTGTCTGTTGCTTTTAAATATCCCTGAGGAATAGCCTAATGATCAAGTCTTTGAGGGATCTGGTCAGTCTTCCAGATCATGTTCTCAGTTCTATTGAGTTTGTGCATGGAGTTCCCTGTGGAGGGGGCTCACTTCCAGAAATGCCAGGAGTGTTTTATATGTTTCTACTTACTTTTGCAGAAGTCTTGTTTTTTTTTTAAAGTCTGCACTGCTTTCTCCACCTTTCTATTGCTCTGGGGTAATCTAGACTTCTAGTATGATGGTCAAAGTCCTGTGCAAATGTTAGGAATGTTTCAGAGGTAAAGTGAGGCCCATTAGCAGATAAGAGAATTTCAGGAACTCTGGGTCTTACAAATACATTGGACCCTCGCTAGAATGCGGGATTTGGGATCCATGCGCAGTACCGTTTTAACGCAGGGACCATGTTCAAATGAAATGCAATTAAAGTAATT
Organism: Dermochelys coriacea; assembly: GCF_009764565.3. Lineage (NCBI taxonomy): Eukaryota > Metazoa > Chordata > Testudines > Dermochelyidae > Dermochelys > Dermochelys coriacea. The sequence goes on along the minus strand of NC_050084.1, from coordinate 8,125,162 downwards.
TAAATTTGGGATCCATGGCCATGACCATGTTATATGCGAATTTGCGATATATAGACGCGCGTTCTAGCGAGGGTCCGGTGTATTGACTTTAGTTTCTGGATGATCTGTGTAAGTCTAAATATACCCAAGTCAGTATAACTGGAGAAGTAAATGACTATGTAAATGTATGAAAAACAAATCTGTGGCTACCTGATACCAAGGTCTGTCAGGTAGCTTTGCAGAGAGTAGTGGTTCTGGCAATTTTTTTTTTTCTTGTTACATATCTCTGGGTGCTCTACTAAGGTCTGAATTTACTTATTCAGACTGGGCCACCGTACGGATTATTGTGCTCGTGTCCTAAACTTGCTTATATCTTGGTGACCCTCATGAATTTTGGAGGGCATTTCTTTCTGAAGTACTGTTAGCATAAGAATGTACGATCCATTCAGAAGCAGGACATCAGCCACGTAATCATCATTTGGTCCTGCAAATGTGGTGGTGGGTCTGTTGGAAGTTGACTCCTTCAACCTCATGCTCTATGGCAGAGTAGAGTAAGTTTCTGGCAAGTCTCATCCTTTAGTTGTTCATCTCTTATTTTCTGAATTTGTCCAGCGGATGCTAGAATTACAGCCAAATCAAGATCAATGTAGACTCTGGCCCTCTCGCTAAATCCTTTCTTTTACTGTGGTGATGCTCAACTGGGGGCTCTTAATAGTGTCTGCTGCTATGAGTGCTTTCCCTAATACATGTTCAATGTTAAAAGAAAATAGCTTCAGCTGTTGTTGACTCTTAGGTGGAAGATCATCTAGTGGCTTATGGTCTACTTCCATGTTAAAATTCAAACCAAACAGATACGCACTGAGCCGTTCACAGACCCAAGTGACACAGGAGGTTCCTTTTCCATGTGAGCAGTCTGCTATTTATTTCTGTGAGGCTTCTTGATGTGAATGCAACAGGTCTCTGGTCGCCTTCTGGCTGCTTTTGTGTGAGCTCGCTCCTAAACTATATGAAGATGCCTCTGTTGGATGTTGTTGGATAGTTAACCATATATTTTGCCAAATCAGGTGAAGATGTCAGTTCTTCAATTTTATTAAAAGCTTTGTTGTGGGCTACTCCAGATCCACATATTGTGTGACCATTAAGGAGATAATGCCTTCGTTTTTTCTGAAACTGTCTGAATTCCATGTTTGCTATTTATATATCGTACATGTTTTAGCTGCTCCTCTCCAAACTCGCATTTCTCATTCAGAGTGAGGCTGGCTCGTGGGAAGTGTCTCAACTGCATGTAGTCACTCGTCTTCGTTTTTATCTCTACCGTATACCAACACGTCATCTGCATGGCGAAGGATGCCAGGCAAACATGACACAATCTGTGAGATTCTATGCCAAATGGAAAACGATTGAAACAGTACCTTCCAAATGGGGTGGCAGGGGAGATGAATGTCATTAATGGTATAAATTCTTTAGTAAGGGGAGATTTCCCAGAAGCCTGCTGTAGCATCTGACTTTGAAAAGACTTTGGCTTCTGATTATTCAGCAAATGTCTGGTCAACTGCAGGAAGCATGTGTCTTTCTCTGAGCACACTTATATTAATTAGTGTAAAGTCCACACAGGTTTGGATTTTGCATTGGACTTTGGTGCTACAACCATCCCTGCAGACCAGTCAGTGGGTTCTTCTATCTGGGAAATAACCCCCATATCTTCCCCTCTCTTTAATTCTTCTTTGTCTTTCTTTAGCAAGGATATAAGGCTGGGGCATGGGACTGTGAGAGCACAAGTTGTTGGTGATGACACCAGTTTTATGCTGTGCTCCTCAGACTTCTTTCCTAGCCCTGTGAAGATGTGTAGGTACATTTCTTCTATAGTTTGTATTTTGCCATAAATTCAATCCAGGTTTTCTACTAGGTATAGTCCTTGTATTGCTGGCAAACCTAGTAGGAGAGTTGTCTGTCCTTGTATTATGTATATTATTTGTTGAAGAACTTTCCATCCTTTCTCCAGTTTCCCAAGCAACTGGCTACAAACATCCAATGTGCTGTTACTAGCCCCATGTAGAATTTTATTTGGTCTTTGCAAATCTCCATCTCAACATGGATTATAATCTTTTTTGGGATTGCAGTGATGGCTGCTCCATTATAAATTTTAAGTAAAGGTTTCAACTGTTTAGATTCATGCTCGTGTTCCAAAGCGTTGTCTGTTCTACTGAGGATATAATCCCTAAAAGTATGGACTCATTGTCTGATAACACTCTCCTTCTTGATTGTTTTCACTACTCTTGATGACCTGTATGTTACAAAATGTTCCGTTTTGTGGCATTTCCTATATTCTGCCTATTTTGCTGGATGATGTTGCCTGCTGTGGCTGGGTATCTTGCTACATCTTCCAGAGCTTTTCTGAGCTTCCCTCCTGTTAAGCTTCTTTGATCTCCCACTTACTACTTGTGCACTGTTCTTGCATTGTAAATTTGATTTGGCTGCTCTTTTGCCATTTGTGACACATTTACTGTGTCAATATTGTCTGATGCAGTCATAGAATTGTAGGATTGAAGGGACCTCGAAAGGTCATCTAGTCCAGTCCCCTACACTCATGGCAGGACTAAGTATTATCTAGACCAGCGGTTCTCAAGCTGTGGGTCAAGACCCCAAAGTGGGTCATGACCCGGTTTTATTGGGGTCGCTAGGGCTGACGTTAAACTTGCTGAGGCCTGAGCCCAAAGTCTCAGCCCCACCACGCTGGGCCAAAGCCAAAGCCTGAGAGCTTCAGCCCTGTGTGGCTGGGCTCAGGTTATAGGCCACTTGCCTGGGGCTGAAGCCCTTTGGCTTTAGATTTGGCCTCCCCCCCCGACCAGGGTGGCAGGGCTCAGGCTTTAGTCCCCCTCCTGGGGTCGTGTAGTAATTTTTGTTGTCAGAGGGGGTTGTGGTACAATGAAGTTTCAGAACCCCTGATCTAGACCATCCCTGATCTTAAAAAATCTCCAATGATGGCAATTCCACAACCTCCATAAGTAATTTATTCCAGTGCTTAACCACCCTGACAGTTAGAAAGTTTTTCCTAAGGTCCAACCTAAATCGTCCTTGCTGCAATTTAAGCCCATTGCTTCTTGTCCTATCCTCAGCAGTTAAAGAGAACAGCTTTTCTCCCTCTTCCTTGGAACAATCTTTTATGTACTTGAAAACTGTTACCATGTTCCCTCCGTCTTCTTTTTTCCAGACTAAACAAACCCAGTTTTTTCAGTCTTCCATCAGAGGTCATGTTTTCTAGACCTTTAATAATTTTTGTTGCTCTTCTCTGGACTTTCTCCAATTTGTCCACATCTTTCCTGAAATGTGGCACCCAGAACTGGACACAATACTCCAGTTGAGGCCTAATCAGTGCAGAGCAGAGCTGAAGAATTACTTCTCGTGTCTTGCTTACAACACTCCTTCTAATATATCCCAGAATGATGTTTGTTTTTTGTTTTGTTTCAACAATGTTGCACTGCTGACTCGTTTAGCTTGTGATCCTCTGTGACCCCCAGATCTTTATTCAGTACCCCTTCCTAGTGGATCAGTCTTCCTTATGCTGTAGCATGTAAGCCACATTGCTGTTGCTTTATTGTCGCATTCTCACTTTTGCTATTGTTTTGCTAGTGTGAGATCTGGGTCTAACTTATAAACTGTGCTGATAAACTGGTCTTTTATACCAACAACCATCTTGTCTCGTATTAGTTCTTTTAATGTTTGCAATGTTCAGCAAGACTATGAACTGCAGTAATAGAAGTCTCATCTGTTTCCCCTTGTTTCTGGCACTACCTATTAAGTTTGCCCCTTTCATATGTAACATTGTCTGTCTATGAAATGGGCATCAAATGCTCATGTTTCACTTTTGGAGTATTCTTTCTTTTCCTCAGTGAGGAGGAGGAGGGCACATAGGATATCAGCAACTACAGCAACCAGGGCATTTACCTGATATTCTCGTGCTTTATCTATTAAACCAGAATTGCTCAAATCTATGGCTCCTGCAAGGCCAGCTGCCTGAGTTGCGAAAATCAAATGTCTATAATAGAGCCATTTGTGCTATGGGGCTCTATTGCTGAGGTGAGACAGGGCTCTCTGCCTCCTTGCTGCTGCTTTCACAGGTCTCCTTCCTGATACTCCATTTCCCTCACTCACTGACCACTCTGACAGTCTGGAGATGTCTTTCCTTTCCTTCGCTCCTTCTTTAGAGAGAGAGAGATTCACTCACTTCTCATCATGTAGTGTGAGGACATAAACACAAAGAGGCATGCTTTAAGCAGCCACTAGAGAACTCTCTAATCAGGAAGTTCCTTCATTTGTTAAGCTCCATGCTGCAACACATCCTGGTCCTCTCTGCTAACTGTGGACCAAAAACTCTATAACTGCTCCATATAACATGGATTCTGAAGCACAATTGTATGCTTATGGAGTATCCAGGGTCCTGACATTTATTTCTGTGGCTAAATTCAGAGGCCTTGTGTGTTTCTAGACCATTTGATTTAAAAGTGAATTTAACTAGTACTAGTAACTTATCAAAGGGCTTTACAAAGTCATGTGTCTACCTCTTGGTTCTTCAGTGGTCTCTGTGAAATGAATTGCTTTGCTTCTCTCAGTCCATTCTTTCGAGGACAGATGTCCACGCCATCGTAATAAAATAAGCCTTGGCACCATTCTAGTGCTGACCATTTCAGTGCCCAATGGCTTTGCAGAGTAAACAATCTAGCGTCTAGTTGCGGATCTTCCAAAACAAAGTTTAGTCATGTTTGTCGAAAGGCATAAGGAAGCTTTTACTGCAGATGCTGATGCTGTGCTTTTTTTATGAATGAATAAAAGATATTTGTTACAGTTAAGCTTACCTTGTGCCTTTATTCCAACATTAATTTACTTTTTATCATAGATTATGGAAATTGACAAAAGCTCTTTTGTTTCATGTAATCCATTCCCCTCAATTGTTTCTTTCAATAACATTTTGTAGGGCTTTGTCTGCTCCCTTTAACCATTGATTTGTGTATAAAGACTTTGCAGTGAAGTATATAGAAAATGTACTGAGTAGGCAAAAACTATTCCATATATATTTAAAATGTCAAGGGAATGTGTTTTCCCGTGTTAAATGGTGGCGGGTCTCATGATTTAATGCAATCCAGGTAGTAAAACCAGAAGATGATGACTTCCAGGATTTTCAGGATGCTTCAAAGTCTGGCTCACTCGATGAATCTTTCACCGATTTCCAAGGGGAGGGATCTGGATCCTCCAAAGCAACCAGTTCTCAGCACCGGAGCAGGTAGAGTAGATCTCTGAATTTCTTTTCAATAACTTAAATATCCTTTTAAAAGCAATTAAATGTTTTCTTTGTGTAACTTTCTAACCCATCATTTCATACCGTCACCTGATCTTGACTCTGGCAGTTTGTTTCAGCAACCGTTTCAGAAATCTTAATGGCAGTGTATCCAAACTGACATTTAATATACTGTAGATAGCTGACCATTCTTTAGAATTCCATTCATCATGATGAGATAAATTGTGTATAAAGGTATGAGAATAGGTTTTTCAAGTGTTTATTCTGTTCCTGACAATCGTGAGTTTTCATGCTCTGCATTAGGCTCAGACCTTTACATATAGCAATCCACTCATTCCTGTGCTCTCAGAAAAATGATTTGGGACAGATAAGCTATGCACTTAGCATTAACTACCCTGGTTAAGGGTCTCATCCAGCACCCACTGAAGTACATGGAAAGCTTTCCATTGACTTCAGTTGCCTTTGATCAGGCCATAAACACCATGCAGAGAGCATCAAATGTCAGACTGTTTTCTTTTAAAAGGCCATGGCTCTCCAGTGAATGGGTTTTTTAGCTCCTCTCATCCTTTCCATTTTGGCCAATTTCTATTTAGTACCTGACTTTGAGTTGTGGTGATTGCCTGGAAATCCCATTTAAAGTCTGTTTCATTCAAATTTTAGAGGTCTACTGGCATTGTGGTTGCTCAACGCCTCTCCTATTCTGGTGGCCCTTATTTATTTAATTGAGAGAGTGGTATGGCCTCAATACAGTCATGAGTTAGGCAGAGTGGAGTAGAGAAGTAACTATCCAAAGCTTCCTGCTTTTGAGTCTGAATTCTTTTACTCAATTCTGACTTTCAATGTCCTATGGTCAGGAAGCCCCAAAATTTTGTTTTCTTATACTATACAGGGCAAAATTATATGCTTCTCCCTAATTTTAATTTAATTTTTTTAGGAACAAAACATTTGGTCTGTATGTATTGAACTTGTATGTAGGTTGTACTTGTATGTAGATAGAACAAATACTTTCAAAGTGATTACTGGTTGCTTTCTTGACGGTGACATCAGAGGAAGATACTAGAATGACTTATTCAGCTGCAGCATGTGTAAAATTACAGTCTGAGTCATAGCTTTTCATGAAAGGGATTTCATTTTGGTAGTTTAAATCAGTAACACTACATTAATCTGAAGATGCTCCATATTTTATTTAGTCATTTTGTTTTAGGCGTAGTTCTGCAATTAATAACATTTATTCTGTTAATGGAAGTCTTAGCAAAAGCATTTACAAATCTCTAAGCATAGTTTTGTTTAAAGTTCCGTAATTGGAATTGGAGGGTCATGAGAAATCAGTGTTTTCCACTACAGTAGTAGTTCTCTTTATTCAGTTGTTGTAAGAGCATTCAGTTTTGGATAGAATGTTACAATGAGCTATAGCCTATTTGCTTATGGATGTGTTGGGGATGGTTGGTTTTTTTTTAAGTCATCTATAGTGTACACCAGATTAACTGTTGTATTTGTCAAGATTGGATATCGAACTGTCTGTATTGTAGTGATGTGAAATTAAATTATATTGCCATAAACTACATTTTTTTAACATTGCTCTGTGTCTTATTCTGCAAACCCCACCGGCCACCATTAGACTGCACATGCAAGTGCTGGGTTTGTGTGTAGCTTGCAGGCCCCTGATAAGGAGATTTAAATGGCTGTGGAAAGATTCTTGCTCCAGGCCAAAGAACGCCATAGAAATTCATTCACATTTTCAATGTGTATGGTGTTAAATTACATAAACTAGAGGTAAAATGCAGTCATTCTTATGTAAAGGATGTTGTTCTGCAGAGCTGCCAAGGTCTGATAAGGCGGCGGGGGAAAGCGAAGCTCTTACAATACGTGTTTTAAATCTTTCAAGAATTGCTAACACAGTATCAGGTTATTATGGCAGTTTATTATACTGACTAGAATATGTTCATGTGCAAAAAGGTCTGTTCATGTAATTATGGCGTAGTCTTGACGTTACTGAACATATGGCTACCTGAACTTGGTGACCTTCACTGTGCAGAAATTCAAACGTTATCTTTTGCTCCTATTGGAATAATGGATCTGTTCTCTTATTATTTTTGCAACATGCAATGAAATGTAATCAAAAGCAGAAGAAATGGAAGCACTGAGTTAGCAAAATCTCAGGCAGCCTGTGATTTTTACCCATTTCTGGTCCCATGAAGAAGGCATGCCCTTAAACTGTCTTGGACAATGTGATTAATGAAACCAGTGTTTTTCACACGTGTGTGTGTGTGTGTGTGTGTGTGTGTGTGTTCTCTTCTGGCTTAAAAACTGAAGTGGTGCATATCCAGAACAGTTCACTCCCATATTCTGTCACAAGTAAGAATCAAGAAGTTAATGCACGGATGACTGGAAAAAGGCTAATGTAGTGCCCATCTTTAAAAAAGGGAAGAAGGAGGATCCTGGGAACTACAGGCCGGTCAGCCTCACCTCAGTCCCTGGAAAAATCATGGAGCAGGTCCTCAAAGAATCAATCCTGAAGCACTTAGAGGAGAGGAAAGTGATCAGGAACAGTCAGCATGGATTCACCCAGGGAAGGTCATGCCTGACTAATCTAATCGCCTTTTATGATGAGATTACTGGTTCTGTGGATGAAGGGAAAGCAGTGGATGTATTGTTTCTTGACTTTAGCAAAGCTTTTGACACGGTCTCCCACAGCATTCTTGTCAGCAAGTTAAGGAAGTATGGGCTGGATGAATGCACTATAAGGTGGGTAGAAAGCTGGCTAGATTGTCGGGCTCAACGGGTAGTGATCAATGGCTCCATGTCTAGTTGGCAGCCGGTGTCAAGTGGAGTGCCCCAGGGGTCGGTCCTGGGGCCCGTTTTGTTCAATATCTTCATAAATGATCTGGAGGATGGTGTGGATTGCACTCTCAGCAAATTTGCGGATGATACTAAACTGGGAGGAGTGGTAGATACGCTGGAGGGGAGGGATAGGATACAGAAGGACCTAGACAAATTGGAAGATTGGGCCAAAAGAAATCTAATGAGGTTCAATAAGGATAAGTGCAGGGTCCTGCACTTAGGATGGAAGAATCCAATGCACCGCTACAGACTAGGGACCGAATGGCTCGGCAGCAGTTCTGCGGAAAAGGACCTAGGGGTGACAGTGGACGAGAAGCTGGATATGAGTCAGCAGTGTGCCCTTGTTGCCAAGAAGGCCAATGGCATTTTGGGATGTATAAGTAGGGGCATAGCGAGCAGATCGAGGGACGTGATCGTTCCCCTCTATTCGACACTGGTGAGGCCTCATCTGGAGTACTGTGTCCAGTTTTGGGCCCCACACTACAAGAAGGATGTGGATAAATTGGAAAGAGTACAGCGAAGGGCAACAAAAATGATTAGGGGTCTAGAGCACATGACTTACGAGGAGAGGCTGAGGGAGCTGGGATTGTTTAGTCTGCAGAAGAGAAGAATGAGGGGGGATTTGATAGCTGCTTTCAACTACCTGAAAGGGGGTTTCAAAGAGGATGGCTCTAGACTGTTCTCAATGGTAGCAGATGACAGAACGAGGAGTAATGGTCTCAAGTTGCAATGGGGGAGGTTTAGATTGGATATTAGGAAAAACTTTTTCACTAAGAGGGTGGTGAAACACTGGAATGCGTTACCTAGGGAGGTGGTAGAATCTCCTTCCTTAGAGGTTTTCAAGGTCAGGCTTGACAAAGCCCTGGCTAGGATGATTTAACTGGGACTTGGTCCTGCTTTGAGCAGGGGGTTGGACTAGATGACCTTCTGGGGTCCCTTCCAACCCTGATATTCTATGATTCTATGATTCTATAAGACATCTCTATTCTCCGTGGGTGGAGAATTTACTGTTTTGGCACAGAGTAGTGTTGATAGAATTTCAATGAGATAGTGATTAGTGTAAGATGAATTGGGTTGGCGTGAGAATATTACTGCTGCAGATCTTTTATGAATGTAGTGTACGTTATAAAACTCTTTTAAACATGCAGAAGTAAAATAAGTACTTTATCATATGTTTGATGGAGCACATTTGAATTAATACACACAATTTAGACAGATGCTAATAAGTCGCTGTTTCACTTCCTAATATCCTGCTTGCTTTAAATAATGGAAGAAATTAGATTGCTTAGGAGCTTTTTTTCTTTTCTTTGTTTGTTCAGTGTTCCTTCTTTGCTGATTCCACTCCCTAGCACTAAAACACCTTCCTCAACGGATAAATATGCTGTGTTTAAAGGAATTGTAGTTGAAAAGCCTTCTGAAAGTGCAGCTATGTTTGGAGGTAAACAAAAACTGTTTAATTGTTAACACGATGTGTAATTTAACATTTAGTTTTTCATATTTCAGTAGTGCCTGTGACATTGGTAAAATATTAATATTAAATGTTTAGAGTGCAAGATGATAGTATCTGTGCCAATCTAATCTGTACCACAACTGGTTGTAGCCTAATTTCACAATATCTTAATGGAAATTATCTTTTTGTTTCATGCATGATAGATTATGGAGACAAATACAGTGCTTTCCGAGAGTTAGAACAACCATCAGAGAGTAAATACTCAGGTAAGCATTTGATTTTACAAAATTGGCGGCGGGGTAGGCTCTTTCAGTACATTGCATGCTTTTTTTAGGGTCCTGCATGAACTGCAGAATTCCCACTGCTAGAATTTTAGGATAAAGCTCCTACAGCGCCACAAATGAGCCAAAAGTATCTTGAGAATATCATAAAATTTATCATTGACACATAGTCCACAATGTCATGTGTTTTTTATGGAAAGATTGGTCTCTGCTTTGGAGGTGTATGTGGGTGCAATTTTGGAATCACTTTTTGGTAGGTTTTTGTCATCTCTCCTGTAGACTTGCTTTAAAAGTGAGGAGCTGTACGTCCTCATAAAGGTGTGCAATGCAGCATTTCTGGGCAAATGGTGATTTCTATAGAAGCTTTCTGTTCTTATGGTATAGCTCAAGCCATGTATTGCTTTTGAATACAGGTACCACAATAATAAAGTGCTACTCATTTAGCTTAGAGCAGTGATACTCAGACTGATGCTTACAAACTGCAAGTAGCTCTTTAATGTGTCTCCTGTGGCTCTTTGCCACACGTGATATTAAAACAGTGTGTGATTTAATTATTAACCAATCAGGATGCTTTTACTATGTTGTTAACCAATTGTAGTTGATAAAATAATACTTGATCAGTCATTTTGCTGTGAGAATATATAATGTATGTATATATACCCTAAATATTTCCCCTGCCATACTGTTTAAATATGAATGTATAATTGTAAATGAAACAATGAATTCACACTACTGTGGCTTTTTTGGGTAACGTTGATCGCTAATTTGGTTCCTGAACCACTGAGGTCTGAGTACCACTGGCCAAGAGTTTGCCCTCAATCAATTTTATTTGTGGGAATAAGTGAAAATAAATATTAGTTATCCTCTGAAATACTATTACTATGTAATTGCAGTAAGTGAAAACTACCTAAGCTCTTTCCTGAACAGGCCATCTATACATAATATATATATTTACATAACATAAACAGTACTGTCACCTTTTAATCTGATGGGAAAGAAGAACCCTCTGCAACTCTATTGGCTTCATATATCATCAGTAATCAGAGCACAGGATAAATGTATTGCTAATTTAACAGCAGTGGAAATTCTGCTGTATTGCCACTCTACCAGTATGTTTCACTGTACTTGTAAACAGAAATTATCAAGAATCTGTTCACTACATACAGAGACAGTTGTGCCAAAATCTACTTAGTTTTACTGAGTTACACAGTAAGGGCCTGAGCATCTGAAACTCCTGTGATGATCTGTGGAGTTAGTGTGTACCCAGTACCTTTCCAGTTTTAGGCATTTAATTTACTGTTATGAGTATTTCATTTGACTTGCAGCTATCTATTGCTTGAAGGAAAGAGAAAAGTTGCTTCTGGATTTGTAAACTGACCAGCTTTCACCGTTGTTAACCCTTTCACTAGCTTACATTTCTAATGGAAAAGATTATAGTTCATCAGTAAGTTTAGTTTGCTGTGATGTTTTAATTTTGGTTAATGAATGTCAATTTCACAAATTCTTTGTATTGTTTTTAAAACAGCATTTAAAACATGTTGGACCAGGTGAATTGAGGAAATTTTTTTTAGCTCACATCATACTTCAAGTGATGATCATGTCCACCTATTATAATTTTAACTAATGTTCTCTCAAATCTTTCCATATCTTAAATTAGTTTAAAATTATCACATTTGTGAAAGTGACTTGAATCTTAATGGTATATTTGTAAAATATGAATCGAATGAAATCCGGGTATGTGCAGTACTGGACATTTGTTGTTTTTTAAGTAGTTGAGGCATATTTTATAACAAGTAGCATCTCTGCAAATATATCATGCTGGTGAATGGGTTTAACATCATAAATTTAACAAGGAAAACAAATGATGCTTCGATTTCCACATATTTGTGAGGTGACAGATGTACTATAGAATAAATTGTTTGTCTTTATTTTTAAGCTGCATTTTTTATGCTGTAAAGTGTTTGGGTAAAAACTTTTTATACGCAAACATTGTCTTTCTACAAAAGAGAACTTTTGAATCCCTCTCTGTAGGGAAAATGTGCATCTTTAGGCTTTAAACTGTAGTCACTTAAATTGTATTATTTTCAAGGCCCTTCGTTTTCAGTTTTTATTTTGTTTCAAATTTCCTGCAATTTATCAGTGTCTGTTACAAAGACTAAAAAACAGGTGAAAATCTGTGTGTGGTGGTGGTGGTGGGAATTCTGGGTAAATATCAGGATTAACATTGTGGGATAAGAGGACAGAGGAAAAAAAGCAACAAATAGAGAAATGAAAGGGTATTGAAAGTAAAAGCAGTTTAATACTGTGGTTCATTTCATGATTTGTATGTTAACAATGCATCCATATATGCATGCGGATAGGTGTGTGTATGTTCCACTATATGGCCTTATTTTAACAAACAGCCTCACATTTACACTTAGTTTAGTTCGTTATTAAAATAAACACATCTACCTAATGTAATGGATTGGATTTTCTTAACATAATCAGTATTTTTCTGTACTGGAGTGGTTCGACATTTGGGTGAAAATTGATAAATACTGAATAGCAGCTGGGTAAACCCAGAATTTTTCAGTAAAAATTAATAAAAACTGAAAACGAAAGGGTTACATATTTTACATTTAATATGTGAACTGAAAAATAAAGATTTTTACATTTATGAATAATTCTCTCAATGTAGAAAGATAATGTGTGAGTTATTAATCTGTAGGTTCCCTGACACAATTATTCTCTTTTTGGGTCCAATTCGAGATGCTGATCACCTTCAAATTTACTAGGAGGTCAGGTCGCTCGGCACTTCACAAGTTCAGGTCCTTCAGTGATTATTTGTGTTTAATCCCCAAACCAGTCTTGCATTAAGGAGTAAAGATATCAATTGTATTAGGAAAGAGGAGCTGCATTGTATTTCTGACCCGTCTCAAACCTGGGAGCAGTTACAAATAGCCCCAGTAACAAACAAAAGGAACAATATCATATTTTGATTCCAAATCTGACTCTTTCTTATGCCTTTTTGCAAAGCTTATATACTTCTGCCTACTTTTTTCAGAAGAAATGCTTCAGTGCTCCCAACCTAACTCCAAAAAATGGTGTTAACAGTTCTAGTCATGGGCCATCGCCCAATAAGCAGTATGTGACTAGATGGGATGGAAGGGGGATATTTTAGCAAGGGCTCCTAAGGTACAGGGCCACGTAGAAGTTTTGGAGACTTGGGGAAAAATCTGAAACTGAGCTCCCCCACTCCAAAAGTGAGGACCTGGGTGGCAGGGAGGGTAGAACTAGCCTACCCTGCACTCACCCCACAGCGGTGGCTACTGTCCTGTCGGGGCTGGACCTGCGCCTGCTTCCCTGCTCCATGGTTTGTGACCTGGCTCATGGGGTCACAGCATCACTCAGGGTTGGTCTGGCCTCCTCTCCACTGATGGAGTGGCACCCAGGCCAAATTTGAATGAGTGGAATCCCTGTACAAATCACAACACCATTCACTCAGATTCCACAGGTTTGGGGGCCCTCTCAAACAGGGGGCCTGTGACAAATTTCCCTTCCTTCTCCCTGGTGGCCATGCTAAGGTGTTCTGATAATCAGTAAGAAAGACAACATATACATTGTAAGAAATGCCTCGACTGTGTCCTTTTAAAATCCAAATAAGTTCTTGACTGATGCTTTTGTTACAAGTTACATGCCAGCCAGCTCTGTGTGTTTTAGTCTGATGGTGGTTCAAGTTCAGTATTGACTTTGAGTTGCAGTTATTAGTCTTAACAGAAGCTGGAATGTCATGAAGGTGACTAGATTAAGTTTTGTAAAGTTCCGAATGCTTGACTCTCTTTGCACTTGATAGAAACAGAAAAGGGTAGACTTTTGAAAGGAGGGTTTAAAATGATGCAAGGTGACTAGTTAAGATGATGGCTGTGATCTTTGTTGGACTGGCATTTTGGTGCGTTTCTTCCTGTTGTGTTTTCCATCACACACACACTGGTAAAGTCCTGTTATGCCTTGGGCCTTCTTTTGACGTAATAATAAATAAAAGCTTTAAAAAAAAAAAAAAAAGTCACTGTCTGCTATCTGAAGCCAGGTGCTTCTGGCGATCAGTCTGTTCCCTCTATACTCCCCTTTCTGCCTGTCAGTGCTGCTTTCATTCTGGCTTCCTGCAGCCATCCTGTGAGGAAACCATGTGCCACTGCTCTGACTTCGAAATTGACAGTGTGGAGTTGGGGGAGGGAGGTGGAGAGAAGGTCAGAGACGATTTTGGCAATAGTTGTGCCATATTTCTGGCATCGATAACAGGGCAAATTCAAACGTTGGCACAAGTGAAATTCCAAATTTAAGTCTTGGCAATGACAAGTATGAGGTACGTGGGAAGGGGAAAGGATCTGTCCAGTATTCAAACAACATACAGTACTGAATACCACCTAAGTTTGTCGCTCATAAGAATGTGTTGATATTGAACTCTTTCTAAGCTGAGTTTGATATGGTTTGAGGCTACTTTAAGGATTTATAAATTTTTGGAAAAATAATTGGAGACCTCACCAAAATTACGTAGAAGCCTACTTTTGTTTTTTTTAACATAAAAATATTTTGACATTGCATGAAATAATTTGTTTGATGCATGGTATGAATATGACATACTTGTTCTCATTTCAAGATTCTACTTATTGTTCTGCTTTTTTCCCCTCTCCCCTTCAGGAGATAGCTTTGCAGAATTCAAATCTGCAGGAACTGATGACGGTTTCACAGATTTTAAAACCGCTGACAGCATCTCACCACTAGACCCACCTACAAAAGAGAGAACTTTCCCTGCATCTTTCCCCTCTCTAACTGCACAATTAAAGCAACAGACACAAGCAAAAACCTCTCTGAATCTGGCAGACCTAGATCTCTTTTCCTCCACTGGAGAGAACAAACAACTTTCACTTCCAGCTGCATTTAGTTCATCAAAATCAACCTCTTTCCCTGCACCACCACCTCCAACATCTGCTGCTGTTCCTGCACCGGCACCCGGTAAAAGCTTGAGCGTGGCTGACGACTTTGGAGAATTCAACCTTTTCGGGGGATTGTCTAATTGTATATCAGTCTGGGGACAAGACGACTTTGCAGATTTTATGGCTTTCAATAATAGCAGTGTCTTTTCTGAACAAAAAATGGATGACAAATACAAAGCTGTTAAGCAAGAGGCCAGTCCTGTTCCTCCAGCTGTCTCCTCTCTCAGTGCAATGAAAAGTGGGCAGAATTCTGCTGCTGTTGCTCCCACCAAATATGATATCTTTAAACAGCTTTCTCTGGAGGGCTCTGGAACAGGTGTTGAGGAACTGAAAGACAGCACCCCTTCAGTGAAAAGTGACGATGACTTTTCCGACTTCCATTCTAATAAGTTTTCTTCCATGTGTAGCAACATGGATAAATCCCTGGTAGACAAAGTGGCAGCTTTCAAGCAGGCCAAAGAAGACTCTGCTTCTGTCAAGTCTCTGGATCTCCCCTCCATTGGGGGCAGTAGTGTCGGCAAGGAGGATTCCGAAGATGCGCTCTCTGTTCAGTTTGACATGAAACTGGCCGATGTGGGAGGAGACCTTAAGCATGTCATGTCTGATAGCTCTTTGGATTTGCCAACAGTTAGTGGCCAGCATCCGCCAGCAGCAGGTGAGGAATTGGTTAGATTGCTCTGGTAATGTAGGTGATGGAGACTTCGATAATGTTACTCTGTGTGCTAAATTACAGTATTATGCACTAGCCTTTCAGTTGTGAAAGGCTTCTAAACCTGTCTACCTGCTAGCTACCAGTCTCTTAGCAGGGCAGTGCTGTTGTTCATTGTTCTAGATAGCTATCAATAGATTGGGCAGTTTAAAATCAATACTGATTTATTTTTGAGGTTTGATCACATTGTATGACTGTTGCCCATTAGCAGGGATTCAAATGGAAGCTCTTCTAACGCAAACAATGTCATTCCATTTGTATGAGCTAGATCAGTGGTATTGAAAGCCTCACTTTAGTCTTTTGGTTTCAGCTAAGCACCTGGCTGGAGGACTTGACCCACTCTGTGCTTCTGAAAATATAGGCGGAACGCTAATTTGTGCTGTTAATGAAAACCTTTCTACCCAATGACACTAGTATATATTCCCTTTAAAGCAGGGTGCATTTACTTAGCCAGAGCTCTGCAGTACTGGAAATGAAGGTATTAAATACAGCTTTACTGTAACTGGAATACAATTAGTTTTTAGAGTTAATACCATTCCTGGAAGTAATCATGCAAAGAGCCTGTACATGCTCGCATGGTAATCACTTTTGGAGCTAAATTTAAAACCAAGCAAGTCTTATCTTTTGCTTGTTAGGTTATCCCCTTTTTAATTTCTCTTAATGAAAGCACTCCTAAGAGAATATGAACTAAGTATTTCCAATCTTATTGCATATCCTAAAACAGATTTCCCAAGTGTCCTGTTTTTTCTCTTTATATGTACTTAGAGAAATAAGATGTAGTTAAATGTTTTGTGGCCTTTAATAATATGGGAAATATTACTATATTCTAGTGACAAGTATTATGCAGTCAAAGGCTTTCTTGAATTGAGGGGCACACAAACTGTAAATGTAAAAGCTATTGCTGCAAGAATTGGTTATTTCCATATGAAATATTTCTTCCATTTTTGCAGATCTGGTAGAAAAAATATACAGTACTGTAATTTTGCATTATATGATATTTTTAAGTAAGGCAGAGAAAATGAAGTTGGCAACTTGGGCATGGAAGATACTCTTTAACAGGGTATAAAATTTCAGGAATAATTTTATTAGCAAAGATGTTTAATTTTCATATTACGACTTGGTAAAATTCCAAGTTCAGTGGGCTGTCAAAAAGGTAGCACCTACAGTGTGTCTTGAGTGTTGACTTTGGTTTTGAAAGCACTTTTTCCTAATATTTTTCTAGCCTCTTTTGGTGGTAGCTTGATTTTATGTAGCTCTTCTCCTACATCTGAGCTTCATTGGCCACAGCAACCAGTAATTGATAACTGCAATTTGTGGCAGGAAAGGGTATTTGGGGGTTTTTTGTTTTGTTTTAAAGGATTAGCTCATCATGTGCTTGAAGCTAAAAATTTGAATTTTGAAGTACTGATTAGAAGCTATTTTTCTGAAACTTAAAACAAAGTCTGTATTCTTTCATGGTGCCAAATTAGATATTTTCACAAGGAGAGTTTTACTCTACCTCCTTCCTGTTTCGGTCTCGTAATCAAGCTTGCTCTGAACTATATTTGTTAAAATAACCCTTTGTGCTCACATGTTTCTTTATGTATGTTGATACATTTCAAGCTATGAACCAGTGATGTTCAAATCTTTTTTTTTCAGTTTACATAATTTAAAAAGCAGATTTTTTTTCACTTCCTTTGATCTGTATATTTAATGTCAGAAAAGGACAGTATCCCTTTGTAATCCTTGTTAGAGAGATGGCTGACTAGCCATTGGGAACCATTTTTGTTGTCTGCCTGGACTGTGTAAATGTCTTAAATGAAGAATAGTTTTAAGTGGGGCTCTGTAAAGCATTTTATTTGACTTTTCTAATTCTAGCACAGCAATACAAGGGTCCTTGTCCACGTGATACAGATTGATTGTAGGCACAGGGAAGGGTATTTCTTTGGGGGAAGGGTAGAAGGTCTACTCACTTTTATTTGAATTGCTTTAGGGGGTTTTTTGGTGCGGCGGGGGGAAGAAGGGGGGAAATAACTTTCCGAACTTTCTCTAAAGGGGATACTGTCTCTTTAAACTTTGCTATAATTCTTGGTGTGGAAGGTAAACTATACTAATGTTGCATTTCTCTTGCATATACTTGGTATAACCCTTTGAGCACTTGCTGCATGTTATTAATTTCAACCAGGCACCTTCTTTTATACCAAATTTAACCTTTTCTCCAACACTAAAGCATTTTATTAGTGTTTAGTCGTGTTATATGCATGCATCTGATTTGTTTCAAGTTCAATGTTGCAGCAAGAGCTTCTCTTGCTCATAGTATCCTCAAAGGGTTATCCAATTTGCTGCACTTGCAAACCTGTAAAGTAGCTTTTCTTCAGCATTATTGGAAATCTGTGTATTTTAATCCACATCAAGTTTTTTGCTGCTTTTCTAATGTCTTATTTCAACTAAACATTTCCTGTGTGAATGTGCCTTCTCGAATCTGCTTTGATATCTCTTCTGCATATACTGACCTGCATGCTTTATTCTAATGACTGCTTTAAGAGCTCTTATGTATCATATCTTTTGTGATCTGTAAGTCCTGCTGTGTTAATAAATATTACCTTGGCATATTTTGAAACTGTGGGGATGTGTGTAATTTGTTTGTAGTCCCGAAATGTTTGTTTTTCCTGAAAAATACAAAGTTTAAAGCTATAGTATCCCCTTAGACTGGAAGTTGCCTCTCTACTTGTAGATCAGTGTACAATGCACTGCAGTTCTTGAAACAAATTGAATTAAATACTCGGCGCTTACTTCCTGTGCCCTTCTGAAACTTTAAATACCAGGCTAAGCTTCAAATGATTTAACGAGGGGTGTGAGAAGGAAGTTTAATCAGCTAGTTTGTTGTCTGGGGTGGAAGGGCAGGTTTGTGAATTCTAATGTTGGTGGCTTGACAGCACTGACGACTGATATAGTTTCTTCCCATGCTATAGTTATTCTGTAGATTAACAGGGGACCTGTGCCTCAAGATCGACTCGTATCTTAGTTTCTCTCCTGTTACCAACAAGGGTGCCAATTGGGTGGTAAAGGGTTTTATGATGTGAACTTAAGTCCCTTGGAAACTGAAAAGACAAATGAGCACAATTCAGGTATCATAGGCCACCAAACAGTCTTCCGATGCTAACTACTTTTGGTCACTGCTAACCTAGAATGAATTTGCACTGATGACCTAGAAGTGAAAGGTGCTATTCTCGGTTCTGTTTTGTAACTTTTAGTATTTTTATATCCCAGATTACTCAAAGTTGGAAATAGATTTGTGGTAATTACCATTTCAGAGCCCATTGTTCCTTTGGGATCTCCTAAATCTTGGGATCACTAACACTTCTATTACTGACAATCTCAAGTATGAGGTATAAAAGTGATGATGATACTAAGCTTGCTGCATACATAGTAGCTTCTCTTTACAACTTTGCTTGTAAAATCAATTTTTTAAAATGAGGAAGCAGTAATAAAAATTGAGGACTAAGTGGGTGCCAAATTTTTATTTCAATTTGGCTACAAGACCTAAAGCTGACAACAAACTCAGTAGAAACTTTTTGTTCCTCTTCATACAAATCTTGAGAAATTTTAAAGGAAAATTGTTCCCATTTTAGAAAGCTTGTTCATTAGGTCTTGCCCTAAAACTTTTTTTTGGACCAGTGTCTAGAAGTGTCAACACTGACTGACATTAATGGTAGAGTTCCTTTAAAATTGTATCTTTGTTGATCAGATAACCATACGTGAGTTAGGAGGAATGAGGAGTGAATGACTATTAAAATGCTTGCTAGATTTAGTTGAAATTTTATTTCTAGTCATGATCCATACGTCGGTAGTTTTTCATCCTTGGTTGATGTGTAGAAGTTCAATTGCAAGATCTCACTCAGTGTAATGCTTTTATGAATACAAGTGCTTAAAAGCTTTTACATCTGCCTCATTAAGGAATCTAACAGTTAAAAGTATAAATTTGTGTGGTTTAGTTTTCCAAGTCGAGCAATAGCGCTTAGAAGTATATAGCAATCCTCCAAAATATCTGGAGCTCTAGGATTCTATAGGCTTAAACCAAGCTGTTTCTGCTAATGCAAGCTCTAAAGTGCTTTTATTCTGCTCAAACCATTGTTTAACTAAAAAAATATTTAGTAAGATTCCCTAATTCCACCACATGGGAACACTTTTTCTTTCCTTCATTTTAATATATCAACAGTGAATTTGGTGCCTTTGGTAGTGACTAGATTAACGGCTCTGAGACCTGCATGAACAAGAGTAAATTGAATAGCTCCATTGTAATCATTGGGATTATATTATTTTTCACCAGTTGAGAATCTGTCCCTTAATTCCTCCAGATGCGTCCGATGAAATGAGCTGTAGCTCACGAAAGCTTATGCTCAAATAAATTTGTTAGTCTCTAAGGTGCCACAAGTACTCCTTTTCTTTTTACATCACTTGAGTGCTGTTAGGTGATCTCTATTAAAATGACTTAGTTGTAACAATTTTCAATCGCCAGGCTTGAATTCAAACCTGCAGTCTAGAGGTGAGAGGCTCCACCTGTACGTATCTAAATAAATTTAAAAATATATATCCTCTCATCACCTCCTGAGTCAACATTAATATTTTCCTTTAAATATTAGAATCATTGTCACTGTTACTATTGAATGGTTTTCTCATAAACCATTAAACCATTGACACAGAAAACTCAAGCCTGTAAATTTTCTTCCAGATAGTGTACAGACATAATTTGATCCATGATGGTTGAAGTAGATTATTGTAGTCAGCTCAGATGAGAGATGTCAAGTTTACATGTGTAATAGGTAACACTAGAAAACAGTTGGATAACTGTATTTCATCCTCTGACAATATTTCTATATGCTCCCTGACAGGTGGTATTCTAATTCTCATCAACAGCAGTGATGCTGGTGAGTCTTACTGTGGCTATTTCCGAGCAGTTGCCAGGCAGGTCGTACCGTTAGAGAACATGATTTTGATAGTTTTAAAATGGAAAATGCTGTAAAGAGGGGGAAATAAATTAAGGATAAATATTGCAAACATTTTGCTATTGTACTTAAGGTATGGGTTAACTGTGCTATTAAGATTCTAAGGCTCCTGCAAAAATCATTGTTTTCAGTGATGAAAATACAAAGAAGCTTTTCCCTATTCTTGGTTCATTACACATTCTTTTTAATGTGCCAACACAGTGTGCAATTCTGATTACATCACTGGCTTCATGGTGCATGAAGTTTGAATAAATTTGACTCTGATCAAATAAGTATTCTTATGATTGTGTTAGGTTGCTTGTGGAGATTGATCAGAGAGAGGTAGGTGGAAATAATATCGGTCTTTGCTTGTTGTTCATGTCGTTTGTATGGATCACTAAGACCTTTATTTTCTGCTCCAGTCTAGATTATTTGTATGTCCAAATTACATTGAAAAAAACAGTGATGTTAAAAGGCTGGAAGACTAATAAATTAAAGCAGTATGTTTCTGCTCCTGGAAACATAGAATCCAAAATGGTTTGGTGGTAAATTATCTAGATAGGTTACAAAATTCATAGATAACATAGCTAACACAACTGGCTGCACTTATTCAAGGGAGAACATGAAGGCAGTTACCTTTTTACTGCCAGCACTAATGATGCATCCATATTGCACTTCGGAATTGTTGGAAAATGGACTGTGTAGCTGTTTTCACGATTCTGTTTCAGAAAAACACGGGATTCTAGTGGAATAAAACTGCCTAAAATGATCTAGAGCACCTGTATGCTTAAATAGGTATTTAAATATATACATATGTTTAAAACAGCTAGATATATGATCTGTGCTCAAGTCTGATCATATCTAATATAACTTAAATGGAAGCCATATGTTCCTGTTTTATTTTAATCTTACAAACTTTCTCCTTTATTCCCTTTTCACACTTGTTTCTTTCAGTAATTTGGGGAGCCATACATACTGTACTGTACTTGAATTTTAGTCTGACTGCAAGATATACCAATGTCTAATGTCGGGGGCCTGTTGTGATGATTATATTTAACTATGTGGGAATAATTATCATTCCAGTTTTTATATTCTCATAAATATAAAAAGCAAAATATATTTTTCATCCTTTCAGAAAGAAGCCAAGAAATTACCAGCATTGCTGTTCAGGGAACACTTCCTTATTACCCTGTAATATCTTGCATATACTTTTGGTGGGTAGATTTATGAAAGGAGTAATTAAAGATTGTCTTGCATGATCTATTCATGGCTTGACTTACTTTGACAGGGCTCTTTGCAATATGTTTTTCAAAAACTGGTAATGAAATTTAGCTCAGTATAGGCTGAAATGCCGTTCAGGTTGCCAAAAATGCTAATCAGTCTTGAAAGGTTAAATTACGACTTGCTATTCATCTTATATCCATTTTAAATATTTTCTGATGTAACAATTGCCAGACTTTGTGATCCTCCCTAGGCAGGAAGATTACAGTACCTTGAAAGCAAAGCACATGGAAGAATTTTTTTAATGGATTCAATCTTTGCTCATTCTGTAATATGTTTTTAAAGATGTTTCACTCCCTTCTGTTGGCTCAAATTCTGCCATTTGCATGAGTTTCTTGAATGAGGAATACAGATATTTCTTGAATAAAAGCTGTATTTGTTGAAGACAGTACTTAGTTCTTAGAATTAGTTCAGATCTACGTTAAGTTAATTTTATCTTAATTTGACAAAATACTGTCGCTGGTACTCAACCGTTTAAAAAACAGGTTGAATTGCCACAACAGTAAAATGAAGCTTTTATTACCAGGAGTCTTAACTGCAGTGTTTTTACTGAAGCTTATTTTTTCATTAAATTTATCTCTGGTCTCTAGGAAATAAGCTACGGTAGGAGCGGTTCTTAACATTGTCTAATAAAACATCATTGTGCCAGAAATAAAAATACCCACGTCATGAAGAGTTCCCTTGAGTCCAACACTGAGTGGTTTTCACATGTCAACTGCTTCTCTGTATATTAGTCTGGTGGAAGGCAGCTCAGCTGCCTTTCAGGAAAAAAGAAATGAAACTGTTTTTACTTTACACAGCAGATGAGTTAAATGAAAACACGGATCAAGCTTTAAACCTGCTGCCTGTTACAACCATCACAAGGATTATGACTGCATTTCCCATGGTGGGGGAGGGAGAGGACTTTTGAGTGACAATGCAATATACATACTACCCAAACAGAGTTGATTTTACAAAGGGGTTAAAACCGTATTTATGATAACACCTAGTTTGCTTTATGGCATTTAGAATTGCATTCATATTTTTATTTTTATTGGCTTTTTAATAAATTGCTCTGGCTCTGTATTGGGTATAAAATAATTTTACCCAGGGTCTGTTATATTTTCTAAGGGTCCTTTCCTGTAAAATTTTACTCACCTGAGGTGATTCCATTGAAGTCAATGGGACTGCTCAAACGAGTAAGCATTTGTAGAACGGAGCTCTTAAATTCCAATCCTACATCTGAATCTATGCAAGCCAGACCCCTGTGCATGTGGCTTCAGTTGCAAGATCTAAAGATTTAATTAATTAATTAAAATATCTTCTTGCTGCCTTTGCCAGGGAGATTATAGTGGAAGCTTGGTCTACTTGTAGAGCAAAGGACTGGGAGTTCTGGTTTCTTAATCCAAGCCCTTGGTGTGATCTTGAGACAGGAGTCAGATTGAGGGGAACGAATACAATGATGTGTTCTTTTAGGATCTGCCCACAACACATGCTTCTCCTCCTTCTTAGCCAAAATGAGAAGCCACTCACAGTAGACTGTGCAGATCTTCATAATATGATCATCATGTATTCTTCTGCTTATGGCGATACCATCAGTCACTCAAATGCTTCAGCATTCCAAATGTCATTTCTTAGGAAAAAATCTAATCTGTGACACTTTATGCCACAAAGGGGCTCTTCACTTTGTTTTGGCAGCCGTTAAACTTCCCTGCAATTCTTCCAATTGTTGGACTTCTTGATTGATCATGTATGTGGGTCAGGTCAGGTCAGGAAAGCTGCCTGAAGCTCCCGTGTATTCTCCCCTTCCAGTAAAATGAATAAATGACGGCAGAAATGTTTTGTAAAAGTGGGTTTAATCCTTAGGCTAGTGTAGTCAGACTGAATTAAAAGGGCAGCTGGAATGTCAACTTGTTTCCACACTATCTTTTTATTAAACCTGAACTGTTGTTACTGCACGCAAGCCAGTCTGAACCAAAATGTTTATCAGAACAGCCTCTGCTAAAAAGATGCTAAGAGAATGTGTGTGTGTGTGTGTGTGTGTGTGTGTGTTTGCTTTATCTTAACACCATTTTACCCAAGGCACTGAGCATCCGCTGAGTGTCTAATCCAAAATGACAATTGTTAAAGCCTGAAAACAAACATCAACCATAGCTTTTTAAAAATGCTTTCATAAAAAGTATATGGCCCCTGGCTTTTTATGCCTCCCCATATGGAACAATCTCAATCTAAATTTAAAAAAAAAATCGAATGAGTAACAGTCAGAGCCTGGCAGAAATAAATCACTGCATAGCTTCCTTTGGTGGGCTTAGTGAAGCAAACGGAGTCTCTTGCCTCTTACACCCCTTTATGGCACCAACAGGACATATTGGCCCATATAACTACTGGGTGAGTATAAATGCTTGATTGAAGATTTGTGTAATGTGGTTGGTTTTCTATCTAGTTGTCTAAATCAGTAACACACGTAGCAAAAACAAAGATCTTCGCAGCATTCTTATTTTTCCTGAAACTTGTATGCTTGAACAACAATCTGAGTTGTGCAGCACTTCACTCATTTATAATTCAAAGGAACAAAACTAGAGGTTTTTTACATGCCTACAACATCTTCATAACATACAGGAATATTTTTATTTATTCTTTGGGGCACATTCTGAACAATGAAGTGGGAGGAGAAAGTGAGGCTAACAGTCAATTTTGCTAATTTGATAAAATATTTGGGTTGCTAACATTTACATTTTGCCGTCAGTTTCTCTAATGAGTGTACCACGAAAATGAATTGTCAACTGGTACAGTATGTACTCTCTGGAAATATTAGTTTTACTGAGTATAATGTTTCTTTGTTACTGGTATGTACAATGAAGATGGCGACCTACAGTTTAATATAAAATGTTCAGGAAAACAACGAGGAGTCCCGTGGCACCTTAAAGCCATGCTTCTGAAGAAGTGGGTTTTTTACCCACAAAAGCTTATGCCCAAATAAATCTATTAGTCTTTAAAGTGCCACCAGACAACTCATTGTTTTTGTGGATACAGACTAACATGGCTACCCCTCTGATACTTAATGTTCAGGAAGTCAAGGTTTTACACTTAATATAAGTAAAGATAATGTATAGTTCTGTACATAGCAATTTTAAGGTTATTTTTTGTGCTAGGTCTAGATTAAACCTCATATTTAATTGTTATATCAGTGCAAACCCACTATACCTATTCTTATGGATCTTGGAGATTTACAGCTAGTGGCTATCATTTATGTACAGTGTAGGGAGTTCTACTTGACCTTGGGAGAGTCTGTAATTGTGTGTTCTTATTTCTCTCTCGGATATAGATGACTTAAAATGTGCTCCCTTTGGAAACTGTAACAGTGGCTCCGCAGTAAGCAGCCTTGCAAGCTATGACTGGTCTGACACAGAAGACGTTCATCAGAGCAGGAAGCTCTCTTCCTTTGTCCTTTCCTCAGGAAGTGGAGCCTCTTCAGCTACTTCAGTTCTTCAGAAGAAGGAGACTTTGTTTGGCAGTTCAGAAAATGTTACCATGACAACAGTTTCCAAAGTGACAACCTTTTCTACTGAGGATGTTCTACAGGATGTTAAATTTGCAGCCTTCGCAAACTTTAAAGATCCTGATCCCAGGTGTGAAAGTGACGATGAGATTGAAGGCTTTGGAGAGTTCTCAAGACCTTTGTCAGAAGCAAAGGAGTCGGTGACCGTTGACGCAAGCCCAGAGGTTGACTTGGCTACCAATGGTATCTTACCTGAAATGGCAAAAGAATGTGTGGATGACTTTGGAGAATTCCAAAGCGAAAAGCCAAAAATCAGCAAATTTGACTTCTTGGTGGCAACTTCGCAAGGCAAGATGAAATCTAGTGAAGAAATGATCAAGAGTGAGCTTGCTACTTTTGACCTCTCTGTTCAAGGTGAGCATGTTCAAGATGGTTCACAGTGTATATGCTCCTATCTGCATATTGTGCTACTTAATCAGTGGTTAAATGAGAGATTTCTCTTTGGAGCCGGAGCCCAAAGCCCACTGAAATCAGTGCGAGTCTTTCCATTGACTTCAGAGGGATTTGGATCAAGCCCTTTTACAATTAACTATTTTTTGTTTTATATACTGCAAGCATTTAATGGGCTTGAAGGTTGGAACTGTAGTCCCATCACCTTGCATGGGGAAGCTTGCACTGCTGTTTTATATGCTAAGTGAACAGAGACCTTCGTTCTTCTGGGCTGTCAGTGCAGCACTACACTGATTTTAAGGGATTTTCTATAGGTATATGCTGTAAATAACTAGCTTGTAATATAATTTCTTATAGGGTCTCACAAAAGGAGCTTGAGTCTGGGTGACAGAGAAATAAGTCGTTCTTCTCCTTCACCAGCTTTGGAGCAACCATTTAGAGATCGCTCAAATACTCTGAGTGAGAAGCCTGCTTTGCCTGTCATCAGAGACAAATATAAAGATCTCACTGGGGAGGTGGAGGTAAGGAATGGTCCGGAAAGCAAGTTAGGCATGGACCAATGCAATATTAAAAATATCCCAAATTCCAGCTGTTTGAGATTAGTTATCTTTACCGTTTGGTTCATGTTCCTGAAAGGGGTGCTCAGTTCCATGCAGGTTTGGGCCCTGGGGCTGTAAAATGCTTGAGAAGATTTCTTGCTAGCTGTCTATAAAGCTGCATGCCACATGTATGGTGCTTTAGGAATAATACATTGTTGTTTAAAACATTCATGCCAGCTACCCAAACTCAATACTAGGTAAAGTCAAGGTGGTATATTAGTTATACTTCTGTGGCCCATCCCTGCACTTGAATAGATGCACATGTGTAAGAAACAAAGCTGTTCTAAACTGTGAGGAATTGGTAAAATGAATTTAAAGCGTAATTAGCCAATTGGAAGATTGGGCCAAAAGAAATCTAATGAGGTTCAATAAGGATAAGTGCAGGGTCCTGCACTTAGGATGGAAGAATCCAATGCACCGCTACAGACTAGGGACCGAATGGCTCGGCAGCAGTTCTGCGGAAAAGGACCTAGGGGTGACAGTGGACGAGAAGCTGGATATGAGTCAGCAGTGTGCCCTTGTTGCCAAGAAGGCCAATGGCATTTTGGGATGTATAAGTAGGGGCATAGCGAGCAGATCGAGGGACGTGATCGTTCCCCTCTATTCGACACTGGTGAGGCCTCATCTGGAGTACTGTGTCCAGTTTTGGGCCCCACACTACAAGAAGGATGTGGATAAATTGGAAAGAGTACAGCGAAGGGCAACAAAAATGATTAGGGGTCTAGAGCACATGACTTATGAGGAGAGGCTGAGGGAGCTGGGATTGTTTAGTCTGCAGAAGAGAAGAATGAGGGGGGATTTGATAGCTGCTTTCAACTACCTGAAAGGGGGTTTCAAAGAGGATGGCTCTAGACTGTTCTCAATGGTAGCAGATGACAGAACGAGGAGTAATGGTCTCAAGTTGCAATGGGGGAGGTTTAGATTGGATATTAGGAAAAACTTTTTCACTAAGAGGGTGGTGAAACACTGGAATGCGTTACCTAGGGAGGTGGTAGAATCTCCTTCCTTAGAGGTTTTTAAGGTCAGGCTTGACAAAGCCCTGGCTAGGATGATTTAACTGGGACTTGGTCCTGCTTTGAGCAGGGGGTTGGACTAGATGACCTTCTGGGGTCCCTTCCAACCCTGATATTCTATGATTCTATGATTCTATGAACTGCAGTGTATTATGCTATTGGGGGTTAGGGGATGCTTCGTATAGTTTATTATGTGAAGCCTATAAATGCATACGTTTGGAAAAGTTTGAGTAGCAGGCCTGTTAGTCTGTAACCGCAAAAAGAAAAGGAGTACTTGTGGTACCTTAGAGACTAACAAATTTATTTGCGCATAAGCTTTCTTATTCCTTTTGTTCCCCAATTTATTTGGACAGCTCCTCTTTCCCTGGTCAGGGTTCCAAGACAGCATAGGAATAATCTTTCTGTAAAAAGAATGGCTTCATGAAGTCTGCCAGTAAATGGATATTTAGAGCACCACAATTGGTCTACTTCTTTTTGATGACTCATGTCACCCCTGTGACACATTAAGTTCCACTAGGTCTATTTGGGAGGAAAATAAGTTTATGTAACTTCTCATACAACACTGCTATTTAAGATTTAATTTTCACAGTCATAAATATCTATAATCCAAACATACAATGCCCAACTTCCTTATTTTTAGCTAGAAACGCAATGTGTTTTAGACACATCACTTGAAATCATTTGAGTCACCGTGATCAAGTGGTCTAAGTCTGTGTCTGGAAACCAGTAATTCCTAAAATGTAATCCCAATGTTGGCCCTGGGTCCACTGGCTTTGGCAAATCGCTTAGACTCTTAGTGTCTGTCCATACTGTATTTACTTATTGCACTCACTTATGTAAAGAATTGGTTGTAAAGTGCTTTGAAAATGTAAAGCACTCTATAAAAGTTCTTCCTCAGTAACAAATATGCAGCCTTGTGATCTATGCAGCTATGGTAGGCACTTGCAATTGGAGCTTTCAGCCATTCCGATTTCTTCTTTCGTTATTTTCAATTTGTCTTATAACTCCTGTGGATCAAATGTTGCAGTTAAGATGCAAAGAGAATATTTACTTTCTATTGGTTGTCCTGCTTGTGTGGAAAAAGATGCAAAATATTTTTTTCCCAAAACCATGCTTCAGAACCTTATGTGACAGTCTGCTGTTTTGTATGAACACCGAACCAAAATTAGAAATTAATACAGGAAAATCACATGTATGGTTGATCTCAAATAGATTACATTCAGGGAGAGACAGAATCTTTTCTATGCCCATTCAGTTGAAGTATAATAAACTATAAAGAGGCTAGGAACAGAATTCAGACTATCCTTTTCTTTTCAAATAGGAAAGCGAGAGATATGCATATGAGTGGCAGAGATGTTTGGAAAGTGCCCTACAAGTAAGTGTGTAACCTCTACCAAAATTACCTCCTCTTTTCTTTACAGACCACCTGATATATTGTTTCAGACTCTGAGCATCTGGACAGGGTATGAATGGACCTGTATGAATTGTGATTTAAAAATTAATGTGTCAATAGAAAACAACTAAGTGTGTGTATATATAAATTAACCTAACCAAATAGGTCACCGTATCAAATAAAGCTAGTATCTTCTTTGTCACTTAAAGTTAATTTAGCCATTGCCTAAATTTTCAAGTGACTGGTTAATTTGGGCGCTTCAGTGACATCTTATAGGGGCCTGGTTTTCAGAGGGTGGAGGCTCAGCACTTTCAGAAAAGCAGGCCCCTCTAAAATGTCTCAAGGTGGGCACCCAAGATCACTTTTGGTAACTTAGGCCTTTATGTTTGCAGTTACAATAGTTCTCCTCCTTGAAGTATTTTGTTGGATTAATGGATAGTAAACGTTGCCAAACATCACTTTTAAACAAAATTCCTGAACAAATGCTTACATTTCCATCAGCAAAAAGGACAGCTGAATGAAGATGAGTTGAATTCTAAACATGGCCATTCTTCTACCCTGGTCTGTATATAGTTATAAGCAAGAACAAATTAAACCCATGTGATGGACTATACCAACTCTCCTGCTAATTGCATTAATCTCTCTTTAGTACCGCAGTTTCTTTTTCGTAATTTTGTTTGTAAAAGTTACTTCAAGGTAAATAAACTGGTAGTGTAACCAGCATCCTTTCTGCTAGGTCATTAAGAAGGCAAATGATACCCTAAATGGAATCAGTAGTTCATCTGTTTGCACTGAAGTCATCCAGTCGGCACAAGGCATGGAATACTTATTAGGTATGTTTCATTTTCTTATGTCTCTTACATTGTGTGCTCCCATTTAAAATAAGAGGATGTTATTAGTTGTTTCCAAATGGTGTCTTTAGCTTAATTAATTTCCAAACTGGAATGATGAGTGACTCTTTAGCCAAATGAATATAGCATAATAATTTTGAAACACATTAAGGTGGTTACAATGTTTCTCAAAATGTGTGCTATGTCTATTAGGTGCTCTTTCTGAGTCTCAGTTTTGGGAATCTCTGGTGTGCTCTGCTTGGGACTTAGCAACTTGCCTATAATTCGCCACTCTAATTTTGACAGGGGTTGTTGAGGTCTATAGAGTAACAAAACGAGTTGAACTGGGTATCAAGGCCACCGCAGTATGTAGTGAGAAACTCCAACAGCTGCTAAAGGACATCGATAAAGTATGGAACAACCTGATAAGCTTCATGTCACTTGCTGCTTTAACGGTAAGGCCATAATTAAGCTGTCTCTTTGTTACAGGAACCCTCATGTTTAAATACATGGATGGAACATTATGTATGGTTATGTATTATGACACCTTGAGGAGTCACTTAAACTCCCTGTTCCTTATTTTCTCCATTTGTAAAATGAGGGTAATAGGCAACTTTGTGAATTGGTTTGAGCTCGTCAGGTGAAGAATACTGTGTGGGTACCAGGTGGTGGGATTGCCTCATTTTTTAATGATTTCGTTGCTATATCCGCTGATCATCTAATTTAAATTAGACAAACATGAATCTAGAAAGGAAAAATAAGTGCCTTCATGACACTCCAGCAGTGAGCTTCCCAAGTTCTAGTGCTCTGCTTTGCTCTGCAGGAGACTGACTAGATTGCAAGATCTTCTAAGTGAGGATTGCGTGTCTTACTCTGGTTTGGAGAAGTGCCTAGCCCATTTTGGGCACTGCTGCAGACTAAATAATAATGCTTGTTTTGAGCTCTTTCCCTCCTCTGGCTGGAACTGCCATAGGCAGATGCAACTCGCTAGCTCTGGGATGGAAGAGGAAGTGCTTCTCTCCTCTCACAGCTTCCTGGGTAGCCAGTTGGGAGAGCGCTGTGGATGATATATGAAGAATGGTTCTGTGTAGTTTTTAGATGGCTAGTGACTGAGAAGAGGGGCATCCATGCTTGCAGGGAATTTAGAGGTAATGAAGTGAAGAAAGAGCTACTTGGGGCTCAGTGTTAAGGAGTATCCTTCCTTGATGCAGGGGGGGTGGGGGGAAGATGAACATTTTTAAAAATAGAAGGCTAGAAAATTCTAACTTTCCATTAAGCTTTTTCCATTTTTAACCATCATCTTTGGTTGCAATTAAATACTATGGGTGTAGAATAGAGATGGGTACAGGTATATAATGGATTGTTTTGGCAGGCACTTAAGCACAATAATAGTTCAGCACATTTTGGAGGAATCATTAATTTGGGGGAATTGACATGATCCACTGTAATGGTTGCTTTGAACTCAGTGCATAGTGAAAGAGCCTTTAATCCTTAGATTAAGACCAGTACATCATGTCCAGGGTTAATAAATGCGTCATTTCCACAATACTGTCTCCTGTCACTGAATCCTTAATTCACAGATCACTGCACGCAGAGTAATCATGCATATTAAAAATCCTACTGTCACATTTATCGAGAAGTAGTTGCAAGCTGAGATCTGGTATGCTGGTTTTCCACTTGAAATAAACTTTTTATGGTCCCTGAAAAATGGAGACTACAAATGATGGGCATCTCCTCTCGCCCACCTCATCCGTAACACACATTGGTGGCAAACAGATCTTAATAAAACCTTGTCAGATTCTGACTGGCTTTATCTAATGCAACAATTGATAACATCAAACTATTGTTGCTCAGTTTTAGGACAGGTTGAGCTATCAGTGGACACCTAGGTACTACTGTGAT
This sequence comes from Dermochelys coriacea, assembly GCF_009764565.3. Classification (NCBI taxonomy): domain Eukaryota; kingdom Metazoa; phylum Chordata; order Testudines; family Dermochelyidae; genus Dermochelys; species Dermochelys coriacea. The sequence goes on along the minus strand of NC_050084.1, from coordinate 8,093,726 downwards.
GAGCATTCTCCTCTCAAGGTAGATAGTTGTCATCAAAAATGCTGTTTCGAATGTAAAAGATTTCTTAACATTCATGCAGGATTCTTTCATATTTAAACTGGGTATATAAAGTATTGATATATTAGTAAGTACTTCAGAATATTTCGTAATTAGTGGCCAGATTGTGATTCCCTTTCTTTCACACTGTAGAACCTTATTCCACTAATAGTCCTATTGACATCAGCAGGACTACTCAGGGAGTAAGCGACTCTTCAATGTGAGTGAGAGTGTCACAGTCTGCCCTTAAGCTAGGATGTCCAGTATTCAACCAGTAATTCTTTGGTAGATAAGTCTTTTTCCCCAGTTAAAGGCAACAAAGATGTATAGACCTGTGTCACTGCCTTGCTATCTGATCATGATGTAAAAAGAAACCATCGCTCCTAAATTGTTGAGAATCTTTGGCTGGTGTGGTGCATCCCTGTGCACATGATCCTGTCGGCGGCTTTCATGTTTCTATTTCAACATTCAGTTTTGCCACAACTTTGCCCTCATGTGACAAAACACTATCATTGGTGAGCAGAGCGCATGTGGGGAGGAATTCTTGCCTCTGATGGGCAAGGCAAAACGTGTTTACTAGGTTTGCAAAATGGCACATTTCGCTCAGCGTGAATCTTACTACAAAGAGAGGCAGTTTACATCAGAAAATGGAAGCCAGGACCTGAAGAAAATCTGGTCTATGAGGCTTAGGAAATTGTGTGGTGTTCCTGCTGGGGTTGCGGGAGGGCTAAAATAAATTATTCACATTTTTTCTCTCTCCTTCCCTCCCTGACCCATCAGCCTAACTCCCTAGTGACAACTGTGAAATTTCATCCTGAGTTACAATCAAGGTGTTTTTTTGTTTATTTTAAACATCTGACTTCAGTATACAATTCCCAACCCATATATTGGTCCTTAACCACTCATTTACTAGCATGGCCAAATAAGGTTTTTGACTTGGGAGGATCAGAGTATTGCAGCACATCTCTACAACATCTACACTCATACTTTTTAAGTTTTAAACCAATAGCAAATGACTGGCTTTGGTTCTGTTTTAAAAAGCAGATAATGGGTCTGCTTGGTACCTAATGTATGGCACATACCTTCCTGTAAAATTACAATCATGGATTTCAAATGGAGCAGAAATGCCAGTTAAGTACGTATGAGTCCTCTAGCTCACATGCGTATGCTTGAAAAGGTTAATTTTATCATTTAAAGGATTAATTTCATTACAAGGTAATTTTATGCATAGCCTTATGGTTTTTCATTGCAAATTACTGTATGACCTTCTTATTTGCTTCACTCGTGCATTTGATAAACAAATATTAGTGCCTTTATTAATTTGATTGATCTACTCAAAGATTAAAGGTTTTTTCAGGATTCCAATTATTTCTTAAATTGTTCAGCTATGGGATCGTGATTAGAATACTTAGAGTATGGATTACAAGTATGCATCTGTTTTAGGATCACCCAGAATGTTTAAAAGCCTCTTGCATTTGTATTTCTATGCATTGCTTTTGATTGTTTAAACATTACACGTTACAACAATCTTGCAAACGAGCTTCAGTGTTTATACACCACCCAAATGCAAAATTACACTGACCATTTCTCTTGTCGCCTAAATGTAAAAAGATGCATCAGGAAAGCTATACTACATACCGAGATCTCTTTTCTGCTTAAACACACAATTGTCCTCCCACTCCTTTTCATAACATAAACTAATGTACAAAATAAAACAATTAGCCCTCTTAATTGTTGCCTGGTTTGGCCAGCCATTAATACTCAGTTGTGTACTGATATGCCCTCATTCCAGATACAGGAAAATCCTTGACTACTAACTGCCCTTCTATGGTTAGACATTAGTGCAAAATTGTGAGTGATCAACATTGATATGGTTAACCCTAGTTACCAATCTGGAAGCTGCACTAGCCACAATGGTAATTTATCCCATGGTATCTTTATAACTGCAAATAATATGTTGCCTACCTGTGTATATACACAGAATTCAAATATTCTCTTCTCTGTTATCTAATCCTTTTACAAGTGCTTGAATGTGGTAAATTAATGTCCATGGAGATTACATAGTATGCTTGAAAATATGCTAATGGCTTTGATTAAAGTGGGCATCAATTTATGGGCATGCGTAGTATGTTATCTTTGCCCTGTGACTTTGTTTGCCTTCGTGCCCCTTCATAGCAGCCGCACCGGTAATTTGTCATAATGCATGTGAATTTTTTTTTCCAGTGACTGAAATTACCTAAATCCAACTGTCTCGTTATTTCTGTAGCCAGATGAAAACTCGTTGGATTTCTCTTCTTGTATGCTGCGTCCTGGGATTAAAAATGCCCAAGATCTCGCATGTGGGGTGTGCCTCTTGAATGTAGATTCTAGAAGTAAAGTAAGTGGAGGAGCCTTTATGCCAAACCCATTTTGCATTTACTACTTTAATTCTCTATCTGTGCCTAGTCTATGCTCACAAACTTCCTTGCTGTATTTTACCACCGACGGTAGCAAAGGTGGAATCCATATTGTAGGCAGGGCTCAAACATTGTTACTACCACATCCTCTGGAAGATTAACTCCCCTCACCAATGCTCAACAGGCATGGGAGAGATGTGACTGGTGGCAATCGTGTATAAAGGCTGAGGTGGTAAATTCATTCATAAAGGGCAGCCTGGGGAACAGTCGTGGAAGCTGATATTTTTTTTTTTTTTTTTTTAAAAAAAAGCTTGTAATGAATTTTCCATATAAAATGTACCTGTGCCTATGAAGCAGGAGGGGGTCATTGCCTTCAATGTGGGGAGGAGGGACCCCAGAATAGAGACAGCAATGAATAGCTGACCAATTCATATACATCGGGAGTTTTGTTGATCTTTTGGTTTCAACATTATTTCAGAAAGAAGAGAAACCTGTGGAAGAGCATCCTAGGAAAGTACGAATGAGTAAAATGATACTCTTTATAGATTCATCCTCTTAATTATGAGCGTGGAAGGCAAGACTGGTGACCAGCCTTCCGCTGTCATTCTCAATTGTACCAATCATGAATCCTTTTCTTATAGTCATTTCTGTGACTGTAACATCCAATTTGATCAACTAACACATGCTCGAGTCCTCCCCCTTGTCTTGTCTGCATGCCAGTATATTGTGAATAACTTCCTGGTTTTTGTACTACTTTTGTTGTGTGGTAGATAATTCACTGTGATGAGTTTCTGAACAACTACAGCTTCCTGGTTTCTTGTTGTGGAAGGAGAACTGTAGCTTTCATGTGAGATAATCTTTGACTTTTTGTCTTACAAAGCGATGCTCTAGCTATTGCTTTGGGATAACACAAAGGCTATCGTGGTTTTAGAAATGCAGAGTAAAAATGTTTTGCAGGTTCCTTTTTTTTTTTAACAAATTTTCAGCACTATTCCAGAAGCTAACCCTAAGCTCTTCGAGAGAGCCTTGCAATAGGGGATTACAATGAAAAGCTGCTAGCTGTTCTGTTGTTGAACGAGAAAAAAATTTAATCTTTTCGCCAAAAGAGCTTATGTAAAATAAGCCCTGTAACTGCTTTTTTTGTTGTTGTTGTTTACTCAGACATCTAAGCACTATCTCCTACTAGCAACAACTACATCAAACTCCTTCGGATATTCTTCATCTTGTTTATAGATTTTTCACTTTTTATTTAAGAAGGTTTTCTTATAAAGTAGCTGCTCCTAACAGAAGACACTAGACCAAACTAAGCCCCTCGGTAAGCAGGCACAACTTTGGTATCAGAGGAGTTGCAACCTCTTAAATCACGGAGCAATTTGTCCCAGTGAATGAAATAATTTAAAGTCTATAGTTATGGGCTGGCCTAACAAGTTATCTCTGAGGTACAGTACAGTGTACTATTTCGTACCTATAGAAGATAATAGTGAAAGATGCATGCAGCAAGTTGGATCAGCTCCCAGGTATGAGGTCAAATGTAATACTAATCAACCATTTCCACTACTAAAACCTGGTGTAGTGACTGAAGCTTACAACTTTAGCCATTGCAGTTGGGGATATGGTCTGCCTTCAGAAATTCTTGCAGACTACAATAAAATTTGGCCCGTTTCTGCAGTTGAGGATGCTGTCTATAGAGTGACAGGGTCGAGGTCTGATGCTACTGTGCCTTCTTAGTGTAAACACATCTGCAGATATCTGATCTCCTCTTTGGTTCTTACATCACTGAGCAGATGGGACTGTCACACTTGTTTCAATTTTTGTTATTCTAGGCTTTTAATTCAGAAACGGATAATCTCAAACTGGCTTATGGAGGGCACCAGTACCATGCAAGCTGTGCAAACTTCTGGATCAATTGTGTGGAGCCAAAACCTCCAGGCCTCATTTTGCCAGACCTGCTTTGAAAGAACGTACGCTGAAGGAGGGATCACATCAGTCAATGACAAGACATGGTCTTTATGGTGGTGATGTAGGGGAATAAACACTGAACACTTTTTGAGGAGTGGTTAGAGTATTGAAATGTTCATTTCTGCATTTCTTCTGTACTGCAATGGGTCAAAGCCACTCTTCCATACGAGTTCCCCATGAAGAATTTCACTGGAAGGTTCAAGCCATCATTGAGGTTTTCAGAAATAATCAGAGAATTTTGTACTGTGGCATAAAATATGGCATTTCAATCTCTCTCTCAAGCTGAAATTGGTTAGCACTTTTTGAGATGTGGCAACTCACTATGGTGATCAAGGTAAATTGACTCCTGAGGTGGAATAGGTCTTACCGTTTCAAGAAAGAGATGAAATACTAGGCTGTGTGTGTTTAAACTGAAATGGCCCCTTAACCAAATGCGTGAAATGTGTATTTGCTAACTATTCTTTCCTCTAACTTTAATATATGAACCGAGAGTGGTGGTTTTTCTTGGATATTTGCTCCTACAGTATTAAAATGCACAAGAAGTGACAGTAACATTCAAGGAGAAGTAAGTTATTGACCTAGAAGGAATGGATTGTTAGGCTGCAATGAGCCATAGTTTGTTTATAGAATTATTGTTCTGTATTACAGAATATATTTTATTCCTACATTTAGCGGGTTAGTATTGGGATAAAAATCATTGTGAATCTAAATTTTCCATACCATATCTTTAGGCTTCAGTACAGGCAGCTGGATTTTAAAACTTGCAGTCTCTTCTGTTTTGCTTAAATAGTAGACAAACCTTTTTACCCCTCTATTGGATTTGTCCTATAACTGCAAACATAAGGGGATATACTTTCAAAATGATGTATTATGCATTTATCCCTCTGCCCTTTGTTATGTAATCATATAACTAAATTGCTGCACATCATGTTGAAAATCCTACCCCACTAATATCAAATGCCCACTCCTGTGTATTGCACTACATATTTGTGGTGTACGAATATGCTTTTCTTGATGGGACTCCTCTGCATATCTCATGCAATGTAATATTGTCCATCAAAGCTCTTTACCAGACTCTCAGAACTGATGGCACTGGTTGGCTTTGAGTTTGCAGTTCAGATATTAGCTTTTTCACACTGGAATTTGAGATTTCCCAGCAGACTGCACTAATGCGAAATACATGGGGGGCTTTTTGGCCAGTGCTGTTATCTGGACAGTAAGAGATTTAATGTATCAGGCTATCACAAAATGTTACTCACAAATCTAGATGTATAGGGCTCTTTCTTTAGAGACAGCATCAAGATGACAGTGCAGAATACGAAAATAAAATAAGTTTGCTCTGAAGACAGCTTCCCAGTTCAGAAAGAACATAACGGTGCTTGAACTTCTGAATTACTAATTGCTTTACAGAAATTTTAATCCAAAGGAAATGTGCTTTTATTTCAAAAGGGCCTTACCACTATTATGGCCTCTTAGTTTTGACTCTCCGTGAGGAAAGCAAGAGTTGCTGTTTGTTTCCTCAGTACAACTGATGATTTCATCGTTCATTGATTTATTGTAGTTTCTCAAACAGACCTTGAGAGAAGCTTCCTTCTTTCCAAGATGTCATCAGTTGTTCAAAGCAAGCCTCGTCTCTTTTCTAAGTAAATAGCTACTGCTGACCTGTGGTTTTGATTTCCTGTGAACAAAATTGCATAGGGGATAAAAATGGTTTGTTAAAAGGTTAGTTCTAGTCACAGATTAATATATACCAAATGAGAGAGATCTTGGCTAATAAGAATGCTAAGTGAATGACCCTTATTTACATAAAGTAAATTTAAAATAGATCTTCCTAGTCTCGGAAACCTGCTTATTCATCTAATAGTAACATACTGCGCCTTCTGGTCTCAGACCCAAGTTAATCAAGTGGCAGCTTTTCAATAACGTAACGATCAGCACCCACCTTCTGCTGTGCAAAGCTTATCAAAGCAACCTGATTTCTGATTGACTGGCCACTATTTTACTAACTAATCATGTTGTATAAGTGCAATAGACCTCAGAACAGCTCTTTGTGACAAGATAATTGTCCCCCTCGGCAAATACTACTTGTGTCACCTTGACCATAAACTTCTTGCCATGCCATATGCTGCTATATAGTTCTCATCATGCTTTTTGCTTACTAGTGCAAGTAGTCCCACTGACTATTATAGGACTTACAGTAGTAAGTTAGCAGGACTCTTAGGCCCCAATTCAGCAAAGGACTTAAGCAAACACCTGATTTGTACCTCTGAAAGCAATGGCACTATTCGCATGCTTAAGTACTCTGCTGAATCAAGGCAATAGCTTGTATAAATACTATATTGGGACAAGGGAAGCCTTTTATAAGCATAGGCTTCCTCTGCAGCTCTTCTTCTTTTTTCAACCCTCCTATGAGTTTTAAGAGCATGGCCCAAGTTAAAGTAGCTACAGTGTGGAAACTCTACAGCAAATTAGTATTCCAAATACAGTACAGTTCATTGCACTGTGGCAAAAGTCTATTCTAATTACATTCTTTTTTTAATGTACCTGCTTGTTAAGCAAATACGTTGTCTCTGTTAGAAGTATCCAGCACGTCTTTGGCAAGTAAATAGGGGGAAAGGGCATTTACGAGTATAATTACAGTAGAGCTTATTGGAGTATGGCATTACTAGTCCCCTGCTCTGTACAGAGTGGGAAAGAGGCAAGCAATACTAAAGTGATCATGTCGAGCAAAAGGCATTTTTCTAAACACCTTCAAAGGGTTCTCATGACGTGAATGTTTTACATTTAGATACCACTGATAAGGGCATTACACAAGAAGGATCATTCCACTTACATATACTAGTCATTAAAATGACTCAGTGTTGCATTCAGCTTCTGAGCTATTGTACTGTTAGCCAAGGGCCCAGTGTCCTTGGCTACTGTATCCAAGGTTACAATATTTTCTACACTGGATTGTATCGGACCACTTTCCCTTGCTTTTCTTGAGTGCAAGTTAACACACACACTGAGACTTTTTGTCTTGGCCTGTGGTGTTTTAGAACTGTAAATGAATTTCTTTTTGGATGTCTTCTGTTTCATTATCAAAATTTGTGAAAGTGAATATTTTTAATGTACATATTCTCTGGATTTGCCTTGGGATTGCCTAAGGAAAATTATTTTTATTTGTGTTTTGTGTGTCTTGATTTTTAACAGGTTATTTTCTTGGTTAATTTAAATTTTTTTTTCTATATTGTGCTCCATAGGTTCCTAACGGTGCAGTTTGACTAATTTTCTCAGTGGAAATATACTAAAGTAATCTTTCCTTCCAGTACTTATAGGCATTAGGGATAAATCAAACTGTACCAAGATCTCTCTTGATAAACTGGTTATCATGTGAATTTTTAAATACCCCAGCAAGCTTTCTGACCTCTCTTTTTGTTATAAAGTTTTTTTTATTTGTTACATGTGAATTATTAAAATCTGCGCTTGAACATTCCAGTGAATTTTCAGCCCCAGCAGCAGTTTGTTTCTACTTAAGTTTATTTTGAAACTAAATTAAGTAGCACTTTCTTGGAAAACCATGTAGTAAATGTGAAGTTAGGATGAAGTACAGTCTAAGAAAAGGAAGGTTGTGAAAACCAAGAAATACATTCTTTCCTAATTAGTTACATGTTAAATTAATGAGACCTGGAACAAAAAGGATGCCTTTTCAATAGAAGCTGCTATTCTACAACTACTTTTTCTTAAAGATCTTTTGCTCTCTGGGCCTTTATTTAATTCTGATTCTCAATGTTAAAATATAAATGTAATAGTTGTATTTCTTCCTGCATCTGGTGAATATACATTTCTCTTGTGTAGATGGCTTTGTGATTAGTATAGCAGTGGATCCTCTTGTTTTAATTTGTGATGTGCTGGAGTAGTTACTGGTATTTTAAACCTGGTAAGAATAGTTTTTATTACTTTACATTTTAATATGATTTACTTCACGTATTCTTGCAATAGTTTATAAATGCTTTGTTGAATCTCAATGAAATGTTGATCTCAATAAAGAACTCTATTTATGACAAATCTGTATGGTGAATTTTTGCAGGATGCAGCCAGTAGAGTGTTGCAGTGTGTTACTGATTCACATTGACATCTCACCCTTCATACTCTGAGAGAGAGCCTGGCTATGTGTTTTAGGTGGGTTCTGATGGGACTTTTCCACTCAAATACAGGAATGAGGTAGAATCTTTCCCACTTTGATGGGGGATTTGAGAAGCTTCCCACCAGCAAAACATACTTGGGAACTGCATTGATCTTTAAGTGTTGTGCAGATACTACATTTTGAACAAAGTTGTCTGTTGTTCTTGTTTAAATACAGATGAAACAAACACTTTGATAGCTGACATGTTGAGTTTGGTAGCATTAATAAGTACCTGTGTCTAGCTCTGACTCGGCAAAGCACATATATAGTTAAACATATGCTTAAGTGCTTTCCCGGGTCAGTGGATAACAATGCATCCCATAGGTCTACACTAGACTGGAGTGTTTTTTGTTTTTGTTTTGGTCTAGTGGCCAAAAATGCCATTATTTCTAAGCTATATCCATAGCGCCCAAAGCACGGCTACCAATAAGTCACTTGTACCCATAGGTCCTATGATAAAAATGCAGCCTGGAAGAAAAATGATTGTGCTGTCAAAGGTCTCAAGACTGCTTAGTCTATAAGCCTTGACATTGGTTTGATAGTACAAAATTAGGAGCAACTCAGTGAATTTTAACAGGAGTACGTTTATGCTGTGCCTTGTAGCATAACAACTGGTGCAGGCCTCCTGATCATGCTGCAAAAGTAACTTGAGAAAAAACAGAATTGCTTGAACTGCATAATGTTTTGGCTTGGACTCTCTTCTATGCTGAATTATTGGAAAATTAATATCAAGTCTCCAGGTAGGAATGAGACCAGCCTCATAATAAAGCACTCCTGTACTGCCCACTGTACTCCATGATTAACACATGTTTGAGATGCCTTACGTAGCAACCTGGAAAGTGTGATCTCTTGAAAATGGGCTGCAGTGGGTGTAGAGAGCTATTTAAATATATAGAGATGAGAACTTCCTGTTAGCAACAGCATTATCTGTATGGAAGAATTTGCTTTTCAACAACTCCACCAGAGAGATGTTTCAAGATATTTCAGATTCATCAACTGGTGGCAATACTGGAGTTAATAAATCTACCTTTAACTTTGCTGGTAGTTTATAGATGGCTGTTTTGAGGATTCTTGGTCCCTAGGGAGGGTTTTTGTGTTTAATCTTCTGGTTGAAGCACAGGACAGGGAGTTGGAGGATTTGGGTTCTGATCCTCAGTCTGCCACAGTAATTTTGTGCGTCCTTGGCCAAATCACTTAGCATCTCTCTGGGTGAAATCCTGACTTCATTGAAGTTAATAGCAAAACTCCCACTGACTTCAGTGGGGCAATGATTTTGTATCCTCTGCTTTAGTTAACTCATCTGCAAGGCACCACAATTTAAGAAAGATGTGGACAAATGAGTGAGTCCAGAGGAGAGCAACAAAAAATTGTAAAAAGTTGATCAAACCTGCCCTATCGGGAAAGGGTAAACAAAACTGGCCGTGTTTGTCTTGATAAAAGAAAAGGTTGGGGTGGGAAGACCTGATGACTCTTCAGATATGCTAAGGGCTGTTTTAAAGAGGATAGTGATCAATTGTTCTGCATGTCCATTGAAGGTAGGACAAGAAAAAATTGGCTTTACCCACAGCAAGTGGGGATTTAGGTTAGACATTAGGAAAACCTTTCTAACTGTAATGGTATTTAAGATCTGAAATAGATTTCCAAAGGATGTTGTCAAATCCCGGTCATTGGAGGTTTTTAAGAACAGGTTAGACAAATACCTGTCAGCAATGGTCTAGGTCAGTGGTGGGCAAACTACGGCCTGTGGGACACATCTGGCCAGTGTGCCCCTTCTGCCCAGCCCCTGAGCTCTTGGCCTGGGAGGCTAGCCCCCAGCCCCTCCCTTACTGTTCCCCTTCCCCTGCAGCCTCAGCTCACTGCGCCACCAGCGCAATGCTCTGGGTGACGCGGCTGCGAGCTCTTGTCAGGCAGCACAGCTGCAGAGCCACGGCCTGACCTGGTGCTCCGTGCTGCGCGGTGGCGTGGCTGGCTCCAGCCGGGCGGCATGGCTGCCTGTCCTGGTGCTCTAGGCAGCGCAGCTTAGCGCTGCCAGCCACCGGTGCTCCAGGCAGCACGGTAAGGGTGCAGGGAGCAGGGGGGTTGGATAGAGGGTCGGGGAGTTCGGGGTGGTGGTCAGGAGACGAGGGCATGGATAGGGGTTGGGACGGTGGGGGAACAGGGGTTAAATGGGGGCAGTCAAGAAGGAGGGGGGATTGGATGGGGCAGCAGGGGGCGGGCAGGGGTTCTGGGAGCAGTCAGGAAGAAGGGGTGGTTGGATGGGGCAGGGGTACCGGGGGCAGTCAGGAATGAGAGGAGGGGTTGGATGGGGCAGGGGTACCGGGGGCAGTCAGGAATGAGAGGAGGGGTTGGATGGGGCAGGGGTACCGGGGGCAGTCAGGAATGAGAGGAGGGGTTGGATGGGGCAGGGGTACCGGGGGCAGTCAGGAATGAGAGGAGGGGTTGGATGGGGCAGGGGTACCGGGGGCAGTCAGGAATGAGAGGAGGGGTTGGATGGGGCAGGGGTACCGGGGGCAGTCAGGAATGAGAGGAGGGGTTGGATGGGGCAGGGGTACCGGGGGCAGTCAGGGGCGGGGGATCCGGGGCCGGTCAGGGGACAGGGAGGGGTGGATGGGGCAGTCAGGGGCGGGGGATCCGGGGCCGGTCAGGGGACTGGGAACAGGGCAGGTTGGATGGGGCAGGAGTCCCAGGGGGCTGTCGGGGCGAGAAGCAGGGGGGGTTGGATAGGGGTGGGGGCCAGGCCACACCTGGCTGTTTGGGAAGGCGCAGCCTCCCCTAACTGGCCCGCCATACAATTTCGGAAACCCAATGTGGCTCTCAAGCCAAAAACTTGCCCACCCCCGGTCTAGGTGTACTTTGTCCTACCAGAGCACAGGGGGCAGAACTAGATGACCTCTTGTGGTCCCTTCCAGCCCTCCATTTCTATTCTTCTAAAACGAGGAAAAAAACTTCCCTCCTGCACTGAGGAACTGAGCCTAAATTTGTTCATGTTTTTGAAGTACGTGGAGATCCTTGCATTGATAGACGGCTAGCGAAATGCCAGGCTTCATAAATGTGTGTGTACTAAGGCAACGTTCCATTTTTGTTAACACCCCTGGTTTTCACTTGCTGTTTTGTCTAAACCTACCACAGTTAAGAGTTAAATGTAAAAAAGGGGTTTCAGTGGAATTGGGTGTACACATATAAGGAAAAATAACCATTTGGGATGCTTTAAATGTCTGCGCTCTTGAAAGCGTTAAGGTATTTTATAACAACTTCATTTTAACAGTGTTCTCATTACGCACAAAACCTTAGATCCATGTATTTGTTGAGCCTACAGCTGATGTGGTTTCCGTGGATGCTTCTCATTTCTATGCCTCAAGAGCTAAGCTGAGTTCTCCCTTTTATATCTCCTTGCACCATTATCCCACCAAACGCAGTAAGTGGGCTTGGAGCCCAATTCACTGGCCACCGACTTCAATGGGAATCATTCCATTGACTTCATTGGACACTGAATCTGACCCTAGAAGCTAATGTAGCATTTTCTTTTCCCAGTAGATGATTTTCAGCAAGTGGTACCTGCCTACTGTGGTGAAATTCAGATCTTCACAGTTCATTTGAAAACTTATTTCCAGTACTAAGTTAATCAAAGTGTATCTCTTAGATTCAGGCCAACCCCGCTGTCATGAATCCGTTTAGATTGTTTTCCCACTGATACATGTGCAGTTCAGGCTATAGAGACTTGATTCTCATCCCATTTAAACACTGTTTTTTCACAAGGGACAATTTCATTGTTTTCAGTTGTTCTGATTTACCCTGGAAGACCAGAATCCTGCCCACTAGGTTGCAGACTGTACTGTCTGGTGCAACAAACCATTATGACAAACACATCCATCACTTCCAGTACTTTTCTTAAACCAGAATATCAGCATTTCAGAAATTCAAATACAACTCCAGAGGATAAAAATGCAGTAATGAGCCAAATTCAGTGCTTGACTTTTCTGTAGTGAGAGGTCTATGTTAGTGTGTCTTGAAGGTCTAGATTTAGTGTACACAATTTAGTCAAGGTACTGGTAACTGATTACAAGTTTTAATAAAAATGCAATTTGTGTTTGACTTGTATTAACATTACTATTGAAGGTTAACTAGTGTTGTTGCTGGAATTTCAGAGATGGTAAGAGCCCGAATATGAGCAGGAACTCCTGGGTTCTAGTTTTAATCTTTATTAAGATTATTTGTTACAAGTATAGTCTCTCATTTAAATCAGATATCTATCTCTATGTATCCAGAAATCTGCATCTTCCTCCTTTAGCGATACAGGGAAGGCCGCAAACAGTCTTGAGTAAGATGCTTGCTTTGTTCTTTCGATGTTCCAGCTGTGTTTGTTAGTGATATGCAAGGATGTGGATAATACTCATGACTCAGCTGTTATATCATCTAGTATCTTCTACCGCTCTTCAAGTTAGAATCTCTTTTTCTCATCAGAAGCAAAACAAAGCAAAGACTTCTCAATAAAGACACCTTTGTACAGGAGGCTTAACAGATTAATGTATTTTGCTTAGAAAAATTCAGGAATGCAACATAATCCTTGAGGCCATAACACTGTGAATCGTAAAAGATCTGAGGCAGATCATGACTATACTTACAGCTAAGTTATCAAGCAGATTTACCTACTTTCTATTTACCGGTTGACTGAATACTAAAAAATACAGCTCAACCCCTTTGTGGGAGGGTAGCTGTGTAGACAAAGCTTCATTTGGCTGGCCAGAGTGGGAAAGGTTAATCCATCACTTCTGTACTGATCTTCACTTTGAAATGAGCTCTGTTGTTTGCTCCCCAGTCATGCAAACACTTACTCATGTACATAACATTATTCAGGTATATAAATGCTTGCAGGAACTGCTACCCTGGTGTGGAATGGGGGCGGGGGAGGGACATGGCAGCATTCATTTGTCTTAATTGTTTAAATTATTTTATTTATGACCGGCTTTGACTAGCTTAACTACTTATAAAGATTTAAAAAGCTGGCTAACGATCTCTAACACTATATATTGAGAACCACTATGGTATTTAAAGAAAATGACAGCATTAGCAATGCATTTCCACGCTCCTCCCTCCATGTCTCTTAATAAAACGCATGGATTGGAGTTTAGAGGCAGACCTCATTCATTTTGTGCTAGTGCTGCTCATTGGCTACAGGATTTTGCACGGAAGAAAATAAGCTAGTAAAGAAATATCCAGGCTACCTCATCACAAAGCGTACTTTGTTCATTAATTCTGCCACATGCCTTTTAGTTTTTCACTTGTAGTATACTAGTAAACTGACTGCAGGGGATGCTTTGTGGGAGAATTAAATTTAGTAAAGAGAGCTCACTGTAATGTTCAATCAAGGGAAGATAGGGCGAGGATTCGATGTGTGTGTGTGTGTGTGTGTGTGTGTGTGTGTATATATGTTTTTTAGGAATTGTTGGCCTTGCTGGTTAGGGATGTGACAATTAGCAAGGTTCTGCTGTATGATAAAGAACTAAAAGTTGGCCATCAAAAGAGAAGGGAATGTCTCCAGTCTGGTAGATGCAGAACAGCAAGTCTCTTGTGCTCTTATTCTTCCTGTTGATGCAATCACATTAAATCCCCCAGTAAGGCATGAGGGGTCTCCCCTCTCTCTCATAAACGTCTGGGAGTATACCATATGGTGTCTGTACCATTTTAATCGTAGTCTTCCCAAACAGCTTCCGCTCGTAGTCTATCAGCTGCCTCCAGAAACCCACGTTGGGGCGTATGATGGGGCGTCTTGACTTAACCCAGTTGTAAGCCTCAACCAGAGACACTTCGTGGTACTTCATCAGATAAGCGATGCACAGGGTGGCCGATCTGCTCACACCAGCTGCACAATGGACTAAGGTGGCCCCGTTCTTCCGCATGACACTTTGTATCTTATCAGCCACGCTGTCAAAGTATAGGGAGATGGGGGCATTGGGCACGTCAGCCACAGGCACTTTGACATATTCAAATTGGGGCCAGTTAAAGTTGGGGATCTCAATTGTGGCATTGATTATGCAGCTGATGCCCCGGGCCAGAAGTAGTTGTCGGTTTGAGGCCACGCTGCCCCTGCTCAGGTACAGAGACGGGGTGATTTGGGCAATGCCCCCAAGTTCTCCTTCAGTAAACATTCGAGGTGCCATTAGAACTCGTGGTAAGGAGTGGTGGTTTCTGGAGGTCATGGAGGTTCCTGGCGCTCAGGCTTCCATTATGGGAAGGGATCCAATGTGATCTACCAAGGAAATTGTCTTGCCTGGAGGTTTTAATAAGTAAGAACTTTTCTCCACTTGGTCACTAACCCTGTAAAATACAAGCAACACTGTAAGTGGGACAGATATAACAGCAGCCCTCGAATGTAGAAATGCAGAATCCTACTATGCCCTGGAGCGTCCCCAGTGGTGTAAGCTTTCCCGGGCAAGGACTGCCTTTCTGTCTTGTGTGCACAGTTAGGCCCCTTGACAAATAGTGAAAAACACATGGTTTACACCTCTTTCCTCCTAAATGCACCCTCCCTTTTTAGACATCTAAAATAGGTCACCTACAATGAAAATAAACACTAGGAGTTTACCCTTCCGTTCCCTTTACCATAGTTAGAGACCTGAAAGTGTGTCATCCCCACACGCAGCGTAGAAAGTCAGGTCCTGTCTAGGTTGGAAGACTGTCTGGAGAACAAATAAAATGGTACCATTACCACAGCCACGAGTGAGAGCTGAATGAGTGTACAAGGGGAAGAGATTTTTAGACTGATGCTTTTTTAGGATTCTTTTTAATGCCAATGACAAATATACTGGAGAAAGGAAGCCTTTGTTAAGGAGTGAGAACTCCTCCCCCTTCCCTTAAACTTTATGAGTTAGCCGTGCACAGCCTCTGGGACCGCCAGCATTTCCTCCAGCAAAGACCACAGCTGGGCATTCCTGCTATTTCAGAGATTAAAAACAAATAAACCCACTGGGCAGAACCAAGAAAAAACCTTTTCAACACCCTCTCCCATCCCTCCTCCTCACCAACCCGTTAGCCCTTCTCCATAGAGAAGCAAAGAAGGGCACATTCCCAGTTTATTTTAATAATTGGCAGGTCATCTTCAAACAATCTCAGTCTGGAAATTACATTGGCAGCTGTTCTCTTCAACCTGATGTTGGGAATTACTCAGCCAAAGAATTGATTTGCTTTAGCCAAACACAAATTATGCTTTAGTCAAACCAAGTTATTGGTCTCAGTCCAGGGGTAACTGGGTGAAATTTAATGGCCCGAGATATACAGGAAGTCAGACTAGATATAGCAGTCCCATTTGGCCTTAAAATCTATGAATCAAAGAGACAAGCTCGCTATAACATTTCGTGTTCAACACTATACTGCAGGTACGTTACATCATCAATAACTAGGGCCCTACCAAATTCATGGTCCATTTTGATCAATTTCACACTCACAGGATTTTAAAAATCATAAATTTCATGATTTCAGCTATTTAAATCTGAAATTTCAGTTTTATAATTATAGGGGTCCTGACCCAAAAAGGAGTTGTGGGGTGGTGTTGGAGGGGTTGCAATACTGCTATTCTTTCTTCTGCACTGCTGCTGGCAGCAGTGCTGCCTTCAGAGATGGGCAGCTGGAGAGTGGCGGCTGCAGGCCAGGAGCCCAGCTCTGCAGGCAGAGCCGCCTCTAGGAGCTGCACAGAAGTAAGGATGGCATGGTATGGTATTGCCACCCTTACTTTTGTGCTGCTGCCTGCAGAGCTGGGCCCTCAGTCAGCAGCCACCACTATCCGGCTGCCCAGCTCTGAAGGCAGCAGCACAGAAGTAAGGGCATGGTATGGCATTGCCACCCTTACTTCTGTGCTGCCAAAGGTGGGGCATTGCCTTCAGAGTTGGGCGGCTGAAGAGCGGTGGCTGTTGACCTCCCCCCCCCCTTTGAAACTCCTTTTTGGGTCAGGACCCCCAATTTGAGAAACACAGGTCTCGCCTGACAAATCAATATAGTACAGGGTAAAAGCATACAAAAGACTAGATTTCGTGGGGGGAGACCAGATTTCACAGTCTAATGTGTTTTTCATGGCCGTGAATTTGGTAGGGCCCTATCAGTAACCTAGTAATACTTTAAACAGTGTCAGTATGCTCTTTGGCATGTATCTGTAATACGCTGATTTAATGTGTGGTACTATCTCCGTTTAGTGCCTTGTTCCTGTTAGGATAAAGCTTGTGATACACACCCAGCTAACTAAATTATCCCTTTAGCTCAATCAGTAAGGACTTGAGTTTTTAGTGATGATGGTCTTGAGTTCGAATGCCCTGGATGCAGTCTTTATGTATGCCTCCATGACGTGTTACATAGCTGTCTGGACATTTCTGCTGTGCCCATCCAGCAAGAGCATGCATGTCAGCTAGCTTTCTCAAAGGAATAAAATCGTTGCATTATCCGCATCAGACTCTACATTAGAAAGAATGGAAAAAGAAGGGTCTAGGACCCTTACATGTAGGGGAAACCTTTCCTTTTGTGGAACTCTCCCTTTGGGCACGCAGCTAAGGTACCGCAGCAGCTGCTGCTGCTGTTGGTATAACGAATCCAAATCTGAACTGGGAGGA
This sequence comes from Dermochelys coriacea, assembly GCF_009764565.3. Lineage (NCBI taxonomy): Eukaryota > Metazoa > Chordata > Testudines > Dermochelyidae > Dermochelys > Dermochelys coriacea. The sequence continues at coordinate 8,076,576 of NC_050084.1, read as the reverse complement.
GAACAAGGAATTGCTGCTATTAGGGTAGGTGTTGAATGTACAGAGGATAATAGTTTGCTGCTCCTCTGAAGATCTTACATCCTAAATAAATGCTGTATTGGCAGCCCGAAGTATTCAGAATCATGAGTCAGGCCCCCCCAAATCACTGGAATGATGAATGTTGGGTTCACTTGGTTTTCTGGGTTAGGAGCCTTTAGGGTGCATCTGGATCATATTTTCAGCCCTTTCTCTGCATTTCTGAAGGCTAAAAACTTGCAGTTTTTTTGTTTTGTTTTAAGGGAAAGCTGAAATTCTCACCTAATGACATGAATCTAGGAACAAAGGCTTTAAGAAACCCATCAAATATCATGAGCGTTGGCAACACTGTATAGGCCAAGGGATACAACATAGAAGCAGAAGAAGTGAGATTCTCAATAAACAACTGTCTCACTGTTCCGTGCTCACAGTGAATTCTAGTAAATGGAGCTGGAAATAGAACCCAGATCTCCAGAATCCCAATCTAGCGCCTTAATCACAAGACCAGCCTTTTTCCCTTGTAGGTTTTTTAAAGTGTCCTCTACCAAAAAGAGAGTCCAGTAGGAGAACAGGCCAGCCAACTCCTCACCGCTATCATTTTTTCTGTGATAGGGTGATCCCGTTCCTCTGAGAAGAGGAAATGATCATTTCATGACTCTGGTGACCGAGAAGCATTCAAATGAGTTTCAGTGCCAGAGAAGAAAAGTGCTGTAGTCAGTTGACTCAAAGCCAAATTCAGTGCTCAGCTTTTCTGAGCTGGCTGCAGGAATGTGACACGAATGCCTTAGTTTTGTTGTATACTATCAGATGACAATGAAGTCATCCGAGTGGGATAGCTCCCTTTTTACACAGACAGACTAGCCTAAAAATAAAGTAGCTCCATGAAAGAATGCTTGCTGAACATAAAAACCAACACACAGCTGTCCTCTTGAAAATGCTGCTATGGTGTGGTGAACTCCAAGGCAAAGAGTGAGTCATAGCCAGCCTCCTTTGAAAAGGCTTTGAGTGTTGCACACCTTTGGTTTTCACTCCCTGCTACCCTTTTTGTCTAACCAAGATATAGCATGTTCTAATGGGTACCAAGAGCAAGAGGCTGATGCACTCTGCATTGCTCTAGCCTTACACGGGGAGGGTTACTCGGATGGTAGGTGGGAAAGGAATCTTTTATTCCTTACATGGATTTTTAGCTACTCACAAACTGCATGCTGAGCTTGAAATGGGAAGGAGCTCAGGTGAACAGCAGAGAGCAAAGGAAAAGCTGATTTGGTCTTCGGAGCCAGCGTCTCAGGAGATAAATAAAACATGGTATGCTGGTATCAGGTGTCCAATCAAGTGTAATGGGCAGGCAAACTCAATGGTAAACGATAAAAGGCACCCTATGGAGGGTTGATCTGAGCTGCTAGGATTTCTGCTTAGAAGGCAGCAAGCCAGTGCAAACAGGCATAATAAAGGCTGTAAGTGCTTCTCTTCTTTGGTTAGAAAGAGTCATGTACATCCACAGTGCTATATAAATAACCACATCTGCCTGAGGCAGGCAGTCAAAAATCCAAAGGATACCTGATGTGGATCCTGCCTCTAAATATTGGAACGAAACTGGCAAAGTGGCAGGTATATCACTGCCCTCCTTTGGACAGAATTCAGGGCAACTCAACTGTGTTTCATACGCTTTCTAACGGCTAACTGAGGTTCTCCTTTAGACTCAGAGGGTCCTGTCTTTTGGGGGCAGGAGGATCAGAGTTCTACCCCTGCTGTCCATGACAGTAGCATGCAGCAGTGACATTTCAGGATGACGATGGCTTTGTTACGTTGTAAAAAGCACCCCTTGCAAAACACTGCTGAACCTTAATGCACCTTCACTGCTACTCAGAGGCACAGAGCACGCTGGACATTGACTGACTGTGGCTCAGGAACTGAGTCAAGCTAACTGGAGGCAGGAGAATATGATTGTTTAAAACCAGCGCGCCTCTCCTTTGCGGGAGGATGTGTCAAACTCAGAAAACGCCCCTTTGGACGGCCTTTCTCTTTGACTGCAAGTCGTGGCAATGCGCAAATATGCGGCTGCAATTCAGTGATGGCAGGCACCTGCTCCAGCTCTCATCTAATTGTTTACAGTTGGCTTACAGAACTTGGGCTTTGCTGAGGGACTGCATGGCCATAATCAAGTTCGAACTGCCACAGGCTTCCCCTCCGAGCCTAGAACAAGCAGGTGCCTAGTGCTCAGTTTGGCAGCGGGGTTCCTTCCAGCAGTGAAGGTGACGGGGGACACCCTGACGTCTTCAAAGCATTTTTTAACTCAGGACTCCAGGCCCTTGTTTTCCTCTATTTATTTATAGCTTAGCTTTTATTATTAGGAATCAGGCAGCTCCATGTGTTCCTATTTCCTTGATGCCATGTCCCTTTATGTACTTCTCTCTCTCTCTGATGGGTGGCTCTGCTCTCGATCAAGATAAAGACGGCAGCCTAATGCTTGTAGAGCGAGATGGTAAGAGACACAAAGGTAAGCTGGACACCTAATTCCCTAAACTCCTCTTTTGGGCCTTTGACGGATGTTAGCATCACCTTAACTGGTCTACACAGGGCTATTTGATATTAGTCAGGACAGTCTGTTGTTCCTATTCACTTCAACAGATAATACGATTAGTAGAGATCAGATCTTCTGTTCCAAAAAACAGCGGAGTCAAGGAGGGGTGAGAGCTTGTCCATCTTAAATATTAAGCTGGACGCATTCGCTCTTTCCAGAGGCAGGAGTGAGGCCTCTCCAGCATGTGGCTAATGACAGCAGAATACACGTGCCTGGCTAGCACGACTGGTATTGGCATTTTTAAGCCCCTTACCCTGCAACCTAGCCCTTTTGGTTCATGAATATTTGTGCACATATTTAGGGGCAACATCCACATTTTGCCCAGGAGCCCCAGCCTTGACCTGGAGTGATCCCTCCTCAGCGTAAGAGGGGAGGTCAGACTCCGGGGCCCTTTCAGTCCTTAAGCTCTGTGCAGAGGCTGGCTTTGCCGATGGAGCCATCTGTCTAGCGGGAACAGGAGGGTGACCACCAGCTTGTGTCATATGGGCCCTCACCTATTAACAACTCTGTCACCAGTGACTGGGGTTGGACTAGAACAGGCAACCTTGTGTAACCTGTGCTTGTCAGGGTGCCTCTCTGTCTCCCTGTAGTGGTTGAATCAGCTCGACGTTTGAGTCTGTCCAGCCTTTGTGGACTTCAGTGAGTGGAGGCTCGTGCTTTCAGAGCCAGAGGTCCTGGGTTTGATCTGCTGCCAACAACCCCCACAGGAGCATCCTGTTACACTGCTCCTTGCTGAATGCTCCAAATCCCATGGCCAGCCTCCAGAGCCACACCTACTGCACAGCTCTCGCCTTAATGCTTCATTGGCAATAGCCAGCTGATCAACCAAACAGAAAGCACAACATGCCAGTCTCGGGCCACTCCCCTGAGAGGTTCAAAGCGCTTCAGCCCACTGCCCTAGTGTCTGCTTTAGAAGTGTTGCTGCTTTTCAGGAAGCAACTTTCTGCAGACACCAAATGATTAATACTTTTACCCTCCACAAGCGAGTCCTGCCTGGTAAACCACACACCAGCTTGTGTGGCATGAAGCTGCCTGTGTGTGCATTGCAGCATGTTTCCTGTAGTATCTAGCCATAGATGGCCTCTCCCAGCCAGGGCAAAATTCCTGTCGGTTGTTTTTGGGGATTTTTTGCTGCTGGTTAATGTGTGATATTGCTTGTTTGCCTTATCAGATACACATTTGTTGTTGTTATGTGGGTCTATTTGACGTTCACAAAACTGATGGTGGTTCTGCCATTGGAATACCCAGGACGCTGCCCTGCTTGGAAAAATGAGAGGATAAAATCAATATAAAATAAAGGCCTGTTTATTTCAATTGTGGTAGCTATTCACCACAGTAAATTTAACAGAACAGCCCATAGATTAAGGAACCTGGACAATGTCCAACATAATGTGCTAGCATAGCCAGGGCTGTCAGTTATGCACCAATTCCTCAGATCATAGTGTCGTGTATGCAGTTCCCCAGGATTGTTAGTGAACACTCTGTCAGGCTCCCCAAAACAGCAGAAGTCCCCTGCACAGCCTTGCGCTCATAGCAAAGTAGTGAGGGGGAATTTCACACCTGCTGTTAATCAGTGAGCACTGGCCCAGTGACCCTATTTTGATCTAGCACAGTCCCTACCATGAAAGGATTAATTTGCAACTTTTGAGAGCTAGGTATCTGTTTCATGGACTCACCCAATAAGAATTTGTTGGATGGTGTAACTGTAATACACTGGCTGGGTGCAGGTAATTATGCCCCAGTCCCTTCACGGTCTGGTTCATCCTGCTGAATGAATTCTTTTAGCAAGGGGCCATGGCCTTGGTGCAGGGGGATCTTTGCTGACAACAGTGAGGTAGGTGGTGGGGGAGGTGCGCACACAAAATTTATTATAAAGCTTGCACCTCCCTTTGGCTAGTGGAGTTTCTTAGGCCCAAGTCTTCACTGAACGTCTGCCATTGCAGTTTCCATTGAACTCGGCTGAATTACTCTCTTTATAAAGCCAGTTATTTTTCTCACTCCCCTCTGGACTCGGACACTATTGCTCTTAACACAAGAGTCACTATGACCGTTCCACTTAGGAAAAAATGGGGGGGTGGGGGGTGGAAATCTTTCCACCAGCAGCTAGCTTAACACTACGTGGAGAAGAGCTGCTGATGTTCAAATTCACTAAGCAGGCAGCCAAGTCTCCAACTAATCCAATAACGTAAGAGAAAAAATTCAGAGCGTGAGCAAAGCAGGCCATTTCTACCGCAGGCGTGCTCATCACATCAGAGAGGAGTTCAGCTGTTAGTATAGGAACATTAAATGTCGTTCTTTGGCCTGGGCAGCACAACATAATAGAGGCCACTGGGGTTTGAAAGTGCAGCACAGACTCTATTATGAGCTCTCACACCAGGAAGCAGAGCAGTTTGCTTTGCTCCTTCACACGTCCTGAATCACGGTATTCTTCTCTCAAGTGCCTGAAATGCTTCTGCTAGGGAAAGTAGTCTGGGGAGTGAAAATCGCCTTACACTTCTCATTCTTCCTCTTTGTTTTGGTTGTTCTTGTTTGGTTATATAATGTGGGATTTTCACAGAATCATAGAACTGGAAGTGACCTCAAGAGGTCTCTAGTCCAGTCCCCGCACTCAAGGCAGGACTAAGTATTATCTAGACCATCCCTGTCAGGTGTTTGTCTACCCTGCTCTTAAAAATCCCCAATGAAGGCTCCTAAAGGAGTTAGGACCCAAGTCCACAAATATATTTAGACTCCTAACTCCTGTTGAAATCAATGCATGTTAGGATTCTAAGTATCTTTGATTTCAGAGTAGCAGCCGTGTTAGTCTGTATTCGCAAAAAGAAAAGGAGTACTTGTGGCACCTTAGAGACTAGCAAATTTATTAGAGCATAAGCTTTCGTGAGCTACAGCTCACTTCATCGTGAGCTGTAGCTCACGAAAGCTTATGCTCTAATAAATTTGTTAGTCTCTAAGGTGCCACAAGTACTCCTTTTCTTTTTAAGTATCTTTGAGTACCTGGTCCTATGTGCCCAAATCTCCTTGACTTCGTGCAGACTTGATAATCATGATGGTCCCTTTTGGCCTAAAAATCAACGAACCCATGAGAATCCCACCCAGTCATAACCAAGTACTTTCCGCTGTCACTAGAGTATCAGCCCTCATTGGCTCCCTCCCGTAAGAGCAAGCAGTACTGACATTGATCCTAACCACAGGAAGAGTCAAGAAGAGAGCTATTCCCCAGTGAATTAAGCTGTGCATATCTGATCGCTAATCGCTGGCCCCAACCCCCCCCTTTATTTTGAACTCTGACAGCAGAATACATCCACCGAGACACACGTGTGTCTTCCACCTGGTTTGCTACTAAGGTGTCATTGCACTGCAGGAGCTGGGAGCCACCTCTGAATGAATGCTACGTATGTGTTGATGCACCACTGTATTTGGGGAAACTGTCTTACTTTTCAAACCTACCTTGGGGTGGTTCTGAGACAGCGTTAATAAAGGCACACTGGCCACATGCCAGTTGCACAGAAATATTATTTTGAGGGTTGTTTTTAAAGGAAACTCCCCCATTCAGCTTCAAAAAGAGGAGGGGTTTTCTTTGTTCTAGAAAAGTTAATAGCACTGGGGAGAAAAGGGGTGATGGTGCAGGGTGAAATCCTTCTCTTCTCGGCCACTGAACCAAAGCTGGTCTGTCCTGCTCAGTAGTGGCTAGGAATCTGTGCCAACTGATGGCTCTTTGATGGCCTCATGCTAATTAGTGGACAGTTTTCTATCCGGTATCGGGCCCTGATTTGCGTTCTTATTGGCAATTTGTGCCACAACAGCACAGAACCACTAATCCATAGGGAGCCTCTTGGCCAGTGGTCCCCCAACTTTTCACAGTCACCCCCCCCCTTGCCCCTGTCCATGCCCTCCCCTACCCTGGGAGCCAGAGCCAGGAGCAGAGTGTGGACAGGGGTAAGGGGGCTGAGGCTGGGGCTGCAGTTGGGGGTAGGGGTGGGGCTAGGAAGAGAACTGTGGCCGGGAGCTGAGGCTGGTGAAGGGATTGGGGGCCGAGGCTGGGGCCAAGAGTGGAGTCATGGCCAGGGCCATGTCTGGGGGTGGAGCGGGCCTGGGTGGCCCTGCCCCCCGCCTCTCCCCACCCCAGAACCTTCCTCCACACCCCTGCAGGGGGGTGTGCTCCCGAGTTTGGAGACGTCTGCTCTGGGCTCTTATCAAGTCTTGGCCAGCCAACGCCACAGAGCTGAGCCGCTGGGACGCGTCCCCCTGAAATGAACACTCCCCCGGTGTTTGGTGGTAGCCACCCGAGGAAAGGCTGTTGGCCACTGGGTGTGCTGCTTTGGCCTTTATGCAATTGGGGGCGGGAACGGGGGGGGAAACAGAAGCAAGCTCCTCCCCTCTAGCAGCGATTGGTGGATTCTTGCACTTCCACATGTATTTAAGGGGCTGTGGGGAGGAGCCCGGCTGATAAGGTGTTGTGAAAAGGTTCCCTAGTCAAAGGCTCCAGGCTCTTCTCAGGTGATGGAGTCCCCGCAGCCCTGCCTGGGGGGGGGGTGGAGGATTTCTGTGGAAGGCCTGGCAAACCCTCGGCTCCCGGAGGAGAGTTCACCCCCATGCTATTCCCCCTCAGACGGGCTTCAGAGCCAGTCTGCCTCCTGCCAACATGGATCACAGCCTCTGAGGTCCTCAGCCAAACACGGACACCATGCACAGCTGGCCCTGCGTTTTACGTACCAGCTAACAGGTATGTGGTTTTCTATGGTGGGACAGTCTTGAAGGAACAGTGGGAGCCTGAGCGGACAGGCAGAGGACTCTGTGAATCCGGGTTGAGGTACACTAAGAAAGCAGCATGCGGGATGCTTTGCACTAGTCCCAGTGCTGTGGTTAGATGGTGGCTCTCAACCCTCCCTGCCCAGGGTTGCTGCTCTGGCACTGTTTGCTTAAATCACTGGGGGGAGACATTCAGTGTGTGCAAAAAGAAAAGAAGTACTTGTGGCACCCTAGAGACTAACAAATTTATTTGAGCATAAGCTTTCGTGAGCTACAGCTCACTTCGTCGGATGCATTTGGTGGAAAATACAGTGGGGAGATTTATATACACAGAGAACATGAAACAATGGGTGTTACCATACACACTGTAACGAGATCGGGTAAGGTGAGCTATTACCAGCAGGAGAGCGGGTGGGGGCCTTTTGTAGGGATAATCAAGAACTATTTCCCCATGTTTATTCCCCCCCCCCCACTGTTTCTCAGACGTTCTTGTCAACTGCTGGAAATGGCCCACCTTGATTATCACTACAAAAGGTTCTCCCGACCCCCCCCCCTCCTGCTGGTAATAGCTCACTTTAAGTGATCGCTCTCTTGTTACAGTGTGTATAGTAACACCCATTGTTTCATGTTCTCTGTGTATATAAATCTCCCCACTGTATTTTCCACCGAATGCATCCGATGAAGTGAGCTGTAGTTCACGAAAGCTTATGCTCAAATAAATTTGTTAGTCTCTAAGGTGCCACAAGTATCCTTTTCTTTTTGCGAATACAGACTAACACGGCTGCTACTCTGAAACCATTCAGTGTGTGCAAATTCAAGTGTCTCGAAGCTTCTCCAAGCTGACACAAGGGACCTAAATCAAAGCTTTCTGTTGATATGCCTGGGGATTTGTCTTTATGCACCCACCAAACATTGAAGCTGGGATTTTTCAGCAGGGTGCAGCACTTGCCCTCTGGGTCAGAGCTTTGAAAGAAATCAGTTTTTATTCAGGCAGCAAAATAAGTGGCTAGATTTTCCTACAAGCTAGGCATGTTGGGTGCCGAACTCTGGAAAATGACTCTCTGTTGCCAGCTCTTGTGACTTTTATTGCAAGTCGTGTGACAGCTGGGGGGGATCTATCTGATGGCTCCATTTCCTGAAATCCTGTGAGTGCATGAGACGCTCTGCTTTTGTTTTTAAAACTAGTAAGTTTCTATACCTTGGGTGCAGAAAAATGTTTGAAAACATGACCAGAGCGCTCCCTAAAAGGCAAATAGGAACAGCATCGTTTGGCTTAAAAATCATGAAATTTAAAAAAAAAAAATAATAATAATAATAATCTCATGGGACCTAAATCATGATATTTTTGGATACTTGGGGTTGACAGTTCTGAAACCTGGCCCTTTATTCAAATGCCCAATGGGAGCAGAGCTCCTAAAAAGCTGGCCCTAATTGTGGGTGTCAAGCAAGTGACAGTCTGGCCCTCAGTGCTTGATGTTGCGGTTACATTCCTATTTGACAAGTAAGGGAACAACAACATAATGTGGTCAATAGCTGACAGCTGTGGCTACAACATCTTGTGGAGTCTTGGCATGCTGGAGCCCCTGAAATTGGGGAGGCAGTGTGGTCTAGTGGATAGAGTATTGGACTAGGACTCAGGAGAACTGGGTTCAATTCCTGGCTCTGCCACTGGTCTGCTGGGTGACCGTGGGCAAGTCACTTTCTTCTCTGTGACTCTGTCTCTGTGAAATGGAGAGAACAATACTGACCTCCTTTGTAAAATGCTTTGAGATCTATGGATGAAAAGAGGTACAGAAGAGTGAGATGTTTATTAAATAAGTATAAAGCACGTCTCAGACCCTGAGTTACTTCCAACAAGCCCCTTGTGGTTCCATTTGGGGAAATAACCAAATCTAGAGGATTGAGCTTTCCCTCAGAGAAAGGAAACTAAGTTTCTGGTCCTTTCCTGAAGCATTGTCTGGGGTTTTAATCAGGTTAGTGGCTTGGGTGTGTGAAATGTCACTATTAAAACCGGATCTTACCCTTCTCCCAAGAGAGATTAAATTATTCATTTTAAACATGACAAATGGGCACTAATACCATGCTAAAGAGGAAAGTCAGTATTGTAGGCTGAGTGAGCTAGTCTGCTCAGGGCTCTTCTGAGCCAGGCTAAGCAGCAAAAATCGCTGCTTTTCTTGGATAGTGGTGTTTTAAATATGTGTGTCATTGGACAGCCTGCCTTGAAAACCTTCTCCGGGCCTGATGTGGCTTGAGTGAAGTCAGTAGCAGTTTCTTCTATGCCCACGGGAGTAGGGTCAGATTCACGCCTACATCTGGGCCTCTCTCTTCCTTTCCCTTAGTTGTTTGCAAAGATGTAATTTTAATGTTCTAGAAGGGAAGACTGCTCACCCTATATCCAAACAGGAATGTGAGAAAGGTGGGAGTGTCCCACCGACAGTCACATACTTGGGCAGAAGCTTCTGCCCCAGCAGTGGCTTCGTAACCTTTTCTTGACCCATGACACCAATAATGGCTTGGCCTACCATATCTCACCATCCTGTGTGTAAACAATGGATTGACGGGGTGGGACACGGGATGAATTATGTTTTGTCACTCTGCGGGTGACATGGGAGGTGGGGTTTGAGGTGTGGATGTTGAGGTGTTGATTCATGCAATTATGCCATTTCAGTATTCATGGCTTATTCCCCTGTTCCTTTCTAAGTGCATCCAACGTCCTACGCTGGCTTTTGCTTTGCTGCCTTTGGGTAAAATTGATGTGTTCATTGAGCTGTCAGTGGTGATACCTCAATTCTTCCCACAAGCTGATTATAGCTGATTCAGAGCCCATCCGTACAACCTTGTGATGGGAGAAAAGTAAGTTAGTCAAGAAAGAGAGTTAATGGAAACCAGGTGGTAAAAGTGAAATAATTTTAGAAAAGACAGAGAATGCCTTGGTTGTGTCTCTGTCTAAATTAATGCTCAGAGGTATATGATGCAAGCCTTGAACCAAATTATGTGCTGACTTGCACTGCGTAGAAGTGAGTTGGGTAACCTGGAGGATACGTCAGTGCAGAATTGGGCCACCTGGTTTTCATTCCTGAAAATCATCCATTAACTCAGAAACTCTAAGCTTTTGGGGGCAGGAACCATCTTTTTTTGTTCTGTCTTTGTACAGTGCCTAACACAGTGGGGGATCAGTCCGTGATGGGGACTCGTAAGCACCACTGCATTCCCCAGTACAAATAAAACAGACTAGCCTTTCCCCAAGATTTTAGGGTTGAGTTTACAGCATGACTCTACTCTGGAAACAGACTATGTGAACATGGCCTCCTGAAGTTCCACATTTATCATCTCCCAGTGAATCCATATCAGATCTGCTCAGTCATCAAATATAAAGAATTCTCCACCCAGCAAATTCAGCCAGAGATCTGAGAGTCAAGCTGGGTTCTTTCCTTCTCATGCATTGTCACTTGCAATTAATGTTCTGCAGGACAGCAGTGACCTGTGCACCCTCAGTGACACCAATGTAACCTGGCTGCCATCAAAATATGCTCTCCATTGCCTTTGTTCGGTTTGCGCCAGCATAACTGATTTGGAGCATAGTATACAAGTCTGTGGATGGTACAGAAGAAAGAAGTAGACTCCAGCTGGCTGTCTTATAGCTGAATTGGCTTTGCAGGGTTAATGGAAGTAAAAAGCACATAGGGAGCCGGTCTCTCAGCTAGGAGGGTACCAATTCTTACAGAATCACTTGGAAGAGCAGACCTGCCCTTTTAAACTAGGCTCTTGGTAACTTATAACTGGCTATGTGAAACATCTTGAAAGTGATGGCAAAACCTTCAGGGGGGAGTGACATAATTGGATTCCTGTAGGTCCAGGTGCTTAATTAGGAGGCCGACCCTGATTTACATCGATCAAGGTAACCACAGGGAGCTGTAAATTAGAAGGGCACACAGAAGCATTAAGCACCCGCAGCGCTGTTATATCAGGACATTTTGCACATCTCGGGTGCAGTGCAAGGTATGAGACCTGCTGCCTTGTGACTGTGTCCAAATGAGAAGTACAGCTACCTAGCTAAAGTATAGCTATCCTCTGACTACTCTCCCCATTCATCAGCTGCAGGGCAGGGTTAGATAGCCTGGGGCGTGAAAACTCCTGCTTCTGGCTTACACTAGCACTGCTAAGTGCTAGCATGGGAAATCCTAGTGAAGACTAGGGCTAGAGTCTCACTTCTTGCCTTGAGGTGTTACTCTAAAGAGCAGTGGGTCAGGCTTTATATTCAGGGTACATTTATAGATAGCTTATGAGGGTTAATGACTGATTAATCGATGGGAAAAGCATGATATAGACCTGTTGTAAAAAGAAAAGGAGTACTTGTGGCACCTGAGAGACTAACAAATTTATTTGAGCATAAGCTTTCATGAGCTACAGCTCAGCTGAGCTGTAGCTCACGAAAGCTTATGCTCAAATAAATTTGTTAGTCTCTCAGGTGCCACAAGTACTCCTTTTCTTTTTGCGAATACAGACTAACACGGCTGCTACTCTGAAACCTGTTGTAGGTGGCTAAAGGCCATCCACAGTGTATATTATAGATGGCTATAAGCAACTTAGTAAGCAGTTGAACTCTAGATATTGGATTAGCTCTCTATTAAAATATCTATTGTGTGTGTTTCCTAGCCTAGATGCCCCTTTAATATAAAGTGTGGCTGAGCCGGGGCGAGTCCACATGAAGTGTGTTCCGTCCCCGATTGTCACTGCTCTTTTGCAGTACCAGGCACTCTGCAGAACAGGTACGAGGAGCTTGCAGCCTAGAGTTCTACATGACCCAACAAGCAACCAGAAAGTGGGGCAGGCAGCAAGGCAAGAGTTGCGATAAGATCCTGTGGTTACCCTGTGCAGGTACATGCACATGGTGCTGGCTTTTCTCTTTCTCATTTAGCAACCCTGGGTGGCACAAGCGAGAGGAGTTTTTGGGAGGGATTTTAATGAAGGGGTGTGATTCGGAGATTTGGGATTTTTGGCGGATGATGTTTTCTCCTCTGATCCAAAGCATTCTGCATGTGTGCTTCTTTGGAAATATCCCTCGTAGTTGCAATAGTATCTTCCCTCTGAGCTAAACTGAGCTCTACCACTGTACGTTGTGTTCCCTGCATGCAACATCACATCCCTCCCCTCTGCTTTGAGGAATAGAACAGTCAGGGCTGCTTTTTTTCCCCACTTGACAGCTGGATCCTGCCAGCTGCTGACAACATCTCCCCATGCCGGAGTTGCAGAGGCTGGGAAAGGATTTAAGCTGGAGAGTAGAAGGGGGTGGTAACACAGCATGTGCTGATATTTACAAACTTCTGAGTGCTGTAGCCACTTGGCTCTGGGTGGGAGCTTCCCAAGGCAAGAAGCCAATGGATTTTTATTTGAACATAAAGGTTTGAAGCAGAATTGGTATTTATGAACTTCTGGCTTCAGGCCCAGCCTCCTCCTGTAAAGTGACACACCATTGCCACCGTCATGTGAGAGAATGTCAGGCTTGGATTGGGCCAGTTTGCAGTGACCTAGCGAGTCAATACTTAGCCCTTGTGGCTGTATCGGGGGCTCCAGAATCTAAACTTTTGTTTAAAAAGAAAAATAAGGTGAATCCGATGCAATAATGAGTCTGCAGGCAGCCTAAAACACTCCAGCAGTGTAAACTACCCCATCTGTCTCAACTCTGAAGCCTAATGATGATTATTTAAATATCAGCATTGTTTCCCATTTCATTACTTGTCAAAATATGCAAAGAGAGAAGGAGGCTAATCCTATTCTGAAGTTGTGCAGCTCATTTTGTCCTCCCAATCTGAGAATCCCGATCCCATCACTACTTAATTTTTCCCTGGTGATTTGTAAACCAGTGTCCAAGTGGCTTTCACTTAGCCCTTGCTGGAATAACTTAATGAGGTGGGGCGAGCTTCTGTTCCCTGCATCTACTCTGAGTACTACTTTGCTCCATGATTAATCCCAGTTTCTTCAGTGGAACTGCTGCTGCAGTAAGACTATCCTTATCCTCTGCTGGATAGAGTCAGAACAGCTCATCTGAGTGTCATAGGGCCTATATTGCTCACTGCTAAAGGAGGTTTCTCCTTTTATTTCCAGTGACAGCGGGCAGTGTTGTGGAGCAAGAGGATCTGAGCTCTGTCATCTAGACAAAGCTCTGGCTCCTCTCTATCCCATTCCCACACTGCTGTGATGTCCCAAGTATGCCTTACAGAGATAAGCATGAAATCCTAGGTGGCTACAGATTTGTTACAACATTGAGTGGAAATGAGCTGGCACTTTCACGCTGTTTCTCCTCCAGATCGATCTCTAAATGCTACAAACTGCTCCTGAATATGCACATGCTAATCACCACCCTTCTTTATTAGAGGATCTTTAAGTGTTTTGCCAGCGAACGAAATGAGTCTCATGATCCACCTATCTGCCCAATTTCACAGGGGTAGAGGAACTGCTATTTTAACCGTTGGATTGCTACCACCTCTGGGGTATAGGCGGCAGCTGTTAGACAAGCCCTGTCAAAGCTTCCCAGCAGTTCAGGACAGGAAGTGAAGAATCCCACCGACAGTTGAAAGAAGGGCAGGGTGGAGTGAGGGGGGCTGTTATGTGTGCACAAGACAGCCTCCAAAGTTAGAGCAGTAATAAACCATTATGAAACTCAGTTGCCTTGTGACACCTGGCCTCCCACCTGCAGCAGTGGGTCTAAGGAATGAGGTTACTCTCTCAGGAAGATTGCGGGAGGAGGGTGCGTTTGGGGAGAGAGGAGGTGAAGCTAGTTTGAATCAATTATTTTTAAATAGGGTTTATGTGTGGCAGCAAACGCTTCTCACGGTGCCATGCTGAGCCAAGCAAGGACAGGTCCCTCTTACACCTCGCCTATTCTGTGGTGCCCTGCAGATAATTCCCTGCCTGCTTAAGGCTTCACAAACTCCTGCTTGAATGGACAGTTGCTCAGAACTAACGGTGAATGAATTCCTCCTTCCTGATTAGAAATTCCTGGCCTTGCGAATTACTGCTTAAAACCCAAAAGCCCCACTCCTAACAGAAAGAGACGTGCAGGCGGTGACATGGAATATTTTCCAAGGGGGGAAATCAAGACTCATTAGGTCCCTGTGCCTCGTCCACAAGGCACTGTTTGAGGAAGAGAAATTCCAGATAATCAAACCTCCCCGTCTGCCTTTTGTCCTGTTTCCTGAGCCAGCGAAACGATGATGCTGGTGAGAGAGGAGCTGCTCATACTGAACTGCCGAGAGCACTTGGCGGCGGTCTCCAACCACCATGTTGTGTTTACAGGGGAGGGGGAAAATGGCTTGCGGAGAACAGATTCTAAATGTGAATCTTGGTGTTGGAACTTGCTTGTGTTCTGCTTGCGAAATTCACGGGGCATCTGTCTCCAGCTATATTTTTAGTGCTGTGATGCTTATATGGGCGGGCGGGGGGTGGGTGTTGGGAGGGTGGAATTGGCACGTTACAATTTGAATTATTTCTCTTTACTTCCCAAACAGCAGGAGACCTGGTGCTGCAATCCAGAGATTTCTTTGTTATTTTGAAGGGTGGGAGCCACATCCACCTAGCTCTCTGCCTTCACATTTCCTATTTTCCATTGGCTTTATGGACACACAGCATGTCCTTTTTGAAGCAATAAGTGAGCATGCATGGCAGGGGGGTGGGGAGGGGCTTGTGGGAAACTTGCCATGTCCAATTTGATTTGCAAAAACAGGCCTCTGGGGAAATAAAGCTAGGACGAGGCACTCCAATGGTATAGGTGGCTTTGTTTCTTGGGCCTAATGGCACTGGGAGCCTGGACTACCCATGCTGGTGAACTGCTGCAGTTGGATGACTCTGCTGGAGTCAATGCATAGGTGAAACGACCAGGGGGCAGGTCTCTCCCTCTCAGCTAGTCACTGTCCCTGTCAAATTAGGTGCATGTCTACTGTTTTTGTTTGCGTTAACCGCAGCTCTTTGGATGTGGTTGCCCTGCTGGTGCAGCATCAATGCTTGTTTTACACTACAGCAAAGCTCAAGCACACACGCACAGACTGGAAAGAGCCTCAGTTTTACCCCACAGGGCTGTACCTTTCAGCCTTCAAACCAAACCAAACGAAACCTACTTCCAACTCTCACTATTTTAAAATGTCAACCAGGATTCGCTCCTGAATCAAAACGTGTGACACACTGAATGGCTGCCCAGATTGATACAGAAATGGCCAGTGTGCAAAGCAGACCTTTTGGCCTGCATGAATATTTCTGGTTTCAGTTTTGCTGGAGGTGTTGAAGGTGAGGAGAAGAAATTCTCTGAGTCCCAAAATAGAGACTGCAAATGCTGTGCATGTGGCAAAGAAACTGCAGCTCTTCTGTCAGGCAGGAGGGAATTACACACCTGGGTTGATTCTCATCTCACTCCTGACTTGCACTGATGGAAGTTTATGGGTCAAATTCTCTCCTGCTGTAAACTGGACCAGTTTGCACCAAGAGAAAATTTGGCCCCAGCGTAAAAGGAGAATCAGGTATTCACCTGGGACACACCATTGGGCTTGAAGCTGGATGGATGTGTCCCAGTAGTTCAGGTGAATGTAGAGGAATCTGTTCCCTGCTAACTCAGAGGTCAGTTGATGAAATAAATGATTAGAGAAGATGGTGTAGGCCTGATTTGACATAAAGGTACCTCAACTGTATCTTTTCAATGCTATCCCCTGCACTTCTCCCATAGCTGCCTCATTATGGATGAGCTGGATGTGTAATGAGAGAACAGAGAGGGCACGTGCCAATATTCTGGGTTTGCAGAATGAAAGAAACTAATTTGCTGTCCAGTCGGAACAGATTATAATCCCTTTCCAATCTCATCCCTGCCACAAACCAGTCATTGATTATCAGGCCTGCCCATAGCAGCGATCCTGACGCTGAGCCAGGGAAATAAATCCAGCTAGCAAAACTCAAAGAGGGACATTTGTAGTCGGAACTGTGCCAGATGTTGTAAAAGTGACAATGACCGTCTGTGTCAGCAGTCGCAGGTCTGAGGTCAACCTTTACTAATCTGGCCACTACTCTGTGTCGTGATTTCCAGTGTCCCTTCAGATGACCCCCCCGCAAAAAGCAAAGTGGGCACCCCAGAGAGAGCCAAAAAATCAACTGTGTTGCGATTAGGTGAGTGCTGTGTCTAACTTTAGTAAATGCTGCACTGAGGAAAAGGGAGAAACAAAAGCTCTCTGTTTCTATAGTAAGGACAAGTTCCAAATTCTGATCTTGAGTGCCCTGGTGTAAATCTGGAATAACTCCATTTCCTTCAGTGGGGCTGCTCTGGATTTACACTAATATGAGCAGAATTTGCCCCACCCTGTTTACCTGGGGCTAGATTGTGCAACCATCCCCCATGTGGAGAAGCACTTAGTCACTCAAATAGACCTATTAGTTTAAGTGAGTCTAGGCATGAGTAAAGGCTCCACAGTTTTGGCCCCTTGGAATTACATGCCAGGGATAAGCAGCTTTGTGCAATTGGTATGGACAGCCTATGGGTCATACGCTTCACCATCTTTAATGCGTTGATCTTCGCAACCTCCCTGTGAGACAGAGCAGTGCAATTACCTCCATTTTACAGATTGGGAGCTCAGGCACCATAAGGCTAAGGGCAAATTGCCTCCCCATGCAGCAGAAAGAGAGACTGGACTGTCTGTTGCAAGCCACTAACCTGGAGCCCCAGCCTGGTACTTGTGGTGGGTTTGTGAACGCAGAGGGTTTTTTTCAAAGACACCTAGTGAGACTTTTTTTTTTTAAAGTGCCTATCCGCTCGCCATGTTGCACTAGCAAATCAAAAGGAACTTTAATTAGAGGAGCTCAACTTAAAACCTTCCCTTGGTCATTTTGATGGGATGGCACCTGCATTAGATAAACTCCTACAGAAGACTCTGAAGCTTTGTTCATCCCAGTGAACATCTGCACCCCATCCTCCCACGCAATGGAATCTAGTCACTGGCCCCACGATCCAGGCAGTGTAAAACAGTAACAGGCCACAGGCACCCTGCTGTTAAATTTGGCCAGTCAGGGGGGCCAGATCCTCATCCAGTCCTAGTGGACCCAACGGGAGTTTATCCTGAGTCAGGACTCAGTAAGTATACCAAGGTTTCATGGAATTTGTTCTCTGTCCACTAGCCTCCAGAACAGTGTATTAGAGTCTCGGTTACATTAATAATGGAGGATCTAGCATGTAGCTTCTGCCCTGCTACATAAGGCTCTGTGGAGTTAACTGCAGCCTCTGCTACTTCGTGGCGTGGGGGAAGGATTCCCATCCCTCATGGCATTGGCCTAGCTAATCAGGCTGGGCAGATGATTGGTTCCAAAACAACCAAATCAGCAAAACTCCCACTGACTTCCAAGATACAAGAGTGGGCCCCCAGAGAAGTAAATGCCCCATCCTTCATGGCTTTGCCCCAAATGAGCAAGGTGTTGGCCAGAGCAATAGGGGTAGCCTAGGGGAGAAAGCCTTTTTGCCTTCACAGAAAGAGGTGGAGGGTTAGCTCAATCTTGCTTCACCTTTAACTATAATAAAGGCAGCAGCAAACATCTATCTAGTGTGCCCTTCCTGCCCCAGCCTAGGCTCTGGATGAGGATTACACATGCCACGAAAAACACAACCCTACTAATAGTTTCAGAGAGTTTTACAAATGTGACTTAAAATAGCATCTGCAAGCTGCAAATGAACTGTGCATCAAAGTGGGTATCAGATAAAGTACAGGCATTTGGCAGTACATAACAAATTAAAACAAGGTTAGACCAGTTTAAGAATGAACCGTTTCAGTGCAGGTATATTCTATCTAAATACCCCTATAGTTATGGATACATTTTGAGATTCAGCTTCCTTAGTCGAGGGCAGTAACATCTGTTGCGGCTTTAATTGTAACCATTAAAATAATGCTCCTGGGTTGGACATCTTGCTGGGCAGTTTCATTAAGAACTTCCCTATAAATGTCAGGTGGGTTTAAGGAGGAAAAATACATAACCAGGAGACGTTTACCTTTTTATCTTTTGCAACCCCACAAAATAAGCCCATTCCCTCCTGCATAGGCAGGGCAGCCTGGCCGATTGTCTAACACCCCTGGGAATTACACTGGCAATGGACAATATCCCTCCCCTCCTTTTCTAGTTCCTCCTTTCTCTCTTCCCTCCCAGCATGTTGTACCTTTTGGCAATATACTGACAGCACAGAGAGGAGTCCCCTCTGGGAACTGCACACACAGTTGATTTTTTCACATTAGGCCCCTGTTTTTCCAGACATGCCTCCTTGATATCACTGGGAAAATGTACACTGGAGACTGCCAGGCATGTGCAAACTCCAAGCAGTAAGACGGTGGTGGAGGCAGAGGAGGGGCAGCTCTGTGATCTTTTTGTCTTCTCCCCTGAGGCCCCCTTGACCACACTTCAGGGTGGAGGCTGTTGTGGTCAAATTTCCAAATGGACTGGCATTTATGAATGGACTAAACTCAGATTATCTCAGCAATTACCTAGGATTCCTATTCAATTCCCCCCACCTTTCCCTTAAACCCCCCTCCTCCCCCTCTGCTGCTGTCTGACTTCTTAACACCAGGGCTGAATATTTGTTCACTGATGCATATATTTGTTACAACTGAAATATATAATTTTGCAAACAGCTTAACATCTTGCCCAGCACCAGGGTAGTGCAGCTGAATAATACCATCCAGATCAGTTAGTTTCTTTAAGAGTTCATCGCTGGAGCCTAAAACGTCCCGCTGTTTTGTGTTTATCTCTTACCTTGGTGTTGGGAGATATCGACAGGGTCCCCAGCAGCTCCCTTCGTAGGTTGCTTCCTCTCCACAAGAGCCGCTGTGGTCCAGACTGTCCCAATGCAGGGTGATGAATGAGCAGCACTTTTCCCTTCCTGGGAATGTCTCCCTGAGCTGCTGACATCTGATCTCACAGCTCCCAGCCTGTGACAGCCCCTCCTTCTTTCCCCTCCCCTCAGTGTTAGCAGCTCTGTGTGCGTGTGTGTGTGTGTGCGCGCTCATGCGCGCGTGTGTGTTACCAAGATACAGTTCTACAGGCTCAGCTCGCCTGGCTTTTCCCCAAAGCCGAGTGAGGCCAACTTATGAGTGGCTGTCTGTTAAAAGGACAGCACTTCTTCCTAGGGAATAAGCAGCTGAAGGCTCAGGATCCAAGCCCATTTTCTCTTGTGTCCATGTACAGTAATTGTCCCCTACAGGCAGTTCTGGAGCCTCTTAAACTCCTATTTTGATCTGATTGGCACCCTTAGAGATGCATTCACCTGAGCGTACTTTTATGTTCAATTAGCTTTTGCCTGCTGCACTTCACAATTTCAAAAACACACCCGTTGCGGACGGTTCTCTGGGCAAAATCACAGAAATATGATGTGGCTTTTATGTGGCACTTTACAGACGTTAGCCGGTTAAAGCTCCTCGCTTCTGTTTGGCAGATCAGTATCCTTGTCCCTGTCTTACAGAGAGGGGAAATGAGGCATAGAGACTTACCCAAGGCCAACCAGATAGTTGGTGGTAGAGCAAGGGACAGAACCCTACATCTCCCAGCTCTGTGATTTAACCACTGACCACACGTCACTTTAACCTGACATCGCCTGGTTCAGTGTTGGCGTTTTTCTCCATGCAGATTAGACACTGGAAACAAGAGCACAGGAAAGAGAGATAAGAGTGCACGATTATTCCACTGCAGAAATGGGCAGCCAGCCACTACCTCCTGTCTCTTCACCAGTCTCCTGGTTAAGGCACTGGACTGAGAATCAGGTGGACATGGTCTAGTTCCCAGCTCCATCACATACACCCTGTGTGACAAGCCACTGAGCCTCTCAGGGCCTCAGCGCCTGATCCCCAGAACCTCACAGTGGTTGCGGGAGGTCTCTAACATTGCAGCGATGGGCACTATGGAAGTCCCTTCAGGGAGTGGCTAGATGGACGAGCGTGTGTTTCTAAAATCCAAATGGAGTCCAGATTGCACTGAAGTTGTGAGGGCCAACATAACAGGGGCTGGTATGATCTTGAAAGTTTATAGTATGGAAAAACATTCGTCTCACTGAAAATTCAGACGGGAAAGCATGCCCCTAGAATGCTGGCACATGGCAAGCTTCAGAGGCCAGGATATACATGGTTTAGCTACAGCCTCCAAAGCATTAAGACATTGCCCCCCCCAGCCTATTTGCTTTATAGCAGACAGAGCTCTTCCTTTAAACCCTGCCTCTACAGTGAAGAATCGCATCACCTACCATGTGGAGGTGGAAGAGGAGCAAAAATAGAGAAATTAATTTTAAAATTGGGAGAAGTGTGTGTTTAAAAAAGAAAGTCAAAAGGCCAAAAAATGTGAATTTAAGAATTCTTTAAAACTGAGAGCCTGATTTACTCCTGTGCTCCCCCAGATTTACAGTGACTTAATTATTGACTTCAGTAGCGTTACACCATCTTAAAGTTGGAGGAAAGCAGTGGCACGAATCAGGCTCTTCATGTAAAATTCACGTTCGCTCTTGCACATCTTTCAAAGAACTGTTGTGGTGGGTGAATGTACGGCCTGGAGGCTCACTGGCTCTTATGAGAGAGAATATACTGCATGAATTCTCACAGCCTGTGCGTGCATATGTGTGTATGAAGTTGCACTGTGTATTAAATCTTCACTTGCACACAAGCTTTACTGGAGTGATCAGATACTGTAAGGGAGGTGGGGGACAGGTCTCCTGAATGTGTACGTAATGATAATCAAATGGTTACTTTCCCTCCAAGCAATGCAGGGTTTTCAAGATCTGAAGATCTTTTTCACACAATTTTGAGACAAGCTCCATGGGAGCCTGGACTCTGTGTTTGTGCTGTACCTGACCTTGGTTGGGGTTTTTAAGCTATGGTAATACAAATAATTATTAGTAATACACATATTGATCTTTCCAACAGCCTGGCTGGATAATGTGAATGGAGGACAACAATCTGGGGGCCCAGCCTCTCGTAATCTGATACAAAGGAGTAACGTCCCATCAAACAATTAAAGACCTCTACATTTCATGCCCAGTAATCTGACCCTGGGCCCACTCCAAATTATCATTTAACCAGCATTGTGGTAAATACCTAGATGGCTCAACATGCAGACTGCCTGGAAGCCTCCCTGCCAGTTGTTATAATTTAAACGCCCATACCACAGCACATGGCAGTATAAATATTAACACATCTTGTGCTTTTCAATCCTTGTGGCAGCTGAGAGCCTCTTGCCTTGTTCGTGTGCATTAGAGAACTCCAGTTTACCAGAGAGAACCTTTGGAATCCTTTGAATAAGGGATACAGCCAATTAACGGGGTGCTAGAGTTAAAAGGAAATGTCAAAAGCTCCCTGTGCATGGGGGGGAAATACCCTGCACGTGCGCACGCATACTGAAAACCACAACCAGTGACTCTGAACACAGGATGTGAGTAAGCGCATGGAAGAGTTTATCTGGGTGACATTCTGACAGCAGGATGAGTGTTGCTACAATGGTCATTTTCTCCTCCACCCTTGTTAGCCCCAATCAGAGCTGACCCAGAGAAGTGGGAAAGCTCTGGAGCTTGAAAGCACTGGAAGCACTAATCTGTTGCCACCTTCTCAGAGATGTCGACTAGCTCTCTCACCTGCCTTTACACTTTTTCTGAACCTTTTCACATCTTATTCTCCCCCCCCCCCCCTTTTATCATGTTGCTCTGATTTCCCTGTGCTTCGACCAAGAGTAGACACCTGCATTTTGTTCCTAGGCAGAACTGTAAATACAACCTGGAGTTTTTAGGACAATACCACATTTCTTCAGCCATGCTGGAGATGTGATAACTGATTTCCTGGCGAGGGCCCAATGCACCCACTGCTCCCTCTTGAAGACCTGACTGAGGAACACTGTATGCCCAATACAGCAAGGGAAGAACCCAGGGGATTGCCAAAAACCTTGGGGCAAAACACTTGAGGTTCTGGCTTCTGTCACATCAAGAGCTGACTTTTGAAAGCCAGTGGGGTTACAAAGGTGTACCAGTGCAGGATGTGCCCCTATGGGATGAAATGTAGCCCTAATGTAAACCAGTTGAAGGCACTGCAATTACATTAGGGTTGCTCCTGTTACAAAATTCCACAGTCCTGGTCCAAAACACTAGCAGGCTGCAATCGTGCGACTGCATGGTTTGGGCTGTTACTGTAAAATGCCAGGGTGCATTTCTTAAGGGTGGATTGAGCCCAGGATGTAACTGGTCGTTAGCTTAATCATCAGGATGTCTTCTTGCCATCGCTCTCTAATCCGTGGCTGACACAGGGGTTATACAGGCAGTCTATGCTGTGAGCTGACTGCTGCTCGCCACACCCAGCCCATGTCACCACATAGGCAGGAATCCAACTCTCTGCTCCAAAGCTATTCTTCTCCAGTTTCCATGGTTACGCAACAGTTTCCCCCATCTCCACTGGCTAAAATGCCTGCAGAGCCCTGGGTCTCCATGTGATGGTTGGCTGCCTCGCATTCGGATACCGAGCAGCAGGCTCCCAACAAGACACCATCTTTCTGCAATGCACGTCGATAGTGCCGTGCTGCCTTTATTGCCTCGTTTTCCTGGGGCGGGGAGAGGAGTGTGACTGAGAGCTAGAGCAGAGGCCTACGAGTCAGGATCCCCGGGTTCCCTTCCAGACCCCACCGCTAACCTCTGTGATGACACATCACTTAATTGCTCTGTGCCACAGTTTACCCAGCTTCAACATGGGGATAATATGAAGACATAAACAGTGGTTGCACTTCGGTAGTCAACACTTAGCTATGAACTACCCAGACACAGCCATAGGGGAGAATAGACATTTTCCCCTTCTACTTAGGCATCCTGCAAACCCCACAGTTACTACCCGTGAGAAGTGCTGGCTTTCCAATAGTGGCCACTGTACCTACCTACTAGTGCTGTTAAGCTGCTTAATAGCAGTAATTCATTGTAAAGCACTCAGATTCTGGCCGGAGAGGCACACTTATGTTAAAATTTGCTATGCTGGGCCCTATGATCTCACCTTTTGCCCTTGTCCTCTTGCAGTTGAGCTGCTCTCTCTCCCCTTTATAATTCCATCTCCTCCCTTCACCCCTCAACTTGCATCACCCCATAGCATTTGGTGACCCCAGCAGGCACCCATAGGGGCGCAGTAAATGATCTTCCCTGGGCAAATCCAACACAGGAGCCAAAGGCCAGGTTTCATTAAATGCAAGGTGACAGTGTAGTGCAGAGAGAGAACCCTGAGCAGTTCTTCAGGGGTATGACTTGTTAATGGAAGAAAACACATATTGATTTAACAGCTGAGGAATATAGGTCACCCTCTGGGGAGCAAGGGCAGAATTAGATGCTAAACCTGGCGATTTGCTAGTGGCCAACTGAAGCAAGGGGCAAAAGCGAGGGTTTATCACTGATCGAATGTGCTGAGATCTCTAAATTGCTGCAAGGGCCTGCTGCTCTACAGGTTATTCATGCGGAAGGGAGGGGAAGAAGAGAGACTGGCTCAGATACCTGCTGTATTATTCAGAAAAATGGCTGGAGCATCACTTACGCCAGGGTGGAAAGGAGCTGGTGTTACAGAGAAGTGGCCTGTAACATACAGGTGCCACTTCCATATTGTTGAGTCACTAAATGATTCACAAAGGGTAAAGCAGGAGGTACTTATTTAGCCCAGGTATGTGTCACGTGGAGTCTTTGTTCCATGTTGGTGTCTATAGATGTTTGGAGTCTTAGTTATCTTGTGTCAGTGGCAAAAGATCCCTATGAAAAGGCCTGGTTCTCCTCTTACTCAGAAGTAGTGTAAATCTATTGAGAGACACCAGCATAAGCAGGTTCTGAATCAGGCCCAGCACCTACAGAAATCCTCCTGAAATATTGTATTCAAAGGGCCCAAATAACCAGTGCTATCAGACCCCACTTTCAGCCCCTCCTTCTATGGCCTTCATCCTTCTTTTGGAAGCTTCAGATGCTGAGGAAAATCTTTACCCACTCCCCCATAACTTTTACCCCTTGCTGCCAGGCTCTTGTTCATACAGGGCCTGACCTGAAGGCAGTGGAAAGATTCCCACTGACTTCAGTGGGTTTTGGCTCTGACCCATATAGGGCCAGATTCTGTAATGTACTGAGCACCTTCAGGTACCACTCCATGTGGATTGATGAGTGGAGAGTAGGGGCATTGAGGCTGCTCAGCACTTCCCGGGATTGGAGTCTACACCTGTTTTACTACCATACACAGGGCTGCAAGTAGAAGGCAATTGGAAGAGGCAGGTGACTGTGATACACCAGGGATGGAAACAACTACTTAGTCCTTGCACCAGACTGGTGTCCATTTGTCAGAAGCTGGAGAAACAGATCAGCTCAATGCATTCCTGATCAGGCCCTGCAACACCACTGAGAGCTGGATTTCAAGGACAACATTTTATGGCAAAATCCTTGGCTTCACCATGGCTGCACTGTCTCTGGCCACTGCCCACTTGGGCTCTACCGGGGCGAGGTAAGCTCGTGTTGCTTTACAATAGCTGAGGCGCAAGACAGTCTGACTGAGTGATGCTGCCAGAAGCAATTTTCCACATGGATCTGGCCCACAGGAAAGTTAACTGTCCCCTCTCTGCACCACCAAGCCCCTCCTATTCCCCTATGGGAACAGAGTTGCCCAAAGACTTCAGCTACCTTTGCTTAGCCGTGCAAAAATCTTGGAGCCTGATCCTCTATTGCCTTGAACTTTCGTCTAGCTAGTTACACCCATGTAAAATTGGTGTAGTACATTGCTATTCTGAAGGGGAGGCATTTTACACCCCTTTGGCACTGGTGCAAATGACTCCTTGTGATACAGGGCACTGGAAAACTGGGGCTGTGGTATCTGAAGCTGATCACTGCATTCAGCAAAATGAGAGGCGCTGCTATTTTCAGCATCCATTCACCTGTCTCCAACAGATTCCTTTTAAGGTGGAATATTATTTCTTAATATTAAATTTTCCAAAACGCAATACCCAAGAACACTGTCTGTCCATAACTGTAATATATACACACACACACCCATTCAATAGCCTCCCCTGACCAAAAGCTTCCAGCAATCTTATACTGCAGCTTCTAAAAAGCAGAAAAGGGAATAAAGGTCAGTACCCCATTGACTCCACTCTGCAGTCACTCTTCTCCATTTCCCCTACCTCCCATCTCCACCCTTCATCCTAACCAACCAGCCATACCCCTCGGAGCTTAGACAAAGGGCTCGTCTTCACCGCAGTTAACCCGAGTTCCAGCTCGAGTGTTGCCCCAACCTGAGTCTGGTCCATGCACAAAACCCCTTCCCTCGAGAGGGGTAGTGCTTTTCACTTGAGTGAGCCAGCCTGCTGGCCACTTAGGGGAGCAGGCTGCAGCTCAAGTTAGTGGGGAATCCGAGGCAGAGATGAAGTAATTTGCCCAAGGTCTCACAGCAGGTCAGCAACAGAGCTGGGGATAGAACAGCGATCTCCTGAGTCTTAGTCCAGTTCTGTATCCATTTGCCCATGCTGTTTCCTGTGTGCCTCCCTGACTGTGATTAGATGTGTTGCTAGAGCGCACTTGAGTCTATGCCCAATGCATGGGTGAGTGAATGGCTGGCTCTCCATGGCACCAGTACCTCTGCACCACAGCACATACAGGGCAGTATCAGAGCCCTCAGTGAGCTGATGTCTCAATGCAGAACCATTGGCTAGCATTACCAGCGCTACAGTATCACAGACCATTTTTGCTTTTCCATCTTTTTGAAATCTTGAACTTGAATGACAGAGACCAAGACTCTCCTAAGTGACTGATTAATGATTTTTGGGTGCCTTTTTTCCCCAGTGCCAAATGTGAACCATCTGTAAGGGGCCTGATAGTCAGAGGGCAGGTGCTCAGCACATCCTGAAAACAGGGACAGCTAGAATCTTTCAATGTACCAAAACACATGAATGCTTCTGTAGCACCTTTCGACCGAGAATGTCAAGGCGCATGGTTCTGCTATGGTTCTTCCAGATTAGATTTCCAAGTCTTGCTTTCATTGATGAAAGGCTGAAATAACGGTGAACGTCTGAGTCCACCTGACACTGATACATTTTGAAACAATTCCTTTGTGGGTTTTTTTTTTCCACATGGATGGAGTGTATGAAATCTAAGGAAATATCAGCATTACCAACTATTATTACTTGTACTGTAGTCACTCCATGCATAGACCAGGAAATCATGGTGGCAGGTGCTGTACAAACACAGAACCAAAGGCAGTCACTGCCCCAAACAGCTAGAAATCGGATCATTTAATTTCGGATGCATGCCTCAAAATAACCCCTCACTTCATAGTGTAGGCCATGGCTATCATGAAAGCTCCTCCTTGAGCCTCATCTGATTCCACCTTGTTTCTAGGGATCCTAGAAGCCCTTCCTAGGTCAATCTGAGATTCTTTCTGATAGGCCATAGCTCGTAGAATTCTTTCCCTTAAGTTCTATATCAGCCTGTCCCTCCCCACCAAAAACTTCCCCCTCCAAAGACGGTCTTATTTATTGTCTCTCAGTAGTGATGCAAACAGGAATTGGGGAACCATTGCGTTGGGTGATATACATACCAAAACAGAGTCCCCGCTTCTAAATGCATATGGTTTAAATAGATCATGTAAGTATGATAATTGTTAGCCTTTTCCTTACATTCTCTCTCTCTCTCTCTCTCTCTCCTGTCTGATGTCTTAGGTTTGAGGTTGGATTTTTTTCCTCTTCCCCCTCTCCCCTATTTTTCTCTCTCTATAGTACTTATCTGCACCCCCTTTTCATATTTCCTGAACATCTTTAATATATTAATCCTCAATACCCCATGAGGTAGACAGATGCTGCTGTTCCCATTTCACAGATGGGGAAATAAGGCACAAAAGAGACTAAGGTCCACTTAGCTCCCCAGGAAATCAATGGTTGTTAGGTGCCCAAGTGACTTACATACAGCAAATCTGTGACAGAGCAGGGAACTGAATGCAGATCACCCAAGTCCTAGGCTAATCCCCTGACCCTGGATCATCCTTCTGCTCTAATGATATATGATGAAGAATTTGAGCTCGTGCCTAAACAAATGTCTAGACATCATAAGCTATTTCCCATTCCATTTGAAAATGGCAGGGTCTAACAGGCTGCCACAAACCAGCACTGCTACAGGGAGAATGGATGCAAATGTTGCCTGGCTAGTTAACATAGGCCCAAGCAGAAGCAATCAGCGTATGGAAGGCAAGTAAGTCTGCCTGGAGAAGAGACGGAAAACATTTGGGCGGAATGGTTTATTAGGAAATACACACATGCAAAAAAATTAGAGACGGTCTTAGCCTCTGAAGGTAAGTCTGCACAGTATTTTGGAGTCCCAGCTCAGGCGGACACACTCAGGCTAGTGGGGCTCATGCTCTAAAATAGCTGTCTGGATGGCGCTTTGAAGTTGTGTCTCAGGCAGGAGCTCAAGCTCTGAAATATTGAGGGGGCGGGGGGTTTCGGAACCCGAGCTCCAGCCTGAACTGCATCTTCAAAGTGCTGTCCATACAGCTGTTTTTAGAGCATGAGCATAAGCCCTGCTAGACTGAGTCTGTCAATGCAGGATGGTAGGCTCGCTCCAAAATGCTGTGTAGACATACCTTAATGCTCTCTTTAAGGGACCAAATCAAAGTGAGCTGTAGATTTGAAGCTAGGTAGCAACATGCTTTGAGTCTATGTTCTGTTGTGTACATCTAAGAACCACTTTCCCTGAACTAATCAGCAGGCTTCTGCCTTTCCCATAGAATGCTCAACCAGTTTATTGGAACAGCAAAGAAAAATGCCAGCGGGCATATTCACTATGGATGGATTTTCTTCTTTTGCCTTTAAGTAAAACACAAGCAGGTTTTTGTTTACCTTGTATGTGCAAAGCTGTAGTTCTAGTCTGCCAAGATTCTTGTCACCAAAATCGGATGCTTGAGATTTCACTATCACCTACCTGACTGGAACTGGAGTAGCCACTAAAACTAGGGACTTCACATGACTTTATTATTTGTATTACAGTGGCATGTATGCGCCCTACTCAACTATCAGGGCCTTATTATGCTAGGAGTTGTACGAACAGTATAAAAGCATGGTATATCTGCCACAGAAAGCTTACAATTTTAGCTCCTGATTCAGCAAAGCATTTCAGCACGTGCTTGGTTAGCACGACTTCAGTTATTATAAGCAATAACCATTTAAAGCACTGATGTCTTTTATGGCAGAAAAATAACATGCCCAAAGCAGATTTATGTTCCCCAAAATCATACCATGTAAACCCAGTTATTAATAGTGATTAAGAAAGCTTAGTGACGAAAGCAGCCATGGCCTCTACTATTTACATGAGTTCAGGCATAATTAGTATTGCAGAATCCCAGCGAGGCACGTTAACCAAAACTGGCCTGCTTTCCCATCTTACCCAAGCCTTGTTCCTTATTTAACCTCTCATGTTCACCTGAGTCTCTAATTAAGCCAACTGAAATCCTGAGCGGTGAGCTCACAGTATAATAATAATGCCTAGTATTCCTATAATGCCTTCCATCTGAGAACCTCCATGTATGCTTAGTGGGTTCAGTCTCACACCATCCTGATGAGGTAGGTTTTTATTATCCCTGTTTTACAGGCAGGGTGAAAAATGAGGTACAGAAGTTAAAACCAAGGTTTTTCCAAAGCGACTGGTGGTTTTGGTGGTTTTTTTTGTGTGTGTGTGCGTGCGCACACACCTCTGTTTTGAGGGAACCAACTTGAGAGGTATGAAAGGAGTGTCCAGGACTTCCTGAAAATCAGGCCCTTTTAGTTTCTCAAGTTGGAAGCAAGGCCCCCAAAATCCCTAGTCACTTCGGAAAAGCTTGGCCTAAGTGACTTGCTCAAGGTGACAGCAAGTATAGGAGAAATGGAACCCAGGTCTCCTAAGGCCTGTGTTAACTGCTAGACTACACTGCCTCTTTAATTTACCAGAGAAAAATAAAATGACAAACTTGGCTGTTGTGAATGGGGTTCTGGTTTCCCTTGGGTCACTGTACTGGCTTAACTGATTGGAAAAGAAGAGTAGAGTAAACAGAACACCATATTCATGGCAACTGTAACTTTTCATTATTGCTAATTATTTGGATAATGCCAGAGCCGTGCATGGCACGTTTCAGTACAGAAAAAGAGCGTGTCCATCGCCCAAACGGCTCACAATTAAAGGAATACTAGAAAGGACTTGAAAAGCGAGGGCATATGTCTTGCAAGCAACAAAAGTCTTTGGACTTATTTTGTTAGCAGTTTGAAGGAAGTGGATTTGAAAGAGAAGGGAAGCAGGTGGAGTTCAAGCATTGCCTGAAAGAAGGCACTGAGGTGCACAGTGGAGACAAGCTCAAACTGGGGCTGAGCAAAGAGGGCATCAATGCAGGAAGGGACTCGGCTGTGAAGGGCCTTTTTGTTACTTCCAAATGGGGGTGAGGGGCAGAGGGAGGAAAGACCACAAATACAGCTGAAAATATAGAAATGTCCATGTGCTCTGACATGTCCTACCAGAACAGCCATGGGAATCAGAGAGAGATTGTTATATGTTTGTTTTTGGCTTGTTTCTGTTTGGGCTAGAGCTCAAACATTCAAAATAATCATAGGAACAACAAATATTAGTGTTGTTATAAAACCTGCCGCAAGCACACTAGAAATCCCCTTACTGCCCAGATTGCAAGATTGTCTGCAAAAGGGGAAAACAATATCGTTTCTTGCTACTTTTGTGGTGTATAAAGGAGACTTACAAGTCCCCACACCGTTCCACCCGTCTTGTTTTTTTCTCTTTACCTTGGCAATGTTGAATCTCCACTTCCCTGGCTTTTCTTGAGGTCTCCTTG
Organism: Dermochelys coriacea; assembly: GCF_009764565.3. Classification (NCBI taxonomy): domain Eukaryota; kingdom Metazoa; phylum Chordata; order Testudines; family Dermochelyidae; genus Dermochelys; species Dermochelys coriacea. Next base: position 8,046,396 of record NC_050084.1, on the reverse strand, counting down.
GTAGACCTGGAGCCAGTGTCCTCTCTGTCCTCACTTAAGGGGCAGAACTGTTGACTCTTACAGATCTCTTCTCCCTGGTGTATTTAGGTGGTTGAGTTAAACAGGCATGAACAGAAACCAAAAGCTTTGAAACAGTGAAAACTCCTCTCAGTTGTTCAGCTTTAACTCTTGGCATTTGTGATGTCATAGTGCTAACAGCACTTGGAGATGGTGGTGGGCCAGATTCTCAGACATGCTCAGCTTCCTTCGAGCCTCTCTTGTGGTACAAAGGGGATGGAATCCAGTTTTAACTCCCCTGCTGGAGACACCATTCACCAAGGAGTCCCTATAAGGTGTAGAAGCAGTGTAGTAGGTTCCTGTTTCCCTTCCCAGTCCCTGGAGCAGGGCTGAAGAGGGTCTGGGAGAAGGATTGGCTGCAGTACATTATGCTCAAGCTACAGATATGCTCAACTGGCAGATGATGCCTTAGAAACCAGCTGGCCCTTAGGTGTCTCTAAACTACATCATGGTCTGCCTTAGGGAAGGCAATCAGAAAGCAGTAACAGGCTCCACGATGCTCTCTGCCCCCACAGAAGCCAAGTGCAGCAAAGAATGTGGTCCCAGTGTTTTTAAGAAAAAACAAAGACGACCAGAATTGTATTTCTACTGTAAGAGAGACAAGCAGGAAAAAAAGCCTCTCAAGTTATTGTTTTTCCTCCTTAGATTGCAAAAGAAGGAAATGACCATAAAGGAACTACCTTTATCCTCAAGCTTAGTTCCATATCTTAATACAATGGTTATACTGAATTATTAATAGAACAGCTGATTAGTTTTATTTCAGTAAGCTGTCACAACCCTATATTTTCAGCTGGCTATTTCAGCACGTTTCCATTGAATGCAGGAATACAGGTGAGCATGTCCCTAAGTTCAAAAAGGACATTCCCAGAGTGGTTTGTAATTTGTCTTAATTGGATGTTTTGTGAATGTAGGAGCTCTGGTATCGATCAGGAGCAGTATACGGTTTATGTATGTTATGAAAAAGGCTGCTTCTGGCTGAACCTTTCCCTTTAGGATTGTGCAACAAAAAAAATTAGATTTAAGTGTAAGAATTGCTGGTAGCTTGACTTGTCACCAAATAATGAGTGTACTAAGCTTTTTAAAAAACAACCAAACTGGAGTGGGGTTTGACTCTTGCTGTGATATGCACTAATACTTACAAATGTACTTCCTAATATGACTTCCCTCCTCCTTCCACATTAGAATTTTAAAAAGCACACCTTTGCAAACTCTATTTTTATACCGTCAACCATGTACTCGTCTGAAAACCAACACAATTTCACGAAGTAGTGAGAGAAGGGGAGGGGATAAGTTTCTAAATCCCTTCAACCATACAAACTACAAGTGAGAATTATTTTTAGGGGTTGCAGTTCTGTTCTTAACTTGCACTTCTAGCAGAATCAAGTCCCATGGTTCTCTTTATAGCTACAAGAGGTGTTAAAAATGAATGTCTACTCACATTTAATATTAGCTTATATGGCACACAACTCTTTTGGAAGTACATGGCAGCATAATACTGACAATAGGAGTGTTTATACAGCAGAGTCAAAAGAAAACTAGACAAAGAAATGTCAGTATTCAGACAATTTGACAAAGTTCCCTACTTTTTAACCAAAAAAAAAAAAAAACCAAAAAACCCCAGAGTCCTTGATTCAACAAAGTTAAAAACTTTCAGTACTGTCAAAGCTATCTCCACATATGTCACTCACGCCAGGGCTTCAACATGTGTCTTTAGGCTTTGGTGATGTATCCTTCTCTGATCAGGAAGTCATAGATTTTCCTGGTTTTGTTCACGTCGATCTTGATGAGTGCTCTAGCTTGGGCTAATCTCAAGCCTCCTTGCTTGTTACACTCATTCACTAAAGCAGCTTTATATTCTAAATAGGCTCCAGGAACCAATCTCACCATCTGACAGAGCTAGAAGACAAAGGTAAAGTTAATAAATGTTAACATCTGCCACACTTGCTCGTCTTGCAATACCTGGGGTGGGGCGGGGGGGGAAGCAGTGGGAGGAAGGAATGACAACCAAAAACCACACTTATTTTCCCCCGGGGGCGGGAGGGAAATGGCAATTACAAGCGAGTCCAACCTGCAAGTAATAAGAGGAAGAGTTTGCTGAGAGGAGTGCTCTGCTGCTAGCTGCTGCTTTAGAAAACATTCTTTACTGACAATACACTAGGGAGATGAGAGCAAGAACCTAATATTGCAGACGTGTTAGCATCCAGCATGGGTGGTGTCAGTGCAGAAGTGAAGAGAAGTGCACATGCTGAAGGGACTCACAACCACCAGTTCAGCACATTGGACAAATGCCAGAAAGGGTATCTATCTATTAATCCCCTACAAACTATGACTTTTTAAAATTTTTTTAAATACCCTTTTATAAAAGCAGCTATTTGCCCTCTCTAGCAGATTAGGGCAGAAAATTATGCAAAGCAACATTATGCATGGTGGACATTATGCAATTGACAATAACTGAGCTTATTAAGATGACAATCCCTAGTCTCTCCTGCAGATTGAAAATACTGATTCCCAAAAGCTCTCAGGTTCTGTTGTTTGACAGGAAAGGTTCCATGTGGCTCTCAAATATGGGCTTTCCCCTTGGTTCTGTGCTGTAAGGATACCAGTAGAGATGCTGACTGCCCCTTCTTTTCAATAATGAAGTGCTCAGTGACTGAACCCCATTGACAGAAATCAGCTGAGACACAAGATCTCAATAAGAAAGACCTTCTCTGAACTCTGCAGACAAGGAAATCTGACTCTCCCGTAAGCTAATGTTTGGGCAAAATTATCTGTATGTTGAATTGAGCCAGAAATACCATGTCCATTGGTAAAGTTTTTCACAACTGCTAGATCCAATGAATGGAAAACACAATTGATTGCTGTGGCGGAAAGAGAATCTAAAATTCATCTAGTGCACATCAAATGTACTGACATTTGCTCCTTGGTAGAATATGTGGCAAGATAAAGACCTTGTTTCTATTGTCTTCCTCCATGTCAAGACCACCATCTTCCATTTGAAAGATTAGTAGATGGGCCTCCCATCAACCTTCCATGGCTGTTTTTAATTAGCTAGATAAGTCAGTCTCTCATAGGAATTGGGAGATGAACCATGGTATTCTATATGGTAGTGCAGTGCTCAATTACTAGGCCAAGTTAACAAACAGTTTCTTAAAGAAGGCCAAATTCTGCTCTTTGAAATGTCAGCTCCCACCAAAGTTACTAGGAGCTTCGTATGCATATCCAAGGGCAGAAATTTGGACAAAGCACAAAACGGCAAGAATGAACTGTTTCATCTGCCATTGATCATCATAGTGTTATAACTCAACTTCGGTAGGTTTGGCCTAATACGGTTGACTGAGATTTAGTCCTTTGGTCTGAGCTGGCTGAACTATTTTTTTTTTTTAAAAAAAAAAACCTTGTTAGGAGCAAGTGATGGTTTCTGTTGGGCCCTCAAAGAAATCCTCAGCCAATTTTAAAGCAAACATTCATTAAGAAAAAGTTGCTCTCTTCCCTATCATAAAACCAGAGTGGAGTAAGGGACATCACACTCTGCACATTATAATGTAACAACTTCCCCAAGCTTCTTACACTGCAATAAACCCATTTGCTAGATCTATATCCTGTAGCAACCAAGATTAGGCAGCTCATAAAGGCTCGCAAGGTTAAGACTGCTCAACAAGACTGAGTCCGAAGACAAATAGCTACATGGTGGTGATCTGTCTTCCCGTTCATTTCCACTCTCCTTACCTCTTTCTCCTTCTCGTTAAGTTTCTCTGTGCCCGGGAGACCTGTGAGGTTCAGTGGGGGGGCACTCCGTCTACCTATGGAAATAAGGAAAGCAATGTTCACAGCCTAGGATGCTAGTTCGGAGGCTGCAGTTTCTCCAGATGTTTCGTCTCAAAAGGCAGACATCAATGACGTTAACCCAGTAAGATCCAAGCGTTTGGTCAGTTATTTAGAGCTCATCTTCAAAGCTGCACTAGTTTAACTAAAGACATGGGGTTTTCAATTGATTAAGTTAAAACTCCTGAGTAAACACTTAATTAACTTTTTTTAAGATAGGATTTGCAAGGGATCAACTTCAGCTAAAATGACATTAGCCAAGTTTAAACAGAATAAGCAGCATTTTACAGCAGTTTAGCTAAATTGACTTACATACTTTTAGCTAAATCAGTGCAACTTGGTATGTAGACTGGCTTTATCGTGTGCAGTGCAGATCTACAGTTCACAGCAGGTGTGAAACAGGAATGTTATAGGAAACTGCCAGGATTGTTATTTTTTTATTGATAAGCTTAATGGTCTATTTTTCCCACCTAATAGTGCAATATGTATAAAGTGTAACTGCAAATGAATGCCCACTGGAAATAAAGCCGCCAAATGGAAAATTACCAAAAGAAGCAGTTGAAATGCTAAGCAAAAATACAGTATCTCCCACTGTTTGCAGTGTTAGTCCAAGGGTATCAGAGAGACCAGGTAGGTGAGGTAGTATCTTTTATTGGACCATCTTCTGTTGGTGAAAGAGGTACGCTTTTGAGCTACTCTGAGATGCTCTTCACGTCAGACTTCAGGTCAGTTTTTGCAGTTATACATTAGGAGGGAGGCCAGCAGAAAGTGTTATGGGCCAGATTTTCGAAGGCTTTTGGTGCCTAAAGAAGCATACAGGTGCCTAGTAGATTTTCAAGTGTGCCTAGGTGGGATTTCAACTCCAACTGATCTCACCAATGTGAGTATTGATATGAGTGCACATGATGGAATTTCCTTAAAAACCAAGATAGTCACAGAAATGCTGTATGTGATCATGTAACTAAAGACGGTACCATACTGCATATGCACAAGGGGACTGAATTATGGTTGCATGGGTAACCTTAATTTTGGCATTTCCTAACTTCCAAGTGCTTGACTTTGCAACCTTAATATTTGTGGGTAATTCATATATAAATTCTCACATCTGCATACTGATAGGTTTATCATGCACACATCACTCTGACATGCGAAGAGACCCAGAAGCAGCTCCACATGACTGCAAGGAAAGGACAGCACATCTTTACCATCTTTTCAACCAACCCTGAATCTTGTTGCAGTGTAATCAGAAAAAACTCTTTTCCCCTGCAACACTCAATAATGCAGCTGTAAAGACTGATTCTATCTGTAAAGCCAAAAGGACCTAGAATTTCAGCAACAACCCATTGACTGCATCCAGAATGATGTGTGAGTTATAGACAGTGCTCACTTTTACCGTACTTGGGCATGAGGGTTGCGGATGGACAATTCTGTAATCAAGCAAGAGGCGCCACTCTCCTGAACTAACAGACTAATGTCACTGATGCATGGTAGAGTCTACTCAACACTTAGGAGGTAGTGACATAGCCAGCGTCGGCAAAATTTATGTTGCTCGGGTGGGGGTGAATATTCCACACCCTTGAGTGACGCAGTTATACAGACCTAACCCCAAGTTTAGACAGTGCTATGTCGATGGGAGGGCTTCAGGCTTTTATTATAGCTCCATCACAGAAAATAATTACCTGAATTTGAAGCAACTGGCATTGTGGGACTCAGGCCAGAATCACTGCAAGGAAATGAAACTTCAAATTAACTATGCATAACTTGTATAAGAACAGCTGCAAAAGTTGGCCCCTACACTACTACTTCCCATCTTGTAACAATTGGAACATCCAACTTGCATAATCCAGAGACGAAGCTTAGCAATTTACATATGTAAGCCTGATCCTTGAACTCAAAGGAATTTCCATGTTTGCAGCACTTTCCAGTACTGGCCCAGGAATAAAGACCAAAGATAAAAACTAGGGAAAATATAGTCCTTTCGCTAGACTATATTCTTAGACAGTACAGGATGCAAGTTGTACAGGATGCAAGTGGGGGGAGGGATAGCTCAAGTGGTATGAGATTGGCCTGCTAAACCCAGAGTTGTGAGTTCAATCTCTGAGGGGGCAATTTAGGGATCTGGGGCAAAAATTAGGGATTGGTCCTGCTTTGAGCAGGGGATTTGACTAGATGACCTCCTGAGGTCCCTTCCAACCCTGATATTCTGTGATATACATTTCCTTCCTGTGCATTGTAGCTTTTGTTCACAGCCCCAATTTAGTTTAGACGGCATATTGATAAAGCTGCTGCTGCTAAGATCACACTGCCAGAAAGGACATCAAATGTCATCTGTGTTCTCATTAATAACCTTAAGGGAAGACCCTTGTTTCCTGCAATGGATTTAAAGATATTTGTTTGACACTTAAGCACTATTTCCATCACTTAGGGCTTTTTTTCAATTTCTGTGAATTAGAGACTATTCTCCTCTCGCCCCATACTAATCTGGGAAACACATTTATTATTGCCAATAGAAAGAAATGTTGAATCTTTCCAATTAAAGTTGTGCATGGAAAAGGCCTAATCTTACTGTAACCATACATGTCAGCTTGTCGACTGAGCCATTGCTGGCAGGCGCTGCTGTCCTGGATGTACTGGAGGACTTCGGAAAGCATCGTGCGCTTTAGGCGCTCCTCCTCTCGCGTCTTCTTGAGGTGATCATAAGTTCTTGCACCTATAGCAAACACGTATCACGTTCTGACGGACTGTACTGAACCAGAATTCTCAGTCTGCTGTTCCCTTACTTCAATAAATAGGAAATGAATTGTCCCCTAATATTGGTCCAGATTCTGCTATCCTTATTAGAGTCCAAATGATTTCAGTGGGAGTATTTGTGGAGTCAAATACTATTTGGCATGTGAGGGTGTGTCAGGATCTGACCCTTTATAATTAATTTCAGGGCAAAAATAAGTTTCTATAATCACACTTCTGGGGCTGAATGAGATTTTTTTTTTTTTTTTTAAAGTCTGATTCTTTCCTTCACATTCTTCACCTGTTGGTCGATACAGTGCAGCTGCCCTGTCCCCCCCCATGGAAAGCACTTATGGCTACTGAGCTACAATACTAGTACTTTGATAGCTTTTTGGAGTGATGACTATGTTGAGCGTTGCTCGATGGTGCGTTCACCGGGCTATCCATCAACTCAAAATAGTTCTTCAAAAAACCCACTGCTCTCTTAGCAGTAATAAAAGACTCTCTTAGCTAAAGAGTGAGTCAAACACATTTAAAAAAAAAATCTTCTCATTTAACACATACTAAACGTAGCTTAAGCATCCTTCACTTCTCTCATAGGCTGAATAATCTCCCATGTACTTACTACAGAAGTTAGTGATTCCTGCCGTCCTGTATTCCTGTAGACGCCTTATTTCTCTTCGCAGTTCAAATTCCACTGGGTTTCCCCCCAACAGTTAGCAGCAGAGGAATCAAAAAAAACAAATGTGGGTAAATGCAGCTGTTAGTGAATGTTGCGGCACATTCTTTACTTGTCGGCCGTTCGGTTACTAAAGTCTATAGCCACAGATATTGTTAACTTTTTGTACTAGACCCATCTGTGATCTTGAGCAAGCAGAACCTACAAATTACTGGATGTGGTATGATATAATCTGATCACAACTTGGATTTATTTTGTAAGACCACTTCTAGATTATTTGGGCAGGGAAGCTATTTTAGCTTCAGGCTCAGGGAATTCCTCTAACCTACTATCAATGAGCCAAATGATGCTACTCTAGGGACTTTTATAAGACACTTTACAAACATTAACAATCCTCACAACACAGTTAGTTATCCCGAGTTTACAGGTAGAGAAATTGTACAGAGGATGTAGGGTCTGATTTTGTTCTCACTGACATTAACAAGAGCAGAAAGTTCTAAAAAGAAAAGGAGTACTTGTGGCACCTTAGAGACTAACAAATTTATTAGAGCATAAGCTTTCGTGAGCTACAGCTCACTTCTGGTCACATAGGGCCTCTGTACATTCAGAGATTGGAACATGAGAGACCCAAGGTTTTCAAACAAGTCCGGGGAGGGGCAATGTTTGGAAACCTATCCTGTATTTGTTTTCAAGTAGCTAGCTATATACCTTGTAGACCTCTTACACTATGCTACATTGTCTCTGATCCACGATTTTAATTACTGGATTGTCTCTAAGATTTTCCCTGGCTTGAATCCCCTTTTCTCTGTGGTCAGTTCAGTAGTGCAGTTAATCTAACTTTGCCCTTTATCTCCAGTTTGGGGATACTTATTAACCTGAGATTTAATTATACAGCTTTCTAGTACCAGTTAGTTTACAATAAGCAAAAAGTTTGTTTGGCTTCAGTTAGCGTATCTATATTGCTCAGGAGCCTTATGTAATTAATGTGTATCCCTGGCTATGTTGAAGGGAGCTCAGATTAAATAAAAAGGCCTCCCTATGGCTAGTAAGACAATGGGACTAGGTGCTGGAGTCAGTACCACCCCAAAAAGAGTAAAGATTTGTAGGATCAGACCCTAGCTCAGTATCTGGCTGTGTCATGAAATGCAGCCATATCTGGCATGGAACAGGACAGCTGTTCACACACTGCTTTGTGCTTGCTAATGAAGAGTAATTTCCCCCTAACAAAGCAACAGAATTTAGGTAAGCAGGATGCAATTACCCCCACGAGAATTTAACTAGGACATGCTGAGATGCATATTATAATTACGCAAAAAGAATTTGGACAATTAGATGATGGAACAGTTTGAAACCATTTAAGGTGAGGCACTTAATAGAGGCTGTGCTGTATAATTATGTCCTAGCTGAGAAAGCACACATGTATCTTACAGAATATACAATTAACCGCTTACTTAACCCGAATATAGACTTAGGTCATAGGTATTTTACTCTTTCTATGGTATAGCACGGCAGTGCATGAACAGTGATCTTCTCATGAAGAGGAAAGACTAGACCAGTTAGTATAGGACTGTAGTACTTCGTTAATTGGCATATCAAACAATACACTCAAATATAGATTCATAGATATTAAGGTCAGAAGGGACCATTCTGATCGTCTAGTCCGACCTCCTGCACAACGCAGGCCACAGAATCTCACTCACCCACTCCTGTGAAAAACTTCTCACCTATGTCTGAGCTACTGAAGTCCTCAAATCGTGGTTTAAAGACTTCAAGAAGCAGAGAATCCTCCAGCAAGTGACCTGTGCCCCATGCTACAGAGGAAGGCGAAAAACCTCCAGGGCCTCTTCCAATCTGCCCTGGAGGAAAATTCCTTCCTGACCCCAAACATGGCGATCAGCTAAACACTAAGCATATAGGCAAGATTCACCAGCCAGATACCCAGGAAAGAATTTTCTGTAGTAACTCAGATCCCACCCCATCTAACATCCCATCACAGGTCATTGGGCCTATTTACCATGAATATTTAAAGATCAATTAATTGCCAAAATCATGTTATCCCATCATACCATCTCCTCCGTAAACTTATCGAGTCTAATCTTAAAGCCAGACAGGTCTTTTGCCCCCACTGCTTCCCTTGGAAGGCTATTCCAAAACTTCACTCCTCTGATGGTTAGAAACCTCCATCTAATTTCAAGTCTAAACTTCCCATTGACCAGTTTATATCCATTTGTTCTTGTGTCCACACTGATACTGAGCTTAAATAATTACTCTCCCTCTCTGGTATTTATCCCTCTGATATATTTATAGAGAGCAATCATTTCTCCCCTCAACCTTCTTTTAGTTAGGCTAAACAAGCCAAGCTCCTTAAGTCTCTTTTCATAAGACAGGTTTTCCATTCCTCAGATCATCCTAGTAGCCCCTCTCTGTCCCTCTTCCAGTTTGAATTCATCCTTCTTAAACATGGAAGACCAGAACTGCACACAGTATTCCAGGTGAGGTCTCACCAGTGTCTTGTATAACGGTACTAAAACCTCCTTATCTCTACTGGAAATACCTCGCCTGATGCATCCCAAGACCGCATTAGCTTTTTTCAATGGACAATGCACCAATAAGAGTGTGGATTATTTAGTATACCCACCCAGGGCCATATTTATTTTACCTGAGGTAGCTGGGTGGGAGGGGAGGAGGAAAATCTGTATCATATCTATTTAGAGACGGCCATTGACAACTAATATAACAACCTGTCACCCACTTAAATGCTTACTCTCACTGAACAGCTTAAATATGAACAAAGTCAATAAAACACCTACATGCATGGCTTTCAATGAACTTGTCATGCTCCACTGGGCCTAAAATTCTTGCAAACCGTCGCATTGTTTCATAAAGGTCTTGGACCTCCTTGGGGTATCGTCTCTCCAAAACTGCAATGATAATAATTAAAAAAAAAAATGGTGACTTCTGAGCGCAATATCATTATGCTGGGCAGCAGAATTGGGACAGCTAGGCATTTTGCTGAGGGAGAAGAATCCTCTTCATATGGTAACTTCTAATAGTTCCCTTCACATGATACATGTTCACGCCATGGTAGGGAAAAATGATGTTTTGTTTTTTTTTATTAAAAAAAGGCGGGTCTACACATGTAGCCAAAATTCGCACTGGTTGTCATTGACATAGTGGTAAAATATGTCCCTGGAGCCTAATCTCCACTAAAAATTGTACTGGTGTTGCTACCAAGGCAGCTGACCAGGTAGGAATTTTTTTCACTGAAATTCCCCAGAGTAGACAGGGCCTCTGTGTAGTAAAGGGGCCCGATCAGATTGTGGCCTCGAAGTGGTATTGTAATACTAACAAACTTCCTCAAACTAAGTCACGTATCATGATCGTAACATATTTTTTTTGCGAAGGACAAAGCCATGAGTTAATAACACATCTGATATTACTTTTAGTGAGAGAGGGAACATAAATCCCACCAATGAAAGTAGACTAAAGGAATCTGAACAGGTCACCATAATCTGTAACCACCGTATGGGTCCAAGTTTGATACCAAATTTGATATTCTCCCCATGGTGACAAAATTACAAACGAAGTGACAAAGAATGCTATGGTGCCTGCAACTTGCAATTCTAAGTCCTAATATATGATGATGAGGTGCTGACTGACACTATCTTGAACATAGTATGTGTAAACCATTCTATAGTATACACTGCAAACATCCAGCATTTGAAGTCTATCTCTAACTTTGGCTTAAAGCCATTTTTAAACAGAAAGCTATATTTAGTACTTACTCTGAAATTTTCTGAGGTTGATAAGGCCATGGTCTCTTATAATTCTATAATTAAAAAAGAAAAAGTAGTAATAAGTAATAACTCATTTATTAATGCACAAATACAAACTTCAAAGGGGTTCTGGCAATATTTAGACAATTTTACACAAGTTCTAACTCTATAAATGGGGAATACATGATATTTTATAAACGATTAGTCAGCACAAGTTTGGGATAGCTCTCTTGGTTACCATGAGTTTAACCAGCAGGGCTCAAAGAGAGCTATAACCTCTTAAAAGGATCTAAAATAGCTTTTCTAAACACAAATGTCAGGTCTTTTGAATGTCTTATGTCTTGGCCCTCCAAAGCTAGAAGCAAGGCCTATGCTTGATTTTTGGCCAGCTTGGTTTAAAAAAAAACAAACAACAAAGTGGCTGTTTTAAAGCCACTCATGAGGTTTGAATGTTAGACTAAGCCCCAAGGAAATGAGATAATGGGCGGAGGATAGGTCAGATGGTCAGAGGTGCACGAGATGATCACAGGGCTCTGCAATTATCACATGGATATTGCCTGTGTGTGTGGTTATTTTATATACACACAAGTTTAAGAGAGAGAGCGAGTGTGCTTGCTTTTTGAGTAACTTTGTTAGGCCAGGTTGTGGCTGAACTTTAAATCTATCAAACTTATTACTTCCTCTGTCTATTTATATAAACTGCACAAGTGTTTTTCCATCCCACGTAGAACAGGATTTAATAGGCTTTGTGACAGTGATGTTAGCAGTTTTATGTTCTTTTAGGGTTTTGTCCTGCTTGGTCTATTAAAAACTTAACAGCCACTGACCCCAATGTGTAATACACAACTATTGGGGTTAAGACACCTTTTTTTTAATAAGACACATTATGTATCATCATGTAGTTTATGCCACACACATATTTTTTTAATTGGGAGAAGGAAGGGCAGATCTAATTGATTCTCCTTCTCTTTCAACTACCCTTCAAAATAACATGTTGTGTTGACCTTTTATTCTGGAAGGAGGGATGGACAAGTTTTGCTCCAAAGTTGTTAATCATCTTGGTCCTGGCAGTAAAAGGATGAATAACTTACAAAAACTGGACAAAGTATTTGAAAGATTCAATGAATAATTCTAGAGTAATGAAATTTGTTGAATAAAGTATTCAAACTTTATTTAACCACCTCATATTAGCAACACATAGTTATCTGTATTGTGTGTCCTCAGACACTTAGGAAAAGAGGCTCTAGTGTACTAACCATCATGATGTGAGCATATCTATGGAAAGGGATTGGGTTTAGTTAGAGTAGGAGACTGGGAGTCAGGCCTCCTAAACCAAGGTCTAAGTACCCGTGTCCTGGCAGCACAGTGTTTAGAGAAGGGAGCTGAGTTAGGATTGCTGGTTTCTACATCTGGATCTACCACTAACTCGCTGAGACTTCATTTAACCTCAGTGTCTCATTCTAAAAAATGGGTATATTATCTCACAGGGATGCTGAAGGGTTAATTATTTATAAATTGCTTTGAGATGCTTGTATTGAAAGTACTCTACTGGTGAAATTCACCACTGTGCATATGGCGAACACAAGGCCTATATGTTGCTTCTGCCTGGTTTTGACATCTTAAATGGAAGTTTACGGTGTGTAGAAGCTTATGCAGATCCTTTGTCCAGGGGGAATTTCACCAATATGTGCAAATTAATTCTGTTGTATGTGAATCTGCATACTCCCTGGCTTGTTGAAGTGTTAAATTCTCCTGCTTAGATCCATGTGGCTGATCTGTATTCTGTGCACATAGGGAAAGCAGAATATCAGAGTTGAGATCTGCTCTAATAGAAGTTTTCCTCAGTATTAGGTTTTTGGGATCCTTCTGGAAAGTGCTATTTAAAATCAATTACACTTAATGTCAGGATAGTATTACTGCACATAACACAGTGAGTATTGAAGCTGTGAACTACAATCACTGGTTGAGAACTCACTTTTTTCTCCTCTGCCTTTCCTTTAACCTGGAGTGATAGATATCTACAACTGCAATCTTCAAAGCTGCCAAGTATAGAAAGGAAGATCAGAAAAACAGATTAATTACATATGAGATTATCACACCAGGCTTCTCCCCAAATCCCCCCAAAACCTGTGTTCATCACAGCTTGAAAAAGCCCACTTCACTTGTACAAAGCAGGCCGGCTGCCTTTAATTCAAAGTGTTAAAAATCCCAAACCACTGAACTGTACAGCAGCATAAAGCTGCTACAGCAGTGGTGGGCAACCTGCAGCCTGCACGTGGTCCATCAGGGTAATCTGCTGGCAGACCGCGAGACTGTTTGTTTACATTGACCATCTGCAGGCACAGGTGCCCGCAGCTCCCAGTGGTCGTGGTTCACCGTTCCCAGCCAGTGGGAGCTGCGGGAAACGGCGTGGGCCACAGGTTGCCAACCACTGTACTACAGGCTAGATTTGTGCATACTGCACATCCCTATTTGTAAAACTGATTTCACTTATTTTTCCTAACACTATCACAAACGTGAATGTGAATCTTGAGACCCTGAACCCCTTTCTCCACTCCTTAGCAACATAGAAGCAACTGATTACAAGATCTGGAATGCATAAATGACCCAGGCTACTCCTAAGCCACATGCTGCATGGAAATGAGAAAAGAGATGCTACAAGAATTAAAATGATCTGCCTATATTTTTCCCCTTGGAGAATGCTGGAGAGACAGCTGTTGACCTTATGACCAAGAAAATCCAAGGTGATGTCACAGTCAAAGTGTCCATTACGGAAAAAGATAAGAAATGATCAGTATAGCTTCTAATAATAGGCAGAGATCCTCCGCTTTGAAACCAAAAAAACTGTGCACGTATCTAGAGTATATCCAAATATAGTTTGCCTGACCCTTTCGATTCCCTTCTCTAACAGCATTTGCTCTAAAGATACCTGAGTTGCAGTGAATGAAAGACATGTTTTAGGCCAACTAATCCACTAGTTGGCATCACTCATCCATACAACAGGAAAAATGTAAATTAATTTATGTAAGCAGGTGCCATTCGGGGTGTAATCCTGTCTTTGTAAGCATACATTGGATATAATCCAATCTCACCCCTTCTCAGAGGAGAGAAAAATCTTAAGGAATCTATTTTAGACAGCTGTAGCAGAGCCTCCTCAAGAGCTGTCTCAGGAATAAACATTGTGTAGTGTTTTAAAAATAGTACTTTTAAAAGGACATTGCCAAGTTTCATGGCACATGTTTTCACGCCAACACAATCAGAGTTTTAGTCTATATCTAATCACTTCTTCAAAGTCTGCAGAAGGCCTTGGTAAAATGCTTTCTGATATTAAGAGTAAAAATTTTTTTTTTTGGGAGGGGGGAGGAGAGAGTCTAGATGAGGACTAAGAATTAACACTATAATGCAGTCTCTAATAAAAACTCTCAATGTCTAAGATTTTTTCAAAAAGCCCCTGACTGAACTACAGATTGGTAATCATTTGTTTCTTTCATCCTGTCCATTTTACTATATTTAATTGCAATATCAATTATCTACTTGCATGCACTTACCAACTTACATGTGCTGCACACAAAGAGTTAACTGTAATAACGTATTTCACACTGCTCCTGAAGCCATCTTGTCAGCTTCAAGAAGTAAAAGTGAAGGATCCAGATTATTTGGGGTGGTAAAAGCTGGATGACTCAGCAATTACAAGCGTTCTGTGCTCCTGATAAGACATTTGGGAGTCTAGATGCCTTACGTTAAACTGCATTCCCCTTTCTTGTGGGAGTAGTGAGAAACCGTGTAGAGCAATGCAAGGAAATATAATTAGGATGAAATTAAAGGGACAGGGGTCAGGTAGCTTAGACCTGAAAGAGATGATGATCATAAAACGAACCTGGCCAGTTCATTTTCATTGTCTAATCGGAGTGAATTTCTTGAAGCAAGATGTGGAAAGTAAATTAGATTTCAAAAATCCATTTTTAACACAATAGTTATGGTAGGAACACTGAAGAAAATGTGTGGCTTTCTTAAAAAGCCAAACAAAACAAATGTAGGCTAAATGTCGGGCAGGGGGCGGAATTCCTATCTGAGAACTCTGTGTGAGATCCTTATCCTTGCGCTAGTCCCCTTTATGCTGAGTAAGAGGGCAGGAGCCTTTTGAAGGAGCCCTAAGTACCCCAGGTGTGGCTGACAGAATACTGTTGCCTATCCTGGCCCTTCTCACAAGCCCCAGTGAAGATGGTATGCCCAGAGGAGGAGCTGGGAGCAGGAGGGACATATTGGGACAAGCTGCAGGAATTCCAGGCAATGCTGCAGCCCACAGGACAACCAGGGGAGACTGCCATAACTTAGGCCTCCGGTATGTTGGAGGACCTCTCCAGCCCCCAGAACAGCCAAGGACTGGGAGAGTATAAAGGTGGCTTACAGTCTCCTTATCCACTCTCTTCCACTGGGTTCTGAGTTCTGTGCTGTACCTCTTTGAGGGATATCTTAAATGGCTAAAGTTGGGGAAGGAGGAGGAGAGAGCATGCAATTGGTGTGGAAGATTGTGTCCGTAAACTGGTTGCAATGAATAGCAAATGTATGAATAGGCTAAAATAGATGAATTAGTGAACAGTACCAGGACACTGTTTGTTTATTTATTTGCTTGCATTTTGATTTGCCAGGAGTTAATGGAGAAAATGAGAGCAGCTGTATTTACGCATAATTTCTTACCACACATGTTTAAAGAGGAAGAACTTTTTTTATCGTCAGAGAGAACATGTTGAATCTCTGCATAATGTACATTAGTCAGTGACTTGATTTATAATGCAGACAAACTGTTGCTATTCCAAGATTATAGTTTAGAGATGGAAATATTCCTGGGAGTCAAGCAAAGGTTTAAGTATTACAACGTCACGTTCTCTGCTGTGTCCTGGTAAACTTCACACTGAAATTTGGAATGACTGGGCTATGCAGAACTGGAGTTTCCTCTGTGACTCCAAGGAACACTAAGGCTTTCATGGTCAGGGTTACATAAAAAGAATGAAAACCAGCATCCCAATAATTAGATGGAGAACTCTGAAATGTGAGCATGGTACTGCTGAATATTCAACAATGTTTATAAATGACAGAGACCAGAAATCCTCTTTCCCCAAGGATTTAAACCTAATTCAATTCTAATACTTACTTTTGTTTGGTACCAATTAGGCAAATTTGTTCACAGAATTTCAGTGAACTCATATTAGAAACTCTTCTTTGAAAAATATTAGAAGCTGTGAGTGTAACCCTCCTTTTCATGGAGGGGAAAAGGAAATCTTTACATTCACCTATGCCACTGCAGTTCAGTGTACTCACTTGGCTAAACAAAGATCACAATATCTGAAGAGGATAATATTTTGAACTCACTGTATAGGGCTTAATCTGCACACCGCCTACTGTTGCCTGTATCAATACCACCCTGCTAGCAGATTTCACAAGCTAAGCATAATTAGAACTGGTGGGAAGACTTTCAAGCAACACCTAGATGCAACAGGAAGTGGTATTAGTAATTCACTAGATGTGGTTGGGCCTTATTAAGATGTTCCACCTTACAGTTGGCTACATTTCAGTGGTGGGTAAGGCAATTTCTTTATGTGTAAATATAGTCTGTACACCCATTGTTCAAAATTAAGGCAGGAGCATTGGATTGAAATACACTATAGAAATGCAAGTGTTACACTCAGCACACACAATTGAGAGAATTCTATTAAAATTTAAACTTTGCCCCAAAAACCCATATGTGCAGAAATATCGATTGAACCATGTTGAGCAGGCATTTTGAGACACCACTTTCAAACATTCTTCTCAAGACATGGGACTTACCATGTAAAATGTCTGAGTCATCTTCCACAAAATCTATATCTCTCAAATCCCATTCAGCATAGTTGTCAAATTCCTGTTCAAAGAAGACCAACACATGCTCACTAGTTAATTCTAGGAATCTTGATAACTCACTGGAGCAGATGACAGAGCTGAAGAATGACTGCCATTGCTCCTATTCTGTGTGGAAAATTCTGCACAAAAATTGAAAAATAACATGGGCCAATGGGGGCTGTGCCTGCTTATTCTAGGATTGACTTACTCCTGGTATGTTAATTATGACATTAGTGATCACTGAATGAATAGAAGCTTGCTTTGTAAGAGGACTTTGAAACCTGATCATATGGGCCTGATCAAAAGAAACTGAAAGCAACAGGAGCCTTTTTGTGAACTTCAGTTAGCTTTGAATCAGGCCCATATGCATGTGTCTCTAGGAAAAGTAAACTAAAAATAAGCTGCCCCACTTTTGTTGAGCATCTCATTCTTCTAGCCTTCTTGCATAAGAGTCATTCATTATCAGACTTTTGGTAATGCCTTACAACTCTTATTCACAAACTCATGGTTAGCTGCTTCTCATGCCCTGTAGTACACCTCTCGGTTTATAAATGGAACCCCCTAAAGTAAGGTCATGGCTATCCTTGGTTTTATCATCCAATCCCCTAATTTCCTTTAATACTTTTTATATGAATATTTAAGAAAATCTGTAGATAGAATGAGTGTGTGTGTGTCCCTAGTCAGTAGCAACTACAAAATAAGATGAGAGATTTTTACCTCAATAAAGTCAGCTCTAGCCGGCATATACCCAGCCATGTCCCTGGAGAGCAAGGAATCAAAGGTAGGTCGTGGAGGATCATCAGCAGCTGGAAAAATATGGGTTTTAGTTGCTGTGAATTTTTAAATTTGACATGTAAATGCAAAACAGACTGCAGTTCTAAAAAAGGGTATTCCCTTTGCAGATGCAGGAGGAGTTAGTTAGCTAAGACAGCCTTATTATTTTGTAATTAGGATGGGTAAAAGTGCTGAGTCCATTGGGGTAAGGTGAGGTACACTCCGTTCCTCAGAGAATCCTCTGCCCAGACAGTTAACCAGCAGCATTTTTGAGGGGTTCACCTTCTTGGGTTCAACATCAGGTGACTTCATTCCGTCATTCTCCCACAGTGCACCTAATGGAGGGAGTGCAGCATATTTTATGTACCAAAAGGCTTGGTCCGGGATTTGGAAAATCCCATTCTTAAATATTCTGTGGTGATTCACAGACCAAATATTACTCTCCTTTTTGAGTAAAAGCAAAGTACACACCCTTCTCCAAGGTTCAATCTGAATTCCCTGAATGTTTGTTTTATCTTAGAGACAGTGCCCATCCCTATGGTGGATACTTACGGTGGAATGGAATGGCCGTGTCAGCGTTTTGTGACTCTTCTGCCTGCTTCAAGTTCAGCAATGTAGATGCAAACAAGGGATTGTTAATGAAGTGTTTCATATAATGTTTCTCACACTCCTCCTTTGCTTTTGTGCACATCTGATTGGCCACGTCCTGCCTAAGGAGGGGAAAATCCCAAAGAAATTGGCTGAATTTTCACTAATGGAAAAAAGAACCATTTAAAGAGAGAGCTTGGCACGTTCAGCCTAGCAAAATGAAGGCTGAGGGGGGAATATGATTTCTCCCCAGATGTAGTTATAGAAAGTAAATAGCAGGGAGGGAGAAGAGCTATTTAAGCTCAAGGACAATGTTGGCATAAGAATATATGAACTGGCTAGGAATAAATGTAGGCTGGAAATTAGATGATGGTTTCTAACACTCAGAGGAGCAATGTTCTGTAATAGCCTTCCGATACAAGTAGTGGAAGCAAACAACTTAACTAGTTTTAAGAAGGAGTTTGATAACTTTACGGCATTATCTGAGTGGGTTGCCTGCAATAACGGGATTGGACTCGATGACCCAGTCTTTTATTCTATGTTTCTAAATGGAAATTCAAACAGGTTTTCAAATTTAATTTTGTCTGCAATTACATTCAAGAGATCTGATGTAGTTCTGTATAAAGCAGAGCCTGGAGTTCTGTTAATTTTAGTCTGGCCGTTAAGTATGGACCACATCTTAATACAGGCATTGTCTTGTGAATGGGAAGGGAGATGGCTCCCAATTGCAAGCCTGATCTCCTCTAATTTGCGAAAGCCTAATATCCTTGTAGCAACTACAATTACTTGAATAATAACAGACTAATACCAGAAAAGTAATTATTTTTAACTGTCTTTAATGTGATATAGCAGCGGGAAACAAGAAGAGCCAGCACCATGTGACCAGCCAGCTCTCAGGAGACCACAAGCTTTATGGACCATCTGTGGGCCACAGACCACAGTTTGCGAATTTTTGTCTTCAGGCAGTTTACATATGAGTAAAATGAGGCAGGGTGAAATTAAAGGCCTGATCGTGTTAGATGTCGAGCTCCCTCAAATTCCAATGACTTCTGTGGGAGTTGAGGGAGTTCTGCACCTCACAGGAGGTGCTTCACATCTCTCAGGATTAGGTCTTCAGTGCCTTCCTCAATGTCAAACATAGTTAGTGGTAGAGCTGGGAATGGACCCCCTGATCTTTCATTTCTCCACACTAATGGTTAGATTGGACTCTTAACCGTGAGGAATATGCTATGTTGTGTGCCAGAATATTCAGCACTCAGATCCTGACCCAAAGCTCTCAGAAATCAGTGGAAAGACTTGATTTCAATGGGCTTTGGTTCAGGCACTAAATTCTCACCAGTTTCCAAATCCACAATCCATCACGGCCTCTAGAAGTGCCATTTCCTCCTGAGCTGTCCAGCTGGGATCCAGGACAGGAAAATCTGACGTCTGGAGAGAAAAAAGAACAAATCTCAGGGTCCCTCTTTGTACAGATCGCCGCCTACAGAATCAAAGAAATTCTGGTGCTACCTGGCAGTAAGAGCTCAAGCTGCTTTGGTACTGGCCATTTAAAAGCTTCACTTTGTCCCAAGGCAGTTTTATGTCAATAAGTCATCTACCATAATTACTGCTAGTTTGTGAAACTGTCATTATAGACGCTCTAAATATAAAAGCAACATTTAATGTATCTACCAGCTATAATTCAAAAAAGTGTAGTGTCATGAAATGAAATCTGAATTGTTTTTTAAAAGAAACTTATTTAAACTTTTTCATTGGGAGAGGGAGGAAGCAATTTGTCCCTATGGTAAAATAATTGTCTATTAATTTTTCTAATGAAAGCCTGTGAGCCATATATGGACAATAAAACACAAATTAAAAAACCTCTACATATTCCATAATGTTAGACATGGATATTTTTTCTTTAATTTCAGTAAGAACATAAGAGCTGCCATACTGGTCAGACAATGGTCTATCTTGCCCCATAGCCTGTCTCTGACAGCAGACAACACGAGAGCTTCAGGGGCAGCATACAGAGCCACCCATCTTCCACTCCCAGTTTCTGGTAGTTAGAGTTTAGAATCACCCTGAGCATGGGATTGTATCTTGATCATCTTGGCTAATAGCCATTGATGGATCTTTCCTTCATGAACTTATCCAGTTCTTTCTTTGAACCTAGTTATACTTTTGGCCACCACAACATCCCATGGCAATGAATTCCATCGGTTAGTTGTGAGTTGTGTGAAACAAGTACTTCCTCTTGTTTGGATTAAACCTGCTGCCTATAATTTCATTGGATGACCCTAGATTTTAAAAAAAAAATTAAATCTGCTACTGGGCTAGTTTTCTGACAGTTATAAAATTCTGAAAACGAGGTTGTGTACCTAACTGACTTTTAATGTGAGATTAGGAAACATGGGTCTAACTTCTAGAAAAGGAGAACAAAACCCAAGATGAAGAAAGATCATTTAAATTGTATGTTTACCATGATTTCATAAGTATGATCGCTCTGGTGTTTCTTATACTCAAATCCTCGTGTGAAACACTGCAAAATAAAAGATTAAAACCATGTTACTTTCCTGCCTCTTCCTTGAGAATACATTTAAGTTCTGGTTTTTTTATTGTGCATTAACTACCAAAAATTGTCCTCTTTATAGATAAAAGTGGATTTTTATGGTTATTTAGTCCCCTCCTACACTCAAAAACCCAAATTTGAGTTAATCTGTTGTTGGACTGTTTTCACAGTGACTCATTCCAGAGGAAAGAGAACAGACATTTATATGCAGGAAAGTACTAGAAGAATCTTGCTAAGGCCTAGGTAATCAGTGGCAGTTTCTGGATGGGCCTGTTGTCCACACAGCACCAAGGTATATGCTTTGGGGGGAGGGATAGCTCAGTGGTTTAAGCATTGGCCTGCTAAACCCAGGATTGTGAGTTCAGTCCTTGATAGGGCCATTTAGGGATCTGGGGCAAAAATTGGGGACTGGTCCTCCTTTGATGACCTCCTGAGGTCCCTTCCAACCCTGATATTCTGTGAATAAAATTTCCCTTTAGTTAAAGGAAGAAATAACTTGTCACCCATCTTTCCCAGTTTAATACTATATAGAGGATGGTTCATAGCTATGTACTGCAAATTAAAAGGAACTCCGCTTACATAAGACCTGAGGTATACTAAGTGATGAGACAAAGGCATGGTCTAGCTGTCTGTGTCCACTGGACCATATCTTTCTCTCTATGTGTCCATGGGTGCCTAATCAAACATTTCACCTGCTCATGCTGAATTCCACGTTTCTCCCAACCTCCAAATTTTCTCTACCATTTCCCTGTCTCTGAGCAAATATTTGTCAGATGAACATGAGTTGATACGAGACTGACTAGTAACTAAAAGGTGATAGGCAATGGTTTATCATTTCGAAATAGCTTTGATGACCTGCTTCTCAACAAGGCATACACTTCCACTTTTACACGCCGCTTACCTGCAAACACAGGAGAAAGGGAGGAGGCCCACATTCTGCACATTTGATGTATGGTTCCATGAGGTAGGAAGAGCAGCCTCTGCAAGGTGGTTTATCAAAAGGGTCATCTATGAAATCAACAAGAAAATACGCTGAAGGAAATTTAATGCAACACAAGCATGATATTATTGTTTATGCAATCATCCATAATCACTAGACCCTTGTATTTTTAATATAAAGTTAGCAGTGTATCTATATCCTGTGTGGTCTCAACAGTTGATATTACATTTTAAAAAATAAACTGTTTAAGCAATAAGAGTTTACATGTTACAGCTGATGTAACCCTTTCTTCTCTAATGCAGTTTCAGCTTCCTCAGCTATCTGTTGGAAGTTCCTCGTCCAACTTCAGCTGCAAGAGAGATCCTCACCTTGACATCTTCCCAGAGATGGTGAAATTTATAGATCATCACTGGGGCCAGATACTGTCATGTGCTGGGCATCTTAAACTTGTGCAATGAAAGTCTATCCTATTGAAATCTATGAATACTATCCTGCAAAAATGCAAGCAGCACGGACTGGAAGACCAAAGAGGTCCTTTCTAACTCTAGTATCTATGATTCAGTGCTTTTGAAATCTGGCTGAATCACAGACCAGGAGACCTAAGTAATAGATTTATCTAGGGAGACTGCACAGCACAGGTAATGGCAGCTGTCCCATCTGTTTGCCCCCAAAACAATCTAAAAAAATAGTCTGTCGGGACGAGAAAGATGTTCTGTTTCTATAGTCAATTCAAGCCTTGGCATCTCTACGTTTGTCAAGAAGGGAGTTAATTAATGCTGTGTAGTGGTCTGTGTTTTTTTTTGTGTGACAGATTTATTCAGTGGGATATTTATATTTTATTTAAAACTTTATATTTAAATAAACAACTGGGATACTTAATTTGTTTATTTAACTAGACTATTTCCATTACCAATCCCCTGATCCACCCAGGGCCCCCATCAAATTATCTTATGATGGTTCTGGGGCAAAAACCATCACATGGATCAAAATGCCCTATTTCTCAGCAACCCTCAAGCGAGGGAAGATTTATTTAAGACCTCTCTGTAAAGCTCTGTTTATTATACTTACTACTGAAGGAGGCCAGGCGTTCCATCCTCCTCACACTTGTGTTCTTCTTGAGAACAGCAATAAAAGCACCCCTCCTTGTACAGCACTCCTCGGTGTAACACCAACACCAGTTAATGTGTTTACCAGGGTACCATCCAATCGAAAGAGAGGAGGCTGTTACGCAGCCCCTAGAATCGATAAGCTCCTCTAAGATTGTACCAACTACTCAAGCAAAAGAGCTGTCAGTCATTGCAACAGAGACCATCTGAGGTGGCTGAGAGTCTGTTCTCTGCAGGTGAGAGAAGAAACCAAATGCAGAAAGACACAATTCATAGTATTAAGAAATCTGGAGCTCCAGGATCATCACTTATCTGAAGAGAAGACTGATGTGACCTCAGTAAAGGTGGTGATTGCCAAGGAACTGTAACATCATGAATCTTGAGTACTTTGCTAATAAGATGTCCTTCATTTGCTCTGCAGAACCATGAGCTGGGCCTTTACAGTTTTATATATTTGTATTAGGCAGATTTAGCCTCTTCCTTACTGCTTATTTGTGATTAATAAAAGAGTCCTAGAAGTCCTGAGAGTTGAAAACAGAAATTTCCTTCATGGAGTAGTGAAAGTTTCTTCTAGGAGCATACTCATCCCAGCTAAGTTACTGGACATTATAGAACCAATAACTACTTTTAAGAGCTGTGAGCTGGCTGGCTGTATATTCTCCCCTTTTCATGCAACAGTACCAGGGCAACTATATTCCTGTCAGAAAAGAAAATAAGTAATTTAATTTGAGGATCTAAGTGCTTCACAAACATTAACTGATGCACCCTGCAATGAATTCTTTTACAGAGGTCAGTACCGTGGTAGTAGTATCTCCAACTTACTAATAAGGAAACCAAGGCCAAGGAAGTGAAGTGACTTGCCCAAAGTCACAGAGCAAACCAGTCATAAACCAGGGAGCAGAGTCCAGATTCTGTTCTAGCCATTAGATCACACTTCAGATCAAAATTCCCGGAAGAGAGCAGGACAGCAATCAAACTCACACTTCCCCAGAGTAAGGTACAATTTGTTAGTAACAGAAACTTGCTACTTGAATCTATTTTAATTAAATCTGATTCCCCCCAAGAATCTATAATAACGTAAGTTTCATTGTGTGAAAGATGTAAAATGTATCAGTACCAATAAATAAAAACACCCAATGGAGGATTGCAATAGAAATGTATGTTAAAATAGAGGGCTACTGAAATTAGGTACAGGATAAGGACCCTTTCAACTCTAGGCAAATTTCAGAGTAGCAGCCGTGTTAGTCTGTATTTGCAAAAAGAAAAGGAGTACTTGTGGCACCTTGGAAACTAACAAATTTATTTGAGCATAAGCTTTCGTGAGCTACAGCTCACTTCATCGGATGCATTCGGTGGAAAATACAGTGGGGAGATTGATATACACACACAGAGAACATGAAACAATGGGTTTTATCATACACACTGTAAGGAGAGTGATCACTTAAGATGAGCTATTACCAGCAGGAAGGGGAGGGGGGAAGGAGGAAAACCTTTTATGGTGATAATCAAGGTGGGCCATTTCCAGCAGTTGACAAGAACATCTGAGGAACAGTGGGGGGTGGGGTGGGGTGGGGGGTGGAGGAGAAATAACATGGGGAAATAGTTTTACTTTGTGTAATGACCCATCCACTCCCAGTCTCTATTCAAGCCTAAGTTAATTGTATCCAGTTTGCAAATTAATTCCAATTCTGTAGTCTCTCGTTGGAGTATGTTTTTGAAGTTTTTTTGTTGAAGGATAGCCACTCTCAGGTCTGTAATCGAGTGACCGGAGAGATTGAAGTATTCTCCAACTGATTTTTGAATGTTATAATTCTTGACGTCTGATTTGTGTCCATTTGTTCTTTTACGTAGAGACTGTCCAGTTTGACCAATGTACATGGCAGAGGGGCATTGCTGGCACATGATGGCATATATCACATTGGTAGATGTGCAGGTGAACAAGCCTCTGATAGTGTGGCTGATGTGATCAGGCCCTATGATGGTGTCCCCTGAATAAATATGTGGACAGAGTTGGCAACAGGCTTTGTTGCAAGGATAGGTTCCTGGATTAGTGGTTCTGTTGTGTGGTGTGTGGTTGCTGATGAGTATTTGCTTCAGATTGGGGGGCTGTCTGTAAGCAAGGACTGGCCTGTCTCCCAAGATCTGTGAGAGTGATGGGTTGTCCTTCAGGATAGGTTGTAGATCCTTGATGATGTGTTGGAGAGGTTTTAGTTGGGGGCTGAAGGTGATGACTAGTGGTGTTGTGTTATTTTCTTTGTTGGGCCTGTCCTGTAGTAGGTGACTTCTGGGTACTCTTCTGGCTCTGTCAATCTGTTTCTTCTTCAGCAGGTGGGTATTGTAGTTGTAAGAATGCTTGATAGAGATCTTGTAGGTGTTTGTCTCTGTCTGAGGGGTTGGAGCAAATGCAGTTGTATCGTAGAACTTGGCTGTAGACAATGGATCGTGTGGTGTGATCTGGATGAAAGCTAGAGGCATGTAGGTAGGAATAGCGGTCAGTAGGTTTCCGATAAAGGGTGGTGTTTATGTTACCATCGCTTATTAGCACCGTAGTGTCCAGGAAGTGGATCTCTTGTGTGGACAGGTCCAGGCTGAGGTTGATGGTGGGATGGAAATTGTTGAAATCATGGTGGAATTCCTCAAGGGCTTCTTTTCCATGGGTCCAGATGATGAAGATGTATCAATGTAGCGCAAGTAGAGTAGGGGCATTAGGGGACAAGATCTGAGGAAGGGTTGTTCTAAGTCAGCCATAAAAATATTGGCATACTGTGGGGCCATGCGGGTACCCATCGCAGTGCCAACGAGAGACTGCTGAATTGGAATGAATTTGCAAACTGGATACAATTAACTTTAGGCTTGAATAGAGACTGTGAGTGGATGGGTCATTACACAAAGTAAAGCTATTTCCCCATGTTATTTCTCCTCCCCACCCCACCCGCCACTGTTCCTCAGACGTTCTTATTAACTGCTGGAAATGGCCCACCTTGATTATCACCATAAAAGGTTTTCCTCCTTCCCCCCTCCCCTTCCTGCTGGTAATGGCTCATCTTAAGTGATCACTCTCCTTACAGTTTTCAGAGTAGCAGCCGTGTTAGTCTGTATTCGCAAAAAAGAAAAGGAGGACTTGTGGCACCTTAGAGACTAACAAATTTATTAGAGCATAAGCTTTCGTGAGCTACAGCTCACTTCATCGGATGCATTTGATCGTAAATGCATCCGATGAAGTGAGCTGTAGCTCACGAAAGCTTATGCTCTAATAAATTTGTTAGTCTCTAAGGTGTCACAAGTCCTCCTTTTCTTTCTCCTTACAGCCTGTATGATAAAACCCATTGTTTCATGTTCTCTGTGTGTGTATATCAATCTCCCCACTGTATTTTCTACCGAATGCAAAATGAAGTGAGCTGTAGCTCACGAAAGCTTATGCTTAAATAAATTTGTTAGTCTCTAAGGTGCCACAAGTCCTCCTTTTCTTTTTGCGAACTCTAGGCAAGTACGGGGAAGAGAAAGGAGGTACTCTAGTCCAGTGTTTCTCAACCTTTTCGATACTCGGGACCTGCCTGCTGCCTTCCTAAACTGGGCCCGGGAGACCTCAGGGACCAGCGCCATGGAGCGGTCGTTGAGAAACACTGCTTTAGTTTAGCATGATGAATATCATCCTCCTACTCCTTGTTCCAGAATAGGTGCAGTTCCTGGTAAAAGGATCAGCAATGCAAAACATAACAAGATGGACATCAAGGCACATCCACGGCACTGTCTTAGGGTTTTATAGGGCCGTCCATCACCATAGTATCGGAGCCCCTGCCCCCTAAAGTCAAAGTCCCTAGGGGTCTTCCTGGAGTTTCTGACCTCCATCCACCCCTCCAGAACAAAGGGCACCCAACCCATCCCCCCCAGAACCAAAGGGGACCCTACTACCTGAGCCCTCATCCCCCAGCACCAATGGGACCCCGCCCCCCCCCCGGCACCCCTAGGCTAGAGCCTCGCCGCCCAACTGACCCCGCCCCTGAGAGCCGTGCGGCTGGGGTTTGCCTCAGCGCCCCCTAACGGAGGAAAGGGGGAGGCGTGCCCCCGGCGGCGCGCGCTCCAACGGCCAGAGCGCGCATTTGGGGTGGGCGGGAGCGCGCAGCCACCCGCTGCCGGGACTCGGTCCCCGCTCCCCACTTGGTATCTCCCTGCTTCCCCCCCCCCCCGTAGCCACATGGTCTCTCCCCCAGCTCCCGACCCGCTTTGCCCCCCGCCCTTCAACTCACGCCGGCTTCGCCCAGGCCCCGACCCCGACTCCACTCCAGTCCCGGCGGCCGTCCCCACGTGCTCAGGCTCGGCGCGGCGGGAACGCGTACGTGCGCGCCCACGGGGCGGGAGGGCGGGGCCGCGGCCGCGGCCGCCGCGCGGTTGGGGTTTAGGGTCGCGCCCACGGGGCGTGGGGGGAGCGAGTGTGTGTGAGAGACAGTGGGTTACGGGCTTTGGCTTTCATAGCGGGGGGAGGAGTTGGGGGGCTTGGGGTCGCCCCGCGCGGGGGGGGGAGGAGTTGGGGGGCTTGGGGTCGCCCCGCGCGGGGGGGGGAGGAGTTGGGGGGCTTGGGGTCGCCCCGCGCGGGGGGGGGGAGGAGTTGGGGGGCTTGGGGGTCGCCCCGCGCGGGGGGGAGGAGTTGGGGGGCTTGGGGGTCGCCCCGCCAGAAGGAGGAGTTGGGGGGCTTGAGGTCATACCCTGGGGGAGGGGGTTGGGGGAAGGAATTGTGGAGTTTGGGCCGCGCCGCAAGTGTGTCCGGGGGAGTTGTGGGGTTTGGCATCATTCTGTTGCAGATTTGTTTGTTTTTTTTCTGTTTGTAAAAACAAGACACTCTTTAGCCTGTATTTAGAAACAAAGGCATGAAAGCCATCTGGAGGCTCCAAAGTCCATCTCTGGACTTTGGCAGCACCATAGTTCCTGCAAAGCTGCAGAATAACGATCAATTATTGGTAAATATTTTCTTATTGGCTATAGATTGTTTGGTAAAAAAAAAAAACTGCAGGTCTGGCCAGTCTCCTTGCCCTGTGTGCGGCAGCCTTTGCAAGGCGTAACGTGTTTAGATTTACCTGGGTGTCTCCTCGTTGGTAGTAGGACTTCTACCATTTATATGAATTTGAAGGCTGTTGTTTTATTTATTTTTGCAATGGGCCTGTTTCAGCGAAACATTTAAATTCTTGCCCTTTATTTAGTTTTTAATCTCCAGTCACTCAAATAATTTACTCTTAATCCTGGTTTGCACATAAATTAGTTTGGCCAGGTCCTCAGATGCTAGGAAGTAAAATTAGAGCCATCTGAGGAACTGTCTGTAAAAACAGCCGACACCTGGTATGTTATGTGGTCATGCATTTATCCATGTTATAAAATAGGGCTAAGATTCTATCTGCACTACATGTTGGCACAATTTTGGATTTGGGTTAGTGTTCCACTTTGTTGCACCCAGTTTACGTAACTGCCTATGTTTGAAGCATAAATGGGCATGCTGAGTCTCCTGACTGTTCTCCTTGTAGTATATGGAATTTAGTGACCACTTATAGGTAACCACTTATAGAGTTGGATCTACAGTAGGGGTTTGCACCAGTGTAACTACAGTGAGGTAGTCCTCATGTAGACAGGGCTCTAATTAACAAAGCTGTTATTTAAATTGTCACCCTTTGACTTCCTGCTAAACTGAGTTTACATGTCTGAGAGCAAGTGTTTCACAGACCATCTGCACACTCTAGAAGATAGTACTGCATCAAATAACATTTGAGAGGTTTTTCCCCAAATCATAAAGGCTAGAAACATTTTATATTGCTAACATTAATCTCTACAGAAGTGTATATTGCTCTATGGGCCAGAGGAATACATGAAGCAGTCAGCCTGCTAAAAAGAATGACAGAATGCTCAGATTTCAAAAGAGGGGAGAGGAGCACCCATAACGGTGGTGGTAAGAAGAAAGCAAGTTTGTTTTAATTAAATCTTTCAAACAAAAAAAAAACAATGATCCTTTCCAAAACACTGTCCTAGACCTGTGTATCTTTGTGTAAGTGAAATAACAAGGAATTCAAGCTGTTTTCCATGGATGGCAGAATGACCAATAATTCCTGCAAATATCTCATACACCGATGCATCACCCCTTCATGATAGACTCAGCCAGGACCCTCCCATAGGTGATCTAGAGAGGAGCCATGGGAAACTATTGAGAGTATTAGTCTTGGTACAGAAAAGGGTGTGTGGTGGAGAGTGAGAAAAGGCTCCATTAGAAGAGAAGGTAAGAAGGAACGTGAGGAATGAGACAGGCTATAGGATGATATGAAGGCGGATCTGTAGGTGGTAGGCAGTTATCCAAAGCTTTGAGATGAAGATGAGGCATTGAGATTGTGGGTCATATTGTTCCTTCTCTCTGCTCAGCATAATTACTGCATTTGTTGTTTGAAGCTGCTTTCTTTCACAATTTGTCTAGAAGTTCCACGTAATGTATAATAAAACTCCATCTCCTGTCAGCTCCAAAATTTTCCCAAATGTATTTTTAGTGTATTTATAGTTCATTTTCGTAGTTGTATAATACAGTTCACGTAATGCACTTATTGCTAACCTCAGTTCTCTGGAACAAAATTTTTCCTGTTGTGATACTGCTAAGTTCAGTGGAGATATACCATGGAGGAATTTAATCTTCTCTTTTTGTAGTAGCCTATAAATAAGCTTCCTAAAATGATGAGATCATCTTTTCAGCTTCCCCATCCAGGGTTGCTAAAGCAGTAGAGAGAAACTTTGGCATTCACTTTCTCTTGAGAAGGATTCCCAGGTTCCTCCCTGCACTTTCCCCACCCATCTGCACTCTAGAGCCCGGTTGATCTTTTCCTGACTGCTTCCTAATGCTGGGTTTGTTGCATTCCGGTCATCTTTGTACTCACTTGGCAACTGTGTATCTGTGTTGGGTAGGAGGATGTTGGGGGCACCCAGTCAGAGGGATTTGAATGGAGTTGGTGCATCTTGTTTTGGGCAGAAACCCCTGCGATTTAGAAGTGGCACAGCTAAGACCTCCTGTTGAAAATGGTTACACATACACCAGAAAGACTTCATAACTTATCGCTAAGGCTGCGTGTCTGTACGGTGGTCATGGATTCTGTGACTTCCGTGACTTCTGCAGTGGCCAGTGTGTCTGGCTCGGGGCTGCCCAAGCCAGGCAGCCCCTGGGCCAGCAGCAGCAGTTTGGGTGTGGGATGGGGCTCAAGGCTGGGACAGAGGGTTCGGATGTGGAGTGGTGCTTACCTCAGGTGTGGCGGGGGGCTTTCTCCGGAAGCGGCTGGCATGTCCCTGCAGGCACTGCCCCCGCAGCTCCCATTGGCTGAAGTTCCCAGCCAATGGGAGCTTCGGAGCTGGCGCTCGTGGTGGAGGCAGTGCGCAGAGCCCCCCTGGCCTTCCCTCCCCCTAGGAGTTGGTGCAACTGCAGGGACATGCTGGCTGCTTCCATGGAACCTGCCAGCACTGCCACCACCCACCTCACCCCCAGCACCAGCGGGGGTCCTGGGCTGCCCTGCAGCACTTGCAGTGACCCCGAACCACCACCCCCAGAGCACCCGTGGCCCCCCAGCCCAAGTTTTAGTTAGGGATATATAGGCCAGGTCATGGGCTGTGAATTTTTGTTTACTGCCTGTGACGTGTCCATGGCTTTTACTAAAAATACCTGTGACTAAAACATAGCCTTACTTACGTCCATAACACGATGATATTGTAGTGTTGTGGTGCCATGACCACATTGGGAGCCTTTTCTGCAGCATCACTCTTTTATGGGTCAATCGAGTATATTTTTATTTATTGTGATTGCATCTGACACCAGAAGGGGTCTCAGAGATTAAGGCAAATTTGTGCAGATTATTTTTTTATATGCATATACACATATACATGATGCCCTGATGGTTTAACTAATGTTTCATGCCTTTCAAATACATTGTTAGATTCCAGTCATGCAATAAGCTCTGCAGGGAGGTCCACCTATTATCCGTAAGATTGGGTATTGTAACCAGTAGTAATCGCCTCTTCCAGAAAACCCAAACCTCCTAAAACACTTGTCATCACTGTTCAAATATGACATGTTTTTGTGCCTCTTTTGTGATGTTAATTTTGTTTGAAATTTTGTTTGTGCTGCTGTGGAGGATGCATGACGCTGATTTAGAAAGACAGAATCTAGATTGCTTTGAGGAAATGTCCTGTTGTTCACAACTAGGCTAGAAGGCCGCTTTTATTCATTTTATGCAGATCTTTGGCATTTAATTATTTACAGGAGAACTCGAGATGAAAGCTGTTCTCGTCTTCAGATATTGCCTTCAGCAATTCATTTATGAAACCTGAAGCTTGCATCCGAGATGGGTGAACTGCGTACAGTTCAGAGATTCAGTTTGGGTCAACACCGGAAAGTTTGAATCCTTATCTGAACTGGAGATGGGCCCAATGTCAGAAGTTGAGTTCTGGATTTAGAACCTCCATACAGTTTGTACAGTTGGGGGAGGAGTTAGTTCTGGTTTGAGCCCATCTCTAATCCAAATTTCTTCGGAACTAATAGGGACTTTAAATCTTGGCTCGAAATCTTACAAGAATCATATTTCAGGCAGTATTTAGTTTCTCCTGGTGCAGGCCAAAACAAGGTAGTGCAGTTACACATGAAAATGTGGTGAAAAAACCAGTTAACCAGTGTTTTGTAAAGTCAAAAATGATTTGTTTTGAGTGGTTTGGAGGCACAGCGGCCACTCAGCTAATAGAGTACTTGTATTTTTCTGTAATTCTGTGTGAATGTAAAAATCTTTTTTTCTTTCATTGTAGCCTGTGCACTCTAAGCATAAAAGGCTCAAGACTAAATCCTTGGGGAAAGTAGTCTTGGTAAAAAAATTTTTCTTTGAGTGCTTGCCCACTCCACCATATAAAGTATGTCTACACTGCAATCAGAGTACTCACTGCAGTACATACAGACATACTCAAGTTAGCTTTGATCTAGTTAGCTTGAATAACAATAGCAGTGAAGCCATGGCAGCATGGGCTAGCCACTTGAGTAAATAGACAGGTTTCTGGATGGGCTTGTATAGCTTGATTCTGTCATGGTTTCACTGCTATTGTTATTCGAGCTAGTTAGATCAAAGCTAGCCCGGCTATGTCTACCTGTACTGTAGTCAGACCTCTGATTGCAGCATAGTTTAGCCATAGTTAGCCACTATTGATCTCTGCAGAATAATAATCTCACACTTCCTCTGATTACATTTTAAGGTATTTCTGTTTATTCACTAAGAGGTACAGTTATGCAAGTATTTGGCTTTGAATTTTCAGCGTGACAGTTGATAAAAATCCTGTTACATAGTGATTAGACTATGGTATTTACGTTGATAAATGGCAAGGTTTAGTTGGAATAGAACGGGTTTACAGATACAGAGTTGTACAGAGCAAATGATGAAAACTGGATCAAAGTGTCTTCCTGTCCTTTTTGTTCATCAGTGTACCTAATTTCCTTATGCTTGGATTTAATAATAGAAACATAGTGCTTGCAGATTTCTAGGCTTGTGTTTTATGCAGAACTTTGGAAAATTCAGCAGTTTGTGTGAACATTTTCTTCAGTTTAAATTTGTGTGGCATCTTTTGAGTTCTAGGTTCAAAAAACCTCATAGCAGAATTAATTTGAAACTGAGTTTCACCTAGTTTTGTGTTGAGGCTATGCAAAAAATTCAATAAATCAAGCCAGATTTGGTGGGATTGGTTCCTTTCAAATGAAGCTCAAAATAGGCTTCTAAGGGGCAGAAGGACTAATGCCTGACTTTTCCATTGGCTTTCATCTTGTATAGTCATTCATATCTGACAATATTTTAAACAGATTTTTTTTTACTCACTTTTCCCGGATGTAAATTACTACACAAGGTGGTAGGCAGTGGAGACAGTCCACTGGCTGTACAGATCCCTGAGGACAACTGGTTGTATCTGTTCATATAAACACCCAGGATTTTGTGTGTGTGTGTGTACTGAACATGGGATAATACAGTATCAAGATTTTTTCAGCAATTTCATTTCACTGTTTCTATGCCCACAGTATAAAGCAGTAACACTATAGCTGGAGAACATCCATTTCTTGAGACATTTAAAGCAGATTGGACGAAGCAATGGAAACTATACTGCAGGGGAAAATCCTGTACTGATAGAGGGATGGACTAGATTGGACCTAATACAGCAGTTTTGTCTCTGACTTCTACAGATTTTGCACCTTGAGTCCGTAACCTGGACTACATTTCTGGAACTTTAATGTCACTTTGTTACAGTTGGCCTGAAGGTCTTGTATACTCCATGGATCTGTGGAATTTTCAAGGGAAGTTGATGGTCTAGTTCCATGCAATGAGAGTTCAAGAATATGCACACAGAAATCTGCATGTAGAGATGTGGGGTTACCTTTTGATTTATCTTCCCTCAGAACCTGTGCTCCTTTTACAACAAATAACTGTCTGGCCTATGGTCTCATTTGGAAGCAACATTGCAGTGTGAAGGTCCCAAATTAATTGAACTGCTAAACCATGGTATGATCCAATTTATGACAAAATGAGCAACACAAGAAAATTAGTGGCATGGGATGCTTAAAATGGGGCAGAGTAGAACTTTGTTATTGCTAACCCAAATTCCTTCTGCTTTGAAGAGGCTGATGAAGGGAGCTTTTGATTGCTGACAACGAGCAAGAGTTTAGGCTCCTTTTATCAGATAGGCTAAATTGTAGCACAAGGAATGGATGCTGAAATCCAGATTCTGTTCTTAGATTCATACATCCAATTGCCATTGAAGTTGATGGGATTTGTGTTTGTGTATGTGAGGGCAGAATTTGGCCCTCAAGCTCAATGGACAGGGCATGTATACTTTTAGTTGGTTCTCATGTTAGATGCTTTTCTGAATAATCATTGTCTTGCATTCAAGTATAATCTGTCTAGATACAATCTTCAGTTTAGCAGATGTTAGTTGCTGTGTGAACTCCAACTACAATTAATCTAAGGAAGACAGAGGGAGAATTTGTAATGTCGGTGAGACTTTTATTGCTTCTGTAAGTAGGTTTTTACATTATCCCCTTTGCTCCTAATGGCCATAGTCTACTGCTGAAGTTAAAATGTGATTCCAGGTAGTTCATGGAGGTAGTCAACACCAAGATGTGTTCCGAGGGGTTAGTTCTGTAAGGAGAGCCCCTAAAACAGGCTAATGTCACTCAGATGTAACCGTTCATTGTAATCTGTAATTGCTTGACTGTATCGTGTAAAATGCTGATGTTCTTGCTTCTCTGAACAATAAGAAGTGAGGAGAAAAATAATGCAGACTTCTGGATAAAGCAAAAAACGGTGCTTGGATAAAACAGAAAATTGTGTTTTCTCCTGCAGTTTGCAGTTTTTCAGAATTAAGTCTCATGAACGGCAATGATCTTGGCTGCTTTGGTGCAAGGTGCTTCATAAGAAACTCCTCTCTGGGGAATGAAGGGGAATATTTCAGTATTACTAAATTTAGAAGCCCTGCTCCTAAAATCTGACCTGTGTAATGGTCCTCTTGTTTTTTCAGGCCAATAATTTAGTGTAACCTCTTCTGGCTTCAATTTGAAGTAGACTGTAGTGGGGGATGGTGGCTCTTGGGGTTGGCAATGGTATACAGAGCCTTTGCCTCTAGCTTCTCTGTTCGAATATATATCATGGTGACTGTGGCCAAAAGTTACTGCCTGATGATTGTTCAGTAAGCTATGTGAAATGAGTCTAAAGGGTCTCAGTCTAATTCCCAACGCTCTTAGTGCAATCATGCTTTTCGCCAAGCAGCTTCACTCCCACTAGAGCCAAGTGAATGATTTGTAATGAATAAAGTATTCATATTTTGCCACTTTCTGTTCAGAAACTTTCACAGATGTTTCATTTGTTTGGAATTTTTCATTTGTTGTTTGGAATTATTTGCCAAATTTCTACGATAAATTTTTAGCCTGTAGCTTGTTCCCAATTAGTTCATTGCAAATATTTAATATTTTAGGTTTTCTGATTGGACACACATGTCACATGGTATTATTTCTGTTCTCTGACTGGTTGAGAGTAAATCTTGAAATCAGATTTCTAATGTGAATGCTCAGTTATAAATCTGAAATTTGCTTTCTGCAAAAATTTACAGCATATGCTCAAAACTTGTATGTGCAAACAATCCTGCTAATAAATTAATTTTCTAGAATAATTTGCAGAAAACGTACCAGGAGCATGAAGCAAATTAAACATTATTGAACAAATATTTGGTGACAGTTTTATTTTGCGGTATTTACCCTACTCTAAATACTGTAGAGACTCACTTTAACTGGAATTGCAATTGGCATACCATTATGCTTTGAAATGATTTGGGCTATTCATTTTACTTCACTATATCCAAGTCTGGTATGAATGGCTCCCTCTGTATTCAGGATAAAACCTATAGCATTCTGTTCCAGTAGAACATAAAAATGGCTATACGGGGTCAGAGCAAAGGTCCATCTAGTCCAGTATCCTGTCTTCTGACAGTGGCCATTGATACACAAGATATATGACTGGTCTGTGCACAGAATCATTCAATGATGTGAAATTTTTATGCTAATATTCAATTGAAAACTAAACTGTGCCCAGTCCTTGCTGATGTTCTTTGCTTTGAGTCTGTCAGCTTTTAATTGCTGCTTAATATACATTTCTAAGATCTGTGAAATGGAGTTTCACATTGTACTCGCTAAAATATTCCCTATTTAATGCAGTGCTGTTATTTGTCCTTTCTTCTAAATAGTTTCTTTGACAGTATAGGGTTTTTCCTCCAAAGATTTCAGATCACTTTACAAACACTAAATCTCACAGTATCATTGGGAGGTGAGTATTACAACTATGTCATAGAGAAATAAATGGCCACTCGTAGAGGTTAAGTAACTTGGCCCAGGTCACACAGTAAGTAGGTTCCTGAGGTGGCATTAGAACACTGCTGTCCTGAATCCTCCAAGCCCTTTTTCTAAAAATTGGATACCCACCTCCTTTTGTTGTTCATTTAACAAGGCAGGAAAAAAAAAAGATTAAATCATTTAATCTTGAAAAGACACCCTCATAACACACTTTCAGAACTATGGTGCCATTTACTTTTATTGAGGGAGATCTGTATTGTTAAATGAAATAATTGTTACTGAACTACATTTAAAAACCTATGTGGTTCCCTTTTTTTGTGACCTACCATGGCAGATCCTTCGGCTGATAGAGAATTTGGGTTTTCCGTGCGTTCTTCTCCTTGTCTTTTACATTTCTGAATATAGTTGCATAGCTGGCTCCAGCTAGGGCTTGGGCACTCAGAAAAGGAGAAGCCATTAGAAGGTTAGTAGGAAAGACGCTACCAGCCCAAAATGCCAAGAATTTGAAGCTAGTAAAATGATGGTTTTTCATTTCTAGGGAGATTAACCTGAATTTTGACTGAAATATGCACTTCAGAGTGTGAGAGGAAGTAACAGTCTTTTAAATAAATAAATAAATAATATTTTTTTTTAATTCACATTGACCATCTCAGCTTCCAGTGTGCTCTACTCCAGACACCTCCAGCATGGCATATGCCTTCTTGGGGGGTGTCTTTGAATAATGAAATCTAGGGCCTACAAAACTTCAGAGTCCTTGGTAACCTGGCTTTTCTTGAAAGTCTTTTCTGTTCTCCCCTCTTGTACCTTTAGAAAATGTTGACTACGCCTATCCTGAAGTCAAGAGGGTTGCTTTTGATTGATGTCACTTTAGAAGGCTGCAAGACTGTTTCCTCCTCATTTTGAGGTACATGCAACCCCTCACCCCCCCCCCCCAGCACTGTTTGTGTGTGTGCTGGCTTGGAGAGCAAGTGATTGGGACCAAGAGTCAAACCTAAGTTTCCCACGATCCACAATAAAGCCTTGAAAGACAGGGTATCTATGATTCCATCTGATACAAAATCCCAAGGTTGCAGGTGTGCACTGGGATTGTATACCCTAGTAGCAATAGGCAAAATATGTCATTGTAGGTAGTCATACTAGGTGTGAGGAATTGCTCTTTTTGGCAGATTTTGAATTATGTCATTTTACGTCGTAAGACCTCTCATTGGAGAAGTGGTTACTCCAGTGCATCACAAAGATTAACAAATCTTTTAATGGCATGATCTCACAGAATTTACCTTTGTATCTGTCCTTGAGGCTTCTTAAACTCAGAACCCTGCTTGTTTTATTATAATAATGAAATGAACTTAAATCATATTTAGCTATTGATAAACTATCAGTTGCAAATTGTCATAAAGAGCTATTGTGCTCAGCAAACTTACTGGGAATGGAACTTCAAATATAACAAACACAATGAAGGCTAGTGCACAGGATAGCAGGACACATACGATTACTGCTTTGACATAGATGCTTTGTCTGTGTCTTAGTCTGAGCAGCATGTCTTCACTTATACCTGTGATTAGAGAGGGAGAAAAATCATTCTCTCTGAAGTAGATGAAATAGAGTACAGAAGAGACAGCATGTTCCCCATTGGTAGTTTGGGGATTTCTTCATCTTTAGGATGGTAACACAGTACAACCAAACCTGAGAGAACATTTCATTACCACTTAAGGATGTCCACTAGACTATGTGAATATATCAATCTAGAAAGCCTCTATGAAACCTTTTAGAACTCTGCCTGGTTTATGCTTGGTTGAGAGATAGGAGCAAGAACATAATTTCCCATGAGAGAGGTAGTGCCCAAATTTTGCTCACCAATACAAATATGCAAGTTTGCAGAACAAAGAGGGGTTGTGTGAATTTCAGAAAACCAACTGGCCCAATATTTTTCAGATACCACAATTAGTCTTTGTGAAAACGTATAAGATTTGTGTATGTGCAATCTAAAAACCATCTTCCTTCTCCCATCCTTGCATATGCTGCTACTCTTGGTTGCTGAGTATCTCAGTGCTGACTATACAGAGAACTTTTTACTGCT
Source organism: Dermochelys coriacea (assembly GCF_009764565.3). Lineage (NCBI taxonomy): Eukaryota > Metazoa > Chordata > Testudines > Dermochelyidae > Dermochelys > Dermochelys coriacea. The sequence goes on along the minus strand of NC_050084.1, from coordinate 8,008,551 downwards.
ACCTGAGTTGCTGTTCTGTTGGTGTGCAGCTGTGGTGTGCAGTTGCTCTGCAAAAATTTCAGGCTCAGACAGCTTTGCATTAATAATGCAATTTGATATCCCCACCAGAAACACTGTGAAAAGAATGAGATGTTTAAAACCAGTGAAGGCTTTTTAAATTTATTTAAACCAATTAGGGAACAAAAGCAACTCAAGACTAGAGTAAACTAAGCAGGGGCTTAGTTGCCAACAACTGGTTGAATATTAGGCAATTTGCAACAGAGTACTAGTAACTTGCAATGTTATCATGTTAGACATGATAATATAGTGAGTGAGATGTTTTTGCCAATGTTCCTTCATTTGAGAATTTCTATTCTGAAGTCCAAGACTGTTTGTTTGTAGACTCAAAAAGAAAAGGAGTACTTGTGGCACCTTAGAGACTAACAAATTTATTAGAGCATAAGCTTTCGTGAGCTACAGCTCACTTCATCGGATGCAAGTGAGCTGTAGCTCACGAAAGCTTATGCTCTAATAAATTTGTTAGTCTCTAAGGTGCCACAAGTACTCCTTTTCTTTTTGAGAATACAGACTAACACGGCTGCTACTCTGAAACCTGTTTGTAGACTGTTGCTGTACAGTCCCTGCAATAACCATATCTTACTCATTGCTTTGGAAAACACTTTTGGGATACACAGTGTATGAAAGTTGCTCAGTAAAACTGAATTAGTTTCTGAATTGGGTTTATAACAATGTTAAAGGGTGGGACATAAGGTAGAGCATGGATATTCTAATATGTTTGGACCCCATGCTAATTGATTGGCCGAAACTTTGAAAGCCTTTTGATCCACAACAGAGTTTAAATTGTTATGCAAGGTTGGGTCATCAGTGTAAAGCAAAGCCTTAGCTTTTAGCTAAACTGTGGGTGTAATGTAAGGAGTGTCATCAATCTCAATATGGTTGACCCTTTGATCCTGTTGACACTGTAATTCCAGCCATTTTGAGGGACCCTGTTACAGCACGGAAGAGTGCTGACATGGTTAGAACACAGATTTTTGCAGTGCAGTTGAGTGTTTACTGTGTTTTAGACATATTGCTGAATTATGCTACAAACTTGGGCTTTTGCAGGTTTGGGGTCACAGTTAAAACATGATGCTGTCCCATCTGCACTGTCCTGTTTAACTGTCTGTGGACTACTGCATTGCAACAGAATTCCCAGATTCTGTAGGAATTAGTGTAGCTGGAACCTTTACAAAGAAAACCAGCTAATTTTGTGTATTTGGTTTGATACAGAATGAGCTTTCTAAAATCTACTGGAAGATCCGTGGAACAAAGCGGAAAAACAAACAGCCTGCAGTTCACTCTTCTGTGCTGAATATTCTACATTTGATTTTCTTTTCATTTTCCCAAAAGAGCTGGATTATTGTATGATGAATAGTAATCACAGTTATATATGGTAATCAGGTCTTCTGCTGACTGCTCCTCAAATCCAGGAGGAATATTTCTTTCCTGAATTGTTCAGTATTGCACAGTTAAGTGGTTTCCCATCTCCATATCGTATCTATATAAATAGCTATATGTATTGGAAAATAAAACTCCCTACAGTAATTGTCCACAAAACTGTCTTACAATACTGTTACTCAGTGTTTGGATCATTATTTCATAATACTGCAGTATTTTTTTTACAAATATATAGATGTAGAAATTTTGCTTTCATAAACACTTTTGTTGCTGGCAAGGTATCAACTGTTTGTGGACAAAGCCTAAGACTGCATTTTTTTACATACGTAATGGGAATATGCTATAATGAACAAAGATTTTTGTTTTTTTTACCTTTGCCTGTAAGGATAAATTCAGTCTGAAAACTTTGTTTATAATCTGCTAATAAGAGACAACTGTTGGCAGTAGAAGCACTCTCATCTGGATCAGTGATGACTTTCAGGCTTTGGAGGGCGTATGTAACGTTTGGCTTTTTTGTAAAAACACTGTACATCTTCTCTGAGTAAAGGAGATTTACTTGTATGAGGCTTTGCAGACCAGAGCATTGCAAAGTGGCGACTGTATGGTTTCTGCTTAGCTCTCCTTTTGCCACTGCTTTTTCAGACTCTGGAGACAGGAAAGCAAAAATACAACTACTAGGAAGTCCTTGTCCTAAATTGTAAATCATTTCTTATGTACAAGATTCAGGCCATCAAGATTAGTCATGATCATTGTGGTACCACACAAGCACAGAGAGACACAACTGTTAATATTACAGTGAGGGGAAAAAAATGACCAGATTTTTGGTTCGTGTGTAAGTAATTCCCCAGGGTTCTTTTCACGAACTAACTTTATTCTTTTAAAACACCACAAAAATGCTTTTTAAACGTAATTGCCCATTTTGTCTAACATTGTAGTTATATTTTTGTGATGACTGTGCTGCCCGTGACTGCATGCGGTATTCAAGGTATGGGTGTAACATGGATTTATCTAATGGCATGACATTTTCTGGCTTATCTATCCCTTTCCTAATGGTTCATAACATTGTTAGCTTTTTTGACTGCCGCTGCACGTTGAGTGGATGTTTTCAGATAACTATTCACGAGTGACTCCAAGATCTCTCTTGAGTGGTAACAGCTTATTTAGACCCCATCATTTTGTATGCGCAGTTGAGATTGTTTTCCAAAGTACATTACTTTGCACTTATCAACATTGAATTTCATATGCCATTGTGTTCCCCAGTCACCCAGTTTTGTGAGATCCTTTTGAAACTCTTCATAGTCAGGTTTGGACTTAACTATCTTGAGTAATTTTCTATCATCTGTGAACTTTGCCAACTCACTATTTATTCCTTTTTCCAGATCCCAGTACAATCCTTGGGGGACTCTGCCGTTTATTTCTCTCTCCTGTGAAAACTGTTTATTCCTACCCCTTGTTTCCTATCTTTTAACAAATTACTGATCCATGTGAGGACCTTCCCTTTTATCCCATGGTTGCCTGCTTTGCTTAAAAGCCTTTGGTGAGAAACCTTGTCAAAGGCTTTCCGGAAGGGCAAGTACACTATATCCACTAGATCTTGTCTGCATGTTTGTTGACCTCCTCAAAGAATTGTAATAGATTGTGGAGGCATGATTTCCCTTTACAAAAGACGTGTTGACTATTCCCCAACATACCTTGTTCTTCTATGTGTCTGGTAATTCTGTTCTTCACTATAGTTTCAACCAATTTGCATGGTACTGAAATCATGCCTGTAATTGCCAGGATCAGCTCCAGAACCTTTCTTAAAAATTGGTATCACATTAGCTCTCCACCAGTCATCTGGTACAGAGGCTGATTTAAGCAATAGTTTACAGACTGTTAGTAGTTCTGCAATTTCATATTTGAATTCCTTCAAACTCTTGGGTGAATACCATCTGGTTCTGGTGACTTTTATTACTATTTAATTTATCAGTTTGTTCCAAAAGCCTCTCTTAACACCTCGGTGTGGGACAGTTCCCCAGATTTCTCATCTCTGCATCCCATACTGAGAAGACATACACCCAGTCAATATGAGGATAGTTGAAATCCTACATATTGCATTTTCCACCTTTGTAGCCTCTCTAACGTCCTTGAGCATTTCACAGTCACCATCGCCATCCTGCTCACGTGGTCAGTAGTATATTTCTACTGCTATGCTCTTATTGTTCAAGCATGGCATTTCTGTCCATTAAGGTTCTTTGACTCGATGTTTTCTTTCACATATAGTGCCACTCCCCCTCCAGCTTGACCTACTCTAGGACTATATATTTTGTACCCTGATAATACTGTGTCCCATCAATTAACCTCATTCCACCAAGTTTCTGGGATGGCTATTATATCAATATCCCCATTAAAACCAGGGACCCAACTTAGTATGCAGACTTCTAGCATTTGAATATAGGCACTTGTAAATTTTGTCAATATTCTGCTGCTTGCCTTCATGTGTTGCATTTAAATGGGACTATTACGTTTGACTGTTCCTCACAAGCTCTTACTTGTACTTTACCAACTTCTTTCCGATCCTTTTGACAAGTGTAGCCCGTAGTGCTGGCTTGCCTTCTTTAAATTAATCGCTAAAGGATGTCTCTGCCTGAACCATGTACTCCTCCACACCAGTTGTCTTTTTCCTACCCCTTTGTTTAAAAAGAATCCTCTACAACCTTTTTAAATTTTACTTGTCAGCGATTGGGTTCTTTGTGGTTTAGATGGAGCCCATCCTGAATAAGCTCCTCCTTTCCCAAGAGGTTCCCTAGTTCCTAATAAACCTGAAACCTTCCTCTCTACACAGTCGTCTTATCTACGCATTGAGACCCTGCAGTTCTGCCTGTCTTTCTGGCCTTGTGTGTGAAACTGGAAGCATTTCAGAAAATGCTACTATGGAGGTCCTAGACTTCATTCTCTTACCTAGCAGTCTAAATTTGGACTCCAGGACTTCTCTCCTACCTTTTCCTATGCCAGTGATACCTACACGTACCATGACCGCTGGCTGGTCTCCAGCATTGCACATAAGTCTGTCTAGATGTCTCTTGAGATCTGCAGTCTTTGCACCAGGCAGGCAATTTACCATTTGATTCTCCCAATCATAACAAACTATGTATCTATATTTCTAATAAATGAATACCCCTTTGCTCTTACCTTGCTCTTCTGACTAACTGGTGTTCCCTCCCCTCTTCCTTTGCTTCCCTACCTTGCAGTAAGATGTTCATGCTTCTTGTGCTTTCAGATAGTACTTCTGAAGAATTTTCCACACGACAGTCATAATCTCTGAGGTCTGAGTGGAATGGACATGACAGATTACTAGACTGTAATCATGTGCACAATTTCCTTCTTGCCTCTCTTTGTGGATTTTAAAAAATTTTAAATGTAACTCCCCTCTTCATTTTTAACCGCGACTTTAATAGCGACTAGAGTTGCTCTGATTAATAAAGTCTAGATTATGACTTAAACTTGCAGTGAATTTCAGGGGTGGGGGAGAAGTGTGTGGATCTGGAATCTTGGATCAGCATATTGTAGAAGTGGAAGTGAGTTAAAATTTATATCCAATTTATATATATATGTGTATGTGTTCAGAGCCAAGAGTTTGGTTTGAGCTCTAACGCGCACCATTCCCAAAATATTTTACAATGTTAAAGATCATAAAAGTGTGAAACCAACATACACCCACCACTGTGAGTGAATAAAATTAAAAACCAAGAGAGAACACTGATACTGTCAGCAGAGTTATTTGCTATGCTTTGGTTTCAAGATTGCTTGTATTGTAGTTTAGTTACCATCACTGTTAATCCAAGGGAACTGAACTGTGCTAGAAGTGCAAATCAATAGTAATATAAAAGATCCTTAGTGACCCCTTTCTAAAAGAGTAGGGGTGTATTGCCACATTTATATTTCAGTTCTGCCCAGCCAAATTCCTGCTGTAACTTAAATTGGGTAGAGGTATTTTTGCTTGTTTTTTTGCATAAGTCTGAGGCTGTAAGCAAGTATACAGGAAGAATTTTATTCACACAAATAGTTATAATTCATTGGCACAGAGGTACCATGGTGGCTGGCAACTTAGGTGGAGGTGTCAGCCTTGAAATGGTATGTTAAACAAGAAATATCCCTTCTGCCTATTGTTAGTGACTCAGTGAGGGAAGCTGAAAGCTCTTACAGCACTAGTTGAAAGCATAAGGAGATAACTAATGCACGTTATCTTTAATAAATATATATATATATATATAGATATATAGATATATATTAATAAAAGGTATGGAGGGTGTAATGGTCAAAATAATGATACTGCTGAGTGTAGAACTGCTGTTGCATATTGCCTATATGTGGCCAGCCTACTTGTGAATAGGCTTTAGAAAGTTTGAGATGCCTTGAGTATGGGAGGTGGTATGGCAATCCAAATTCTACTGATTTTTTTTCTCATTCCTTTTTAAAAAAGCTTTTAATAAGTGACATTTTCAGAGCAGTACATAAACATTAACTAACATAATTTATAAATGACATTTCTGTGTCCCCGGTATACTTTTTGGTTTTGTTCTGTTAGAATTCTGCAAACACTTAAAAACTTACCTTTTGGGCTGAGGCTGTAGTATATAAACAGTAAACTAAACACCAATATTGTGTCCATAATGCTGACATGAATACGATATTCGTGATCATGAAATCCTTCACTCTTATTGCTTTCACTCATAAATCCTGTGCGGTTGCATTGGTTGGTAAAGGTCTCAAATTAGTATTGTAACAGCACCGATTCCTGTTTAAAACTCACTAAGTTTGAATATTGATTAGTGATAAGGAGAGTTAAAAATGAGACTGTTTGTTCATTGCAGTTTGATCCATGTCTAGATTGGTAATTGCTCTGATCCAGTTAATAGAGATGTAGGATTTGCTTACTGTTTGACCTGAATAAACTTTATCTAGGGATATAATTTCCCCTCAGTGCATAGGGCTTGCATGAGGCTCAATGTACCACATAAGGATAAGCCCCATGTTAAGCATTTGAATGGATGTAACTGGTAAATAGGAACTTTGCCACACCTGGGTGAAATTCACTGCCCTAAACAAGATAATTTAGCTGCCTGAGTAGACTGAGAGGAAGTCTTTCATTTGCCTGATACATGCTAGATTCTGTTCTGTTCTGTTCTGTTTATGTTCTTATACTGTGCTCATCGCCATAGTATCCAAGAACCTTTTAGAATTAGGAGATTAAACAAGATGACTAGTGTTGATCAACAGTTTATTGGGCCAGCAGGTATTGCAGGATTAAATGGATGCTGTTGACTAAAATTTGGCCCCCAAACTGAGACAAGTGTATTTACAAGTGTAAAAGTGAGCTTTTGAGTAATGTAAAGTGTAAAGTCTTTTTATTTAGATTTGTGAAAATATAAGGAGTGCACTCTTGTACATTCTGTGTATCGTCCCCCCACCCCGGACAATTAACTTAAAAACAGAGTAAGCAAAATGTAGGGTTGCTGCTGGTTCTCAAAGTATAGCAATAGCTGAATATACCATGTAGCCAGATTAAATAAAATAAATATCACATCCTCCCTCAAATAACTTCCCCAAAAGGTCTTTTAAAAGGATGAGCCTTACAGCATGCCCTGAAGGTCAGCTGAGTTGGGCCATTTTGGACCAACGGCAGGATGAGTGCATTCCACAAGAAAAGGGCTCTCTGTAGAATGCCCTGCCAGCAGCCCCCTCTCTTTTATAATTTAAGAGTATGCTATGAGTGCTGTAGGAATTTCCACTGTCACAGTGTCGCATGGGGAAAAAGAGGCATCTCTCAGGAAGGCAGGTCATTTATGTTGTTTAGGTCAATATCAAGACCTTAAACTTTCCCCAGTAATCCACACATCGCCAGTGCAGATTATGAACATTAGCGCAATATGCTCACAGTAGGATTAACAAGAGGGCTGCCACATTCTACACTAGCTTTAGTTTCTGAATGGATTTGAGGAGGAACCCTAACCAAAATGCGGTGTAGTAATCTATAGTCTGAAGATGGCAAAGCTATGAATTGCAGTGATATAGCCTACATCAGAAGGAAAAAGTTTCACTTTCTTAGCCAAGTAGAAAAAACAGTGTCTTGGTTACCATGGAAAGCTGACCATCTGGCAAGAACTGGGATTCTAACAAGAATGCTAGGTTGCTACCTTTACCAGTAAGCTAGGTAACCCTGGATGTGTTAACATCCAGTTGTTAGAAACTGGAATTTTCTATTTCTGACACAAGGTGGCGCTTTTCAGCTAAAATTTCTCCTTTTTCAAAGCCCAAATTTCCACCTACTGTTTAATTGGATCCTAGAATGAAGGATACTATATTTTTAATGAATCTAAGATTAAGCCTTGCTTTTTCAAATGGCTTGTGTTCTAGAGACCCAAGCTAGCTTTGTTGTAAGTATTGATAAGGTCAGAGGGGTTTTATTATTTTTAAGGTAGTGGGAAAAGCATGTACAGCAGCAATAATAATAATGAGTACTTCGCTCTTATAGAGCATAGTTCATCCATAGATCTCACAGTGCTTTATAAAGAAGGCTCTCATCCACATAGGAGAGTTTTAAAGTGGTGTGAGGAAGTATGTTTCCAAAATTTGTGATGTATGTTGGGAGGGAACAATTTTTAAAAAGTTTGGGCCAGATACTTCTCTGTGCTCCAGTTTCATTTTCGCTCCATTTTCACACTAGCCATGTTTTATGGGATGATTTCAAGATAAAAATCATATTAAAAGTTCCAAATCCCTCCCTGTGTTACTAGTCAAATCTTCAGTAGTGATTGTTTAAAATGTATTTTCAAAATCTAATTTCCATTTCACCATTTCAGGACTCTACTTTTTCCTATGCCACAGTGGCTAGTGATGCTACTGTACAATGAGATGTTTATATGAAAAGAGCCCTGAGTGGGCTAAATATTACTGTACTACTACTGGTCAGTTTCACTTTATTAGTACTGCTGTTTGCATCACAACACAGCAAAACAATGTTGACATAAACATACTAGTTCTACTTTTAAAAGACCACCAAAATGCTTTTAAATAAACAAAAATCTCTTTAAGAACTTAAAAGCAATAAACACACATGGATAGGCTTAAAATGACAAATACCCTGTTAAACAGTGATCTGATGATTGTATTACTGCATAACATTTCTCTAAACAAAAAGATAAGCTCAGTGTAAGTTTTTATTTCTGAGATTTACACAACAAATTTTTGTAAACCAATTAAAACTTTCTAAATAAACAGTTATTAAAAATGACAAAACTCTTTTAAAGCAAAATAATATAAAACCCTTTCCTTTTTTACTTGCCTTCCCGGACCTGAATTCTGTGTTCTCTGCCAGAATTGAGGGCATCAAGAATACTTCAGACCTCTTGTGCTCCCTTGCCACTGAGGTGGTTGTCCCGTCAGCTGCTGTGGGAGAGACTTGGAACCCTGAACTTGGATCGTTGCAGGTAATAAAACTTCCAGTTTACTTTTCAAAATGTTTTTACTTGAACTTTTAAGACTACACATTTTTAAGTAAAAAAAAAATGCATTGATTGCTTTTTCCATGTGCATAGTAAATACAGTGCATATATTTATAAGACAAATCAGAACAATTCTATCGTGAAGAGTGATGATAAATTCTCAGTGTGATAAACAGAGAATCAAAGAGAAAAATGGATATAAACTCTTAAGTCATTTGCATCTCTAGTTATAGTTAAAGTGAAATCATGTTTAAAAGATGGTCACAAACAAAAACCTCTAATCAGAACACTTGGTGATTTACAGAGAAGTTTGAACCAGAACTTTGTACCTCATGCTTGTGCCTGATAATATTACAGAGGCCTATCTGATGCTTTGTGGCTCTATTATAAAACGTAGTTACAACTTTCCAGATTTTGAATCTTTAACAGGTTCATAATTGTCAGCTCTTCCTTACCTCTCCAGTCTAAAACAGATTGAAATGTAGGGCCCAGTCCTGCTCCCAGCTCAATCAGTGGCAAAACTCATCATTCTCATGGGTTCAGGACTGGGATCATTGTGGCTAGTAAAAATTGATAGCGTGTGCCTTCCAGTTCAATAGAATATTCCTTCTAAATCAATTACTACAATTCTCCCAAATTGTATTTAACATTACACAGTATTCTGCTAGCTTCTGCTCCCACTGAAGGTAAAGGAAGTTTGCCACTGACTACAGTGGAAACAGGAGGAGACACTTATAATAAGATATTTAACACAGGGTTTTATTTTATAAATGTATTTAAAGTTAAATAATGGTATTTTGAGTGATTCACTTGACCTCTATATGCCTCATTTTCCCCCATCTGTAAAACGCGGTATTAAAAGTGCTATGAGATTCATGGATAAAAAAGCCTTAGGTAAATGTTAAGTGTTATAATAATAAATAATAATAATATAATTAAAATCCTGCTTCTAGGCTGAGTCTGAAGCTTGGCCAAGGTTGACATCATTTACTGTTTGTCAGTTAATGCTTTCCCAGCCTGCATTTTACTATGAAATCCTCATTCCATTATTTCTAGAGTTGCTACAGGGTCTAAATATGTGTGGCAATCACCCTTCCAGCAGCACTGCAATAGTGTTAAGTGGTTGAATGGATAAAATGGGCAGGGCAGACACAATGCAGGTTTTAGCATGACCAAAGGGCTCAGTACATCAGAAAAGATTTACCAACCTCCTGTTGTAATATGTTTTTTTTTTTAATTTAGGCAAATTTGGAAATAAACCTGGTCTGTTAAGCAATTTAACAACTTTTCTGTCTACTATCTCTAAGGTCCCTGGGGCCTCTTCCGTGACTAAAAGAAAAGGAGTACCCGTGGCACCTTAGAGACTAACAAATTTATTAGAGCATAAGCTTTCGTGAGCTACAGCTCACTTCATCGGATGCATTTGGTGGAAAAAGCAGAGGAGAGATTTATATATACACACACACACACACACAGAGAACATGAAACAATGGGTTTATCATACACACTGTAAGGAGAGTGATCACTTAAGATAAGCCATCACCAGCAGCAGGGAGGGGAAAGGAGGAAAACCTTTCATGGTGACAAGCAAGGTAGGCTAATTCCAGCAGTTAACAAGAATATCAGAAAAAGAAAAGGAGTACTTGTGGCACCTAGAGACCTAACAAATTTTTAGGAAGATGATGTCTGTCTGTTCTGTGCGAGTTTTTTCATGAAGTTGACAGATTTCCACTCTATACGGCTAAATTCAGTGCCTTGCATATGTGATTATGCAAGGCACTGAATTTAGCCGTATAGAGTGGAAAATCTGTCAACTTCATGAAAAAAACTCGCACAGATACAGACAGACTCATCTTCCTAATTTTGTGATTATGCAAGGCACTGAATTTAGCCGTTATAGAGTGAAATCTGTCAACTTCATGAAAAAACTCTCTAGGTGCCAAATTTGTTAGTCTCTAAGGTGCCACAAGTACTCCTTTTCTTTTTTGCGAATACAGACTAACACGGCTGCTACTCTGAAACCTAAGAATATCAGAGGAACAGTGGGGGGGGGGTGGGAGGGAGAAATACCATGGGGAAATAGTTTTACTTTGTGTAATGACTCATCCATTCCCAGTCGCTATTCAAGCCTAAGTTAATTGTATCCAGTTTGCAAATTAATTCCAGTTCAGCAGTCTCTCGTTGGAGTCTGTTTTTGAAGCTTTTTTGTTGAAGTATAGCCACTCTTAGGTCTGTGATCGAGTGACCAGAGAGATTGAAGTGTTCTCCAACTGGTTTTTGAATGTTCTAATTCTTGACGTCTGATTTGTGTCCATTCATTCTTTTACGTAGAGACTGTCCAGTTTGGCCAATGTACATGGCAGAGGGGCATTGCTGGCACATGATGGCATATATCACATTGGTAGATGCGCAGGTGAACGAGCCTCTGATAGTGTGGCTGATGTGATTAGGCCCTATGATGGTATCCCCTGAATAGATATGTGGACAGAGTTGGCAACGGGCTTTGTTGCAAGGATAGGTTCCTGGGTTAGTGGTTCTGTTGTGTGGTGTGTGGTTGCTGGTGAGTATTTGCTTCAGATTGGGGGGCTGTCTGTAAGCAAGGACTGGTCTGTCTCCCAAGATCTGTGAGAGTGATGGGTCGTCCTTCAGGATAGGTTGTAGATCCTTGATGATGCGTTGGAGAGGTTTTAGTTGGGGGCTGAAGGTGATGGCTAGTGGCGTTCTGTTGTTTTCTTTGTTGGGCCTGTCCTGTAGTAGGTGACTTCTGGGTACTCACATCAGCCACACTATCAGAGGCTCGTTCACCTGTGCATCTACCAATGTGATATATGCCATCATGTGCCAGCAATACCCCTCTGCCATGTACATTGGCCAAACTGGACAGTCTCTACGTAAAAGAATGAATGGACACAAATCAGACGTCAAGAATTAGAACATTCAAAAACCAGTTGGAGAACACTTCAATCTCTATGGTCACTCGATCACAGACCTAAGAGTGGCTATACTTCAACAAAAAAGCTTCAAAAAACAGACTCCAACGAGAGACTGCTGAATTGGAATTAATTTGCAAACTGGATACAATTAACTTAGGCTTGAATAGCGACTGGGAATGGATGAGTCATTACACAAAGTAAACTATTTCCCCATGGTATTTCTCCCTCCCACCCCCCCCCCCCCACACTGTTCCTCTGATATTCTTGTTAACTGCTGGAATTAGCCTACCTTGCTTGTCACCATGAAAGGTTTTCCTCCTTTCCCCCCCCTGCTGCTGGTGATGGCTTATCTTAAGTGATCACTCTCCTTACAGTAAATGCATCCGATGAAGTGAGCTGTAGCTCACGAAAGCTTATGCTCTAATAAATTTGTTAGTCTCTAAGGTGCCACAAGTACTCCTTTTCTTTTCTCCTTACAGTGTGTATGATAAACCCATTGTTTCATGTTCTCTGTGTGTGTGTATATAAATCTCTCCTCTGCTTTTCCACCAAATGCATCCGATGAAGTGAGCTGTAGCTCACGAAAGCTTATGCTCTAATAAATTTGTTAGTCTCTAAGGTGCCACGGGTACTCCTTTTCTTTTTGCGAATACAGACTAACACGGCTGCTACTCTGGTTCCGTGACTAAAGCAACCTGAATCATTCAAGATTTGTATGTAACTAGAAATGGCAATTTAGGACACAGTCATATGGGGTGCTGAGTGCACTTAACTTTTTACTTGCTTCAGTGTGAGTTGGGAATGCTCAGCCTCTCAGAGGATTAAGCAGTTACACACTAATCTTTCTCAATTTATCAGATACATTTTTTACAACAAATGTTTTGACCAGTTCCAGATAGGCATTTTCCAAATCTGAATCCTTGGGAGTGGGACCAATACCCAAAATAACAGATCAAACTAAGAGTCCAAGAGAATGAGAAGCTTTAAATTATATAGGTTTACTACTTTAAAAATGTCAGTTTCAGTTTAATAAATTGACATTGATGATATATTATAATAAAAGTGAAGAACCATACAGCTTTGCAAAATTACTATCAGTCTGAAAGTAAAATGAGATGTTTGAAAGGGATGAGTATGGGTCATTTTCCACAGTTGCTAGTCTGGCTGTGACAGTAATTTGGAATATTTTTCAAGTTATGTGATAGTGACTAAAGAGCAGTGAGTAGACAGCAGCCCAAACTGGGACTAAATAAAACAACCCTGGAAATTTTATTTATATAGAGGTGCTGAGAACCCACAGCTCCCACTGTCTTCAAAAGGAGTTATGGGTGTTCAACACTTTTAAAATCAGACTTAGAACATCCAAGTTACAGTAAATAAGATATAAGTATTTTGGACAATAACCTAAGGCCACAACCCTGAAAACTCTTATAACCATGAGTAACTTTATATATGAGTTGTCCGATTGACTTATTTACAGGCTGGGAACTCAAATAGATAACAAGCAGGCCAGACTGTGATTGTGCAATGAAGCACAATTTAAAAAAAAAATATTGCCTGTTCTCCAACTTGTTCTTTGACCCTTAGCAATTCACTTTTTAGATAGACAGTGGTTAAAAGAACTTATCTCCCTTTTTATCTATCTAAATTCTGTTGCTAATGTCTGTGTTCTGGATGTTAGAAACTCAATACAATTTATAAACATTGAGAATAATGTAAGTCATACATCTATTTGAACTAGTCATGGAGGGCCCAGTCCTCTAACTGCACCTGTGCACCTGCATAGTGCTCCAATGACTTGAATAGGGCTCCAATGTGTATACAAAGTTTCACCTGTGCAGATGTAGTTTCGGGATTGGGCACCTTCTATTCTATTCAGGTTCTTGTAGAGCCTACATCAACATGATATCTGAGTACTTTCCAGTGGTACAATAAGTGATGTTATGAATATCCATCACATGTGGTTCATTCTCTTTCTCATCCTCTCGATGGGGGAAATTGGGTTTTAAATAAATGTATATGTACACTGTGCTTTGTGTTTATATTACACATGGCAAGGCTGAAGAACTGCACCATGCACTTGGAACAAAAGGTGGTGACATTAGTAACAATTATTTGTTCCTGTGGGAGTTCATTCTACAGTCGAGCTAGCCATGAGAAAGCAGTCTCCCACACAGACAAGCTTTAACCGGGCAGTGTACATTTCAGTGGAAGAGTGGAATTGTCAACCACAGTCCACATCCTGGAGTTTCAGGCAATTTTTTAGGCAACTTGGGTGTAAGCCATTGAACACCTTGAAAATAATGCTTGACACTTTGAATTTGACGTGGTATTTTATGAGAAGCTAGTGTAGGAGCTGAGGACAGATTTGATGTGCCTTAGCTGTTATTACAAGGAGTGTGAGCATACAAAAACCAACCATCTAGCATATGTCTAGAAATTCCTGTTTGAGGCTCTGTAACTTTGTTAATAATACTTATTATTAGGGAGTGGTGACAATGTGTCCCTTTTGAGTGAAAAGTAAATCTGAATTTGGGAAACTGTTCTGCGGCTGACATTGCAGGTTTTTTTTATTGTATTTTTAAGAGACTTCTGTTCTATTTGAAGATTTTTTGTTTTCAGGGAGAGTGGGGAAGTATCCCTTTTTCCTGTTCATAAATGAGCCAGGAATGTAGGGTTTTTATTGTTTTTTATGAATTTGTGATTTATTCCCTTTGACTTTAATATTTTGTCTTTAAGTCCCTGATTTGTTTGAAGACTGGTTGCTCTGAGTAACTGTGGCTGTTCAAGACATAGAATTAGTCGCCTGAGTCAGATTATATTATTTCTTCCTCTGACTGGATGATCCGAATTTTAGAAAGAGGAGGGATGCCTTTTTCTGTTCAAACATTTGTAATCTGTCTAATCTATTGTGCATTTAATAAAATTATTTTATCAAAATTGCTGTGTGTCATTCTGGTGCAAGTACCAACAAGTACTTGCAAGCCTATTCGTGATGCTTTTGGCACACATTCTTGAAAATAGTCTTGCACAGGCAAATGTTTGTGAGTAAGAGAATAAAAGGGAGTGCAAAAATGGCAGATTTTATTCACAGCAATATTCTGAAATATTTTTACTCTTGTATTCTCCCACCTGTCCAATAATTGCTTGTTAATGACATAGGGAACAAATTCCCTCCCTCCGGTGCCCCAAATGTCATTTAGTTACATTTCACAGGTGGTGCTGATAGGTGCCAGAGCCTTTGGGGGTGTCGGAGTGTATGGCCGGGCCTGTGTGAACTGGAGTGTGTGAATATCTGGAACTGCCCTTTTACAGAGCAAACTAGGGGAGGTGGGGGACGCTGACTAGGCCTAAACTCCCCATTTTCTGGTAAGAGGGCAAAGGACTCTCCTAGGTACTGACAGATGAGTCAGCCTATTCCCCCCAGTTGCCCCCTGTGCTGTTGTACCCATCCTGAATTTTACAGCATCATCCCTACTTTTTTTTTTTTTTTAAAAAGGCCCCCCCCGCGCGGGGCCTGCCCGGCTCTCGAGTGCCAGGCTGCGCCCCCCCCCCCCCCCGGCAGCCAAGGGGTTAACAGCGGCGGCCACAGCTCTGGGCCACCAGAGGACACCGAGGCGGCACCTCCCTCCGCCGCCGGAGCCAGTGGCGGAGCGGCCCGCGCCGCTCAGACCATAGGCATCTCCTCATTGGCCACGCCCCCGAGCCTCCGCGATTGGTCACACCCACCCCGGAGGGAGAGCCGGCCGCCAATGGGCAGGGAGAAGTCCTCGCGGGACGGGGGGGCGGGCTCGGAGGTGAATGACCGGAGGTAACCTCTCCCGTCACGCCACCTCAGTGGGCGAGGGAGCTGTCAGCGCGAGGGGAGGCGGGGCCGGCGCTCGGGGGCGGAGCCGGCTGGAACAGTGAATGGGAGCGTGGGTCAGCCATCTCCGCCGCGGCGGCTTCAGCAGCCAGCGCCGGGCCGGGCCGGGGGCTGCAGGGGCAGCGCCAGCGCCAGCGCCCGCGCCCCGTCTCAGCTGCCACCCTGAGGTGAGCCGAGCCCGCCCGGGGGGGAGGGGCGCCGGTCCGCTCTGCAGCCCGGCAGGGCTCCCCGGTGTGGGGGGAGAGCACGTCCGACCGCCCGGCCTGGTGGGGCCCCCCCGGCCTCGGAGGGTGGGGGGCTTGGCCCCGGCCTGGCTGGAATCCCCGGTGCCCCGGGAAATAAGGGGGGGGCTTGGCCCCGGCCAGGCTGGGATCCCCGGGAAATAAGGGGGGGGCTTGGCCCCGGCCTGGCTGGAATCCCCGGTGCCCCGGGAAATAAGGGGGGGGCTTGGCCCCGGCCAGGCTGGGATCCCCGGGAAATAAGGGGGGGGCTTGGCCCCGGCCGGGCTGGAATCCCCGGTGCCCCGGGAAATAAGGGGGGGGCTTGGCCCCGGCCAGGCTGGGACCCCCGGGAAATAAGGGGGGGCTTGGCCCCGGCCTGGCTGGAATCCCCGGTGCCTCGGGAAATAAGGGGGGGGCTTGGCCCCGGCCAGGCTGGGATCCCCGGGAAATAAGGGGGGGGGCTTGGCCCCGGCCGGGCTGGAATCCCCGGTGCCCCGGGAAATAAGGGGGGGGCTTGGCCCCGGCCAGGCTGGGATCCCCGGGAAATAAGGGGGGGCTTGGCCCCGGCCGGGCTGGGATCCCCGGGAAATAAGGGGGGGCTTGGCCCCGGCCAGGCTGGGATCCCCGGGAAATAAGGGGGGGGCTTGGCCCCGGCCAGGCTGGGATCCCCGGGAAATAAGGGGGGGCTTGGCCCCGGCCGGGCTGGAATCCCCGCTGCCCCGCGAAATAAGGGGGGGGCTTGGCCCCGGCCGGGCTGGGATCCCCGGGAAATAAGGGGGGGGCTTGGCCCCGGCCGGGCTGGAATCCCCGGTGCCCCGGGAAATAAGGGGGGGCTTGGCCCCGGCCAGGCTGGGATCCCCGGGAAATAAGGGGGGGCTTGGCCCCGGCCAGGCTGGGATCCCCGGGAAATAAGGGGGGGGCTTGGCCCCGGCCTGGCTGGGATCCCCGGTGCCTCGGGAAATAAGGGGGGGGCTTGGCCCCGGCCGGGCTGGGATCCCCGGGAAATAAGGGGGGGGCTTGGCCCCGGCCAGGCTGGGATCCCCGGGAAATAAGGGGGGGGACTTGGCCCCGGCCAGCTGGGATCCCGGGAAATAAGGGGGGGGACTTGCCCGGCCTGGCTGGAATCCCGGTGCCCTCGGGAAATAAGGGGGGGCTTGGCCCCGGCCAGGCTGGGATCCCCGGGAAATAAGGGGGGGGGCTTGGCCCCGGCCGGGCTGGGATCCCTGGTGCCCCGGGAAATAAGGGGGGGGCTTGGCCCCGGCCGGGCTGGGATCCCCGCTGCCCCGGGAAATAAGGGGGGGCTTGGCCCCGGCCGGGCTGGGATCCCCGGGAAATAAGGGGGGGCTTGGCCCCAGCCAGGCTGGGATCCCCGGGAAATAAGGGGGGGGCTTGGCCCCGGCCAGGCTGGGATCCCCGCTGCCCCGCGAAATAAGGGGGGGGGGCTTGGCCCCGGCCGGGCTGGGATCCCCGGGAAATAAGGGGGGGGCTTGGCCCCGGCCAGGCTGGGATCCCCGGGAAATAAGGGGGGGGCTTGGCCCCGGCCGGGCGGGGATCCCCGGTGCCCCGGGAAATAAGGGAGGGGCTTGGCCCCGGCCAGGCTGGGATCCCCGGTGCCCTGGGAAATATGGGGGGCCTTGGCCCCGGCCCGGCTGGGATCCCTGGGAAATAAGGGGGGGCTTGGCCCCGGCCCGGCTGGGATCCCCGGGAAATGAGGGGGGGCTTGGCCCTGGCCCGGCTGGGATCCCCGGTGCCCTGGGAAATAAGGGGGGGCTTGGCCCCGGCCCGGCTGGGATCCCTGGGAAATAAGGGGGGGCTTGGCCTCGGCCCGGCTGGGATCCCCGGTGCCTGGGAAATAAGGGGGGCTCAAGCCCATCCCGGCTGGGATCTCTGGTGTCCCGGGAAGTGGGGGGAGCTCAGCCTCCATCCGGTGGGGACCCTGATGCCCCAGGAAGTGGGGGGCTTATCCCTTGGCCTGCCGGGACCCCTGGTGTCCCGGGAAGTGGGGGGCTGTGTCCTGGCCCGGCAGGGACCCCCGGTGCCCTGGCCCAGTTGGGACCCCAGGGAAGTGTAGGGGGGGCTTAGCCCTGGCCTAGCGGGGATCCCCAGTGTTTTAGGAAATGGGAGGGCCTCTGGGCTGGATAGGATCCCCAGTGCTCTAGGAAATGTGGGGGATTCCCCTGGGGTGGTGGGGATCCCGAATGCTCTAGAAAGTGGTGGGGACCCACTCTGCCCCAGCTTGGCAGGGATCCCCAGTCCCAGAGAAGGTAGTAATATATTCACCACGGTATAGGATTGGAAATAAGGGAGAAGGTTTTGATGCTGGATTGGGGCTATTTTAAATGTGATTGTGTGAGGGTAGGCGAGTGAGTTATTAGAGATGGTTGGAGGAAGGAGGAGTGAGTGTGAATGGCCTCACCAACCTTGCTACGGGGGCAGGGTTGGGTAGGTAATTGTGATTGGGGTGGTATAATGTTCTCAGGAGCTCTGTTGCTAGGGCTGGGGAACGTGAGCTGTGGCTTGGTTGTAAGGAATGGTGTGGAGATGGTGAGGTCTCTAAGGTGCCACAAGTCCTCATTTTCTTTTTGTGGATACAGACTAACACGGCTGCTACTCTGAAACCTGAGAGAGGATAGGTGATGGTAAATGAGAGGGTGCATATGTGTGTGTTGTCAGTGCCCCTGTAATGCCCTTGCCAGGCTTTGTGAGGCGCCGGCTGCACTGAGTCAGTGCTTCATGCACACAGAGTGTGGGATTGAGTGTATCGAGATGCTGCGATTCCCTCTGCTTTCTCTTGCCTCTTCCTCTACCATTCTCTGTACATACGGCCACTGTGATAAGGGGAAGTCCCTGGTGGCAGTGAGCGTGAATGGAGATAGCTCAGGAGTAGGGCTTCTTGCAGCTCAGATTTCACTGTGACGCAAAGGGGATGGGCAGGGGCAGGTTGCCTGTAAATACTCCAGGCCTGTTGTTTGTGGGCTGTATTGAGACCATGTAATTCCCAATGAGTTCAAGAGTGACTGGGAAATTGTAGTTTAAGAAGCTGCAGGATATCTTTTTAATTGCTTGTGTGTCTTAATGCATTGCTTATATAGTAACTCTGTTCATAAAATCCAGCCATGTGGGAAGATTCTTTCATAGTGTTTGTATGGTCTCTTAGCTCTGGTCCCTGGGATACTGTGGGTGTGCTTGGGTATTGTTACCTATTATTACCATTGTTTGTTTTTCTGCCTCTTTCTTTGAAAACAAGAATAATCAAAATCCCTTTTAATTTAAAGTAAATAAATTTGAGGACTCTAAATAAACATCTGGAGATGGGGAAAAGGCTGGGAGAGTAGTGGAAGCCCCAGTATGTAGGTAGGATCTATCTTTTTGTCCTGTGTTTTATGGTGCCCAGCACAATGGGGTCCTAGTCCATGAGTGGGGCTCCTAGGCACTACTGCAATACAAATAGTGCATAATAATAATTCTAAATGCCGGAGGGGGCTCAAGTGTGGAAGTTTTAGATACTGCAAAAGAGATCTCTGGCCCCCACCTCCCCGGGTGGTAGAAGAGCTGACTCTTTCAATAGGAACATTCTCTGAAATTATATAAGGAGGCAGATAACAGAGGGAAACATTATAGCCTGTGTTTAAATCCACTACTGTTCACGAAAACTTTTAAGCATGTGCCTAAATCCCACTGAAGTCAATGGGACTTCAGCAAAGCACTTAAGCATGTTCTTAATCTCATTGACTTGGATAGGATTTAGGTACATGCTTAAGTGCTTTGCTGAATGTGTATGGATTTCTGAATTGGGTCTGTTGTTCATAATCTGGATTTTATTTTAACCTTTTGAGACTTGTAGAGTGAAATATACTGGGAGGTTTAAAAGGAGTAGAATCCAAAGATCCAAAAGCACTTTACAGTACGCTATGTTTGACGGCTGTTCAGTGGTGCAGAGCAGTTTAGGACAGGAAGTAGGTAGTATCCAACTGAAACTGAAGAACAAATGATAAACTAGAAAGAAACTAGTATAAATGGAGAGGGAATAAAATCTCAGGTAGAAGGAATGGAAAAAGCAGAGGAGCTTCTCGGCTCCTCAGAGCTAAGATCAAGTGTAAGTAGTCTCTCGGCCTGTTAAAGGCTATGGTCAAGTGTCTTGATGTGTTTGGTCTTTTGGCCCCAAGATGAAAACCTTGTCTGTGTCTCTTGGACCGGGAAGTACAAACATTATCTCCTAAATTATATCTGGGTGATTCTTCGGTCTGATTTTGTCCTCTTGGTTCAGATTAAGAGAACGCTCAGGATGGTGGCCCATTAATTCTGTGGTGATGTCTCTTGGCAGAAGTGGGATTCCAGAGACGGTCCTCAGATGCAGTGGTATTGGGCATATCCTAGGAAAGTAGGCAGATGGTTGTGGCTTTCCTGATGCTCACCCACATACCTAGGTATCCTTAAAGAAGTTGTGACTTTACCCCTAAATGTGGGATTTGTTGATCTGGAAACTGACTTCCAAAGTCAGTCTAGATACATGTGCTGCTCACCTTCAAATTCAGCGAAAGCAAACAACTATAACAGGACTGGTCAGTTTTATTGTTGTTTTTAGTCACTTTCTGGTTGTCAATGGTAATAATGCTGTATATTTTTTTAGGATTACTTGAATTCATTGTCATTATTATTAGAATTTATATTGTGCTTTATCTCTCCAAAGTGTTGTGGAGACACTGATCTATTTTTTAAAAAATCCATTCAATTTGTTTCCCCTGAAATGAAAAAGAAATCAATAAAATAATTCACTTCAGAAATAGTTTTGTAAAATATATTTTTCTTTAAATGAAAGTTAAATTTGAGGCAAAATTAAATTAGTGACATTCTAAATGGCATTTCAGAGGGAGAAAAATTACTGAAAATGAATGGTACTTTCTTACCACTCGATAGGCCCAATTATTCTTCACAGCTTTGCTCCCTGTGTCTGCCTCCCAATTCTTTGTATTCACTTCTCTTCTGACAAAGTAATCTTATACTAATGTTAGTTCATGCAGCTCTGGAAGAGTGAGCTCTGGGTTCTGCCATGCTTTGAGCATCATCAACATTATTGCAAAGTCTTTATTACCTAAAGAGCACAGCTTGGCTTGTAGATTTCTTGTTGAGTCTGCAGTGCTGGGCAATTGCAAAAACAAATGTTCGATCTGTTGGTTAATTTGATCTGGAGGGGAGAACAAAAAGGAGAATATGGTTTGATCCTACAAAGACTTATGCCCAGGTGTAACTTTATTCACATGAAGAAAAGGAGGACTTGTGGCACCTTAGAGACTAACAAATTTATTTGAGCATAAGCTTTCG
Organism: Dermochelys coriacea; assembly: GCF_009764565.3. Lineage (NCBI taxonomy): Eukaryota > Metazoa > Chordata > Testudines > Dermochelyidae > Dermochelys > Dermochelys coriacea. The sequence goes on along the minus strand of NC_050084.1, from coordinate 7,987,289 downwards.
TGAGCGACAGCTCACTTCATCGGATGCAATAAAATAAGCTCACGAAAGCTTATGCTCAAATAAATTTGTTAGTCTCTAAGGTGCCACAAGTACTCCTTTTCTTTTTGCGAATACAGTCTAACACGGCTGCTACTCTGAAACCTGTCTTTATTCACATGAGTGGTCCCAATGTGAATAAAATTGTGCATGTTCTTAAGTCGCTGGAGGATCAGGGTCTAAATCTGGACCTTGCTGTGCAATTTTTAGTCACCTCAGTCTCTGCAAAGTTTGCCTTGCAAATTGTTTTCACAACATCTGAAACCTCCTAGAAACAAGGGATTTTAGAGAGCAGGAGAGCATTGTTGTCAAGGGGATATGGCCAGTCTTTTGTTAGGGCCCAGTCCAGCCCCTCTGAAGTCTGTTGCAAAACTCCTGGTTGACTTTAGTGGTGCAGGATCAGGCCCTTACCCAGGTGTTTAATGCAAGCACAGTTAAACAAACATATTTTGTATTTCAAACTTGGACAATTAAATTTTCACGAAAAATGTACATCATACCAGGTTTTCTTGGGATTTTAGAATCCTGTCTCCACAGTAAGAAAACCAACTGGCTTCTCTGAGAAGCTCTTTGGAAAGGGCTACAGTTAATTTGAGGAAAAAGCAAAGCTGAAATCCAGTTTTAAAAAATAGGAAAGTTTCAACATATTTAGAACAAGTACAGAGTGGATAGCTACTTACCCGCTGCCCAGTAACTGTTCATGGAAATCTAAACAAAGAATGTTTGTGGCTTTGGCTATAGACAACATGGCCTATCAAAGAGGATTGAGTTGCACTGATGATTGTTTTTGAGTAGAGATGCACTGAGAGGAAGAATGGTCAAGTGGTTTGAGCATGGACGAGGTGTTTCGTGGGTTGTCGTTGAATTGTTCGGCAAACCACTTATCCTCTCCGTGCCTTAGTTTCCTCATCTGCAAAAGAGAGCACTTTTTGCTTAATGGCGGTGGTCCAAGACTTAGTTAATGCTTATAAATTTCTTTCTCTCCTGAGATGAAAGAGACTGTATAATTGCTAAGTGTTTGAGACAGTAGCTTCTCTCTCTCTAGCTAGCTTTATGTCATAACCTAGATTATTTCCCCCCACTACACTAACTGTGCCAATACTAGAGCAATACAGCTGAAATTTTCCATGTGTGATTTGATGCTAGAGTAGAATTTTTTTTGGGCAAATCAGATGCAAATTGAACAAGGCATTTTTGAGAGATGAGAGTCTTAAAAACAAGGGGTTCCCCCTCCTCCCCCCTTTCCTGGAAGGTCTCCTAGTGTGGGTTTTGGCCTTGGTTTGTTGGCTGTAAAGGTGCCTTTGGCTGGTTTAGGAGAGTTTGGGCTAATAATTTAAACCGTGATTCTACAACAAAGCTGTCGGGGCAGACCCCTTCCCTGTTCTCTTCAATAGGTCTTGGTATACAAGATCTGCCCATGTGGCTCAGTTTGCAGGAATTTTCACAAACAGTATAATCTCTGCTCTGGGCGTATAGATGCAGGTTTTATAATTGCTCCCCCCCCCTTTCAAACCATCCCCCACCAAACCAAACCAAACAACTAAACCAGGTACATTGACATAGGTTTTATAATCCCAAAACTGAATAAATACAGTCTTTATAACCACAAAGTGGTTAAGTATTCATCAGGGCTTTTTTTTTTTTTATGGGCTGCATATGGCCCTAATGAAACCAGGAGCTGTGTTGTCAACACAGGTGCAGTTTGTTCTAAATAATATACCCATGCACAATCACAGTAAGATTGACTAAGCCAGTCAGATGCATTCTTAATTTTCAGTCACTGATGAAAAGAAACTGTGTGGTGTTTTAGGATATCATTGTCTTGCCTATAGTACAATTATAACTGTCAAAGACGTCCAGTTGTAACATGATTGTGTCCTATTGATGTTATTATGTGAATTGGTTTTGCCTGCGTAGACCAGACCAGATTGTTCATGTTAAGGGAACTCTGCTACATTCTTGTAGTTTTCCTAATGTGGCTATAATTGCAGTTTAGATAAGGCTTTTTGATTGCTTGGGTGACCTTATCTCTGACCCCCACATCATCCCCCACACCCAGCTGATCTGTGCTTTTCCATACTTCCAATTTTTTTTTAAACCGTAACCTTCTCTTTGAATTTCCTGGCTCCCTAACAGTTGCTTTTTTGTTTAAACTACAGCAGTTTTCTTTGAAGTTACTGATTTGTATTTCCAATCTTAACTGAAACTTAATGGCATCTTTTTTTTTTTATGTTGTATTTGAAAGTGCAGTCTTTTGAGTTACAAGAAGAAAAGCTATCCAGGGTTAGTAAAAGGTTGCCCTTCTTGTACAAGGAGAGATCTGGCTCACCAGTCAGAACTATGTACATGTCGAGCAGGATCACTTTAAAGCCTGTTTGGCACTAGATGTGGATGGATGGGAGTATTTTTCCTGAGTCACGCTAGCTTTTTGTTATTTGTCTTAGACTGCAACTAAAAATGAGCTTGGTGAGTCTCCTCATAGTCCCTGTTTGTCCCATTCACCTTCCACAATTGGGCACAGTTAAGCACAATTGGCAACCTCTGCTCGGTAAAAGCCCCAGGACAGGGCTGATGTGCTTTGGCACTGCTGTGTAGGAGACGCAAGGGCAGGACCGGATGGAGGTGCAGTGGGAGGATTGTGTGAAAAGCTTTCAGGCTGTAATAGAAGGAGGTTCCATAAGACAGGCTTGAGACATATTGGCACAGCTGCGTGGGAGAAATTCCCAAGGCACCTGCCTGCACCATGTGTGCTTTTATTCCCTCTCTTCACAGCACTAAACTCAATTTTTCCCCCCAGCGTTTTAAAAAAAAACTAAGTTACCTTCCCCCCTCTATCTTGCAGTAACAAAAAATACAGGTTGAGTGAAAGGGCCTTTAGATGTTGTGTGTTAGCAAATTGCTCGCAAAGCTACCAAGTATTGTCTTGTGAGTGACCAATCGGAGGAAGCATAGTCTGTAGTCAAATGGGACTTGGAGTCAGGAATTCTGGATTCCATTTTTGGCTCGCTGTATGACCTTGGGCAAATCATTTAACCTTCTCTGTGCCTCTCCTTCACTCTTCGTACATTGAGTAGCATACCTATGTCACAAGGGTGTTGTGATGATTAATTGAAAGAGCTTGGAGATCCTCTGATTACAGGAGCTGTATATCAAAAGTATTATTATGTATTTATTGATGTTTGTCTCTTCTTTTCCAGTTCGTTTTGGAGGTGGATAGCTACTCAAATTGCAGCGATTACGAGAGGTTAGTTATTCTTAACCATCCCGAATCTGATAGTGTTTCAGTGTGTGGCTCTATGCTGATTTCATATTATTGAGTCAATGCAAGTGATTTTTCTTCAATGATTGTGGTTTTTGGCCATTGCTTATGTAACCCAGGCCTGCTTGGTGTGGCTCTCTGTCCCCCTCTAATGGCAGCTTGACCAGCTAGAATTTGATGAGAATGCTACCTCTTTTAAAAAATACATTAAACATGATTTTTGAAAAACAACCACAGCACCAAACATTTGTATTATATTTTGTAAAACAGCCAACCTTCTCTCTTTGAGTTGGCCCTTCGTTTGGTCCCAAGTAAAAGACTGCCAGTGGATGTTTGATTTTATCATCACACCCCAGTCTGCGTGTTTGTCCCATTCCTCTGCTGTGTATTGTATTTTAGATTGTAAGCTCTTTGCCAATTATATGTTCGTGCTGCATCTAGCGCAGTGAGCCCCAACCTGGTTGGCCTTTAGACGCTACCAAAATATAAACGTTAAATAATAATAAATGTCTCCATATTGGTTTTCTAACCATGAATTTTCCAACAAAAATTGTGCCTGCTTAAAGATTGTTTGTCCTTCCTGTAGCTTTTTCTAAGTCAGCAGCTTTCGCAACAGATTAGAATGATCAGTTGCATTGATGCTTGTACAAACAGAAAAGCTATTGAAATAACACAAGTGACTAGTCTGGATCCTGGTCTCTTACCCAGTGTCAGACATGGTATTTCAACAGTGTGTGTCTGGCCACAAATGAACCCTGCTTTTGAAGGCTTTCTTGTTTCCCCTAGGAGCTAACACTAACTTCAGCTCTTGCTTTTTTCTCTCTTAGTGCTAAGAGCCCACTTTGGAGTCACTATGGAGGAGTCTTCCCCTACCACAAAGCCCCTGGAGTTGAACCTGCATTCTCATTTCATCCTTGGCTCTGTGTCTGAGGATAACTCAGAGGATGAGACGAGCTCCTTGGTGAAACTTGATCTGCTTGAGGAGAAAGAGAGGTCTCTGTCTCCTGTGTCTGTCTGTTCAGATTCCCTTTCGGATCCGGGACTGTCTAATGTTCAAGATGTCCTGGCTAGTCATATTAGGTATGTAAAAACCCTACTAATCAAATCCAGTCTGCGGGCTTTTCTCACCTTGTTCCTTTTAGTCCTAGAAAGACTTTGTCTAGTTACAATATTGTTGGCTTCCTTCTTGCCCAACTCAACTGAAATGTGAGCTGGAGCACAAGGAGTATGGGGCAAGGACGCTGTATCTTGTTGCTGTTGGAGGAAGAGCCTCATTTTCTCCCTCTTTGATAAGGCTTTTGAGGGGCGATATTTGGGGTGAATGAGTAAGACTGATAAAGTTCTGTGATGTACTAAAGCGTGGAGTCTCCAGGACATGGATCATGTCTGATGACAGTAACAGAGGAGATGCGATACTGGATCTATCAAGTCTGATATCTGGCTCTGGTGGTAGTCTAATGACTAGCCATATTTCAGAGGAAGGTAATAATGCACATGGCCAGTCATGTTTTTTTGTGCACTAGGATGGTTGTAGTGTGAGGAAGTGTTCCTGCAGTGACTGGCATATGTCCTGACTCTAGATTTGAGTATGCATAGCTTGGCTTGCATAGCTACAAAGGGTACCCTACAAAGGGTACTTTTGGGCCACAACATTACCCACTCCCTCCTTCTTTTCAAAACCCAGCTACCGTATTTGGCGCTATGTTCCGATGGCTTTCAAAGATGGGCCTTACAAGTTAAAACCCAGTTGTGCTTTCCTTTCTCACCAGTTCTGAGTGTTTCAGCAGCGGTGAGCGCATCTGCCAGTGTTTTGTTACAACATGCAATGCATGTTGTAACAGAAAAGATGCTGCCGGACTTAATGGCTCTTGGCATGTCATGGTGTCTTTGGCTGAGATTTTCAGAGCGGTCCAGAGGAGTTAGAAACAGATCTTCCAGTAATTTTAATAGAAGTTATGTTTTTAAATTCCCTAGATGGCTTTGACAATTTTGTGTATTCTTAGGAATAATGGTGGGGTTTCTTTTTTTCTTCTCCCTTTTCCCCCAAACACCTACAAGCTTCAGGTACCCACTGGTGATGATGCCCCAGTCAATCATGTTTGACTTTTGGATGGAGTAGTTAAGGCTCGTTTTCATTTTCTTTTAATCTCCGTCCATTGTGCTTGAAATCAAATTGCTTGCACAGTTGCTGTCAGGTGGAGTTTTATGTTTTGTCAGATGTATTCAGAGATTTTGTTACGGTGTCTGTTAAGCCCTTTTGAATTTCTTAGCCAAGAGGCAGTGAAATCACAGACAAGTTCTAAAATCTTAGTGCAAATCTGGAGGAAATTACCTTTCCAATGACCTTCAGCTCTAATAGCAGCACAAAAGGTTTTCAGTAGAAAAGAGAACATGGCCCTCAGACGTCGTATATTGTTAGTCCTGAGGAAACACCATTTATGTGGTGAGAAGCCCTGGAAAGATGCAAGAGGGACAAAATCAAAGTTCTGTCCACTCCTATGCCATTAATTGGCAACAAAGATCCTTAATGCAATAGGTACTCAACCTTGAGCTTTTCTTTCATAATTTGCTTGCTTTGATACTCTCTTTAGAGGTCATTTGATATGCAATCAGGTTGAGAGATTTGCCAGTTCAAACAAACAAAGAAACACAAAAGTCTTGGCCCGAGGCTACCTTTAGATTAATTAAAACTAATTGGAGTTTTCATCTTGCCTTTCATCTGAGGATCTTAAAGTTTTACGGATGGGGAAATTGAGGCAAGGCATCATAGGATCATAGAAATGTAGTGCTGGAAGGGATGTTGAGGAAATTATCAAGTCAAGCCCAGTGCCCTGTGGCAGGACCAGGTAAACCATCCTGGACCATCCCTGACAGGTGTTTGTCCAACTTGATTGTAAAAGCTTCCGGTGATGGGGATGCTACCACCTCCACTGGGGGCTTATTGCAGAGCTTAACTACCCTTATAGTTAGAAAGTTTTTCTTAATATCTGACTTAAATCTCTCTTGGTGCAGATTAAGCCCATTACTTCTTGTCCTACCTGCGGTGGGCATGGGGAACAATTGATCATCCTCCTCTTGATAGCCGCTCTTAACGTATTGGAAGACTGTTGTCGGGTCACCCCTCAGTCGTCTTTTCTCAAGACTAAACAGACCAATTTTCGTCAACCTTTCTTCACAGGTCAGGTTTTCTAAACCTTTTATCATTTTTGTGGCTCTCCTCTGGACTCTCTCCTGTTTGTCCACATCTTTCCTAAAGTGTGGTGCCCAGAATTGGATACAGTAATCAAGCAGGGGCCTTACTAGTGCCAAATAGAGTGGGACAGTTACCTCCTGTGTCTTACATATAGTACTCCTGTTAATACACACCAGAATCAGATTAGCCTTTTTTGCAGCTGCCTCATGTTGATGACTCGACTCGTATTCGATTTGTGATCCACTATAACCCCCAGCTCCTTTTCCGCAGTACTACCGCCTAGACAGTTCTTCCCCATTTTGTAGTTGTGCATTTGATTTTTTCCTTTCTAAGTGAAGTACTTTGAACTTGTCTTTATTGAATTTCATCTTGTTGAACTCGGATCAATTATCCAATTTGTAAAGGACATTTTGAATTTTAAACTTGCCCTCCAAAGTGTTTGCAACCCCTCCTGGCTTGGTGTCATCTGCAAATTCTATAAGCATACTCTACTCCATTATCCAAGTCATTAATGAAAATATTGAATAGTACCAGACCCAGGACTGATGCCTGCGGGACACCACTAGGTATGCCCTTTCAATTTGACACAGACCATTGGTAACTATTCTTTGAATACAGTCTTTCAATCAGTTGTGCACCCACTTTGCAGTAGTTTCATCTAGCCCACATTTTCCTAGTTTGCTTTTGAGACTGTCACGCAGAATTGTGTCCAGAGCCTTACTAAAATCAAGGTGTGTCACGTCTACTGTTTCCCCTTATCTGCTAGGTCAGTAATCCTATCAAAGAAGGAAATGAAGTTGTTTTGGTGAGGTTTGTTCTTGACTATTCCATGCTGACTATTCCTTATAACCATATTATCCTCCAGGTGCTTACAAATAGATTGTTTAATAATTTGCTCCAGTATCTTTTCAGGTATTGATGATAAGGAAGTTAAGCAATTTGCCTGGAGATGCACAGCGAATCAGTGGCAGTGCTAAGGAATGGAACCTAGATATCTGACTCCCAGTTTCCTTTTGGTATCTACTAGATAACTCTGTCACCTACTGTAACAAGACAAAGATAAGTTAGTAGAGGGAGTAAGTTTGAGGTCATAGGTTGTGGCTTTTGGTCACTTCATGAGATGCCGCAGTCTTCTGCAAGATTGCCTGGAGTACTAGTTCTGTTGCTCTGCACTGCCAGATGGAGAACTCCAGTTTGATTTCCAGTCTAGGTCACTGAGAGAAACTGGCTTTACTGCAGAGAAATCCCACTCAGGGGGCCCATTCAGTAGAGATTTGTCTAGCTAAAACATGGAACTGAGTGTGTCAGAAGGGAGTACTGTCCCGATTCAGCGCAATAGTGGTGACTGCAAAATGGGATGCTTTTGAATTTGGAGTGAAGTTAAAAACTAGGGGAAGTAATTCTTGATGGATTTTGTGGACTTTGAAAGAAAGAGGAATCAAACATACCACTCTACCCATGTTAAATTGCCAATCCCCTGAGCCACAAAGATTGAGTTCCGATTTAATCAGATATTTAATGGGGAGTATGACAGAGGTGTATAAAATCAAGAATGGCATGGAAAAAGTGATAGGGTGAATAACATTTCTCTTTCTCACAGTACAAAAACCAAAGATCATCCAATTAAATGTATAGGCAGCAGGTTTAATATAAATAAGCAGAAGTACTTTTCCACACAATACACAATTGAACTGTGGAGCGCATTGCTATGGGATGTTGTGATGGCCAAAAGTGTAACTGGGTTAAAAAACAAACTAGATATGAGGATAGGTCCATCAGTTATTAGCCAAGATGGTCACCTCATGCTTGGGGCGACCCTGAACCTCTGGCTGCTGGACATCAGGAGGGGAAGATGGGTGGATCTCCCTGTACACTCTCTCTGAAGCTCTGGTACTGGCCACTGTTGGAGACTGGTACTGGGCTAGATGGACCATTGGCAGTTCTTATGTTCTTAATTCACAGCTTGTTGCTGGGCTAATGAAGTGGAGCATGTGATCATTGAGATTAAGAGGCCGGTGTGATGTCCACCCTGCGCTCTTAGCTGAAAAACAGTACTGTTTTACAGAGGAAGGCAGCGAGGGATTTTTGTCTACGGATCTGGGCTTTTTGAACTTCAGTAACTTGGAGATTCAGAAAGAATAAACAAACAGTTAATCCTCCTCCCCTTCACTTTCTCCTCCGGCTCAAACACCATGTCACCGCTCTGTGGAGATAAGTTGTTATGCAATTCTGGGTGACTGTGTTATATAGCACCAAGGTTGGAGTTGTGATCATGTACGCCCTATTGACCTGGTGTGGTTTCATCAGGCTTGCCATGTCACCTCAAGCAGAGTTTCACAATGTGAAAATTCAGCCAATGCAATGAAACACCGCTGAGAAAATCACCTCATTAAGATTACTTCACTGTTTGGATTACTCCTCTTTAGTCCTCAAATAACACTCCATTAAACTGTCCTCATCTTCCTGTTTTATAGATTGGGAAAACCCATGCAAAGAGGGGTCAAGTGATCTGTGTGATCTCACACAGCATGTTAGTTGTAGAGTCTATGATAGAACTGGACCTCCTAGCTCCCAGGCTCCTTATCCTACCCACTAGCCAACACCACATCTGTATATTAGAAAATGTTTTTATATTATCTGAGATCCTATCAGATGATTGGGTGTAATCCATAAATCAGGAGCTGGTAGTGGTTATTCAGTATGCCAGGTCACATTTCTGTATTTCAGTATCTAGAATGAGTATGTATTGTGTTATTCCACCTTATCTATGTTGATTTCAAACTTGTTAGTCTCTGCTCATAGACACAATGAGATAATCAAATTCTGTTTTGGTGAACAGAAGAGAATAGAACATTGGAATTGACAGAAAACTCCACTTAGTAGGTGCTATGATGTTGGTAAAGAAACCCTTGCTGAGACCAGATGTGCAAAGTAAACTCCCATTCCATCTAGAAATCCATGTGGCCTTCTAGTTGTGCCAGTTGGTCATCAGTTGACTGATTTGAAAAACTATGATCCAATTCACATGCTTTCAGCTGGCATGTGACACATCTTGCTCTGTTTAGCAGGAAAAATGCCCACTGAAAAGCAAGTAGACAGATCAGAATATTGTTATAAAGCTGTGCCTGCCTGTACACTACTGAAAATTGCTATGTTGTACTGTTCCACCTTGTAAAAGGGGCACTGTCAACAGAAATAATGTGTTTAAAAATAATTCCTTAACCCCCCTATGTTATAAAAGCATCTTACATTAAGACTAAATATCTTTAAAAAATACTTTCATTTGTACTGTCTGTATACTTTGCAGTTTACATGACTTGGACAGTAAAACTTGACCTGTGTTTTTGTTTCTTGTCAGTTTCAGTTTCTCATGCACTAGCACAACATTGTGTCTTTGGAGTTCACTGATTTCTTCTGATTGAAGACAGCATTCTTGTCCTGGTATGCTGTGTAGAATTGCAGGGAGCTGTTAAACAGCTGCTGTGTTCTATCCAGTGTTTCAATAATGGTTAAAATAACTCCTGAATGCACGAACTTGGAAAGCATATTTACTTAATCACATTATGACATTCTTTTGTCTCAATGTGATTAAGTAAATATTTAATAAATTGTTGACTTTTACTAACGTTTTCAAGATGGCATCTTGTATAAAACCCATATGATGAAGTGAGCTGTAGCTCACGAAAGCTTATGCTCTAATAAATTTGTTAGTCTCTAAGGTGCCACAAGTACTCCTTTTCTTTTTGCGAATACAGACTAACACGGCTGCTACTCTGAAACCTATTAAAATCAAGGAAATTCTGCACACTTTTTTCTGTTTACACCTTTAGGCCCAAATATAGTAAGTTTCTGTGCAGGTGCAGTGTTGTTCTTATGAAGAATCGCTTGCAGAATTGGATCTTTACCTGTGAGTGTAACTCCATTAAGTCACTGGAATTAATTCCACAGAGAATTTAGCCCTTTCTGCCTCCTCATGAGAAAACTTCAGTAGACAAACTTTAACCAGGTGAGTAGTCCACTGAATTACTTAGACTCATTGAGCAGTGATTCACATGTTGAAGTCTTCTCAGAATGAGGCCCTAATTTTGGTACTGAGAGGGATGTCTTGAGCACTCTAGACTGGGTAGCCAGATGAGATGCCGGATCTGACATTGAACTTCGCATGATAGCACAGAGCACTAACCAAACCCTGATCTATTTTTGTGTTTTTATTTTAAGTTAAACAAGTAGGTTTGGTGCTGCAAAATTTTAGGCACCTGTGCAACCTTATGCACATTAACAGTTCCATTGTAATCGATGGTATATCTCAGGCCTGGTGTACAGTGGGGGGCAGAATCGATCTAAGTTAAGCAACTTCAGCTATGTGAATAACGTAGCTGAAGTCGACGTACTTAGATCTACTCACCGCGGTGTTTTCGCTGTGGTGAGTCGACTGCTGCCGCTCCCCCATTGACTCTGCTTGCGCCTCTCGTGGCGGTGTAGTACAGGAGTCAGAGGGAGAGCACTCGGAGTTCGATTTATTGCGTCTAGACTAGATGCAATAAATCGACCCCCGCTGGATTGATCGCTGCCCGCCGATGCGGCGGGTAGTATAGACATACCTCAGATGCATACTTAAGTTTAGGAACAATCAGGCCTTGCTCTGGAATTTCCAAGCCATGCACTGTTGCATAGGAAATTTTTCTTTGCTGATCTGATTTCTCCCCTTCCAGCTCCCCTCCCTATTTCCAGCCATTTGGCCACTACTTGAATTGAAGGCTCCTCCCTTAATTTGCTCTCTGTGCCACCAGTTGCCATGGTACTGCTGAGGCCTGTTTGAGGAGACTTGCATCAGAGCTTGCATCTCCCAGACAGAAGGCCATTAATGAAGTGAAATTCTGTGCGGCTTGCTGAGGGCAGCAGGGTTGTTTTCCCCCCTCCCCCCGTTTCCCCCCCTTGCCTTCTTTGCCATAGGTCGACAACTGTCAGTTCAGCAGATAGATAGAGGAGGGTAATGCATATCCCTGATAGACGTTTCTGCAAGTTGCTGAAATAAAACTGTATCTTAAAGGAAGCATTGCCAAAACAAATAATTTCTGTGAATCTCTTCTCCCTCCCAATCTCTAGCCTTCACCATTGATGCTGTTTTCTTGTCCTTTGCGCTTCTTAGTCTAGACAGTGAAACTAGCATAGCCAATTCACTTTGTTTGCACTCCGTTTTGTTTTCTGTTTCTCAAACACCATTGTAATATTGCAGAGCCTGAGTTTGCAACTGTCATAAATATAAAGGGAAGGGTAAACACCTTTAAAATCCCTCCTGGCCGGAGGAAAAACACTTTCACTTGTAAAGGGTTAAGAAGCTAGAATAACCTTGCTGGCACCTGACCAAAATGACCAATGAGGAGACAAGATACTTTCAAAATCTGGGGGAGGGAGAAAAAAAATCTGTCTGTGTGTGTGATGCATTTGCCAGGAACAGAAAGGAATGGAGTCTTAGAACTTAGTAAGTATCTAGCTAGAGATGCGTTAGATTCTGTTTGTTTAAATGGCTGAGAAAATAAGCTGTGCTGAATGGAATGGATATTTTTGTAACTTAAGGTTTTGCCTAGAGGGATTCTCTGTGTTTTGAATCTAATTACCCTGTAAGGTATTTACCATCCTGATTTTACAGAGGTGATTCTTTTTCTTTTATTAAGAACCTGATTGCTTTTTTCATTGTTCTTAAGATCCAAGGGTTTGGGTCTCTGTTCACCTATGTAAATTGGTGAGGATTTTTATCAAGCCTTCCTCAGGAAAGGGGTGTAGGGTTTGGGGAGGATTTTGGGGGGAAAGACATTTCCAAGCAGGCTCTTTCCTGGTTAAATATCTGTTAGACGCTCGGTGGTGCCAGCAATAAAGTCCAAGGGGAAAAAGGAACATAGTTTGTACCTTGGGGAAGTTTAACCTAAGCTGGTAAAAATAAGCTTAGGAGGATTTCATGCAGGTCCCCACATCTGTACTCTAGAGTTCAGAGTGGGGAAGGAACCTTGACATGGTGGCAGAGCGGTGGGATTAACTTGAAATCATTTTGAGATCAATTTGAGGTGTTTTTTTTTTTGTTTTTGTTTTTTTTTTGAACCAGAAGCACAGATTTTAAAAGGAATTTTTTTTTTTCCTTTGGGCTGCTGGAAAGCAGGTTTTAAGCTGAAAGCAGTTAGAATTTTTTTTTTTTTATCTGCTTGGGGACCAGAGCAGAGACAAAAGGGGATTGTCTTTTGTGAGCTGGAGTTTTCTCTACCTAAAGGCAGGGTAGTTAACCTCCTGCAGGGAAATTCAAAAGTCTTCACAGACCTGAAGTTGTTTTTTACCTAAGAGCAGCTAGAGGGGTTTTCTGTCTATTTGCCTGGAGATAAAGCTGTTTACCCTTCCCTTTATATTTATGACAGCATCGCTACCAAGAGATGTTGAAGTTGCCTTGAAAATTGCATTAAATTGAAAATGCTCTAGTCATTAACTAGTATAAAGTTTTTTTTATTATTATTTTTAAAAAAGCCCCAAAATCTAAATTTTGGGTCTAAATTAATTGCTTGATGCAATACCTACTAAAATGAATGGAAAGGTCTCCTACTGAATTTGGATACGGCCCTATGCCCATTTAAAAAGGGGATGGTTTTGTAACTGCTTTAGGTTATACTGGTGACATGTAAACTCTTTATTTCTTCCTTTTCTCAAACTGTCAAGCAGCTCTTCTAAAATCCATCCTGCTATTCCACCCCTCAATAAAATAAATAAGAGAAGGTGATCTGCAAATCAAATTGAAAAGTGTTTGTACCTCCATCCTGCTCTTTTTGAGATGTACGAAGAGGAATGCTGCTTTTTCCGCCCTTCAATGTCTTTTTTTATCCTTTCCTCCCGTGCTTTTGCATTAGAAGCACTAAGTCCAGAGTCCCTTTTTGTTGGAAGATTTTGATGATATACTCAGGATGGTACTGCGATTCCACAGTGATGAGTGATGTACATATACACAAAGATGATCTTTCTAATTAAAAGGATAAAGTATATTTTGCAATTTCATAAAACCTTCTATCTAAGAATTTTAGGGCCCACTGCTGAGGTCTACTAAATGCCCTCCGTTCCCATTATAGTTAGGAGGCACTCAGCACCTCAAAAGATTGGGCCTACTAAGTGCTTTTTAGACATTTCAAGGTCCAATCCAAGGCACACTGAAATCAGTGGAAGGTCCCCTACTGACTTCAATGGGCATTGGCTCAGGCCCTAAGTGAATTAAGTCCTGCAATACATCTGGGAAATAGGGAAATATCAATGTTCCTATTTTATGGAGAGGAAAGCTGAGGCACAAGGAAGTGTAGGAGCTTGCTGTGCTGGGAAATAACCCAGATCTTCTGACTTCTAAAACCGTGTTTTTGATTACAAGGCCATCTTTCTTGAAGCAAAACCTTTTGGGTAGGAAATTTTGGGAGAAACGTTCAAAGCTGTTTACTGTAAAAAGCACAAATATTTCCTCCCAATTCCCCCATTTCACCTTTACACCTTTGTGACAAGGAGCACTAGATGTCATCCCTTGTGGAGCTCTTCAGTGCTGCTGCAAACTCAACTGTATAGGGGATCAATTTTTTTTTATCTTAAATACTCTTGTCTCTGCAGTGTAACTTGACTTGAAAACTAAGTGACTGATATTACAGGAACTTGCAGAATTACATGGAGGATCACATTAAAAAAAAAAAGACACCTTTTGGTAAGAGCTGATCCCAGGTGGTGTATTAAGTTTCGATTATGGGGCTCAAGATTTGTATTTAATGGCAGATTTAAAACTAGAGTTTGAGCCTGATGGCACCAAAATTTTGTGGAGTTTCTCCCAGAAAATGGCAGAAATGTCACTAGTTTAGTTGCTCTTGCTAGATTTGGAGGACATCTTGGCACTGAAGTAGAATAGCCCCTTCCTGCTTTGGATCCAACACTGAACCAAAACCAGAGTGGAAAATATGAATTCACGGATTTGAATCTAATCCTCGCCTCATCCCCTTTCCTGAAATTCAAAAGCAATCCAATTCAGGGTTTTGGTGTTGTCATCTGTAGACCAGATTCTATTACCTTCACTGCTGTACTATCGTTACTCTGGCATTGAAATTGGTGGGACTACTCTTGGAGTAAGATACTAATAGTGAGAGAAGGGGTGTCAGAAACGTGGTTTTTGTTGCAATGCAAAATCTTAGCGAGTCCCAGCTCTCTCTCTCTACTTGGAATCTGACTTTAACATCCTCACTTGAAACTACTGTGCCAACTTCATACAGAATATAACTCTATTGGCTTCATTGGAATCATATCAGGACTTAATCTGGTTTGTTCCTTATGCAGTGCAATTGCAATGCAATTCCTTTGTACAGTAGGCCTGCTGGGAGGACAGGTAGTAAGAAAAGAATGCGTAAGACAAGGTTCCTGTGCTGACGGGTTCACAGTCTAACTTGGACAATGTAATATACAGGTCAGTTGTACAAATGCAGGATGCATGATCACTGTGGAGAGCTAAGCGAGAAGGATTGGCAGATGAAATGGATTTTGAGGGGAGATTTGGCGAAGGAGAGGGAAGGCATTTGACATATGGAGGAACTGGGAGGCTGCTCCAAGTGAAAAGGAGGTATAGAAGAAGATGCAAAGCACCTTGCGGGGGGGAAAAGAAAGACAAAAGGAATGATTGAAAGATGGTATGGAGGGACATGTGGAGTGAAAGGTTCTGGATCAATAGTGCATAGGAACTGCCCATTGGAATCTGCGAAAAGAGTCTCCTGGAGTTCAATGAGCCTGTCGTGCACTAAGAAAGCAAATCTGTTGCCCCCATAATTATAGCAGAGATGCCGACTTGAAAATTTCAGGGCACAGTAGTAATTTCGGTGATCACATATTCCGGTGGTGGCCAACTGTGAAATACACGTTACAGAATAATAATTAAGAGACTGGATTTATGATTTACAAAAAGAAAATGAGAAATGTCACAATGCTGATGACTCGGCAGCTGTTGCAACCAAAGCACCCAGGACAGGAAAAAGGAATCTTGTTTTGGAGGCATGAAATCACTCAGCCCTTGGGCTAGGCTGGATCCTGTGGTTTTTGGTTCCAGAATAATTATTGTGGGCGACAGTCTCCCCTCGATCCATGCTCAGAATTCACATGGATATCAGTGTGGGGAACATCCCGAGCAATAAAGGGGATGACGTATGCTTTATCGCAGTGTTTCTCAACCTTTCTAGACTACTGCTGCACCCCTTGAAGGATTCTGATTTGTCTGGCATACCCCAAGTTTCACCTCACTTAAAAACTAGTTGCTTACAAAATCAGACATAAAAATATAAAAGCGTCACAGCTTGCTTCCCTGTTTTGTCTGTATGAAATTTTAGTTTGTGCTGACTTTGCTAGTGCTTTTTATGTAGCCTGTTGTAAAACTAGGCAAATATCTAGCTGAGTTGACATACCCCTTGGAAGATCTCTGAGTACCCCCAGGGCTATGTGTACCTCTGGTTGAGAACTACTGCTGTATCGTGCCCAGTCTTTAATGACTTAAGGTCCGTAAGCATTGGCCTTTCAAGCAAACAGATCTGAGACCACTGATGTCATTTTGTTGAAACCTGTAGGATGAAATATGACATGTAACCCTTGAAGGGTTCAGAAATGGAACTGCGTTTGGTTAAGTCCAGTCGGTTGTCTTCCCTGATATCCTTCCTACTTCTTACCCAAAGCATATTCAGCCATTCCGCTATGTCTAAAATAGCCCTCCACAGCTACTTCGTTTTCTAAATTGCATGGGTGCACGCTTGCTTTGTCTGTGTGTCTCCATAAAATAGCTTGCAAGAGCAGCTCTGAAACTGGAGTAGGTCATAATATGGTTGCTTTAGCTACGCTTAAAGCTTCCCATTCAGATTGAATACATCTGTAAATCAGCGTGAGTAAAAAACAAAACAAAAAAAAATAACATTGCATTCGTGATCAGAGCGGCCTCTCCACACCTTTGCAGGCCTAGTGTGCAAAATAATCCTTTCAGGGTGGGTGGGCGGGTGGGTGTGTGTGCGCGTGTGCTGCCGTCTGCTTAAGACTGCATTGCAAACAAGCCAGCTAATGCATCACTGCCTCTAGAATAAACTGCTACGTCACTGATAGGCATGTTACAGTGCTGGGATCAATGCAGGCTCCTAGTTGGAATGTGCATCAGGTACGTGTCTAAAATGGATGCTCTCCATTTGTCAGAGATCTGAATGGGAGACAACAGCATAGGTTTGTCTTTTTGTCTAACAATGGGCCTGGTGCCAAAGAGAGGATGAATTTCTTGTGTTTACTGTAATTAGGGTTACATGGACAGTGTCTGTGTAGTTAGATGCTCAGGAAATAACTTTTGCAGTGTGTGCGTTGTTTGGGGTGGGTGGCGGGGAGTATTATATCAGAATGGTACTATCCTTGTGCAGAATGTCTCTTAAGGATGTGTTGCACCAAAGTCATATGCACTGATTTGGTAGCATGCCTCACAGTGAATTCAGCTGCTAGCAGACGTGATTCATGTTTTTAGCCAATGTTGTGGTTGCTCTAGGCTTGATATAATTGTAACTGAGGCGGTAGATTTATTCTTCCGTGGCTCCCAAATTTGGAGACTGAGTGGGTTTGGGGTGTGGGGGGCTCGAACATTAGGCAGACATTGTCATCTGCCTGATGGGTGGAAGGGGGAGCTAGAAGCCCTGGGAGCACCAGCTCTGCTGTAACCCTCCTGGCAGGCTGCCAAGGACCTGGGAGCTTGGGCAGTCCATGTGATGGGCTGCCCTGGAGTTGCGGACCCCTCTTCCCCAACAGCCCACTAAAGAGGAGCTGGGAAGTCCATTGAAATTCGACTATTTCTATGCAATATTTCAATATTGGCAAATTCCTATGGGAAAAATGTGTTGTGGCGATTTTTCTGACTAGCTCTATAGTTCTGATACATTTTGTAGTGGGGCCCTGCCTCCAAAGATCCCTAGCACTCAGTGAATGTAAGCAAAGGCTATCAGTGGAAGTGATGCATTTAGTTGTTGGGTGAACATGCCAGTTGCTTCATTAGCCATGAAGTGATTAACCAGAGCTGTGCCCTAGATGAAGTATTGAATCTGTTGTGCCAATGCTTATTAATGCTGGGATGAAAGGGTGGTTTCAAAATAGTAGGTGTTAATCTCAGGGTGGGTAGGCAAAGCAGTTTGGGTTCCTGGGATCCCAGGTTCCCCATCTCAACAGCATGTGGTTTGGTTGAGAGCAGCTTCCTAATTAAAATTAAAATTGGGAGAGTAAGGCAGCCTGGAGAAATTCTATGAGCAGAGCCTGTAGCCTGAAGGAATCTTGCCACTGATGAAGGAACTGACAGCAGCAGCCCCTCAGGACTTGCTTCTTCTCTTCCTTCTCTCTCATGTCAGGAAGGGACAGTACCAGTCATGTTCCCGCACAACCAGCATCTGAGCACTCCCCCCAACGTTCGGGTGTCAGAATCCAGAACACAGCCAAATTCCATGGCTTTTGAACAAAGGATCAAACCAAATCTCTAGGGCTGATCACCCCAAATTGTGTGTATGTGTTGGGGGCTGACATCCAGATGCAAATTTTTGCAGCTCAGACCCTTCCACTAAGTCTTTCACCCCCATTGTTCTCTAGTCAGAAGAGATTCCCTTGCACTGCAGCTACTCTGTCTGCTTCCTTCTCTGCAGCCACAAGGTGTCATTGTGTCCTTCCAGCTTTCTACTGATAAAGCTCAGTGAAAGTGGATCCACACAGGACTTTTTGCCTGAACATTATCAGACATGGCAGCTTTTCCCCTTCTCCCTCACCATGTGCCCCTACTCCTAGTTCCTCTCTTTGTCTCAATGCACTGGCTTACCTCTTCATTGCTCTGGCACCCTGTTGACCTGCTTTAGGTTTCTGCAGACACCATGTTAAGAGCTGTAAAGGCCAAGTAACTCTACTGGTTGCTGTCGGTGCGTCCTTATTGAAATGATCTTTGGATGATTCTATAGTTTCCCTCCCGTCGCTCGTGCTGGCAGACCCTCTGCAGGCTGGGATCCAGGCTGTACTAGTTTAAACTATGTGATAACTGGAGATGGGTCCCCGTACTTTTCAGGATTTGAAAACAGAATCCGATTTCTGCATCTAGTTCTGATCTCACAGTGAGCAGGATGTTGTTCCACCTTTTGCTACATACACTTGCACTTCTTACGGTTTTTGTGCTCAGAGGTCCCCAGTGTACCTTTTTGTGTGTGCTTGATGCTCATTTTATGTCTATCTTAGGTACTTACAGGGCTCTCGTTACCATAGTATCTGAGAACCTCACAATCTTTCATTTATTTATCCTCACAGTACCCTTAGGAGCTAGATAAGTATCATTATCCCCATCTTGTAGATGGGGAACTGAGGCACAGAAAGACTAAGTGACTTGCCGAAGGTGTCGCAGCCAGCCAGTGGCATGGCAGGGAATTGAGTTGAAGTCTCCTGGGTTCCAGGCTAGTGCACTGGACCATCCCTGGTCCTGGTCTAATCCACACCATCATTCCCTGTGTGACCGGAGAAGCTTCACATCTGATTCTCCTCTATTTAACCATGGACACATGTTCTGTGTCATCTGCCCAGCATGGTGACTTTATTTTCAACCTGATCTAGATAGCAATCCTTTTAGCTTGATAGAATTCTCTGGGATTATTGGCTCAGAAAGGAACACCTCAGTGGTGCCCCCCCACCCATAGCACCTATGCAGCTTCTGAGCAAGTGCTTGCTGACCCACTGGCCAGTATCCATGTATCCACCAAGGCATTGTCTCTGGGTGTGTTTGACATATATTCCTGACAAACAGGAAACTGTGGAATCTAAAGTGTCTCCTAAAGTGACCTCACTCTGTGAGCAGAGAATGATCATTGCAATGAAAAGCCATTTTGCAGCATGAAAACTGCAGCAGCAATGCTGTCTCTTAAACCCAATTACATAACCTGTAGATCTTTTCTTTCTCCTCCCCGATCAACTCTCTTCTCTCAAATGCAGATCAGGGAAAGCTGCTGTCCCAGCTGAGTATACGCACCATGTGTCACAGGGATAGAGAGAGAGAGTGGCTGAGACTGAAGAGGGTGGGGAAGTGAGAGACCAAGGTTAAAAATCTGAGGCAATCAGGGAAGTGCTGCTGTTCAAATCTAGTTCCAAGAGGGACCATACCAATTCAAAGGAGGCACTTTGTGCCTTTCTCTTCCAGCAACTACTGTAAACGAGTCATAGACAAAATCAAAATCTGGAAGTCCCTCTAGCAGACCATCATGGAGGGTTCTACAGAGGCAACTCAAGAGGTCAAGTACCACATGCTCCAAAGGTAAGAACTGCTCCAGCTTTACTGGGGTGGTCAGACATTACAAATTACATCTTCACAGCACTGAGCGGGTTAGAGACTTTGCTCTGGAAAATCAATACTGGATCCTTTAATATTTTTCAGTGGTGATTTGATCCTCCTTGGAATTTTTAATTGGTAGGAGGCGTTTGGGGATGCAGTTTTTGCAAAAGAGGCTTTCTTGTGTCATAGCAAGAAAGTAAATATGCTCAAAGAGTGACAGGGACAGATCTTCTTTGAATTGCTGCAGAACTTTCAGTTCAGCTTCCAAAACTGCAACAGCAAATTTTCAAGATACAATCAAATGCTGCAGCTGTGTTCAAAGTGACTTGCTGCCATTCCTTGCCAAGTAACTTAGACTGTAAGTGTCTACAGCTGGACTGGCTGCTGTTTTTGCACAGGATAATTCCTGCTTTGTTTGGTGCTCTTTCACATTAGGCAATACTCCCCCTCTACCAACAACCCTCCCGAAAAAGTAAAAGCTTCTTTCTTCTTCCCCGAGTTGATGCATACTCTCAATTATTAGTACTTAGAGTCTGTGTATCAGTATGCTGCCTATTACTAAATAAACTCTGAGCTATACTTGCAAGCAGTTTGTTTTATTCTGAATATCTAAGCCCTGGTCTTGCAAACATTTGTGTGGGGGAGAATCTGTGCTCTTGAGTACTCATTTGAAGTTAGTGGGACTAACACTCACATGCATAAGAGTTTTCAGGAGTGGACCCCAAATTTGTACTTTGTCCCTTAGTTCTCCTGTTGTTGATTTGCCGGTTTCCAGTGACCATGTAATCAAGCGTGACCTCTTCAGTCCTAGGTTCCTGTGCAATGTATATACTAGGATGTAGTGCAAGTTCTGCTTCTCCATTGCTGTACTCTAATTTACTAACTGTTTTTGAGATATATATGGCTTAATAGAGTTCCAGTCCACCTACATCTCTTCTCCCTTTCTGTGCTGCTTGCCCTGGTTCTTCTTAGGCCTGGTCTGCTCCTGAAACTTAGGTTGACCTAGCAACATCGCTCAGGGCTGTGAGAAATTTCTTGCCTTGTGTGATGTAGTTCAATCAACCTTACTCTCATTGTAATCGCAGCTCGGTCGATGGAAGGATTATTCCATTTACCTCGGTGCCAACTCATGGAGAGGTGGATTTACTACAATTTGGTGCCTAATTCTCTTAGGTTTAGGACTGGGCTTTTCAGAGGGGCCTGTCTCTTATCTGCCTCCTTTGACTCTTCCTATTCTTGGCTTCATGCCTCCTTCCATGTCTCCCGCCCATTGCTTGGAACAACTTCCCACTTCTCAGGATTAGTATAAAAAACAACTTGGCTTGTGAAACCTTCTTTTGTGGATCTCTTCACCAGCAAGGCCTCTGTCTCCCCTTGCAATGAAAATTTCCCCCATGTGTCAGAAAATGGCTCACACTGCAGATTTTGGCTCTGAATTTCAAACACCATCAATGCTTTTGTTGTTGTTTGTGTTATGGTAGTAAGAGCAGTCTTGACGGAAGTCAGGGCCCTGTTGAGCTAGAAGCTGTGCATACACATAATAAGGGACAAATCCCTGCTTCAGAGATCCTGTAGCCCAAATAGAGAACATGCTCAAAAAGGGGAGGAGAAAGGGAAATTATTTATTTGGATTATTGTAGTGCCTAGGAGCTGCGGTCATGGACCAGGACCCCGTTGTGCTAGGTGCTGTACAAACAAAGAACAAAAAGAGAGCCCCCGCAACTGCATTTTACATACAATGTATTGAAGTGCAGAGGGATTCTGACTTGCGTAAGGTCACACTAGGAACTGAAGCCAGATTTTGAGAGTGCCAGTCTGGTTTCTTGGTTGAAACACTATTCTTCCCCCTGAATACAGCTCATGATTG
Source organism: Dermochelys coriacea (assembly GCF_009764565.3). Classification (NCBI taxonomy): domain Eukaryota; kingdom Metazoa; phylum Chordata; order Testudines; family Dermochelyidae; genus Dermochelys; species Dermochelys coriacea. The sequence goes on along the minus strand of NC_050084.1, from coordinate 7,965,589 downwards.
CATGTATCTGGGTTCTTGTTTTGGTTCTGGTTCATATCCCTGAATGTGTGGTATGTTTGAGCTAGACTGAGACCGTGTCTCCTTGCATAGTCTGTAAAGGATAGTGTACTTTATGTAAATGATACATAATAATAATAATTAATAATTAATAATAGAAAAGGCTTCTGTGAGAAATGTCCCTGTTTTGTGATATCTACCTGGCCCCGCAGGTAACTACAAACTAGTTCTAGCTGCTGTTCATGCAGGACTTTATTAACATTTCACCCTTAAACTATTTATCTGAGACGCTTTAAACCTTTGCTTGTTGAAATTGGGATTTGTGGTTATAATTCGTGGCTTGTTAAGTAAGGTTAATGCTAGACAGGCTGCCATAGGCTGGATTGGTCTTCTGTACTGCTCAGGCACCCCAAACTTGCTAGCTGTGTTTATCATTGTTTATTTCCTTACTGGCCTTGATTTTTCTGGCAAGTTCCATTATTAAATGGTCCTCTTGTCTGCCCCCTTCCCTCTCTCCTCCCCAGAGGAGTTGCTCAATGCCACCAACTCTTCAGTAACCAGCCTAAGTCAGGGGTTCCCAAGCTGTGTACCATGGCCAAAGGGAAGGCCACAGAGCATGTGCTGGTGGTGTGTTTGTGTGTGTGTGTGTGTGTGTGTGTGTGTGTGTGGCTGGCTGGCTGGCTGGCTGGCCATCCTCCTGGTTTCCAGCTACTAAAGGCCAAAAGTACATGAGGTGGTGGAAAGGATCGCATAATAGTGAACGGGAAGGGAGGTGTCCACCAGGCAATGTGGCGACACTGTGAAAAAACTTTAAATCTCTAAAATCTAATTAAAAGCCTAATAACATACACCCTCCTTGTAAAGAACTGCACTGTGTGTGGAGTATGCATGGTTGAGTAAACAGGCTTGTGTTGTTAGGCCCCATCTAACAGGTCGGGGTAAGGCTTGATGCTGGACACAAGTTGCCACCACCTTTAGTCCCACTGGAGGAGAGATTAACTCAGAATGGGAGTTGGCAGGTCTATGCAGTCATTTGCTTTGGTTGTGCTTAAGGCTGGCTTTTTCTGGCTTTCAGCTCATGTAAGATGATTTTGAACAATGTTCATTCTTAGTAATGTGCAAATAGATGCATTTGATTTTGGAGACTGGCGTCCAGCTTCCCCAGTAAGTGCCGAGTGATGCTGAATTTAAGAAGAAGGTTAGCTAGGTCATTTGAATTAGACACAGTCTATTCTTATATAGAAATGGGCCAGGTTATGTGCATACCTACAGTCCCCTTTTTAGCCTCTATTATGGGCGCATACGTCTGAGCATATATTTTCAACTCTAGAGACAGCCAAACTTGAGTTGCTGACTTTTAGACTATGTCTCCACTAGAGAGCTCGCAGAAGTGCCACTGTAAGCTCTCCAGTGGACTGTTTTAAGCCAATGGGAGAGAGCTCTCCTGTTACCTTATTTACTCCACCCCAACGAGCACTGGCAGCTCTGTCAGCGGGAGACGCTTTCCTGCTGGTGTAGTGCTGTCTACACCGGTCCTTAGGTCGGTGTAATTTACGTCGCTCTGGGATGGGTGTGGCTAATTCACACCCTTGAGTGACATAATTTATGTCGACTTAAGCTGTAGTGTAGCCTTAGTCTTAAAAAGTGGCAAAACAGCTAGCTCACCTTAAAAAAAAAAAAAAAAAAAAAAGGAGGACTTGTGGCACCTTAGAGACTAACAAATTTATTTGAGCATAAGCTTTCGTGAGCTACAGCTCACTTCATCGGATACATTTCCGATGAATGCATCCGATGAAGTGAGCTATAGCTCACGAAAGCTTATGCTCAAATAAATTTGTTAGTCTCTAAGGTGCCACAAGTACACCTTTTCTTTTTGCGAATACAGACTAACACGGCTGCTACTCTGAAACCTGTCATTATGCGTAGCTCACCTAGAAAGATAATTTTACAGATGATGGGCCATTTCATTGGTATCACTGTAAACTTTGGTCGTGCTCTTTTTTACACCTGGTTTAAAACAGCTTCAGGTAACATGGGTGTAAATGGGGCTTTAGGACAGAACAAAGAAATGGAACCTGTAATTACTGAAAAAAGAAAAGGAGTACTTGTGGCACCTTACAGACTAACAAATTTATTTGAGCATAAATAAATTTAGCTCACGAAAGCTTATGCTCAAATAAATTTGTTAGTCTCTAAGGTGCCACAAGTACTCCTTTTCTTTTTGCGAATACAGACTAACACAGCTGCTACTCTGAAACCTGTAATTACTGAGGCTATTCAACAATTATTGGTGTGCTGGGATTTACATGAGTCATTGCCAGTTCATCAGACTGAGGACAGAGATTTTGGGGTGCATTTGTAGCAGGGGAACAGCTGAAAAAAAGAAACTGAGGGTAAGTCTACACTGCAAAAAAGACACGTGGCAGTGAAACTCAAAGTCCGGGTCAACTGACTTGGGCTTGCTCTGTGGGGCTAAAAATAGCAATGTAAGCGGTTGGGCTTGGGCTGGAGCCCTGGCTCTGAAACCCTGCGGGGCGGGAGGGTTTTGGAGCCTGTGTTCTAGCCTGAGGCTCTACGCTGCTATTTTTAAAAGAAGACATAAATGTTCTTACTGTCCCAGTAATGCTGCAGTGATACAGATACATGCAAGAATAATCCTTTGCTCTTGTTTTAAGTCTTCTGCCTGAGAATCTCAGAGTGCTTTATAAATGTTAGTGAATTAAGCCTTGCATCACCCTTGAGAAGTGTGGACAGATTTTATCCACATTTTACGTTGGGGAAACTGAGGCACAGAAAGGGACTGATTTTCTCTTAGTCATGCAGTAGGTCTGCGGCAGAGCTGGGTGTAGTCTTCATTTAACCACAAGATTGTCCTTCATTGTTTGCATGAATTATGCCGACTAACTAATGAATAGAATTTAGACTTTATTGACTCAAAGTATTATGAGCCACTGTCATCTTTTGGAATAATGGTGGCTGTAGCAAGGAGGGATAATACTGAAGAGCTATGTATTGCTGTAGAACTGAACTGGTTGATTGGGACGTATTGACGAACTGGCCAGCTACAGAGTTACAACTAGAGACTTTTTGCAGTGACTTACAGAAAGTTTTTCTTTAGAGATGTGGGGTTTTGTTTTGTTTTCTTTTGTAGATTATATTTGGAAGACGGAACCTGTCTCTCCTTGTCACTACTGTGGTTCCCTAGATGTATTAGCAACATCGTGTTGGGATAATGTTAACTCTGCCTTTCCGTGTAGGGACATAAATAGCAATTTATATATGTACTGGCCAGTCAGTTCTTCCCCTCTCACCTCCACTGGCCTCAGTGACCCACACCTACAATCTGACCATTGCATGCATCTTGTAAGTAATTCTCGTAGAGTTCATTGTGAGTGCTCAGGCTTGGAGACTGAACAGTTCTGCCAATCACCATAAATAATTTTGCCCAGAGGAAACTAAATATTGCCCACTGGGGCATCTGTGAAAAATACCGACTTGTACCCCCAAGTCAGTGGAGTCACCCTTTTTTTCTTTCCCTTAGGCCCAGTATGTCCGGCTTGCACCTTGTAAAGCAAGGCCGGGACAGGAAGAAAGTTGATCTACAGAGGGATTTCACTGTGGCCTCCCCTGCAGAATTTGTTACTCGTTTTGGGGGGAATAAAGTTATCGAGAAGGTAAGTGACTAGCTGTTTTGAGGTTGGTTTTTTTTATTATTATTATTTTATTTCCATGCCCACCTCTATCAAGCTATTTTATCTGTGTAACACAGGACTCGCAGGCTAGTAAATGCCAAATATTGAGACTTCTGGAACTGAAAGCTGCATTTTTGCCTGTAACAACGATTCTTTTGCTTTTATTGCCATGTTGGATAAATATCCTGTCACTTCAGCCTGTGACAATAAGCACGAGGCTTGATGAAGTTGATGTAGAATATGACTCTCAGATGTTAGAGATGTCTATTGAATGATCCAGGGCATCTCCGCTGTCAGTGCTTTCTCCACTCTAGTTTTAACAGTCTAATGAGAGAGGCTCTTTCCCCATCCCATTCCCTGGAGTTGACAAGAACTCATTTCAAATGTTGTAGCAGCTGGTGCTGCAGGCTGCTTATTGGTCCTACTCCAGCATCCCATCCTGTTCTTCAAGCAAAGTGAATTGCATTATATTAAAATCTTAATGGTTTAGCAAGAGCTGGTTTCTGAGTTGATTGCTGTGGAAGGGAATGCTTTTGATGAACTGAGAGAGGTCGGTGTTGAGGAAAGGGCTTGACCAACAGGTCAGATGAAAGGCACTCAGGAGAAACAAATATTTGAATAGCCTCTCTTCCTTGCTGCCTAGTCCTTCTTGCCCCTTGGTTACCTCTCCACCCTGTTTCTAATCTGTCTAGGTTCTTATTGCCAATAATGGGATTGCGGCAGTGAAATGTATGAGATCCATCCGACGCTGGTCCTATGAGATGTTTCGAAATGAGCGTGCAATCAGGTTTGTTGTCATGGTGACTCCTGAAGATCTGAAAGCAAATGCAGGTGAGTTGTAATGACCTGTTAGGGGAAATAGCCCCTTCTCCACTCAAAACTTTATGCATGGGCAATATGCATGATGGTGTGCGTGAGCACAGACTGCATTTTTGCTCACCCATCGAGTGACAAGTTAACTCAGGAGGAGATTGAACGCTTTTATCTGAAACTATAAAGAATGTAAAGCCCCAATCAGATGATCTTTTGAGTTAGCTCTTGAGTCATGGATTTAAAGCCATTTTAGATTTGATGGGAATATTTCCCCTCTCAAACCCTGGTTTCCGTTTGCTTTTTCACTTGTAGATTTGACACAAGTGTATAGATACTTAAACAAGTGCTTGTTTTCAGTCTTAAACCAGGAGGCCTTTTGAGATCACTTGCATTTGCCTTCAGTACAAAGAGCAAAACTGAGTGCATTGTAGACTCACAAAGTTACACCTGAAGTGTTAATTTTCTCACTGCCTTAAAAATGCAGCAAGCTGTAATAAGAAGCCTCTTTGAGGGCCTCCTTTAGGAGGGAGAATGGTCTGGCTGTTGGAACAGGGGATTAGGGCACTGTAATCTAGTGATCAAAGCTAGGGAGCTAGGGTTCCTGGATGCAGTCCCTGGCTCTGCCAATGACTTGTTGTGTGACCTCAGCCAAAACACTTCGCCTCGGTACTCCCCTTATCCTGTCGTTAAATTGAGGGGTAATACTGAACTACTTCACAGGGATGCTTGGAGGCTTAAATGATTGATACATTGATTAACATCATCTCTGAAATGCATGGAAGATAAAATCTCTCTGTAAAATGTGTGTGTGTATTTGTGCTTTTTATTATTACAACAAATCCTGAGTACTTCTTCAGTCAATGGAAGTAAAAACTTGTAAACTGTTTAGGGTTTAAGGCTGAATGTTGCCGGTTGGATGTGTCCTAAATGTGACTCCCTCTGTGTCCACAGAGTACATTAAAATGGCAGATCACTATGTCCCGGTGCCAGGAGGAACAAACAACAATAACTATGCAAATGTGGAACTCATTCTTGATATTGCTAAACGGATTCCAGTGCAGGTGAGAAGGGGCAAAGATAGAATTTAGAATTAAAAGGCAAAATCAAGCAGTCTTTCCTGTCCATGAATAATGATCCACCTGTGAGGAAAGTAAGGTCAGAGAAATGGTCTGGGAAAAAATAGCAGGTGGTTTGGAGCAATGAAGGTGCTGAGCAGTGAAATGGGGCTGATTTTCCAGATGTAAATACTTGCAGCAGGTATTGTGGTATACCTAGCACAACTCTGCCCTTAAATACTCTTCAAATGTTTATCATGTCATTCTCTGGGGACTTGTCTTTGAGATGCAGTGCTCTGTCTGAATTATGCCAGGTATAATTAATAATACTGTCTGGTTTATGAATGATGTGGGACTGAAACTTGTTCAGTGAGGAGAGGAAAGGCTCAGAGCATCCACTTGATTGATTATTTGTTTGATTGTTTGCTGACTCCTTTTGCAACTGTAAGGAATGAATTGCCTTGTATTCCTCTCCAGGCAGTGTGGGCTGGCTGGGGGCATGCCTCCGAGAACCCCAAACTACCAGAACTCCTCCACAAAAATGGAATTGCCTTCATGGGTAAGGAAGGACCTTTCTTTTTGACTTGCAGCTTCTCACAGCCCAATGCCGTCTACTCAGTTATAAACATGGTCTTGGAGAGATGGAAAAATCCAGGACCTAAAATGAAGAGCAACAATCTAAAGCCTACACATGCTAGACTAACAGAGTGCACCTTGGGAAATGGAACACACTGCCTAATGATGTAGTCTAGACCTATTCATTGAAGGCCACAAGAAAAGGCTGGATTACACTCTGTTGGATTAGAGAAGATTTTGGTCAGTACAAGGACTAAGATCGGGAGACAAAAGTGCTATACAACCTCATCACTTCATTTGTTTCCATGCAGATCCATAGAACTTGCCATCTACAAAGGACCTTTTGTGGCTTCTAACAGCCTGTAGCTGGTTTTTATTAGGGAAAGGCCTGAGTTGACTAAGTTGGATTTGGAATTTGTCAAAGTCTAGGGGTGTTTGGTTTCAGTTCATGGCCACCTCTAATGCCTGTTTGTCACATTTATCTTTATTTGAAACAACTGGTGGGAGAAAATATTTCATGTGTCTTGAACTGAACTTCTTAAAAACTGTCGGGTTTTCCAACACACCATCCGCAGAATGGAGTGGTGTTAGGTTCAGGCTGAGATAGGAGGTTAGAAAACATTGCTGTTTAAGTAGGGAAAAAAAGGAAAAAAACCCCTCTGTTCTTAATTTAAAGACTGAGTTTGTAATAAGGGTTTGTTGAAGAAGTGGAGTTGAGACTGGAGTGTAGGTGGGTTTTGCATTCTAGCCAACATGGCAGATAACTCAGTGCCTGAGTGTTTAAGATATGCACTATATTGCACCATTAGTCACATAATGTAATGGACTATATGATATTTATTTTAGGATTTGAAAATTGGGTAAAACTTTGATCCGAGTGCCCTGACTGCAAGTCCTGATCTGAACATGTTCATCTCAGCCCCTCTACTTTAGGGATGTTTATACCCAATTCTGAATTTTGTGACTGGTCTTTTCTCTCTAATAATCTGAAACAAAACCACAGAGAACACCTTTGAACTTCAGGGAAGTCTGGATATGAAGTTTGACAATAAACCTACCTCTAACTTAAAACTCTTATCAGTCAGATGGTGCAATCCCATGCAAACAAAACTCCTAGTAAAGTCAGTACAAGTTCTGCTTGTGTAAAGTGTGCAGAACTGAGCTTTAAATGGGAAACTGAATTGCCATTCCAGAAAAGAGTCTTGAGGTATGCAAGTTAAGCTAATGGGAATCGACTGATTAAGTATTTGTGAGGGTAGTGGTTCTTGAAAGTTGTTCTCCTTCAATAGCATGTTTGTATATGCTCACACATCTGCTGCTGTGAAATGCCATCAGGTTGCATTACCGTAGTGTTTAACTTTTCCGTCTCGGAGAACCTGCCATACAGTACATTTGAATGTTTTTTGTTTTTCCTTATCCTTGACTGATGTAAATTAACATAGCTCCATTGGCTTCAACAGAGCAATGCTGATTTACACCATTCCATGATCTGGCTCATAGTATCCATTCCAAGAGACAGTCATTAGCAGAGTGTTTTCTTACCCATCTAGCATAATATAATCTAGACTATGCACTATTGGATCTTCCTTGGTGCCTGATTTCTGTGAGTAATCTCCCTCATGGGTCTTATTTGTTTTTTTGCAGGGCCCCCAAGCCAGGCTATGTGGGCTTTAGGAGATAAAATTGCATCCTCGATAGTGGCCCAAACTGCGGGCATCCCAACTCTTCCATGGAGCGGCAGTGGTAAGACATTGATCCTTGTTTGTACCATAAAGATTACTGTTACATTGCCCTTCCCTCAGGCACCCCGAAAGTTCAGGAAACCTTGGTGCTTGAAAAATCTCCTTTGAAGATGGCCCATGTACTGTGTGTGATTCTATGGCATAACAATTCCTGTGCAACCCAAGGTGTAGACTGTGACTGCAGAATATACCTTAAATGTTTGGCCAATGATCCATGTTTTAAAAAGCTGAACTTTTGTTCATTTTAATTGCAACTCTGTCAGTCCCTCATGTTCCTGCTACCTGTACTTAGCAATCATGGCCTACTCATGGGGCTGTAACCAGGGTGAAGGTGCAGGTGCCTTTTTCGATTTCAAAGAGTTCATAAAGGTTGGGCTGTTTCTCCCTCCAGTTTAGGCTTGAGATGCTGGTGCTGATACTGCTTCCATTATACCTGCTCTGTGGAGAAAGGACTTAGCTTTCTATGGCTGTCAGTTTGGCAGCTGGTTCCCCACATCCCAAAGCTCCCCTCATCCTTTATCTCCTATTTTTTGTTTCTGTGGCTACACCTAGAACCAAAATGCCCTATTGAGACTTATAGGGGAATGACAAGGTGATGCATGCGAAAGGTGCAGTGTTCCATTACCCCATGGATGTTTGTATTTTAGGCCTCCAAGTGGACTGGCAGGAGAATGACTTTCAGAAGCGCATCTTAAGTGTGCCCCAGGAGCTGTATGAAAAAGGCTACGTGAAAGATGTGGACGATGGGTTACTGGTAGGTGGATACTACTTGGATGTCTTTGGTTTGGCCCACTTTAGAAAGAACTAAGTAAGCCGGTGATGGGTACACACCTCAAGAGTCTGGGGGTTTGATTCCCTATAGGAATTCAAAGCTTAGCCAAACTTCTCAGTTCAGCAAAACTGGGGCTTGAAAGTCCTCTGAATAGAATTCTCTTTCATGTGAGATATCTGGTATTCTACCTCCTGGATGGGACCAGAAGCAAAAGTGCACAGATGCATGAAATTTAGGAGCAAGAAAGGGCAGATGGGTATAAAACAGTACTGCAGCGAGGGCTCCATTTCATTTCTAGAACTAGAAGAGGTCTGGGTGCCGCAGTCTCTCTCCTTCTGTGACTACGGTAGACAACAGTTTAATCTCCTAAGGACTAGAGTGCTTTAGTTTAACTGAAGTTATTGGGGTTATCATAAGTGCCTGTGATATGCAGGAGGTCCTATTAGATCAAGGATCGGCAGCCTTTGGCACGCGGCTCTCCAGGAAAGCTTCTGGTGGTCCAGGCTGGGTTGTTTACCTGCAGTGTCTGCAGGTTCAGCTGATCGCAGCTCTCACTGGCCGCAGTTCACTGTTCCAGGCCAGTGGGGGTTGCGGAAAGCGGCATGGGCTGAGGGATGTGCTGGCTGCGCTTCCCACAGCCCCCGTTGGCCTGGCACGCTGAACCGTGGCCAGTGGGAGCTATGATCGGCCGAACCTGCAGACGCTGCAGATAAACAAACCAGCTCGGCCTGCCAGAGGCTGCTGATACCTGGATTAGCTACTATACAGCTTTTGTACTTAATCCTTTTCTCTTTTCATCTTCAGGCAGCTGAAGAAGTTGGCTACCCGGTCATGATCAAGGCCTCTGAAGGAGGAGGAGGAAAAGGAATCAGGAAAGTTAACAATGCGGATGACTTCCCCAACCTTTTTAGACAGGTAACGCTCTTCCCTTCATTTGTGCGGTCTTGTTTCTAGTCTGGAGGTCGCTGTAGATGTTCTGCACAGTTCAGCAAGAGCTTATTGGGGAATGTTAAGGGAAGAAAGCACTGTATTATCCATCAAAGCTTGTCTTGCTGCTCTGAACTGTTGGGGTCTTGCCAAACTTTGCTTTATAGCCATGATTATGTCACTAGAATGCCCAAATATCTGTGAAGACTATAGTAACTCCAGTACAACACCAGCTAACTAAATACCCTGATTGGTGCTGAGTCTGATTGCTGTGGTTTCTGGTAATAGAGGGAATTCAAAATGTAATTAACAGATGCTGGGGAACGTGTCCTTGTTTCAGATAATGGGGAATTGCGGATAAGTGAGGTTTAGATAAGGGAGATTGTACTGAAATTATACACCACTGGAGCACAGGCTATTTCCAGCAATGAATGGCCCACAGCAAATCCTAGTAGTTTCTTCCCCCAGAAAATGCCCTAGGCTTCTACTGATGTCGTAGTTTATGTGAACATTTTTTTTTCTTTTTTTTTTTTTTTTGGTCGCACTCTGTGCTCTGGGGTCAGTATGTGCTGCATTAGCCCATTCTAGATTGGTGTCTCAGTTCAAATGCTTCACTGCTGTGTTCCCTTGCAGTTTCCATGCTGCAACAGATGGCAGCGGTGTTCTTTCATCTATCACCATTCCAAAAGACCCATGGGGCATTACTGGAGCTGAATTTTACCAGCATTTACCTGCTGTGTTAGGCAGCACTGAGATGGTTAAATGTTCTGTTTAAAATCGCTGTGTCTGACTCTTCATTACAGAATGCTCCTATGGCTCCAATAAAATTTGCTTAGACTGTTGATTCTGCACCTCTAATATTATTTCCTGGGGCTAGAGCTTAAATAGGCGGCATGGTGGTCTGGTCGCAATAGTACAAGATTGGGAATCAGATGTTCTGGGATCTAGTGGTATTCCCAGCTGTGCCACAGACTTCCTTTGTGACCTTGGGCAACTAAAACATGTGAAGACCTTGAAACAATCACATTTGTAGGGATGGTTGGAGAATAGGAGGAAATACATATTTACCTGTAAATAATTCAGCTAATTTACTACCTTTTTGGGAGGAGGGATAGCTCAGTGGTTTGAGCATTGATCTGCTAAACCCAGGGTTGTCAGTTCAATCCTTGAGGGAGCCATTTAAGGATCTGGGGCAAAAATTGGGGATTAGTCCTGCTTTGAGCAGGGGGTCGGACTAGATGACTTCCTGAGGTCCCTTCCAGCCCTGATATTCTATGATTCTAAGTTAACTTACTTCATCTGTGCTTCCATTTCTCTGTCTGTAGGGTTCAGTTCATGAATGTTTGTAAAGTGCTTTGAGTTTCTCAGATGGAAATAGAAATGCAGAGCATTCAAATTTCTAAATTTTGGTCATACAGGTGAGACAGCCTCTTACAGAAAGACAGCTGAAGAAGGAGTCTGACTTTGTGTCAGAATAGGAGGAAGAGTTGGTTTGCATTATGTTGTTTCTGTTGTAGGTTCAAGCTGAAGTGCCAGGTTCCCCGATCTTTGTGATGAGGCTAGCCAAGCAGTCTCGCCACCTGGAGGTGCAGATCCTGGCGGATCAGTACGGCAATGCCATCTCCCTTTTTGGCCGTGACTGCTCAGTGCAGCGCAGGCACCAGAAGATCATCGAAGAGGCTCCTGCAACTATTGCTACCTCAGTGGTGTTTGAGCATATGGAACAGGTGCGTGTGGTTCTGTGAATTCCACTTTCCCTGCCTTTTGTGAAGAAAAGTGATACTCTGCCTGCAGAAGGAGCCAGTTCTCTGACATTCCAAAAAACCAAGAATGGTGACAGTCTCTTCAAATAGCAACACTGGGTCCAGTATTGCAGTCTTAGTATGTACAGATTAGCACTCATGTTTCCAGAACTGTTTGTGTGTGCTGTCAAAGAACTGCAGAGTTCCATCCCAGAAGTGGCTGCTTTCAATAGTGGGAGAAATGATCCCTGAGTATGCAGCATATGAATGTCTGAAAAACTTGTTTGTCAAAATTCTTTGAGATCTTTGAATGTTTGGCTCTGTAGTTACATGGCTGTGCGTTTGTTATATATGGGCTGTGTATACAATACTTCCCCACCCCAGCCCATGGTCCACCAAGAATAATTCTTTTTTCAGAAAGAGGCCCATGTGACTTAAAATGTTTTTGTGACGTATGATGATTAGTTCTTCTAAGTGGTCAATGATGTTTTGAATGTGTATTGACACATTCAGAGAGAGGAATAGGGGGTTGACAGATTCCAACTGTATAAATTCTACAGAGATAGCAAAAATCCCATCCAGAAGCGTTACTGAGTAAGCCCAGAAATTGAGCCGTCCGCCAGAAATTTCTCAGAGAAATGCACTTATTGTACTTGTCACAGGATTGTGGCCATTCTAGAATTCCAGTAAGAAAGTGAGATGTGGATGGGGTAGGTGGAATTAAAGTGATGGTTGACAGTGATATATGTGGGCTAAACATTTTCTCTATCTCATCTCCTAGTGTGCCGTGAAGCTCGCCAAGATGGTGGGGTATGTGAGTGCTGGTACAGTGGAATACCTCTACAGCCAGGATGGTAGCTTCTACTTCCTGGAGCTGAATCCCCGGCTGCAGGTGGAGCACCCCTGCACAGAGATGGTGGCTGATGTCAACCTGCCTGCAGCACAGTTACAGGTGAGTCACAACACAGGCCTCATACCTGTGGAGGCATTTAAAGGTATTCAAAGCGTGGGGTGTTGGAGAGGTCTGATCACAAATAGCCGGTTCCACTGGAATCTGAGTTGGGGGGCTCCTGTCTGGGTCACTCCCAGTGTTCAGCTTCACAGTGTTGTTACAGATGAGTCATGTACAAGTTAATTGATCAAGTCACTGATATGACAGGGAAAGCATGAGACTTGGCATATTAACAAGAGAACTATTAAATGCAATACTAATAAGAAAATTTGTCTTTAATAATTTTAACCCAATAGTGCCCCCTCAAATTGCCATTTATGTCCAATTAAGAAGTATTTAAATTGCTGGCAACGTTATCCAGTAACACCATCGTTGATATTCAATATCCCCCAAAGTGGAATTGTTACATTCCTCATCCAAATACTCAACAAGCTTCTATACAATAAACAAACTGGTTCACGTGCACAGCATGTGAGAGCACAAAGCTTCTCGGTACCTATTCCCTGGCTTCCCAGAAAAAAGGCCTTGCAACGGCTCCTTCTCCAGACTTCCCAGTGAATCTGGTAATTCCTGGCATCCGTATTGTGGTTTTTTAAAGGCATTAAGATGTATTCCTGCAGCTCCTGGTAAAAGTTCCTGACTTATAAGGGAGGCTTTTTTGTTTCACACGCCTGAATGCCCAGAGATACACAGGTGTGGAAGATCACCTAGAAAAACAATTGTTCATCATTGGCTTTTAAAGTCAAGCATCCTTTTGCCCAAAAGGAGCAGCTCAGGATGCTGAAACTTACGCTGATCAGGCCAGACTCTGTCTTAATAAATTTGTAGTAATTGTTCCATATGCAGCCGTGCTTAAATTTAGTGACACAGTTAGGGCCATGATGGTAACATGCCAGAATCCATAGTGGCATATACATTTTAATAAATGCTCCTTGCTGTTTTTCTTTCCTATCTCTTCCCTGGTAGATAAACAGTAATTATTTGTTTGACTTCAGGAAGACACCACAGTTAATCAACTTTGTCCTCAATCTGCAGGTACTGGAAGAGAGCAGCCACAAGCCCTGTGTTTTGCGATTCTGCCAGCCAGATTTAGCCCTCTGGCTTCAGTTGGAGCATGTTGGATTTACACAAAGAGCATGTTCTCTGTCTTGACTGTATTGCAGATTCCGATGAAATATGTATTGTTCAGATAGACAGGGTAGCCTTATGTATAGGCCAGTGACCAGGTCACAGAACAGGGAGTCGAATTCCATTCCCAGCTGTTTCATTGACTCACCTTGCCAGCTTGGGCAAAGGACTTCCTTTCTGAATTTGTTTCCCCTTCTGTAAAACAAAGATGACATTCATCCATCTTTGTGAAGCACTTTGAGGCGGACAGGTAAAGAGATGCAAAACATTATTATTGGGTGCATCCTGAGGTAAAGAATAGTGACATTATGCCTGGAAAGAAAGCCCTAGAATCACGCACGGTAATATATACAACTAGAGTCCAGCCACTAACGATGATGGGTGGAATGAACCTGTGAAGGTTCAGGGAAGTGGTACTTATGTGAGAAGTAAAACTTAGCTAACTGTATTTTATATTCTCCTATAGATTGCCATGGGGATTCCCCTCCACAGGATCAAAGATATCCGAGTAATGTATGGTGTGTCTCCTTGGGGTGATGTACCCATTGACTTTGAGAACTCAGCCCATGTCCCCTGTCCACGGGGTCATGTGATCGCTGCTCGTATCACCAGTGAAAATCCAGATGAGGTAAAAGCTCCACTTAGCATTTGTTGTTTCTATAGTATTGGTGTCATTCTAATGAGCCATGGTTCTGCTCACACACAGTCATCAGCAAGAATCAAACGCAGAACTTTCTGCACCAAATTCAAGTGAGCTGAGAAATCCTTTTTTTGGCTGAGGTTAGCAATAGAAAGAGTATTATATAGTATGATTAAAACCTTCCCCATCTCCCAATCAGAATAATTCTCTCACTCTTGTCAAAAGTGCGTCAGGATCTTGAACTCTGTCACTCCTGAACTGTTTGCTCTCTCACACAAAGTATGTCTGTGCACAGTTGCTGGTTAACATTTAAGAGATTAATGACCACAAAGACCTTGGATAGGACCTTGGTTTCCTGTCATTTCTCAAGGATGGCATCTCTTGCATCACAGCACTCCTTAGACCCATTCTGGTGCATTGGTATTGAATCTTTTACGGCACTTGGGTTTATCTTGGAGGACTCCCATCCAATGTGGATGCAGCCTGACCCTACCTAGCATGTGATATCCCAGTGCTGGGACGCGCTGCTAATCTCTGTAGCCTAAGCAACCCCCAATTGTGTGTGTTGTTTTTTTGGCGAGTGCATACTACTCGTGGAACATTTACTCTTCCTTTGGGGTGCATAACCATTTAATATATTTCCTTGTAGGGTTTTAAACCCAGCTCTGGAACAGTCCAAGAACTGAACTTTCGCAGCAATAAGAACGTCTGGGGTTATTTCAGTGTTGCTGCTGCAGGGGGGCTTCATGAATTTGCTGACTCTCAGTTTGGTCACTGCTTCTCTTGGGGAGAGAACCGTGAGGAGGCCATCTCGTAAGTAGCCAGGAATGTGGTTAGAATATGGAACTAGCTCTCTGTGAAAACCCTCCTCGGTGCTCTATAGAGGGCCTGGTCCTACAAGTGCCTCATGTGGAACCCCCATAAACTCCATGTGTGACTTTGATTTTGTATACAAACCTAGCCTCTTGGAAGGGATCTGTAATGCCTTGCGACAACTGTAATTTAGTTGCCAATGAACAAGGAGTTAATCTAACTCAGCTTCCTTTATAAGAGTGGCTGCTTAGGAGATAGTGGGGAGAGAATGCTTTGGGGAAGGGAAGGGCCGCATACCCAGGGTCATAGGATTAGGTTTGAATCCCAAGCATGGGAGCTTTTCTGTTTACACCTTGTTGCTTGTCACCTTTTCAATTTCCTAATATAAATGATGTTCCATTAAGGAGAAGCTCTTGCTGCCTAAAATGTTTTATCCTCTGAGCTTAAGACCCCCAAAGTTGATGAGTACCACATACAGAGTTGATGCGAATTTAAGTTTTGCAAGACCCATTTAATATAAATATATATGAAAAAGTTTACCAATTTTTTAATATTTTATAAAAATTCATAGGCGGGGGCATTTTCCTGACTTTTAGCTGAATGAAAGTGTGGAAAACATGTACCATACAGGTTGGCTTTCTCTAAAGGGTTAAACGGAACATTACTAAACGTCTGCCCAATAATATCCTATACATGTTGAATAGATTTAATTTCTTGTAGACCTGTCATATTATGAGCTTTTCTTGCAGAAATGTTTTTCTGTGGGTTATGGTAAGCATGAAAGGGAGTAGAACTCACCCTTCCATTCAGTTTGTTGGGTCTCATAACGTAAAGATCCTTTGAGACCTGAAAGTTTGTCTCTCACACAACCAACCAGATTGAAAGGTAAAACTAGAGCATAATGTCACTTTCGTTATTCAGCATTGACTATTGCCAATACTAATCAGTGGGATAATGCCAGGGTTATATGGGACAATGGTAAATTTGGTACTAATGTGGATGAAGTACCTTTTTAATCAGGTACGGTTGAGAGGTGTGGATGTAAAGAATACAGTTTTAGCAAATGTCCCGTAGGAAGAGTGGATTTTGAAGTAAAATCTGTAGCGGAAACCTTATGCAGACTCAATGCCATGCTCCGGTCTGGTTTTTGGTCTTTTCACTCCACTGAAACCACATTTACCAAGATCTCCAGCAATGACGATCAAGCCAGGACGAAGGATGGGTAGAAAAGAATAGCGACAAAATCAGAAAGGCCAAGGCACATGGTACATCCCAAGTGTATGCTGGAGGAAACTGATGTCTCATTCCCAGGCATGTTGCATGTGTAGCATCTTGCTCCCATGTGTGCACGCACTTCATCTGCTATTGGCATGACTTACTTGTTTTTCCAGGTGACTCACTGGGGATGTTAATTTGTGGTAACTGTCTAGACTTACCAGGTCACGACAAACTGTTGGTGAGATGTGGTTTGTGAATTCCTTTTCCTTTCAGAAACATGGTGGTGGCTTTGAAGGAACTGTCCATCCGAGGGGATTTCCGAACCACTGTTGAGTACTTAATTAAACTGCTGGAGACAGAAAGCTTCCAGCAGAACAGGATTGACACTGGCTGGTTGGACAGGCTCATCGCTGAGAAAGTGCAGGTATACCCACTTGCTTCAGGGGATTATAAACTTTGGGGAGTGGGGGTTGATTTATTGGAGAGGAAAAGATATTTCATTACCTCGAAAGCTTGGCCCTTACTAGTCAGAGAGTACAGAGATTTAACGATGACGTTCTACTCAGTGCTTAGTAAGGACTCTGGAAAAAAATGTATTGGGCTTAGGTCTCATCGACACTGCCTTTTTACCCCATTTTGGCAGTATAGAGAGTCCTTAAACACTTGTAAAGGAGCATTAGTATAACTGAGAATTAGGCTTGTTGTCTTCACCGGGAATTTTAAACAAATGACATGAGTGAAAACTCATACAGAACCTCAGGATTTGGCCCAGTGAGACTAAAACTCAAATAGTTTCCTTTAACTAGCGCAGCGGTGACCTGCTTACTGGCATGCTTTCATGTATGGCTACCATGAGTATTACAACCATTTTAACTTTAAGGGATTTTCTGCCTTTGAAAGCAAATGCAACTGAGCATAATGACATGGTTGACACTCTCAAGTAGGGAGAGGCTAGGATGGAGGGATGAGAAAGCAGAAGGAATTGAGCATGTGGAAAGACTGAGATTTTCCTTCATCCCATACCCTTTTCCCTCTAGGCAGAGAGGCCTGACACCATGCTAGGGGTAGTGTGTGGAGCTCTGCATGTGGCTGACGTGAGCTTCCGGAACAGTGTCTCCAACTTCCTGCACTCTCTGGAAAGGTAAAATTACTCTTTGCGGCTAGTACTAGTCACAGATCGTTGAGGTCGTATAAAGCTCAAATCATACATAGCCCAAATGCAACCCAGGCCAGAAGTGCCTAAAGCTTGTTATCTGATGGCTGTTCTCTGGCCCCGGTGGCTGTTTAGCATTCTTAGGCCAGTTCCTGATGGACAGATGTCCATGCGTGTTCCAAAAAAATCTACCACCAGTGGTGCTGAGACGCATAGTTGTTGGCAGTCTCGGGAGAGAGGCCAGGGATTGAATGGATAACAGAGTTAAGATCCATTGGCAGGACAGCCTGGGTAAAGCTTGCACTGCCAAATCTTGTGCTGTCCCTGTTTTGTGGTCCAAGTCTACAGAGCTATTCATCAGGTGCCTTCTACCAGTGCTCAGAAACCCCCTAACATTCTAGCTTGCTTTAAACTGGATTGGGAGTCCTTGGGAGACCAGTCATAACATTTTAATTCGGACTAAGTCTGACATGACATGTACACTACTTTACCAAATGAGGCTGTCAGCCTTGCCAGGCCCAAGTTTGAGGCCCCTGGCTCTGGATGAGGGATCCAAGGAGCATAGTAGTGAAAAGCTGCTTTCAATCACAGGGGGCTATTACTGAGCACAACAAAGATGTTCTGTAAATGTGTTTGATGTTTTAGTGCAAATCATTCACTATCAGTAAAGCAGGTGGGTTGGGATGTGGGGGGGATATAAGAGGTCTATGTGGAATGGGAATGAACATATGTTGGGTTTGAGAGTGATGTCTCTCTCCTAAGGAGGGAAGGTTTAAGGTTTTAGACGTCCAATCTCCATGCCAGTGCTGTCTCCAAATGCTCGTGTGCTGTGTTTTAACCCCACTCCCTCCAGTGGCCATTTAGAGAATCTGAAAGGTAAAGTCTTGCATGTGTCCATCTTTCAGGGGTCAGGTCCTGCCTGCTCATACACTGCTGAACACAGTGGATGTTGAACTCATCTATGATGGAAGGAAGTACGTGCTAAAGGTACAGTGCAATGTGAAGACCCTTCTCCACTGTGGGTTGGAGGGATCTCGTGTTGCTTGGCACTGTCTTGGCTTTGCAATGACTGTTGAAACAGGATCATCAAGTTAAAATCAAATCGGGGTGGTGAGCAAAGGAGACCAGGAGAGCTGGAAGGGGATTTTCTCTGCTTCTGTGGGTTTGGAAACTTTTCCACAATCTCCCATGCATTGTCCCCACTCTGAGACCCTCCCTTCCATTACATTTCATTTACAGTGAGATCCCTGCCACACCTTTGCCCTGCAAGACCCCTGTTTTTACATTAAATTTGCAGTACCCAGCACCACCCTGCAGGTGCTGAAGAGTGATTTATTTATGAATTATCTAAAATAAAACAAGTGACCTGCATTTCCCTGAGACATCTTCATTTATTACTGAATGTAACAGTCAGTTCAGAAACCAAGGAACCTGCCTGGTGTTCCAACCAGTATAATGTCAATGTTACCATGTTTCATTTACATGCTGCTCCATGTTCTTGCTCACGGACGCATAGGTGACCCGGCAGTCTCCCAATTCCTATGTGGTCGTCATGAACAACTCTTACGTGGAGGTTGAGGTACACCGATTGAGTGACGGAGGGCTGCTCTTATCCTATGATGGGAGCAGCTACACAACCTACATGAAAGAAGAAGTGGACAGGTATCAACCTCTGCCATAGGGGTCCTTTCTGGTCACTTACAATTTACGTACATGCCAAGATGGGCTAATAGAATTTCATGGTCTGAGGCCTCAGCTGCGTATCACAGGGTCAGGAAGGAATCCCCCCAACTACTATACGATACTGAAGAACTTGGTAGGTGCGTTATTAGGGACAGGAGTAGGGGAAGAAATTTGCTTTCGTCTGAAGCATTTGGGATTGCTTGCAGCTGGAAACAGGATTTGGAATGTGATGCACCAATATGATATGTGGTTCTCTTTCTTCTCCAGCCACTCTGCAGCCTCATCCTTCCAGGTAGGAGATGGGTGAACTCCTAGATTGCCCATCTGGTTTGCTAGCAGTGGGTTGTTGAGCTGAATGGGAGCCTACATTCCAGTTTCCTACAGGCCCTTCGTAGTTAGAGTGGATAGATGTCGTCTCTGCAAGAAGGTGGGAGTTTAGTGTTCTCCACACACCACCTAACATGATAGTGTGGAGACCTCCGCCTTTATGGAAAGAGGCTTCTTCCCTGCTTGTGGTGACTTCTGGGGGGAGTGGTGGGGGCAAAACAAAAAGAGAGGCTAGCACATGCTGGCCAAATCCCAGCTCGGGTGATTATATTATTTTTGCCGAGTTATGCCCTTTCAGCTTACATTGGAAAGTTCGTTTTCACTTGTTAAAAATCTGCCACTGGTACAGAACAGCTGTTGTATTCCACTCCATAGGCTGGGCGAGTGACCTTTTTATATATGCACAGACTCAGATTTGTTGGTTTATGGCCACATAGACCTTTGCACAGTATCCTGCAGTTGCACTGAGTGAAGGGCTTAACACAATGAGAGAAGTTGGTGGTATTGCCGGGAATAGGGCCTAGCAAGCAAAGGTGGTGGATGTGCTGATTCAGTGCATTTCCTCAGCTCTCAACTCCTGGAGTTTATACCACATAACCCCCTTGGGGTGCATTGGGCCTCCTTCTCTGTGCTGACTCTAATGAATCTGGCCAGTAGTCTGTGAAAGACTTGGGTTGTAAGATGCTATACAAATCTAAACACAATGCCTTTTGAAACTCATCATTTCACCATAAGGGTGTTGCCTGCTCTTCTCAACTGCACTCTGAGCACTGGAGGAGTTTGGATGTGGGAGGTTTGGTGAGCGTTTGCTATTTGACAGCTGTGTGTTAACACATCCAACCTCCAGTACTGTCGATCTTAGTTTATATAGAATTTACCAGACTGGATCATATTGGGGGTCCATTGGGTCCAGCATCCAGGCTCCCTCAGTGACCAATTACCCACTGATTCAGAAGAAGCAATGTTGTACGTATGCTAGGGGTCAATGGTAATTCCTTCCTGACCCCCGCAGCCCTGATTACTCAGATGTTCACCTCTAGAACCAAGTCACTAAACTGCAAATAATTGCTACTTGTTGTATGTTATGATCTAGGGCTGGGGGGCTTGGATTTTTCTTTCCTATACTCTCCACATGGCATTCCATTGAAGTGTTCTTCCCTAGGTACCGCATCACCATAGGTAACAAGACCTGCGTGTTTGAGAAGGAAAACGATCCGTCTCTCCTTCGTTCCCCCTCGGCTGGGAAGCTCATCCAGTATGTGGTGGAGGATGGGGGACACGTATTCTCAGGCCAGTGCTTTGCTGAAATTGAGGTAAAAGAGCTACATGGGACTGGGCTGACTGCAGATGCTCAATCCTGGGAGCAGAGCTGAGCAGGAACATTTTGAAATACTCAGAAATTTTAGTGAAAAACTGGGGGATTGGATGGTGGTGGGTGGAATGTTTTGTGATTTTTTTTTTCTCAGTATTCCACCCCACCACCCCTCCCTGCTTTTTGTCTGTGCCCACTCAGAAGGCAGAGCTGCTAGGTGGAGAAGAGATGGCTTAGCAGCATAAATGTTGAAACCTGTGTTTTAATGAATGTACCAGTGGGAGGCAAAACCTCCCAGCAATATCTGGTGGTAAAGAAAGTGCATATAGACCACCTTGCTGTGGGACTGGCCAAAGAGGAATAGACCATAGAGCTGTGAGAGATGGAAAATCCATGTCTCATAGCTGCTGTGAAAAAGGTTTGCTGTTCCTCTGGGCTAAGTGGTCACTGCAGCAGGGCTGGCCCAGGCCCAGAGATGGGGTGAGGCAATGAATTATGTCTGCTCTTACTGACTGGTCATTTATCAGCTTGATCAGAAGAGTTAATGAGGACGCTGAAACTAAGCGTGGCTCCTCCCTTCCCCCTTGGAGGTTACTTAACGTCCAAAGTGGGGGAGGACAAGCAATTCCCAAAGCACAATGGGCAAAGAGGGACTGTAGAGAGAGGGATCAAACCAGATTTTAGAGAGGAGGGTACATAGTGGATTGTGGGGGATTAAGGTGATTATTAGGGAGAGTGTGTAGGAGAAATGTATCAGACTGTAGATCGTTATTTATGCAAGCTCTTTTATATTGTAACATATTCATGGCTTGGGGAGAACGTACCAGTCGTTGGTTGCTGGGCTACTTTCCACTGCAACAGCACGGATAGACCCCAGATCTTTCTGCTCCAAGGACAAGGCTCCTACACGTGAACTAAAGGGAGATCTTTGTTAGTTTGAAGAGCTCTATAGAACCTATGACACTCTCTAGCCAATAGCTCTAATTCCCTCCACTGGGAGCCAGTAGTGCACCTGCCAGCATATTCCAATAGCATCTGCCATTGATGTCTGACCTTTAGGATATCTCAGGCAGCCTGCAACTCACTGCCATGGCTGTAAGTCCAGTGCTCAGCATGGAACCTTTACTTATTCTTGGAGGTGAAAGAATCCAGGAGAGATGAGATTTCATTGGTTGAGTTTGGTTTCCTGTTGCTCTAATTTGCATTCAGACCATTCGCTCTGCCCTTTCCTAGGGGTTCCTGGGTTTCCTTCCCAGCATGCATCTGCACTACGAGCCTTTCAGGGTGACTGCTGAATGCAAAAGACCCTTGCTAGTCAGATTACCTGTGGCATAGAAAAGGGGCTGCTGAAGCATGAACCTTGAATGAATTGGGGAATCTGAGCGTGTAACCTGTCTTCTTGCTGCAGGTGATGAAGATGGTGATGACGCTGACAGCAGCAGAATCAGGCTGCATCCATTATGTCAAACGCCCTGGGGCAGTGCTGGATCCTGGCTGTGTAATTGCTAAACTACAGCTGGATGATCCCAGCAGGGTTCAACAGGTAGGAAGCTCCTGGAGATAGCCATTGGACGCTGCCTAGTTGGGGGTTACCATTTTGTCTTGATTTTCTAGTGGTGGTGTTGAATTGCAACAGAGGACAGGCCCATGTCATGCTGAGATTTTCACCGTGTGACTTTAGTCTCAAAGGAAGAAGTTGAGGAAGTGTAAACCCTACAGAGCCTTTCTCTGAGATCTGATCTAGACATTTATATCACTCATTCCTTGTTATCTCAGCACCTGATCTCCAGGTGATATAGGTGGGTGGGGAAAGCCTCATCCTTTCCTCAAACACATCTATGCTCCCTGCACGCACTACTTTCTTTGGCCACTTGACTGTTCCAAACACTTGCAGTACTGTGAGACAGAGAGAGTTCTTCCTGATAGCTAACTGAGTCTCTCCTGACAGACAGGAATGGATACCGCGGTTTCAAGAGCATTGGGACTGGTACAAACAGTCTCGGCAAAGCTGGAAAAGTGGGGAGTGAGCCAGTGCATGGATCATCTTTGGGGTAGAGGACAAATGCATGGGTCTTTAAGGGCAAGTAGGGTTTGATGTAGATGGGTGGACGTGAATGGTGAAAGAAAAAGGAACTATTCTAAAATGGATGCCAATACCTAATCATCTTATGGGAGATGGGGAGAGGTTATCAGCACCAGTGGAGTATCTACTGGCTTCGACTGAATCTTTCTCTGAGATCTTGTTGTTTCTGGTTCTGGACACTGAGATCAGCTGGAATTCATCAGAAAGAGGCTTGGGGGCCTTATTTTGTGGGTTCGGGGCATGCAGTCATTGAGATCCAACAAAAATCCCATGACTGTCCAAGAGGATTTTCCATCCTGAGATCCTCCTGTTTGAGTCTAATTTCTCCCCTGTGCTGTAGGCTATTGGGTCTCCAGTTGAAAAGTGGGGGGTGGAGAGAGAAGCAAGTGAGATTCTGTTTGCTGATGCCATGTGGAAAGAGGCTTGGAGGTGCTTTATTTTCTGTTGGATGTGTTCACAGGCTGATCTGCATACAGGCACCTTACCACAGATCCACAGCACAGCTCTCCGAGGCGAGAAGCTCCATCGTGTCTTCCATTGTGTCCTCGATAACCTGGTCAATGTGATGAATGGTTACTGTCTGCCAGAGCCCTACTTCAGCAGCAAGGTACTGATTGCTTGTCCCAGGTGGAGGGCAAACTCTTCCTGGATATTAGGAGCCAATTTGCGTACAAGCTCAATGAACTCTAACGGTTAGAGCAGGGGACTGAGAGGCAGGACACTAAACTACACTGCTCTGCCTCATATACTACCTCTCTGGTAGCCCTGATTCCTTTCCCCAGTCTCCTATTTCCAGAAGGCTGGGGGCACGAGGGGGGATGTGTCCATTGGTGCCACTCAAGTCAGAACTGAAGAGGAGACAAGATGGGCTGCAGGACTGCGGCCTATGCCTGCAGCCTAGTATGGGAGAGCGGCTTCCACAGCCAGCGATGTTAGGGCCCACACTGGGAGCGGACAAGGAAGGTGCATGCCTTTCAAGCAGCCCCCTGCAGCTTTACCTGCTATCGAGTTAGCATCTGTGATGGAGGAAGGGAGTGGTTCTGCACCTTTCCCCACCCATGTTGATCTGCACCCCTTGAACTAGAGTGGCTTCCAGGTGGGGTCATACTGTAGGACTGCTTTGCCACACTGAACAACCCTCACTGAGACCAGCCCTTCCCTTCGTTCCATATTACATCTGGTTCTTGTCCTCTCTCTGGCTTGTCTCCAGGTGAAGGACTGGGTTGAGCGGCTAATGAAGACCCTGAGAGACCCATCTTTGCCTCTCCTGGAGCTTCAGGACATCATGACCAGTGTCTCTGGGAGGATCCCACCCAATGTGGAGAAGTCCATCAAGAAGGAGATGGCCCAGTATGCTAGCAACATCACATCGGTCCTTTGCCAGTTTCCGAGCCAGCAGGTAATGAACAGCCCTTTGGAAAGGGAAAGCAAAATAGGTCACTTGGGGATGGAGGGAAAATACCTTTGAATTATTTGGAGATGAGCTTGAGGTGAAAAGTGGGGGCTTGGTAGGGAGGTCATAGCCCATGGAGAGCAATAGGAATTGAACCATGGACATTTAGTTGCCAAAACCCCCAGATCTCTGCTGCTTGAGATAAGGTAGTAACTCCTTCATCTGTGAACAAGTAGCAGGTTGTTGCAGCAGAAGTGTTTGGCCGTTTGGAGGAAATCTGACCATGTGCTCAGGACTCCTGTATCCTAAATATGCTGTAGTTCAGCTACAGTTTTTTGCGGATCAATACAATAATGACTGGGTGAAATTGTATAGTCTCAGAGTAGCAGCCGTGTTAGTCTGTATTCACAGAAAGAAAAGGAGTACTTGTGGCACCTTAGAGACTAACAAATTTATTTGAACATAAACTTTCAATCTCTCCGGTCACTCGATTACAGATCTGAGGGTGGCTATCCTTCAACAAAAAAACTTCAAAAACAGACTCCAACGAGAGACTGCTGAATTGGATTTAATTTGCAAACTGGATACAATTAACTTAGGCTTGAACAGAGCCTGGGAATGGATGAGTCATTACACAAAGTAAAACTATTTCCCCATGTTATTTCTCCCCCCCACCCCACCCCCCACTGTTCCTCAGATGTTCTTGTTAACTGCTGGAAATAGCCTACCTTGCTTGTCACCATGAAAGGTTTTCCTCCCCCCCCCCCCCCCCCCCGCTGCTGGTGATGGCTCATCTTAAGTGATCACTCTCCTTACAGTGTGTATGGTAAAACCCATTGTTTCATGTTCTCTGTATGTGTATATAAATCTCCCCACCGTATTTTCCACCAAATGCATCCGATGAAGTGAGCTGTAGCTCACGAAAGCTTATGCTCTAATAAATTTGTTAGTCTCTAAGGTGCCACAAGTCCTCCTTTTCTTTTTATTGTATAGTCTGTGTTTTGCAGGAGGTGAGATTGGATGATCCCATTGCTTCCTCCTGACATTAAAGAAATCTCTGAACTACTATTGGCCTTCAGGGTGTCAGCTGCTGGCTGCAGGGTCTTGGAGAAATATCTCCCTCATGTACAGTATTGCACAATAGGTTGGCTCATAATGAGGATACTTTGCCTTCCTCTGCAGCATCAGATGTTGGCCTCTGCTGGAGTCTGGATAATGGGGTTGGTGGCCCAGTGCTCTCATCTGGTCCTTTGCTCTGTGACAATGTTCTCCACCCATATCCCCCTCTCCAGCATGGGACTATTTTTTCTCTCTTAGATCGCCAACATCTTGGACAGTCATGCAGCCACACTGAACCGCAAGTCTGAGCGCGAGGTCTTCTTCATGAACACCCAGAGCATCGTGCAGCTGGTGCAACGGTGAGCTTGTTCGCGGGAGCCAATCCCTTCCTCCGTTCCTTTTCCTTTTTTGCTGCCTGCAAGGGCTGGAGCAAAGCTGTGGGTTGCTTTTTTTTTTTTTTTTTTTCCCTTTGCCTTCAAGGAAGTAGATGTAACTTTTTTGTCTCTTAGTAGTGAGGCTGTCTTGGCCACTCTGTCAAGTAGCTAGTATCTTCCCCATCCTTTTCACAGCTCTAGAAGCTGAGGGTTTGGGAAGGTTCTGAGAAGTGTTTTCAACATGCCGCGTGGCGTGCTGCTCATGTGAAAAGTGTCAGAGGTTGTATGTTCATTCTGACTGCGCTGAACCTCCAGGACTTCCCAGGAGCATCTGTGTGTGTATTTTCCTTCGTTTTGTTCAGTTGTATTGACTCTCGGAGCCTTTCAAAAGCAGGACAATGGCATTTTAGTCTTCCAGTGACCTTCCCTCGCTGTTACTGCAGGTATCGGAGTGGTATTCGAGGCCACATGAAGGCTGTGGTGATGGATCTGCTCCGTCAGTACCTAAAGGTGGAGACTCAGTTCCAGCATGGTAAGTCTTGAACACATCAGGATTTGAATTCTGGGAGGAGCACAGCGCCTCCTGTAGGCTTCACTAAAAGCATCTTCCAAATGAGACCAGCTTGTCATGGCTCCTTGTGGCATGGCCTGACAGGTTTCCTTTTGCATCACTGTTTAGGAGGGCTTGTTTTAAACCATTAAACTCCCAGTGTGGTGAGACTCCATGGTAGGAGCATGCAGGGAGGCGCACACAGCAACAAGTCCATCCACCAAACTCCCCTCCTAGGCTAAGCCTGTGCTAATGCCTGTCCCCCCTGGCAGACACAGCATCTACCACATCCTCTCATCTCTCCTCCCTGCTGCTTAGATGCCTTAACAGGACATTGATATTTTTTGGGTCAGTGCTGTGAACATTAGACTTG
This sequence comes from Dermochelys coriacea, assembly GCF_009764565.3. NCBI lineage: Eukaryota > Metazoa > Chordata > Testudines > Dermochelyidae > Dermochelys > Dermochelys coriacea. Next base: position 7,939,215 of record NC_050084.1, on the reverse strand, counting down.
AAATTAGATGAAGGTTTCTGACCATCAGAGGAGTGAAGTTTTGGAATAGCCTTCCAAGGGAAGCAGTGGGGGCAAAAGATCTATCTGGTTTTAAGATTCTACTCGATAAGTTTATGGAGGAGATGGTATGATGGGATAATGGGATTTTGGTAAGTAATTGATCTTTAAATATTCAGGGTGAATAGGCCTAATCCCCTGAGATGGGATATTAGATGGATGGGATCTGAGTTACCCAGGAAAGAATTTTCTGTAGTATCTGGCTGGTGAATCTTGCCTATATGCTCAGGGTTTAGCTGATCGCCATATTTGGGGTCGGGAAGGAATTTTCCTCCAGGGCAGATTGGAGAGGCCCTGGAGGTTTTTCGCCTTCCTCTGTCGCATGGGTGACTTGAGGGAGGCTTCTCTGCTCCTTGAAGTCTTTAAACCATGATTTGAGGACTTCAGTAGCTCAGACATAGGTGAGGTTTTTCGTAGGAGTGGGTGGGTGAGATTCTGTGGCCTGTGCAGGAGGTTGGACTAGATGATCAGAATGGTCCCTTCTGACCTTAGTATCTATGAATCTTCACAACAGAGGCTGACAGTTGACTTCATCAGTCCCTCTCTGATCCTTTCATCTTGTTGAGCTGTGTAAGTGTGGTACATCTCCTATAGGCATGCACTCTTTTTTTTAATTAATCCAGAGCCTTGTAAGCTGAGACTTTACATGATTCAGAGTTGAAGTAGCTCCAGAAAAGAGGCAGAATTCAAAACATGATTCATTAATTCACTGTATGTTTCTGAGCTCTTTAAGATTCAGTCAGGCAGAGTTCTGCCCACTCTGTGCTCCTTCATGTTTGGTTTATTTTGACCTTCTGTGCCTGCCTTTCGCTGGTTCTTGCTGTCTGCAAGGGCCCATGATTAAAGGTTTCCCCCCTTCCTAGATCATCTCTCTCAAGCTGGAAACTGAAATGTAGATTCATGGCTTTGAGAACCGTTTTATTTCCTGACTTCTGAGCACTTGAACGTGTGGAGAAATGTCAAGAAATTAGCTAAGATCAGAACCACCATGGCAGCTGGAGAATAAGTGGGCAATGCAGTAGAAAATGCTACTGTAAGAAAATGGAATGCAATAAGAGATCCATTGTTTCAGCTGAAACCGCTGTAAGATATCAGGAGAGTTTTCAATGCTCTCTTTATAAAGAACAATTCTTGGATTTCCATGCAGAATATCATAGCCAGGTATTTCAATGTGAACCTTGCAATACTGTTACCAGTCACAGGATGGCAGTGAACCACTGCTGCTTTTAAGCTATTGCAGATAACGCTTTGCGATTCAGTTCTCCTCTTCTTCCCTCCTGCCCCCTGTGCATGCCAAGCTTTCTGGTGTTACAGGGTATGTCCATAAGGCAAAATGAGCCCCGGGCGAGTTGAATTCGAGTTAGCAGACCCTGGTTTGGTTAACCCAGGACTTGAGCATATCATTTGTAACTCCAGGTTAGGAATTGTTGAATCCTGGGTCCCAGCCTTGGGCTTCAGTGTCTATACTGCATTATGTGGGCTGGAGTCCAACTACCCATATCCCAGACTTCCTAGCACCCTCCCAACGTGTGGCCGCTCTAACCCTTTGTTCGTAGTGTGGGAAAACTTGACTATAGACCAAACTTGACTGTTCAGAGGACAAAGGAAGTTGGCCTGTGGGATTGGGGAATACTTTTGGCAGACTCCCAGAGCACAAGTCCAGTCGGGCTGGGTCTACGCTGCAAAGCAATAAGGCTTGAACCCTGGGTCCCGACTTGACTCAGGATCAGACCGTCTACCCCCGTGGGGTCCTAGTTCCAAGCCCTGGGTTAGTGTCATTTGTGTGTAGACAGACGGGGAGTTAGACTTGAGCCTGAGTTCAAACCCTGGATTTACATTGCAGTATAGACATACCCACAGATTCATTTCCACATCAACTCACTATAGCAGATGATCTCACATGCCATCTGGTTATTTCCTGATTCTTCTCTGAGTGAAAAAGAACCCCTTCTTAACAAGCCCTCACCACTCTCCCTGTGTAATTCACAAAGCATTGATTTGGCATTGGAGTTGATGAAAGCAAGTGACAGGACAGTACTTAAAACCATCTAAGATTTCTAAAGTTTCCAGTAAAAATGCTTCTGTCCCTCAGATTCACCAAGTTATGTTAAGAAAATAACCAAATGTGTCCAGCCAGATGCATCCAGCGCTGCCCCTGTGTGCAGGCTGTACAGAATGCTGTGGGTCCTCATGTTTCGTTTCTGATTGCAGGTCACTATGACAAGTGTGTCTTCGCCCTTCGGGAAGAGAACAAAAGTGACATGAATGCTGTATTGAACTACATCTTCTCTCATGCTCAAGTTACCAAGAAGAACCTCCTCGTAACGATGCTCATTGTAAGTTTGGCTCGCAGGACTTCTTTTTACCTTGTATGTGAACGTTTAGTGCTGGTGAAAGATGCTGAGTTGACAGCCCTCAGCCTGGAGACTGTGGTCCTTTAACCACAGACCTGGCAGGGACAGTGCAGTTCCCTACACTGCCCTGTGAAGTTAGCTCAGTTTCCATGGAGCATCCAATTTTTAGGTTTTTTTTTCTGCTCAGGCTTCCAGTAAGGTTGCAACAAGGGCCTGTTGTGACAGTGATTTATTTTGTCTACTTGGGATGGAAAATAAAATAATTCTTTTCACGTAGATCATTGGAGAGCCACTAGGTGTTGCCTTTTAGTCACTAATGACTGCACTATGTATTTGTTCAGCTTTGTTTTGCTTCTTGGATTTCCGGGAGCTCTCCAGGGTCCTCCTAACTCTGTGCCAGCCTGCGATTCTCAGACCAGAGCTGCACACTGCCATGTATACAAAAAGCAGATCAGTTTTTTAGGGTAAAGGGGCCCTAGACATTCAAATATGGACTTTCCTATTATCCATCAGGGCTAATATGGTCCTAGCAGTGACCTGATGTATTGCCCTGTCCAAGTGGATAACTGCTGGGGGTTAGAATCATAGAATATCAGGGTTGGAAGGGACCTCAGGAGGTCATCTAGTCCAACCCCCTGCCCAAAGCAGGGCCAATCCCCAATTTCTGCCCCAGATCCCAAATGGCCCCCTCAAGGGTTGAACTGACAACCCTGGGTTTAGCAGGCCAATGCTCAAACCACTGAGCTATCCCCCTTCAAATAGGCCTGAGGCGGCATAGCATGGCCATGAGGTATTTTACGCTTCAGTTCAACTTGTATGTAAATGTCTAAGGAGACTGTAGGACTGCGTGTTCTTTGTACACCATAGAGCCACCCCATCTTGGAACTCATCGCCTCTGAATTTTACACTGTAGATAGCAACTTGGGAGATTCCTGAGATTGACCCGGTCTAGAGAACCGTCTGATTGACGGTAACAGGGAGACACTTCCCACCTGCATGGTTGCCTGTCTAGCTTGTTAACTACTGGAAGAATTTCAGTTTTCAGGGATGCCAGTTCCTTCTCAGTATTCAGAAAGGCAAATTAGCCAACCCACTGAAAAGGGGGGGAGCGGGAGAGGGTTTATAACTGTCTTAAGCTGATTTCTGAGCCCCCATGAGTTCCAGGCTCCCACGAATGGGAGAAACTCCACTGTGTTTATTCCGCTATCAAAAGAAGGTGAAAACTCTTAGTGTGTCCCATTTTATTCTGTGATATAAATTGAAAAAACACACAAAACCTTAAGAAAATTTCCAATAATGAATAACGCTCTGTAAAGAGGGGGGAGCTAGAGACCCTTGTGATTTTAAGCGTAAACCTGAGCTGAAATCTTGCTTTCTAAGAAGCTAATTACAAGGTTGTCTTTTCTATTTTGCTAAAGACATTGTGTTTTTCTGCCTTTAAAAATAGCTGCAAAGCACCCAAATAAAAAACTCCCAAACCCTCCTAAGAGGAGCAGAAGAGTAATGATTGCCCCAGACTGTGGCTGGGTTTTTTTAAATTCTCATTTGTAAGATAAAAAGGCCCTGGCATTCCTTTATTTATTTATTTATGCATTTATTTTTTTATTTTTTTTCTCGGTGTGATTGTAAGTAACGCTTGCCTTAAGAATCTCATTATTTGAACACGGAGCCATATTTCCTCTGAGAATTCTGGAGTAGCTTTGAGCCGGGGCTGTTCATTTCTCAAGTAATCATGCTGGTGTGATGGAGAGAGAAAATGGCAGCTGTTTGCAGCTCAGGCCTTCAATTTTCTTCAGAGTCCAGTCACTCAAGTGTGTAATTACACAGGGGTGCAGGGGAGGTGTTAGGCCTTGTCAGAGAACTGGTTTGAGGCTTTGCTGGCTCCTTTCACCGATCAGCAGAGGCAGACGCCAATGGGAACACCAGCTAGCTGCTTTTATTTTTTTTGTTGTCATGCTGATTGTTTCTTGCTAGGATGGGACTGAAACTTTTTGTTTCGTAGTTTTCCCCCTGTGCAAGCTGAGTCTTAAAGGCCAAGAGTCCAGTTTATGTCTTCACTTCGATGGAAAAATCTCTCTGAGAGGATGGGGGAGCCTCACTGAGAGATGGGAAAGCTCAAATAATATGTGTTTCTCAACTCCTTCTATTCTTTTTCTTTTCCCTCCCTCCCCCAACCCTCCTTTCTCACCTCTTCCTATAGTCACCTTAAGGAGATGCTGGCAGCCTAGTTACTTGAAACTGTTAAAACACAGCCCTAGAAAATATATTTTAGGGAATAATCCTGCAATTGGATGAGCTAGTAGGTCATATAAAATCTGTTTGCACAGTCACCATTGCCATAGTAGCCAAGGGCCTTGCTAGTGAATGTATCCTCACATGGATCGTGGGGTATACGGAAATATAATAGAAAATGGGGAACTGAGGCCTAGTGAGATTAAGTGACTTGCCAAAGGTCACAGCAATGTCTGTGTCAGAGTGGGAATTGAACTGTAATTTTTTTTATTTTATTTTATTTATTTATTTTTTTGGCAGTCCAGTGCCTTAACCACAAGACCATCCTTCCTTCTCATCTGTAATTTTTATTATTCTTCCAGGCCATAGGGACCTCTTGGTACATATGTTGGTGAAAGTAATGACATTTTAAAGGTTGCTGAGCTCTTTATCTGGGGTTGTTAAGTTTGTCCTCCACAGGCAAATGTCATGTCAGGACACACTGATGCTAATGTTGCTGTTCTTGATGTAGAGGCCCAAGGAGGATCCAAGTTCTATCCGTACTGCTGCCATGAAGCTCCAGAAGCATATCGTATTACAACTCTTAAGTCTTGTCAGCAGCCAGCTTTTGTACGAGTAGATACGGCAGAGTACTACAGAACTATATACTTTTTTAAACACCATGTGAACAATTCTTAAAACATTCTCTGTCTGCAGACACAAATGTAACTTGAAGGGCTTCACAGGCATCTCTATGGTGTTCATTGTTAAGCCCTATTAGTCAGAGACAATAGTCTACAAGCTGGTAGCTAAGTCAACTGAAAATGATTTGACTTTGAACTGTTCCATTGTTGTAGGTTCCTAGAAATGGCATAAAGCTGGGGCAAGAGATGTAGAGTGTTAAAGAAGGGGCTCAAGAACAAATTTAAAACTCGCTAGGCTTGGAGGTGGGAGTTAGTATAAACTATTTTTTGGCAAGTACTGAGGTTTATGTTGTTGGTTTATTTTTATTTAATTCCTGCCAGCAGGCTTATCAAATAATCTAACCTGCGATGTAGATATTTTGCCCCTTTACCTTTTGTATTTCTTGGCTCTTAAAAGGGCCCTCTGGTCTGCAAGTGCTTAAGGCACCATCTGCTGCTTGCTGTCCCAAATCCCTATTTCATCTCTCATTTGCCTCCTATGATTCATTTGATATGTCAATAGTATGGGAGGGTTGTACAAAAGAAACACATTAGAGGCATCTGCAGGTTACAAACTTTGGGTCCTTGTCGTGCAAATCACTGTGAGTAGTTGAAAGCTGTGCGATTGCTCCTGAGGCTAAGAACTACCTCTGGACGTGTTTACAGAATTGCACTGCCTATACGTAGTGAGAAAACACATTTCTGTCCTTCTATGGCCATTTTTTTTCAGTTCTTTCAGAGTTTTGAAACTGCGACACACTTCACCATTCGTGCTGGTTAGTTTCCTTGTTGCTATTCACTCAGTTTGGACAGTGGAAATGAACTAGTCAATTTCACTTCTGCTTATAATTAATTTTGCTTAGCAAGATGTTGCAGCATTTGGGGAATGTTAAGCAAACTGTTCTCATTGGAATTTTAAGTTATCATGGAATAATTTTTACTAGTCATGAATTCCGTGAGGACACTTTTTTTAATTTTCCTACCTTATCTTTTGGGTCTAGAATTAGCCTAGCAGTTTCTTCTCAAGGATTCTGTTTGGAAAACGCATGCTTTTCTAAATGGTTTTGCTGACATTCTCTAGTTGTTACGGCTGGTGGTCTGTTTTTTTTTGGTGTGTATGTGAACATATCTAATGACACTGGTGTAATGTGTCCTTTATAGATGAGTAAAAGGGCATGGTCTCTGTCCCAAGAGTTCACAATCTGTGATCCCAATTCTTAAGTGGGGATAGAGGGCCACAAAGAGCTCATTGCAAGATCAGGGCCTACATCAGACCTAGGGGGAGAAAACAAGAGAATGAAGGGGCCAGGAAAGAGGTGGAAAGAAACTTATTTGTGGGAAACCATCAGGTCATTCATTTTGTTACAGTTTTGTGATTTTCTTCAGGTTGTATTGTTTTTGTTAGCAATGGGGAAGAAGCATAATATCACTAGAGTGGTGATTTGTGCTGGAGAAAGGGGTTGACAGAAATGAGCTTTGAGGAGAGGGAAGTAAGTTGTTGCATTGGAAGAGAAGAAGCTGTTCTAGCCATAGAGGGCAGTGTGACCAAAGGCATGAGTGGTGCTGCAAGATATGTACAGAGTGTTTTCTGCAGAGGGTCCCCAGCTGCTAAACTCTTTCCTTCTGATCGTTTTCCAGAGCCAAGTTTGCTAATCTTTATTGCGCATTGCAAGGAGTTTCATTCTGGTCAAATGTTTCTTGAACTCTGGATTGTTGCTGGGGGAGACTTTTGATCCAGAGGTAACGCTGCGTGTTGGGAGATGTTTGTGCTGTATTTTGTTGGCAGTTTAATGCCCTACTTTGCCATGAGCTTGGATGCCCCAACAAACCTTGCATATGAACAATCAAATGAGTGATTCCGCCTACCTCCTCCTTCCCCCTCCCATTTCCTCTCCAGCTCATGTACTTTCCTTCCGCATGTAACATTATGAAAACACTGGGGAATGTTCACAGCTTCAACAATGTATCTAAGAACATTGCATTATTTCTAAGTTACTTAGGAGGTCATCTTCATTTTCAACACTTCCAGTGTCTTTTTTTTTTTTTAAAAAAAGGATCAGCTGTGTGGCCGAGACCCCACCTTGACAGATGAATTAATTAATATTCTAACTGAGCTGACCCAGCTCAGCAAGACAACCAATGCAAAAGTGGCCCTGCGAGCGCGTCAGGTAAGTGCAGCACCTTCAGCATTCTGTGCTGATCATTGCTAAAAGGGGACCTTGTCAAGCTTGGCAGGATCAAAATTGGATTTGCTTTGTATTTTAATCATCTGTTTTGCAAAGTCTAGGACTTTTGATGGGTTAGTGATTTTTTTTGTTTTTTATCCCTAAACAAATTAAAAAAACAACAACACTCCAATACTCATGAGCAACCCTACAATAACAAGCCAATGTATGCTGTTTAGGATGTATAACCAGGATGTGCAGTCTGGGATTCCTCACTACCCCTACAATAGCAAACCAGTGGATATGCCTAGAACAGAGATTGAAATATGGATAGCTCTTTCCAGTTCCCAAAGGGATATTGTAAATTATGATTTAAAATAATGGGGAAAATCTTGATAGTGTCCTTTCCAAGATTCCAATTTAATGATCATTTGAATCTCCTATGTAGACGTGGATATTTTGCTGAGCTCCCTAGCTAGTGGTTAGTCTGTACTTATTAGGGAGTGGGAGGGCATAATTGTCGCACAATAATGTTAACCCTGGAACTCCGGTTAGCTTCTCTCACCCTGCAGTCCCTATTTCCAGTCTAAAAGTCTTCAGCAGGGAAGCTGACAGTTTGGGGATCTCTCCTTTTATTTAAGTGCGTGAGCGTTGAAAATGAATGGGGGCGTTTGAAGCCGTTCAGTGACCTTATGTTTTCTCCAGATTTGTGTCCATGTCCTTGAACCATTCAGCGTTATTGAACCTCTCAGCAGCATGCTTGGGTGTATCTTTATGCTGCTCTGTTGTGTTTTGTTTTCCCTTGCAAGCTGCTGTCCCTTCCTATCATCATCTCTGTGTTGGATGTTAAGTACTTGGCATGGGTGGCTCGTGTTTTTGGTTTGCTCTGGAACTGTGAAAGGCTGGCTCCATTGCAGGCCTCCCCATCGCTGCTATCTGCCAGCTCTGCTTTCCAGTTAACAGCCAGTCGGGCAATCCCCAGGACTAGCTGCTTTGCTGTGCTAAATCACATGCACTGATTAAACTTGATTGAAACTGTTCCCTTTCTCTCTGGGGATACCCAGTAATACAATTCACAGAGATACACAAATGAGACTAAATTTTGCAGCATCACTCTTGTGCTACAGAGCCTAGAGTTCACACATGCAGCTAACATTCTCTTCTGGTAGGGAGTATGGTTGCTACTGGTGGGATAGACTTGCAGCTCTTGCAGTGCATCCTTCTAATAACGGGCCAGCATAACAGTTCTCTCTGGCACTCACCCTTTGCATCCTCCTGTCTGACCAGGTTCTCATTGCTTCCCATTTGCCGTCATATGAGCTGCGTCACAACCAGGTGGAGTCCATCTTCCTGTCAGCCATTGACATGTACGGACACCAGTTCTGCATTGAGAATTTACAGGTATCTATGGGATTCTTTTTTCTGGTTCCTCATTTTCCTCTCACTAAGCTCAATAATATCAGTTTTGCACAAAACCTTGCCTTACAAAAATGCATGGCTCAAAGTCTGTATGGAAGATTTCATCCAGAGGAGACAACTGCCAGGGTATGTCAGGTGTAGACATCGCACAGCTCTAGCAATGTCCCTGTTTAATACTAAGTGCTGGAAAGAATGTGCTTTCCTAGTACTAGCTTGTGCAGATTTGGGGTGCTTGTTAATCTTTTCCAAAACACGTTTTCACTCCTAATGTAATAACTCCTTAAGCAATTGATTAATTTCACAGAAAAATATCACCCTGTACTTCTCTGCAGCCCACTGTGAAAGGGAATATATTGAGCATTAGGCATAGAGCAGTGCCCTGAATTGCCCTTTCTGCAGGGGCTGTGGGTGAATTATGAAAGCATGTATATGTTTTGTAAATTCCAAAACCCATAGACTGAACACAAAAAGTCTCAGCCAGTAGCAGGGCTGTCCTCTAGTTGTAATGCTATTTTAGCTTTGCAGCCAAATACTCATCTGAGGTGTTGGCACAGGCCCCTGTCCTTTTTGCCTTGTAACTGTGAAGGGGTTAATTGCTGTGTGGTGTACAGACTGTGACTTGGCAATTAGGGAACTGCAAAGTGGCTTCTCCTGCAGCAGGTTGGCTTAGAATTTAGACTGTAAACTCTTTAAGGCACAGGGATTGTGATTTTGTTATGTGCCTGTGAAGTGCCTAGCACTAAGGGTTCCTGATACCTGATTGAGACCTCTAAGTGCTGCCACAGTGAACATCATGAAAGAAAAGCTGTAGAAAGTAGCACTTGTTAGAATACAGAAGAATATTTGTGCAAAAAAAGATTTCCATCAGAATTTTGTTTCGATGGAAACTTTTGGCTCCGCTCTAATAGTAAGACATTCTCTTGTAAAACCGTTCTGTGTGTGATCTCTTTCAGAAACTCATTCTGTCTGAAACATCCATCTTTGATGTGCTACCAAATTTTTTCTACCATAGTAACCAGGTAGTGCGAATGGCAGCTCTGGAGGTATGTTTCTGCCCACTTGAAAACAAACTTTCTCTTTCTTCCATTGTTTCCCCCCAATCTATCTGTCTGTCTGAGATGTTATCTTGAGGTCCCTCTGCGACCGTCTCTAGTATATAGCCAGTTGGGAGGGAAGGATCCCTCTGACACTCTGGAAATAACAGGCACTGTGTTATAACCTTGATGCCCTAACCATCATTCCCTTGCTTAGTAAAACTATCTGGTAGGTGAACTTTAAGCTTAGCACTGAGAGAGACAAATACTTCTACATTTTGAGGAAGTTTAGATCCAAACTTAGTGTCTGCCATTTAACTTTATAATGGGCTGGACCAAAATCTCAGATCCAACCTGTCTCCTTTGTTTAAAGACAAATTGCCTCCTTGCAGGGGCAGAGGGTGAAGCTAGTGCCTTATAAAATGGTCTGCACTCTGAGTGATGTATAGCACTCCAGAAAACCCTGTGTGGTGTTTGTATCACAGTGAGTTTTCTGAACTGCCGGCTTTCATCTAACTGTAGCCTCCTTTCCTGCATTTGGGGGAGCTTATTCTCTTTCATAACATATTGATTATTTAAATCCTCATGCTTCAGAGCAGAAACTAATCACCAGTTGAGGTCAGGAAGAAATCCCCAGCCCCAGAATAATAATTCAAATTTATGTACATTGTATGTGTTTTGGCCTTCCTCTGAAGGCTATAGCATATAGGCCACTCTCTGAGACAGGATCATTTATCTTTTCTAGCAGTTTCCAGGTAACAGTATTTTGATCTCCTGTTTCTTGAGTTTAAAAAAAAAAAATCTAGAAGCTATTCATTTTGGAGGCATTTGTTTTTTTTGTGACTCCTCCATTGTATCACTTCTATCTCCCCAGCCCAGTAGAACTAACTAAGACTTTCTATTTTACCAGGTGTACGTTCGAAGGGCGTACATTGCCTATGAGTTGAACAGTGTACAGCATCGCCAGCTGAAGGACAACACTTGTGTTGTGGAATTCCAGTTCATGCTACCCACCTCTCATCCAAACAGGTCAGGCCTGAATTCAGGTACCTTTGGAGACGGGATTTATGAAGGGTTGTGTCACATATCATCGGGGAAAACCTGGAACAGAACTGAGTGAGCAAGTGTGGAGAGAGATGTATCAGTTAGTCCTAAGCAAGATGGACAAGTTAATCAAGATGAAACTCAGTATTGTCCTGTTTTCAAATGCCTCAGTTATCCACCACTCACTCGCGTCATCTAAAACAAGGGTCACATCTGCCAACGTCTACTCGTTACGTTGAAAAGTACCTCGATTATCTGATCTTCCTCAGCACTCTGCAGGATTGTCAGATTATCAAGGTGGTTCTTTGCTTGCAGTAGGGATCCCTAACTAGAGACCTGGAGAGAATATTTTGAAACCAGTTTATGCTGAATTATTTCACCCAAAGAAGTCGAGAGAGCACTAGAGCCAAAGGTCGTGATGAGACTTTTTGGCCACTGGATGGCACTGTTGTTCTGTACTAGCTTGGCAGAATGGGACCAGCCCCCTCAGAAGAGTGCAGTTTTCCTTCTTTGTCTCCAAATGTCTTTTCCCTTATTTTTTTTCTTTTTTCTTTTTGATGGGGTTGGACAGTGGGGACAGTCTCAATTCACTGAGAATCCATCGGTACGTTTTATGAAGTGATTTTCAGAATCTGGTTTGCTCTGAAATGAATGAGTGTCCTCAACAAGCAGCGCAAAGCACTCATGATACAAATGGGCCATGCATTTGGTCTCATCTGTTTCCTTCATCTCTGGAATATTTGTAAATAATTGCATGCTATTTTTGGTGCTGTTTTATAATACTCTGTCCCACTGTTCTGTCTCCATTTTCTTCCTGCTGTTTGCTAGTGCTCATAGTTACTTCTGTTTGTAGCTTGGGGGTTGTTTGGCCTGTCTGTGCTGACCACTGTCCTAGTACTGTGTGCCAACTCAATTAGACAAGATCAGCTGGAGAATGAGAACTCCCACCTACCCAGAGGAGAGTTGCTTTGTTCAGAAATCTCCTTTCCCCGTCACGCTGAGTCTCAGGTAGCTACATCCAGAAGCTTAGGTCTGTTTCCTGTCCTTCAACATCTCCTCACTAGGGACTGAATCAGAGCACCTTGCCATCCAAGCCCAGTCTGATACGGGGGCAAACTGACCGCTGGCATAAGCGGGTGCAATTCCAATGGCTCCAATAGAGTTGTACCTACGTGCGTTAGCAATGAATTTGTCCCTCAGTGCTTAATGACACTATTTGCTGTGTACAGAGTTGTGCAATCATCAAAAGGCCAGGAGGACAAAGCATACCAGATAACAGGAAATCAGGAGGCTGAAAAGACACTAAATAAGTTGGTTTAAACTAACCGAGGAGGCACCTTTAAGTGCCTTGAGCATCAGATCAGCAGATCTGGAGAACTCAAGTTCTGAACCTGGCTTTGACAATGACTTGCTGAGAGGCTCTTAGGCACGTCATTTATCCATCTCCGTGTCCATGTTCCGTATCTGTCATATTTGTTTTTCATTTTGTAAGATGGGCCTGTTGTCAGTCCTAAGCTTTACACTGGAAAGGATAAACATGCAATATATCAGCCAATCTGTGTTACCTTAATCCAACAAAACACTTCTGCTGCCAAACCAAAGGCAGCAAAATCGTCCCCGATTTCAGGTGTTTGAAGTGTGGCTTGAAGCTCTGCACATTTGGGTTCTGTCAAACCAAGGGAGGAAGCAAATTCCAAAGACAGGGTCCTCCACCAAGAGTTAGAACTGGCTCAGTGCTGCAGCAAACTTTCCATGAACACTTGATCAAATGTTTACATGAATTTTCTCCAGCTGTGCTTGTGTCCCTTTTGTGTCTGCTTCCTATGAACCTCCAAGGGGTTGTATTTCACTGGGACAAATATTCATGCAAAGAATATTTCAAAGAATGATGTGGGGTATTTGTAAAATGAATTTTAAATTCTCACACAAGTATTCACCCCAGTAGTGCTTGTGCCCTCATCCTGTCAGAAAAGAAACTATACCATGTCACTTCCCCATCTGACTAATCATAGCTAAGTAAGACAGCTCAGATTTTGTATATTTGCTATGGAATGCTAGCTGTGAACTGCTCACAACCACGCCTAAAAAATTTTTTTTTTTTTTAAATCTGATCTGTTCATAATTATCTTGTGAGCAGAAGAGAATGCTAGTGATTTGGGAATTATTTGCTTCTATTTCCTGAGAACCCCCTGTACGCTGACATACAGCTCTGTCCTATTTAGAATCTGTGCTGATGTTCATTGCCAGGGTAAAGCTCGCAGAGAGAAACTTTTTAATACCCTGACCGTAATGGGCTTTATAGATCAAAAAGAACACCTTCTATGGCACCCAGTGGAAGCCAGACAAGAAGTACAACAACCAGCCCATTGTATTCTGCACTAAATGAAGTTGAGGAAAGGTTCCAAGTAGAGAGTGCATTGCAGTAATCTGACCTGGAAGAGGCTATATGGGGATAACTACTTTCCTCAGCGAGATATTGCAAGCAAGTGCATGCATGCAAAACCCACTGGGTTTGGATGATCTCTGCTTCTTTGTGCCACCTGGGAGAGAAGGAGAACAGACTTAGGAAAGAAATGAATTCAATTCTTAGATCTTTTCTTTTCCTAGTGTTTTAGATCATCCTTCCCGATTGAAATCTATTGCTCGTTGATGAGGAATATACCTAAGAGTTCAATTTCCTGCATATTGGCAAGTGAGCTGAAATGCCCTTTCTTAGATGTTCTGTTGGAGATGCACAAAACCATCACTTGTGTTTTCAAAGCTTAAGTTCCTATAAGAACATAAGAATGGCCATACTGGGTCAGTCCAAAGGCCCATCCAGCCCAGCATCCTGTCCTCCGATAACGGCCAATGCCAGGTGCCCCAGAGGGAATGAACAGAAGAGGTAACAATCAAGTGATCCATCCCGTCACCCATTCCCAGCCTCTGGCAAACAAAGGTTAAGGACACCATCTTTGTCCATCTTGGCTAATAACCATTGATAGACCTATTGTCCATTAACTTATCTAGTTCTTTTTTGAATCCTGTTATAGTCTTGGCCTTCACAACATCCTCTGGCAAGGAGTTCCAGAGGTTGATGGTGCGTTGTGTGAAAAAATACTTCCTTTATTTGTTTTAAACATGCTGCCTATTAATTTCATTTGATAACCTCTAGTTCTTGTGTTATGAGAAGGAGTAAATAACACTTCCTTATTTACTTTCTCCACACGGTCATTATTTTATAGACCTCAATCATTTCACCCATTAGATGTCTCTTTTCCAAGCTGAAAAGTCCCATTTTTATTAATCTCTCCTTATACGGCAGCCGTTCCATACCCCTAATCATTTTTGTTGCTCGTTTCTGAACCTTTTCCAGTTCCAATATATTTTTTTTGAGATGGGGCGACCACATCTGAAGGCAGTATTCAAGATGTGGGCATACCATGGATTTATATAGAGGCAATATGATATTTTCTGTCTTACTGTCTATCCCTTTCTTAATGATTCCCAACATTCTGTTTGCTTTTTTGACTGCTGCTGCACAGTGAGTGGATGTTTTCAGAGAACTATCCACAACGATTCCAAGATCTTTCTTGAGTGGTCACAGCTAATTTAGACTCCATCCTTTTATATGTATAGTTGGGATTACGTTTTCCAATGTGCATTACTTTGCATTTATCAACATTTGAATTTCATCTGCCATTTTGTTGCCCAGTCACCCAGTTTTGTGAGATCCTTTTGTAGCGCTTTGCAGTCTGCCTGGGGCTTAACTATCTTGAGTAGTTTTATATCATCTGAAAATTTTGCCACCTCCCTGTTTACTTCTTTTTCCAGATCATTTATGAATCTGTTAAATAGGACTGGTCCCAGTACAGACCCTTGGGGGACACCACTATTTACCTCTCTCCATTCTGAAAACTGGCCATTTATTCGTACCCTGGGTTTCCTATCTTTTAACCAGTTACCAATCCATGAGAGGACCTTCCCTCTTATCTCATAACAGCTTACTTTGCTTAAGAGCCTTTAGTGAGGGACCTTGTCAAAGGCTTTCTGAAAATCTATGTACACAATATCCACTGGGTCCCCTGTCCTGAAAGAAATATTGCCTCTCTCGGGTGGGCATGGGGAAGGGAATTTTGGCTCTGTCCCAAGTAGGAGCAGTTCATTCTCATAGTAATAATAATAACCCGTCTCGCCAAAAAAAAGTCCAGCCTTCCCCATGTTCTCTGAAGCCGGGACATTTCAGTGAGGCTGGACATTGCTTCCAAAAGCTGCCTGCAATGGACATTCTGCTCCTCTAGTCATGCTCTTCCCTTCATGCAGTGTGACTAGGAAGGAGCTGGAGGGTTTATTTTCTCCCTGATATTTTGGGTATCCTAACTGATTTTTATTTTTTCCCTCCTTTTATGGGCAAGTGACTTTCCCATCAGCTCCAAAATGGGGTCCATACATCCAGTGTAGGGTCAAAGCTTGCCCCTTCCCAGGGTTTGACTTTAACAAACAACAACACAATGTCCAGTTCAGTCCTTCATTTCCTGCTTGGTGTCTCCCAGGATCCTCAGCTCAGTGCTACTCAGCCAACCCCCTAGAGCCTTTCTGCCTCAGGCCTAAGATCCCTCGGTCAGGGGAGCCTGCTTGCTCACTTTTTATTCCCTAAGGTCCTCCATTCCAGACATTTTATTCCTGGTAGGTGTCTCAAGACAAGCTGGCTTCAGCCCGTGTTCAGGTCAGGCCATTAACCCTTTCCTGCCCTGTTCCAGTGTAGGGTTTGTCCACCCCATCACGCTCCCTTTTCGTGTGAAACTTGTGGATTAGATGGAGACTTTGCTCTCATTGCAGAATGTCAGCGGTGGGATAGCTGCCTTGGAGGATTCACTTTAATGAGTGAGAGTAATATACTTGCATTGCCTTTTTAATATGAGGCTCCCTATTTTCCATGCTTCTGCCTGGACGTTTTCAGTATGATATAGACACAATGCCAATTGTTGCCATTTAACTCCCCCACCCAAAGAAAAGCAGCTGTAAGCACATTCGTACACACTCGGAGCATAATTGTTCTGGGCACCTTACGTGATCACAGACAGATGCTTCCTTGTGGCAGTGTTCTTTGTTCCTCTGGTTTCACTTGAAAAATTAAAATTTTAAACGTTAAAGTAAAAGTATGGTAACAGTAACAATTCCAAACGTTAAAATCAATAAAATTAAAAACTTGAAAAAGCGTTTAAGTGGTTGGACCATGTTCCAAAAGACTCTCATCTTATTGTCTTGGGGGGGTGAGGGGGGAGCAATGTTCACAGCTGTACTTGGCAAGAAGCTAGCTTTCGGCACTTTATTCGGAGACCACGTAATTGGCATAGTACAGATGGCGGAATGCTGCCATCAGGGAGGGTGCCTGTTAGGATTTCTCTGCAGATGATGACTTGAACAGCTAGAGTGAAGCCCTGCGACCTTGCCACACTCTTTTTGTTGACGTCAGTCCAGCGTGTTCTGAATGCTGCTTCCTAGTTGAGTCAGAGATGCCATAGTAACATGAATAAAAGCTCCTGAAAATGCTTCTCTATCAGAGACTCCCAGAGTTTTGTAGGGCAAATGCAAGGCTTTGTGAATGTGATGAACCCACACACTGTTGTTGGTTTATTTTTTAAATTCCCATCATCTTTCTTGTCTCCAATGCCTGAACTTGTTTTCCTTCTCATCCTATTTTCAGGTTGCCTTGTTTGTCACCACTACCGCTTCTGTAGTCCTGATTCCTTTCTGGGATGACCAGCAACAGCATTAGGTAGCACTTTACTTGCTTGAGAAAAGTGAAGCGAGTTCTGCAATTCCCATTTTTCTATAGGCCCTCTTTCTTGGGTAGGACTAGCCATCCTACTACTATTCCATTTAGCCTCAAGTTATCTAAGATGATGCTACCAATGCCATCAGCCTATCTTTTTCACCTGGCCCACCAGTTTCCATCCTAGAACTATTTTCCTCTTGTAACCTTGTTAACTTCATGTTTTATATCAGTTCATAATGCGGTGTTTCTTGCATGAAAATAATTAAATCTTCTATGTTGATGATAGAAATAATATTTCCAAACATTAGATATAAATAAATATGAAGTTTATTGTTTAACATATGTATTCCAGCAGCATCCAAAGGCCCCAATCAGGATTGGTGTAACTTTTTTCTAGATGATGCATAAGCATAAATTGAGACAGCCACTGCCCTAAGAAGCTTTACAAGCCACACACACAAGATGCTCAACCTATAACGGACACATGACAAGTAAAATGTCAGAGTTGTTAGTTAAATTATATTTCCCCAAATTATCTCTCCCCCAGCCAATCTGTTCTTCCATTACCGATCCAAACTGCCCTTCACCCAGCAACAGCTCGCTTTTCACTGGAGGATAATCAGGGAACTGCTGGTGTCAGAAGAGGTGATTCCCAAGATATTTTGTTCTCCATACCCCCTCTCCTCCCTCTTTCCCTCCCCCTCCTCCAGCCCTTCTTCATTACAGCTGCCTTGGCAGTGGCTGAAGGCAATGTCTTACCTCTTTATTTTGGGGTGGAACAGAACCCAACCTCTCTGTCTGCTATAGCAACAGGATGAGTAGTTGGGAATGTGTTTCTGGTCTCTAGTGCTGGTGGTGTTCAGTTTGATGGACCAAGGGTTAGTGAGGACTCTCCCTCACGTGGCTCCCCTGGGTGAGGTTGGGCTGCTTACGCCATGGACCATGTCCCATGGGTGTAGTCATGTGAAGCAAGATACTTGGAGGTTCTGGCCCAGTTCCCAGGAGGTGGTGGTGGATTTACAGATATCGGTTTAGCTCTTTGGTGGTGAGGAATTGTGTTGATAAGCACACTTTTTATAAAGTGATCCAAGTACTCTTTTGCAATCTCACTGGGGGAAAGTTATGGTTGCAGGGGGTATAGCCTCACTTTTCTATGTTATGCAATGAAACCAGTACAAGCCCACCTCCTTATTTGGCAGACTGTAGTTTTAAGAGACTGTTCTAAAGTATGGCCAGCTGAACAGAGCTCAGCTCTGCATTTATTAGATGGTCTTTAAGCTACCAATTTATCAATCCCTTGAGTCACTTAAGATATTTTTCATCATATGTATGCATGTTAAATCCTATATCTGTATATCATCTATATTGAAAAGTATAAATATACACACACTGGCAAGGACATACTTAGATATATTGGTGGTATATACAAGTGTTGAACATTGCAATTCTGTGGAGATCCTCTTTATATCCCCAGACCATGTCTGCCGATCGCAGATGGATGCGGATCCAAATTTTATATCTAGAGCCTTGCAAATCTGCTGATATCCACTTTATATCCACAGATGCAGATATCTGCAGACCATGTTTGTGTATCGGATGTGAATACAAATTTTGTATCTGCAAGGGGTCTATATCTATGCATGTGACTTTGCCTACGTGTAACATGTTTGTTAATGCATTCACGTAGATGTCTTTAGCTCGAAAGTCATTCTTTAGGGCTACATTTTGCTGTCTTTTACCTTTTGGCTTTCTAGAGCATAATTTAACCTTAGTCATTAGATGTGTTTGCATTTCAAAGGCACCTGATATAAATCTCTCATGAACCTGCTTGTATCTGTGTGTTTGTCAAATTTCTCTCTCACTTTCTGTGCCTAGAAGAGGATGAGATTTCTAGCACTGCTAATTTCAAGCCTTGCAGTGGTATATGGTTTCTCTTTAGCTCTGCTGTCTTTTGGTGTGTCGCCTCGACATTTTTGCCTGTCTCCTCCTTAGCCATCTAGTGAACTAGAGGTCAAAACTATTGTGAACAGCTGAAGGCCAAAACGTGTATTGCTGTGTTCAATAGGTCATTTTATGGAAGAATCAGAAGCCAACGTCCGTGTTCTTTTAGAGCGGTGGATTGTGCTTGCTGTTGGGGAAAAAACCCCAACACCCCCTACTGTTGGTGCTTCATCATTTGATGGTGGCCTGCTCATAAGATTTGAATGTCTGGCAAAATGGAAGCTTTTCTGCAGGCTTCAGTTGTTGTTGAAACAACCTCTTGCATCAATCACTTGACTCCCGGTATAAAATAAACTATGTTCTTTTGGAACCTGAGCTGGGTAAGCCTGGAGAGTTGAGTATAGAACTCTGAGTGTATCATTAGGTAGCCTGAGGTCCCCTCCTTGTCGCGGGAGCTGAGCTGATATCAGGAGGGGAAAGGGGGAAATGATTCCAGGACACCTGTAAATACCTGTCGTTTCATGCTGTGGGTTTGATGCTAATTGGACAGCAGGCAGCAGTAATGTGCTGCTGCTCCCTTGGCGTGTCTGTTTCGGAAAGGACAGAAGCTTCCAGCCGAGCAAAAAAAAGGGGCTGTTGAAGGGGCAGCAAACTGAACGGAATAATGATAGCGTTATGCAAATTGGGCTTCAGTAACGGATTCAGCCTGGCTGAAATGCTGGGGGTTGGTAGGGGAAAGGGGAAAGAAAGGGGGATAGAGGAAAAACCCAATCAAAACAGATGGTTCAAGGCATGTTCTGCCGCCTTCTATTTGGATCCTTCTGCAGAGAAGAAGGAATGTAGGAGGAAGGCCACTGGTCACAGCCAGCTGAATTTCTCTTTCGCTTGTGCTGTTAGTAACTTCAAGTGGGTTATTCAGCTGACCTCTGCTTTGCCGCCTGATTTTGAAAGCGTTGCCCTATGCCGGCACTCAGTCACAGCTTGACATAACCGGTGGCTCTCTGCATGCATTACTATCAATTTCAGAGGGGAGCTCTCTTGTAAAAAGGGGGTGGGGGGAAGCAAATTCAGCTGGAAGGCATAGGGAAGGCCTCAGGGCCTGTGTTTGCTTGAGGAGGAGCAGCAAGCTAACCGTAAAGCATGCAGTGAACTGCTGCCTGCTTAGGTGTTTGAATTCACACCGAGACAGATACTCTCCCCAGGCTAGGAGAAGAGAGGTTTTTGTTTTTGTTTGTTGCAAGAGGATGGTGCCAAGGTGAAGAAGTTTGGTGATTCTTTCCTGGAGATATCTGCTATCAACTTAGTTCATGTGCCACAAGTTGTTCCTTTTTTTAATCTCCCAGTGTTTTGATACTTTTTTACAAGATGACAGGTTTCAGAGTGGTAGCTGTGTTCGTCTGTATCAGCAAAAACAACAAGGAGTCCTTCTGACACTTTTTAGAGACTAACCAATTTATTTGGGCATAAGCTTTCATGGGCTAAAACCCACTTCATGAGATGCATGGAGTGGAAAATACAGAGGCAGGTATAAATCCACAGCACAGGCAGGTATAAATCCACATGTGCTGTGGATTTTTACCTGCCTCGTATTTTCCACTCCGTGCATGTGATGAAGTGGGTTTTAGCCCACAAAAGCTTATGCCCAAATAAATTCGTTAGTCTCTAAAGTGTCAGAAGGACTCCTCGTTGTTTTTGTTACAAGAGCAAAGCATCGGGATTAGTCCTGAGCCTATAGCATATTCCATTGCAGCTGGTGTTTTCAGAGGCTACAGTTCAACCTACTGTACTACCTAAAAATGCAAGAGCACAGCCCAGTAAGTGGATTACTTACCACCGTAACACTTTTTTACACTGCTGATTATTCTGAAAAGACCCAAACTTGACCTCCTGATGTGTGTTAAATAATGCACAATTGAGTTCCTGATACCGAAAAGTCCTTTTATGGTATTACATTGTGTATAAACTTACAAAAAAAAAAATCCACCCCAAAAATCTCAGGACAGCTACAAATGGGATAGTCTAGATTACAATGTATTCAGTTTCACTTGGTTTTGACCACATGATTACAACTTCACACTGGGCAGCCATGACATGCGCTAACTGTGAATAATGTATAACTTGAGAACCAATCATTCTTTGCTCTAAGGTCTCTTGTTACTGATCTTGTATTCTTTTCGTTGAGATTCTTGCTGTCATCTCCTCTTCAGCCACATACCGGGAGGACTGAGAACAATTCTAGAGCCAGGCAGCAGGGAGCTCCCTATGGGGGAGGGAGAGAGAGGGGCGCACACAATTTGCTGTCATTTCAAACCTAGTTGTTTCTCTGTCCATTTCCTGTAGGTATGTGAGGACTTTCAGGGAGCGTTCGGAAACATGTGCACTAGGTGTGGGGACATCCAGTTCCCTTTAGAATTTTTTTCAATTAAACAGACAGTGCGCAGTCGACCTAGACAAAATGTATGCTACTCTGTGCCCCGATGCCCCTTCGCCAGTCCTAATGGCATCTTCTACAGCACAGCTTTCTTCTTCACTGACTCTTCTAGAGGAAAATGAATAGTGGGGCTGGGGTCTGACTTGTGCTGGTCCCCTCCATTGTTCAGACGTAAGCCCAGGAAATCCTCATGCCCAGACCTCAGTCAGATACTGATTTGTAGTCACATTCAGTGCATGTTACAATGGCCAAACACCACATAGTGAGGACACCACTCCTCTGACAAAACGGATCCATGAGGAGACCCAGATTTAGGGACTGTATCTGGTACTGTGGCCATAGAAAAATGTACAGGCCCCTAAACATCTCAAAATAATGTCCTATGGGGTCTTACTATAGCAAGTAATGTTAGGGAACGTTGAGGCTGGGTCTCCTAGAGCTTGAAGAGTCCTGTTACGTGGTCCCCTAAGCTTTGGTATTAGTTTGTTCTCATTCATTAATCTGTTATTGTAAGGGAGGGGGATATCCCTTTTTGTGTATGTGCTTTTTTTTAATTGCATCTTCTCTAGTATTTTGAATGCCAGATCATAGATATGCATGCAATCACATGCTTTCATGCATGTATCTTGCATGCCCCATGCCATTTCATTCACTGCAAGGAAATAGGTGTCCCTTATTACTTCTCTGCCCTGCACATCATTGAGCCCTGTTCTGTGTGGAAAACCCCAACAATCAGTTTGGCATGATATAATAGGAACCTTTAGGGTTTTCAAAATTCCATTCTTAAGATGTGCTTGTTCATTTCAGTGTCCAGCTTAAAAGTTTGCTATTGTGTGTGTGTGTGTGTGTGTGTATATATATTTATTTCAGTTCCCTTCCCACCTATGTTCACTTTATTTCTTTTGCACTTGTGGGGAGCCAGCTTGTGGGCTAATGGTTAGAAGTAAAGGCTTGGCTATCAGGACTTGGGTTCCTTTTCTGGACTTCCTGTAGACTTGCTGTGTGGCGTGGTCACTTGTTGTCTCTCTGCTTCAGTTTACTCATCTGTCAAATGGGGGTGCTTGCGTTGTGGCTTGTGAGGCTTACTTTATGTTTGCAATGTGCCATGAGACGATCTGATGAACTACGCTATAGAAATGCAAGGTACCTTGCAAATATACTCTGGTTCTCTATGATATGTTGCTATTTGCTTCTTGAAGTGGATAAATACATTCTGGTGCACTCATCCTAACAGCAGCCCCTGCAAGCTAGGTCAAGTAGTAAGTCCCTTCTTTTTGAGACAGAATCCCATTGGCTCTTTCTTGGTTGTGCAACAAATTCTGGTTCAGTGAATATAAATGTGTGGTTGCTGGTCTAGGTACTGGCTCGAATGACAGTTCTTTTATTAGTGTTCTCACTAACCAATCTGTAACTAACTGTGGTTGTTTGATTACAGAGGGAACATCCCCACGCTAAACAGGTATGGTACTCGTCCTCTTTTAAGGTTTGAAAAGAAAGGTAGACTAGAAAAGAAGTAGCCTAATATTTAACATTTTGGTATTTTTTTTTGGAATCCTTACCCCTTACTTGGGACCCTCTGAATCATAACTATATTCCCTATCCATACTCTCCCTTTTTTGTTGTTCTAAACATGTTTTCAGCTTTTTAAAAAACTTTTAAAAGATAGCTTTGCATGTGGCAAGCTAGAAAACTAAATTTGCTAATGGGCTCAGCTTACCAGCTGTAACATATAAAACGAGTATCCCAGCAGAAAACTTCCCCTCCAAACTCCTCCTCCTTGGAACATAGCCACTGACTCTCTGATAGGGTATCACAGTGAAATAAACATCTAATTCTAGGAGAGCAAAGGCCTGATGTGTAAGATGAAGAGTATTCAGTGCTGCTCTGGTCTTTGGCTTAGAATTTGCTGATGCACCATAGCACATCCATCGCCTCTCACCCAGTCGATGAAAGTACACCTTAATCAGCTGACAGCATGTTTTTGTTTTATTTTGGATACTTCATTTTTCCCCCATTTCTCAATCCAAAAATGCTTGTGGTTTTGAATAATAATCAAAAATATTTGATACTTTTTTTTCCACATTCTCATGTTAGTGGTAAGAAATGTACGTGAAGACAGGTGGCCTGAAAATCTATACTATTTCAAAACTCAAATGCTTACAATTTATTACAGCTTACAAACATGTCTAGGAAAAACGGTATACAAGTTTGAAAGCTTTCTGATTCCTGATCTGAGATTAGTTGCAAAATCCTAGAGTTGTTTCAAAGGTAAAGCAAGCTGTTCAGATTTTTGGTACTTGAAACATTTTATCATTGCACTTAGAACATTTTCTTCCAGGATGTTTTTGTTAAATTCTGGGCATTTTAAAAAAAGGAAAACACTCCTAAAATTGTGTATTAAGCGGCATTGGGAATCTGTCATTTGGCATTTTGGTCCTGCTCCTGCTCCTGTGTGGCCAATAGGAGTTCTGCATGTTGCTCTCTTGGGTCCTTTATTTTTTCCTGCTGTACAGTTGAGGCCTGATCCAGCAAAGCAATTAAGCATGCGCTTGACTTCAGTAGACTATTCGCATGCTTAAAGTAGGCATGTGCTTAAGTGATTTGCTGATTCAGGGCCCCTGAAGTGGCACAAGTATAAAATCAGACACTTACTTGAGCAAATACCTTCCTGAACATTTGGGTGAATGAAAGAGAGCGATATTAAACACTTTCCTTGTCATGAATGTGACCAGTTGATACCCAGCAGTAAGGTATCTCTTTAGAGCCAATGTATAATCCATACCATATAATGTAGTGGGGTAGAAGACAGAGTGGCTTTGGAACTTGATCCCTGAATGAATTCTGATTATTCTGCAGCAGACCATCATGAATAAGTGAAAAGTTTGTATAAAAAGATTTACTGGGAATTCATTACAGAACAGGAAAAACAGATCCCAGTTGATAGTGGGAGGATACATAGCTAGTTTTCACAGGACTCACTTCATTCATAGCGTGAGTAGCTTTTTCTACCAGCCCTCTCTTTGAGTTCACAAGTCCTAACAAAAGATTAAATACCTTTTGATAGCTGTATTTACTACCATGGGGATAGGCTTTTGGGGCCCAATTTGTTCCCATTGAATTCTATGGGAAATGTGATCCTGACTCCGTGGGTTGGTCTACACCAGTGGTGGGCAACCTGCGGCCCATCAGGGTAATCTGATTGCGGGCCACGAGACGTTTTGCTGACATTGACCATCCGTAGGCACGGCCTCCCACAGCTCCCAGTGGCTGCGGTGCGCCGTTCCTGGCCTATGGGAGCTGCAGGAAGCTAGCACGTCCCTGTGGCCCACCGCTTCCCGCAGCTCCCACTGGCTGGGTATGGCAAACTGCCGGGGGCTGTGCCTATGGACGGTCAACATCAGCAAAGTATCTCGCGGCCTGCAGTCAGATTACCCTGATGGGCCACATGCGGCCCAGGGGCTGCAGGTTACCCACCACTGGTCTACACAGTGCTTTAGCAGGCACCAGTGGAGTGTAAATTTTCAAATGCACTACCATGTTGAACACTAACTGGCCCATGTGGATCCTTCTGGTATGCACTAAAAGTTTTGTAGTACTGTTTAAAACAGGGCTACATTAATGCACACTAGGAAAGTTCTTGTGCATGCCATCCGGGTCCACACAGGCCAGTTAGTGCGAACTAAAATTTACACCCCCTCCATTAGTCCACACTACAGCATGTAGACAAGCCCTTATGTACAGGATCAGACCCTTGGCGGATAATAATGTTGATAGTTCAGTTAAGATTAGCCGTTCTTTCGCTAAATGGAAGTCTGTTATTTAGTTTTTTCCTCTTATTTCATTCAAGTCTGTTCCTATTCAAGTCTGTTCCTTATTAATATAAGAAATTGGCCCTTCTTTATGATCACCGGGGTGCATCTCATCACTTGCAGAGCACATAGTGGTGCTTATTATATCAATCACAGTGTCTGATCAGGACAACTTCTGTTTGTCTTGGCTCTTCCTACCTTTTCATTGTCCCCTTGCCTTAAAATGGGTGCATTCCATAGCCAGTTATTTGAATTATTCAGCAATTCCTGCTTTCAGGCAGTCAAAACCAATCAAAGTGACAGGGTGGAAGTTGTGTTGAACTTAATGCAAAGAGGTTTTGTTCCTGAGGAATTGGTCAAATTAGAAAGAGGACCAGATTAATCATTGATTGAATTAAGTGGAAGGCACTGAAATAAGACTGTGTTTAGCATATGAAAGCAAGCGTGAGCATGTGTGAGACCCTGAGTCCCAATACCGCATTCTAGAGAAGTCACTATACCTTCTGTGGGAGCTTGAGATAGCGTAAGGTGGGATGGAAGTGCTTGTAAGCTTACTGAAAAGATTTGGAAAAGGGGGTGGGGTTGGGAGTCCGATTACTGAAGCCAAGAGTATAGCAAGTGTCTAATTTAAAGGTGCTCTGTTTTTTAAAAAAAAAAAAAAAGAAAAAGAAAAAGATAGAACAAATATATTTCAATACATGTTTTTGATGTTTGTAAAGATTTACTAAACCTTTCAAATGCCATAACCAAGAATTATTCTTATGTTTATCTGTGAACGCTTCATCTGTAACGCATAGCATAGGTACAGGAGAAAAATGCCTTTGGCATTACATAGTCATAATTCACTTGTAAGCTCAATTCTTTTTCTCTTAAGAAATATTTTTTAAAGGAATAATGATATTTCTTAACCCTTGGCTGCTGCTTTGTTCCAAGTGTGTCCAGGTAGAACACAATTGTGTTACTAATGGTACCACGTGCATGTCCTTGTTCCAGTGATTTTGGTGAACTTGTGACTGGGTAAAGGTAGTAGAACAGGTTTACTACCCCAGTAGTGAAAGGGTTAATTTGACCGCAGTCTAGTTATACTGTACTGTATAAATTTCAGCATTTCAAACAATTACAAAATAAATTAAAAAACCTTACCTTGTTCCCTCCCCTCATCCAATCCACTAATAAAGCTCTGCTTGAATTGCCATTTAGAATGTCCTTTTCCTCCAACCTCAATCATTATGGGATGGTCCATGTAGCAAGTGTGAGTGATGTGCTGCTGGACAACTCATTCACCCCACCGTGCCAGCGGATGGGCGGAATGGTCTCCTTCCGGACTTTTGAAGAGTTTGTCAGGTAAGGATATGGGTACTGATTTCTCTGTGTGCGCATTTGCCAGGATAGTTTTGGGTGTGGTCAAATGGGATCGGTTATAGTCTGTCTGTCACTTGAAGCTTTAATAGAAGTTCCAAAATTACCAAAAAGTGTTTGGGGTCCCCACCCCTAGTTATCTGACTGGAATAACTGAAAGTTCCAAAATACTATAAGAACCAATTGCCTCCGACC
Source organism: Dermochelys coriacea (assembly GCF_009764565.3). Classification (NCBI taxonomy): domain Eukaryota; kingdom Metazoa; phylum Chordata; order Testudines; family Dermochelyidae; genus Dermochelys; species Dermochelys coriacea. Next base: position 7,912,755 of record NC_050084.1, on the reverse strand, counting down.
AGAATTTTGCATTTTTGCAGAGTCAAGGTTCCCATAAGCATCTGAACTTTTAAATGCTTATTGGAATTGAACCCTTCTTCCCAACATTGGGTGTATGTCTTTGTGCACGTGCATATGTCTGGTCTTAAACCTTCTGGACTTATGCAAAAGATTGGAAAGCCCCCACAAGCAGAGCCTATTAATTTTCCACAACCATCACCCCAACACCCATCAGAAATCTTACATCTGCATGCTCCCCATGACGGAGGTGGAAGAATCAGTCTCCTCTCATGGGGTGTTGCACCACCATTTCATCTGTGCAGTCAGGATGTTTTGGCCCCCATGTAGAATGAAACAAACAAAGAAAAAGCCCAGGTTCTGAGCCAAGAGCAGAAGAAGCCACCTGTGACGTGATGAGTGAAATGTCAGGAGAAATGAAACAGAACAGTAGAATAACCGCACGAGAGATGATACATCTTTTGATTAAATGAATTCAGTATCTATCTCTTGATGTATACTGACGCATTACCCGAGGGAGAGGGGCAATTACATTGGGCTGTCAGGGCTCTCATCTCAGGCTTTCCTCTGTTACCTCAAGAACGATGATATAGACACTAGCAGCTTATATATTAAAAAATATAGCTAGCTTGCTTGCTTGCTTTCGTTGAAGTTTAAACGAAGTCCACCACCTGATTTTTAGCTCTCTGGACAGTGTTTCCATTTAGTCAGCTCTGAAGTCTGCAGCGGGGAGGAATGACTTTTTCTCCGCCCCATGAAAATGGTATTGGTAGGGTGACTGAGTGTGCTTTTGATGCCGGTGGGTTCTGAGTAGTTTATTTGTGACTAGCGTTTCTTGGATGTGTTTCAGAATCTTTGATGAAGTGATGGGTTGCTTCTGTGACTCACCTCCCCAAAGTCCAACCTTTCCTGAAGCTGGCCACACTTCCTTGTATGATGAGGATAAGGTACAGTATTTCCTTCTTTCCAGGTTCCTTGCATGTTACAGGGATAGAAAGTGCGTTTTTCCATGGTGATTGCACACTCTGGACCAAACCTGTTTTGCCTACTTCAGTGGATGTTTTATTGTTATGTTGGTGGGAGTAGGAGTAGTATCTAGTTTGTTTTTCTGCTGTAGGGGATTCAAAACTACTTGAATCATTGGGCTTTTCCTTTGTCCATTCTAACATGGGGCCAGATTTTTTTTTCTTGGTTATGTCAGAGTAAATCCAAAATCACTTCATTAAAGTCAGTGGAGTGACTCTGGATTTACAGTGGTGTGACAGAGAATTTGGCTCCATGGCAGTGGAACCTGGCCTTCTACGGGTATAGGAAGTTAGGTCAGAGTATTTGAACCCTTTCTTGTAGTCTGACCTTCATTAGTATTCTGCTTCACCCCCATTCAGGACACCACTGTGGCATTTAGTTCTTCATATCCTGTTCTCTTCCCTCTGTTCCGCTTCCTGCGCGGACTCTGGGGAGGAAAGGTGAGAGGAATCCCCGGGTTTTCAAACTGGAGTAGAGAGAGGATTCAGAGGAAACAGCTGGTTGGTAATGGTTAGTGATGCAAGAGGCGCTCTCCTTAGAGGGACAGGCAGCTGCTCCACAACACCCGTAGCGGACTGGAAGCTCTGATATGGAGCACACTATTACAAGGGTTGGTTTCAAATCAATCCATTGTTCCTGATGTCTGTGTGTGGGGTAGATAATATGGGACAAGGATTTATCTCCGTCGTAACTTCTTCCTTGCATGCTCTGTCCTCCCCCCACACCTCCCGCCGTCCACATCTAACCAAGTATAGTTTTCTGTTGAGCAATATCCAGTTTGTGAGAGTTTAATTGCAAGTTCTTGAATATTAAGCATGTTACTTTTCATGGCTGTGTTTTAGCTGAGCTACCATAACGTCCTATTGCACTGTAGCCATGAAGACATGCTGCTTAGTTTCCATGCAGTGAACTTTGCTCCCCTTTTTAATTTTATGGCCTTCCTTGGTGCTAAAATTCTCCATATGTCCTACCAAGACACTGTAGTAATGCTACATACATACAAAGGACCTGATTCTGCATTCCTTGTGCACCCAAAATCCATTTGAAACAGTGTTATCTGCCAAAGCAGTTTAATGTGCATGAGCCTTGAGGAGAACTTCAGAATGAAGCTCCAGCCAGCTGTGGGTGGAAATTTAAATATCCCATAGTACTGTTTGTAAGGGCAGGGGTTTCCATAGTTTTTCTAGATTAAAAATTTCCCTTCCTGTACTTTGGTTCAGCATGCCGGTTAGATGTCAGCCTCTTCTCCAGAGCTAGCTGCATTTTATTGGTGGTGTATATGTACTTGGGGATCCCCTCAGATAGAGAGGTTATATAAATGTAATGTTCCTCTTCTTGTTGTTGTTGTTTATTTATTAGGCTTGCTTTCTTTAAATTACAGAGTGCCCGAGAGGAGCCCATTCACATACTGAACATTGCCATTAAGACCGACTGTGACATTGATGATGATGGGTTGGCGGCCATGTTCAGGGACTTCACACAAAGCAAGGTGAATAGCAGTTTAGAGTGAACCTACTCGCCAGTATTATTGTTACCCACTAGGGAGACATTTTTCCTTGGGAAGAAGTCTGCATTTCCCAGGTATCTTGCAAAATAAATACATAAATGGAACAGTTAAATCCTTAATTTATCTAATCTAAAACAGTATTATTTCTCTAATTGGATGTAACTACAGTTTCCTGGAGCCTCTGGGGAAGGAACTGAATAACAGAGCACCCTTTGTGTTGCCTTTATGGTGTATCCTAATTCATCAGCTAAAGAATCTTGCATTTACCCAACAAAAACTAAAAAGAAACTTATAGTTTTAAATGAGTCAGGTGAAGTGTTGATATTTATCTGGGGTCTGAAGGAGCAAGATACAATGACTGTTATTTGACGCAGTTCAGGTTGACATAGGAAAGGACAGCGTAACAGAAATGTCTGACATGACATCAAATAAATGGTGCATGTGTCATGACATTCTAAATCTCATCGAAATCTGTAGCTTTTATTGGCATAATATCTACATCTCCATTGTTTTGTTTCTTTGGCACTAGGCGGACCTGATCAGTAAATTTGGCTTCTCCCTTCTGAGAGCAGGGGGTTCCATTAACTTTTAGCGAGGAACTAGATTCTATACTTGTGATCACTCCTGAGCTAACGTTAGTTAGCAGCTGCATCTCTGTATTCTGCCCTTTCTCTCTAGAATGGGCCTTAGCTTCCCCTTTGCCTGACCTGGAAAACCCCTCTCCTGTCTTCCCAGGTGAATATCCCATCATGCATGGAGACCCTGCTAAATCCATGATGGCACTGAAGTGGCCCTGGGAGGGATTGTGAGGAGTGCAATCTCTAACTCCTGCTCCCTACTGGGAGATGGCAAAGGGGCTGCAAAAATAAGTCAGGTGTTTCCTGTGAGCCGTATAATATGTGTGTGATTTTTGAGGTTATAGCAGTGTTAGAGCCATTAGGTATGATCAAACACTCTTCTACTGTGCACAATACAACTGTCCTATCCATACAGAAAGACTAGTGAACTGGAAGCTTATAAGACACCCTGTGCTTGTCCAGTCCAATTCAGAATTTAACTGTCTCTTTTAAAAAGTAAAGCAAAACTAGTTTTGTTTTTCATTTGCATGATGGTGCTCCAAGCGTTTTATGGAAGGAAAAAAGAAAAGAAATTAAAAAAAAAAAAGCCACACACATTAAACTATCATATAGGTTGATTCAAATTGTCCAAATAATCTTCCAGTCCCAGCATGTTGTGTGTGGTTTTTTTTAATAGAAATTAGGATCATATACTTGTAAATGACTTGTGGAGGAGATTGAGGCAGTCAGTTTAAATGGAGTTTCTCCAGGTGCTGATGCCTAATCGCTCGGTAATAGCTGTGGACTTGCTGTGAGACCTACATTATTACAATGTAATCAGAATCCTGTTGCTATGCTGTTATTGTCTGCCACTTGTGGAATTTTAAAAGCAATAACAATTTTTGCTTTGTAAATCATGGCATTATTAAAGTTATTTTCTTCCTTTGCCATGAATGTAGTCCCTGATGCTCATTTTCGAAGGGCTTAACCTTAGTAAAACATTTCAGTCCAAGCCAGAGGGGGTGGGTTTGTTCTCAGCCATGCTGAGGCTTTTTTCCCTTTTCACTCTCCTTTTTTGTTTTTAAATTCGAAAAAGAGGGTGGGGAAAGAAAGTAGAAACAGGACAAAAATGACAGTGAGATCTAAACTTTGTTTAAAAGGGACAGTGGACATGATAAACTTCATGGGAAGCATTCATCCGAAGTGTGGCTCCATTCAGCTCAGTAAAGTTACACCAAGGATAGATTTGGGCCAGTCTATTTTTTTTTTTAAAGCCTTTATTTTCTATTCCTGCCATACTGAATCCTTTGTCTTCTGTTCCTTGTTATGTCGTCGTATCTTTTTCCATGTAACCCTCTATGGCCCCAATTCAGGAAACCATCCCTTTTCAGGACAGCACTTACTTCAATGGGGTTTAAGCATATGCTTATCAGACTTTAAGCACGTGCTTCAATGATTTCCTGAATCAGGAGCCAGTAAAAGAAGTGCCCTCCCATACACCAAGCTTCCTCATTCTCCTTGTTTCCTCAGAAACTGAAGTCTGTGGGCTGCCTTCCTCTGCTGTTTGTCCATTGTCTAGCACAATGGGTCCATGACCTCTAGATACTACCCCGATACAAATAATTAATAATATGTTTGTCCCCACCAGTGCCTATGCCAACATTATAAAATATGAACACTTTAGAATATGTTAAAATATTCCCAAGCTCAGGAGCCTAAACAATCCGATGAAGTGAGCTGTAGCTCATGAAAGCTTATGCTTAAATAAATTCATTAGTCTCTAAGGTGCCACAAGTACACCTTTTCTTTTTGCGAATACAGACTAACACGGCTGCTACTCTGAATCCAAACAGGATGATTTTGTGTGTCATTCTCTTCTTCCCACTCACAATGGAATCTTATACCATCTAAATTAAGGCCCCATCCTTCAAACCCGAGTAGTCTTTCCTGAGGTGAATCGCTCCACTGATTATTTGCATGAGTAAGGGCTACTCTTCTGAGCAAGGGTTCATAGGCCTGGACCTGTCGCAGCCCAAGTCTTTAGGGCAGGTTACTGTTGTTGTTGTTGTTTGTTGTTTATCATAGCACCTTGGAGCCCCAGCCGCGGACCAGGAACCCATAGTGCTAGGTGCTGTACGAACCCAAAACAAAGCCAGCACTTTTGGGCTGTCTCAAAGAGCTTACTATGTCTTTTTATATCTGAACATGCCATGCAAGCCCATGGCACTGTATTTAATCATGAATACTCATGCCACTTTACATTGTTGTAATGTGGTTTTCCTGACCAATGCAGAAAGGAGTTTCCCCTATCTCCTGAGACCTGTGTTGTAGGTTAATTCCTCTGGATTTGGTAGCTCAGTTTTAACCTTGGCCAAGAAAACTGCTTGAACCCCATATTATTATGATTATTTTTATTACCATAAAAGTCTAGGACCCCAAGTCATGGACCAGAACCCCACTGTGCTAGGTGCTGTACAAACACTGAACAAAAAGATGGTCCCTTCCCCCAAAGAGTTTATGATCTAAGTAACCCCTCTGCTGCTTACAGTGTTTCCTGAATAATTAATTCCCTGCTGAGATAGATAAGAAGTTTCCCAGATGGTGCCAAATGTGGTTGTTATATGGATTCTTCTCCACTCAGAAGGGACTGAGACTATTGCATTTGCTCACAGATGCTGCTAAGCAACCATCTGATAAGAACTTTCAGTCACCACCAATCTGGGCTGGATTGGGGGTCTGCAGTTTAGAGGCAGGAAGCTCTCTCACCCATTACCAGTCCTTAGAAGATGTCATCCAGATTTGAGTCTTATGTTTCTTTTCTGTTAAACCAGTTCTCCTGTTTGCTGTCCTTCCCTTTTACAGAAATCAGTCCTGATAGATCATGGGATTCGAAGGCTGACGTTCCTTGTAGCACAAAAGGTATTTTGACATCTCTCCTGATGCCCAGAAGCTTTTTATTTGTAGTTCATAATGAAATTATAATCTTACTATTTTTCAGATTAAAAATTGCATTTATTAGCGTTTTAGTTCTGCTTTTGTTGCCTTCATTCTCTAAAACTAAGACTGCTTCAGTGAATTCGCTTAAGAAAATTGACAATTACAAAAAAAAAAAATCTTTGAGTCACTTGTAATCTTGTCTTAATTTATTTTTGATTTTAGTACTAATTGCTAGCTTTCTTCTGCTCTTCCTCCCCCTCCCCGTCTTTCTCTGTTTCATTTGTAAGGATTTCAGGAAACAGGTCAACTATGAGGTGGATCAAAGATTTCATGTAAGTAAAAAAGAAAAAAAAAATCAAGATAATTTTGCCTTCAACTCCTCTTTGCAGTTCATGGAAATAAAGTGATTCTAGTCATTACGAACGAGTAAGGAGAAGAAGATTTGACTCTTTAGTGAGCTATTTAAATCCAACCCCATGACTGAGTAGTTGGCATGTGCTCAATACTTAGGCACGTGACTAACTTTACTTAGGCATGTGACTAACTTTAAGCACGTGAGTAATTCTATTGACTTCAAGGGGGCTACTCTCATGCTTATTATACTTAGTAATTTATGCACCTGGCTGAATTTACACCCATATAATCTAGGTTGGCCTTAGTTATTCTAATGTTCTTTTACAACATAAAAATATTATATATATATTATTCAAGGGTCTCCCAGCTCCTTACCAGCTCTACAGATAAACCCAGAAAGGGACCAGTAAAATGACTTGCCGAAGTTCACACAATGACAGAGCCATTTATAGAATGCTGGATTGTCAGCACCCAGTCTGCTGCTGAAACCACTAGGCAGCTCTCCCTTCCCCCATGCTTTGACTTCAGCAACGGCTAGTTTGATTCCTACTCTCAAGAGGACTATGTAGGGCACAAGCCAGCTTTTCTTTCCCTCTTGTGTATCCACTCAACCTCTCCTGAAATTAATGGGAGTACTGAGTGCAAGAAATGCAGTCAGATGCATAGAGCCCAATATGGGAAAATACGTTCCAATATCAGCAATAATAGTTGATCAACAAGCTTCCTGTTATTTTCACGATAATCTTAGGTAGCTTCACTTGGGAATTATAGCTGTGTATTGAGAATAGAATGTACACCACGCATACAATAAAGGAGCCTGAATTATAATCCAGAGCTAGTATGTTGTCAGACGCTAAGATGAAGGCCAGGTACAATCAATATTGTAAGATGTTAATACACCATGAATCACACACTAAAGTGTCTCATTGTAGCTATTTTTAAAAATACATTTTAATATATGCCAATTTAATAACAGTGGCTAATAAGTTCCCCTTGGGTATCTGCTTGCAGCACTCACACTATTCAGAAATTTTCTGCTTTGCCAATTGGATCATTCAGTTTCTGCTACCAACTTTATTTTAATGAGGTGAGCCTTTGTGGGCTATGCTAGCAAAATGCTTCACAGACCCTCTGTTTTTTCCTTTAGAAATATCTAGTACTAGGAATATTTTCCTTATCCCTGAGTTAGCATCGTTGGTTCTTCTCTACAGAGTAATAGGGGAGTTTGTCTTCCAGGCTAAAGAAGCAAAAGCTTTCCAAAATGTTTTAGGAAATGCTGCAAACTGAATTACTTCCCCCAGTTTATTGATGGCAGAAACCTATCTGATGACAGAATATATTCAGATGTATGTCAGTCAGTAACTTTAGACAGGAAACTGGAATCGTAGCAGAAGTGTGGGGTGTTTGAGCATAGAACCCCAAGCTTTGGAAAGAAAAATCAGGAGCTTAGAGAATAAAATTGATACTTGGGGGATGGAATATGAGAGGCTGTGAATAAATTCTGTAGCTTGCTGGTGGGGATCAGAAATTTGGGGAAGAACAGAAGAATCCTTCAAGAGCTCAGAGAGCTGGGATGCGGTTTAAGAGAGGGGCACTGGATTTGGCATTTTCATCCATTATTCTGGATTAACAAATCATTCGAATGATCATTCCTCAACTGTGATAGTTATGGGAATTGGACACTGCCTCAGCAATGTCTCTTTTATATGAGGGGCTTGGTTTTATTAAATGTGCATACCTACAGACACCCAGATCCTAGGGCAAGTCCTCAGCTGGTGTAAATTGTCATAGTGCCAGAGGAGGGTCTGCCTCTTTGCGTTTGGTGTGTAAGGGCCCAGTCCAACTCCCATTAAGTCAATGGCAAAATTTACACTGACTTCAGCTGCAATTGGATTGGACCCATAATCAGCTCCTAGACATGCAAGTATTATTTTGTATGACTAAATCCTATCCTTTCAAAGTACTCTGTGTGTGTGTGTGTGTGTGCGCGCGCTGCTCTCTCTTAAAAGTACTAGAATTCACTGATTTATTGCTAGAGCCAGTGAATTTAAATATAGTTTAAAAGCTGTAGCTTCTGTAGAATTTTAATTTCCCCCGAAAGCTTTAATCAAAGGGCAGCTTCTATTAAAATAAAACCAAACAACCCCTAAAGAATCAGCTACAGAAGAAAGCAATATTTATTATCTGTCTAAGGCCACTAGTTCCTGGCACGTACAACTAGTAAAAGTTCAGTCAGTTTGTGAGTTATCAGCTTAAATGGGCAGGAGTGTGGGCAGTGAATGGAAAGGTGTGTGCATTGAGAGACACCTTCAGACAGTGCTTCACCCTTATATTGTGCACCTCTGAATGGGTGAATGCGTTCTTATCTAGGTTTCAGTTAATAAACATTGTAATTACAGTTACAGGCATGTCACTGTTTTCTTTTTTCCCTATTCCAAGGTAAAATGACAGCTGAATGCCAACTTTTACTTAGTCCCAGGGCTTGATACAAGCAGGAAAGCAGGGTAAGACTTGGGTAAAATGCCAGAGAAAGGCAGGGAAAGGTACCAGTCGCACTCTAGTTATAGTGCTGAGAGTTGAGAGGTTTGCTAATCGTCAAAGGACATTTAGCCCTTATTGTGTGGTTGCATGTGTGCCTGCCCTCTAGTTACTGTTTGTATGAAAAGACTTCTGAAGACCAGTCTCTTGATGATCTCATCTCTTGATAATTAACAGTGATGCACGCAGCCCCCCTCTTCCAATGTATGGAATCCCCGCACTTTCTCAAATGCACTACACAGTATTGTGTATGAGAAGGTGGGAGCTATGCAGTTTGGGCTGAGTACAGCACTGTGGACTATATAATAGCATATAGAAGAGAGATACTAGGAGAATAGGGCATTGTGAAGAGATCTAATGTAGGAGTTCTCAACCTTTCTTCTTTCTGAGGCCCCTGCTACGTGCTGTAAAAACTCCATTGTCCAGCTGTGCCACAACAATTGTTTTTCTGCATATAAAAGCCAGGGCCCGTATTTGGGGATAGTAAACAAGGCAGTTGCCCTTGGCCCCACACCACAGGGAGCATTGCGAAGCTAAGTTGCTCAGGCTTTGGCTTCAGCCCAAGGTGGTGGGGTTCAGTGCCCCACGCTGCCGTCCTGTGTGGTAGGGCTTCGGCTTTCTGGCTTGGGTTCTAGTGAGTGTAATGCTGGACATGCTTGGCGGACCCCCTGAAGCCTGCTTGTGGCCCCCTAGGGGGCCCCAGACCCCTGGTTGAGAACCACTGGTCTAAGGAACCCAGCCCTGCTTAGTATTTGGAAAATATTTGAGTTCTTATCTAAACAGATCCTAGGAACCTTTTGAGTTTGCCCATCACTGGTTCTGAATGAGTCCTGTGAATGCTATCCCACGCTCTTATCTCTGTGTAACTAATGGAAGCTGAACAGGCAAAGACACCATTGCAGCCTCTTCCAGGCTAGAGAAAACAAGCCCTTCTCTCTCTCTCTCATGAACATGGACTCAGCTTTATTCGCAAGGTTATATTTGATTGAGTGCAGCCGTACTGTCCCAGGGCTATGATTTTGCAAGCGAAGCAGAATCCAGTTTGATCAGTATTTGGATGGGTGACTTACAGTGAAAACCCATTCTGCTGTAGCAAGTGTCATCTGTGATTTCAGCCACTGTTGTGCCATTGTTTGAATAAGTCAGAAATCCAATGTCCTGATTATCTCTGATCATTAAAAATCTCATAGCCTTTTTTTGAAGAACTGAGTCTTGTTAACATAAGTGTCAGTTTCACCTGTCTGAATTCCTTTGTAGTTAAAATCAGACATGATCAGATTCACACTCTGTCCTGATCTGCTGTGCGTAGAGCTAAGTTATTAAAAGTCTGCCACTGTCCAACCTAGAGGAGGCAGCAGAGCTTGTGATCAGTTTGAAAAGTTTGCAGAGTTTGGACTCTTTGTATGAGAGATGCTGCATAAATGTCTGTCTTCATTATTGTCTCCTATTCTGTTCAGTTTGTTACTGGACCAACTATCAACTTACCCAGGGCTTGGCTTGGGGTTGTTTTTGTTTTAATTACAGTCTATATAATTAGTTCCCAGCATGTTGAGGTAATAGAGAGTTGCTCCAGCAAGCTTCCAATTTCCTCATCTCATTAGGTTTTTAATGCGATTATTAGTATAATAATCAGCTATGATGATTTCTGTTTGTAGCTTTTTGCATTCTCTGATTTGCAGGGTGTCTTGATTGGCTAATTTAGGCAAATTATTTTGATTGTCTTGATGATGGTTGGTTGATTAGAACACAGCAGGGGTATAATTCCTCTTCCTAGGAAACGGAGCACTCCTTTGGTTTTTGGTACCAGAGCACTGAGGATTTTCGTGTGTGTGCACATTTAATTATTATATCTGCCCACAACACTAGTCAAATGTCTCGAAAGCAATTACATTAGTGATAGAATGAGCATGGATGATGTTAGGAGAAATTGGCAGCATGCAGGGGGGCAGGTGGGAGGGATTTGGGAGGGTATTGAGGCAATGGGGAAGTCTCAACTCTGTTTCCTTATATGCTGTTTTAGGAGATTGCTGAACCTCATGGGTACAAGTAGTATTGGCCATAATCCCAATGACAGGATTCTTCATGGTAAATCTTTTGTAGCACTAGAGGCGACTAGTATGGAAGAGCCAAATGCAAATTATTGGGCTCAGTACAGGAGTAATTGGATGAAATTCTATGCCCTGTGTCATGCAGGCAGACAGACTTGATGATCTAATGGTCTCAAAATCTATGAATCCATTGCCAACGTCACTTGATTGAACTTCATCTCTCCCTGTCATTGTGCTGTAGTTGTTGAACTGAGGCAACATGACATTGTTTTTCTTTCCTCTTGATATCTGAAATGTGCTTGTGATTCTAAGAATGAGGGTGGCACTCCATATTTATTCTCTCTGTGCCTCCAGGTCAAATTTCATCATTTTTTGTAGTCAAAAAGCCAATTTTTGTAATTACGCAGCTCTACAGGCTTCACCTGGGATCAGGGCAGGCTGCTGTTGACATCACTGTTAGTAATGGAGAGCTTGAAGCTGTTCTCACTTACATTGGTTCAAAGCATACTCTGAAGTCAATGGAATTATGACAGTATAAAACCAGTTTAAGTGACTGCAAAATCTGGCCCAGACTCTGCAATGAGCAGTGACAATTTTTTTTGTCCAGAATGGAATCAACTCACTCTTCTGTAGCGGCACTGGCTTTGCAGTGTGAACGGTATTAACAACTAAAAACCAGCCCTTGCTTTTATTAGTAAAGTGAGCATGTGTCTTGGAAGACTCATAGGATTCAATCCAGAAAAGCACGTAAACATGTGTTTAACTTTTAGCATGTACGTAATCCCATTGAAGTGAGTGGGATTACTTGTGCTTATAGTTAAGCACATGCTTAAGGACTTCACTGGGTTGGCACTGTAGGGAGTAGATATGACAATGCCATCTTTATGTAGTCTTTTTCCAATTATAACTGTGTTTTAAAGAGCAGTACAGAAAGTCTTTCTCATTAGCACTTCCAGTGACTATCATTTCATTTTACAGTATGTAAAATCTCAATTCTCAGAACATGGTGGAACCACCAAAACCTATTAATAATACAAAAATGAATTCAGCATAGGAAAGAGTCAACAGCAAGCACTTTAATGTAGGATGATAACCAAAATTATGATCATTGTAGTGAATTGAAAGCTAAAGTAAAAGCAAAACTTCAAACAGCACAAACTGTGGTAATGGTTACTTGTTTGGGCATTTCAAATTTATGAGCAGTTCCATTTAAACTCCTAGCTTATTAGGAGCCAAGAGTTGTGCTGTACTGCTTAGAAAGGTAATTTTTTTCTAGATTTGCAATAAGGCCTGGGACTTGACCTATGACCTTGGTACAGATTATCTCCATGTATGTAACAGAGGAGCAAATGAACATATCATATATCTTGTAGACTTTCTAGACTATGAGGTTAAAGTCAATTATTAGAACTCATGAATTTCTCAAAATTCATTAAAACTATTCCTTGGGTAGGGAACTGCATGAGCAGTGTTAGGAATATGAGGAGTTCTTTGGGGAAGGGACTGTATTTTTTGTTCCTTGTTTTGTGCAGCGCCTTGCACAACAGAGTTCTGGTCTGTGACTTGGACTCCTAGGCACTACTGCAATAGTAATAACAAATAATGAGAGAAACCAGCAAGAGTTCTTCTGTCTCCACCCCGTCCCCTCCTGGCCAGCTAGAATCTGTTTTAAGACCTAATATTAGACAAAAATATTGAAGACATAATCAAGACCCATCTACTGCAATAGTAAAATAAACTACATTGCTTTAACATGCCCCTACAACCTCTTTAATAGGATTTTTATCTTCCCACCATCCTTATTTACAAAATAAAAATGTAATGCAACTCTAGCTGTTGCAGTGGTAGATTGTAATGGCAGTGATTTCCCCCTGCTGCGCTGCCACACCAAGTCCCTTCTCTCAATAGCCCATAGGCTGAACAGATGCTGTGCAATGCTTTTGAAGGACTGATATAATTTTTATTTCCAAACAGAGGGAATTCCCTAAATTTTTCACATTCCGTGCCAGGGATAAGGTAAGTTGTACAGTTATCAATGCTTTTCTCTCTCTCCATTTTAAACAGATATTTTTTCCCTTCTCCTACAATCACTCCAAACCTCTCTAGAAGAGGAGAGTGTCCATCTTTTCAAAACCTCATTGGGAAATTCTGAACATACTCCTCCCCCATTTATCCAGGCACTCACTATGTTGACAGCTGAGGCCAATGGGAGTTATTGGGTCCTTAGTCATTTTGAAATCAGATCACTTATTTAGGTGTCTGTCTATGGATTTAGAAGCCTAACTTTAGGCTCCTCTTTTTGAAAATCGTAGCCATAGTGATGCAAAATTACTAAAATGACTCCACTGATAAATTTCACGTCATCCCAATGATTGCACTTGCCTGCACATTCCATGACATGCTGTCTAGTCCAAGGCAGTGCTTGTTCTGAGAACCATAGCTGTAGAAACAGAGTATGCTTCAGGGAAGGAGGCAACTTGGGGATGTTGTCGATAGAAGGATCTTCCCCTTTTGCAAAAAGAAGGCATCTTACCCAAAGTTGAAAGCATGAGAACTGCTGTGCTTTGGTTTTTCTTCTACTCTCAACGTGCAGACAGTTTCAATACGCACCTCTTAACGCTAATGACTCTGGTGCATCAGAACTGAAATTGTGTGGCAGCTTCATTGAATTTTTAGCTTTCTAATTAACTAAATATGAAAAATCATAATAGGAACAGTGTGGTGTACCCTTTGTTATTTATTTCTGTATTGACCTTTATTTATTTTACACTATTCTCAAATTTTCCGTTTTCGACATGCCCAAGATGTTTGTGGTGGTAACAAAGGGTTGATGCTGGAGGTTTGCACAGCAAGGTAGGGTCAGCTGGAGTATTTGGCATCTCTGAAGATGGGAGGCAGTTTGCGATTGTGGGATATCAATATTAGTTGAATGTTCCTGCTAAAATGATCAGGAGTGAAACAGTTCACCATGATGACACTTGAGGTTTCAGAGTTGGATCATTGAAATGAATGGGGCAGTTCACACCCACAAGAATTGTTGTTTCAAGCCATCTGCAGACTCAGGAAGACACTGCTGCATCAGTTACACTCGGTTCAAGATTTGCTTTGCAATCCTGAGGGCTAGAAACATATTTTTTTAATAAAAAAACAAAACAAACATACATCCCGTGGGTCAGTCTTCCCCTCCCCCCCAAAATAACCCCAACAACAACAAACAAACAAAAAAACTGAGTCTGGAATACAATTTTGCAGTTAGGGATAGAATCTGTTGTAAATTCTATCACTGTAGAATAACAGAATACATGGGACCCTGCTATTATGACTGGCAACGCTAGCCATCACTAGTGTCTCAGGTCAGTAGATTTTTATACAGTTCTCTCCATCTTACCAGATCCAGCTTTTTACCTAACTTTTCCCTTTTTATTCCCTTTGTGCTCTTCTCTTTCTAGTTTGAAGAAGATAGGATTTACCGTCATCTGGAGCCAGCTCTGGCTTTCCAGTTAGAGCTGAACCGAATGCGAAACTTTGATCTTACCGCCATTCCATGTGCCAACCACAAAATGCACCTGTACCTGGGAGCAGCTAAAGTGGAAGTGGGCACTGAGGTGACAGACTACAGGTTCTTCGTGAGGGCTATTATAAGGCATTCAGACCTGGTTACCAAGGTGGGTTTTCTGGTGTGCGAGGTCTATTTCCAAGGTTGTATGTGAAAAATATGTCAGAAGTTCGTGTGTGTGTAAAATCTAAACACACTGCCTTCTACTGGATGGCATGTTACAGGTTCTGGCTCATATCTGATAGCACCTAACATTTTAAGTGTCCAGGTTCAGACTTTAGGTGGAGCGTCAAATTCATAGTAACTCCACTGGAGTTATTCCAGATTTATGCTGATGTAACGGAGAGCACAGTTTGACCAGATATCTGAACCAGGCACTATCATCAATGTCTTTGGAAGGAAGACTCTGGTATGCTGGAGAATTGTACAGCCCACTGAAATGGATTTCATCTTTTTTCTGTGTCAGATTCTGCTATGGTCTTTTGCAGCCTATGAACCTGTGTTTGGAGCTGAGGGAAGACTAGTGGAAAGTAAATAACCTTTTGGCAATCTCCTGTAGGAGGCCTCCTTTGAGTATCTGCAGAATGAAGGGGAACGTTTGCTTTTGGAAGCCATGGATGAGCTGGAAGTGGCCTTTAATAACACCAATGTGCGCACTGACTGCAACCACATCTTCTTAAACTTTGTGCCTACTGTCATCATGGATCCATCTAAGGTACATGTCCTCCACTTCTCAGCTGTCTGTTACTCTGTGGATGAATCTCACTGGAATGGAGTGTTCTGTAGGTCTTATGTTAGAGTACTAGCCATCAAAGATTGTGTAATATACAAATTCCACCTGCTGTTTCATAGGGAAAGCAGAGGAAATCAGTGTTCTACACTGGAAGTGGTAATGGTGTGTGTATGGGGGGTCATATTAGGTATTCTAATATTCTGGAGTAATTTTTCTTTTCTGTTGGAAGCCATGTAAAAATTGAGACTCTGTGGAATAGATTTTTGGCTCTGGGAAGAGCCAATAGTGAATGTCGCTCCCAAGGAACATGAGATTGAATAACACTTAGGGAATAATGGCATTGATTAGCCTAGATGGCGGGGACGGGTTTACAAGCCTTTAATTAAAATGGTCATAGGCACTTGCCCTAGTTCCCCAGGGGCACTACAGGTCTCATTTTCAGAGGTCCTGAGCATCACAGTGCCCAGGGACTTCAGCAGGAATGGAGATGTTCAGTAGTCTTCTAATCAGCCTGTGTGTTTGCAGCACTGACTGCCCCTGAACAGCCTTGGAAAAGAGGATTTTGGAGAGAATATTAGAAATTGCTTACAAATTGCCTTACTTTAATATGTGCTATTTACCAACAGGAATATATTATAAAGTTTTTAATAAAACAGCCCAGGAACAAGCTCAGAGTGGTAATTGCTTTGTTGATTTAAGGCACGGTACTGTACGTGCTATGAAACATGGTTATTGTGCATATAAATGTGACTTAACTGTTTACCACTCTGGGTGCTTTTGTGTATCTCATAATTCTTAGATATGAGAAATGTTTGTAGTAGGTGAGAGAAGAAAATTCAATCGAGGGGGCGCAGTGGGCCCAGTGCACTGTGGTACTGCGGTGGCTGGAGGTGTGATATTGCTAGTGCTTAAAAGACTAACCTTTAGGCTCTCGGCCGTTCCCAAACTTTATTGGTTTATGTATTTTTAAAACACGGTTGTAAAGTGAATTTGGTGAAACATCAAGCTCACGTGTCACCAGTGGTACATAGCCAGGGATTCCCAAACTGTGGTCTATCTCATTTTTATCCAGAGGGAGACTGGAAGCATGGTAAAATGATGCTCACTGCCTGCTTAGGGACTTTAGTGCTCTTGCTGAGTGGAAGCATCATTCCAGCCTCAGGAGGAGCTATCAGCGGGTGCAAGGTCTGTACTGCATTCTTGCTGCTCCTGCAGTATAGAGTATAAATGGAGGGGAGAGGAAAGAAAGGAAAGTGGTGGCAATTGAAGAGGTGGGTGGGAAGCCTTATTAGCCCACACTTAGGTTATCCTGAAATTCTGAATGCTGGCCTCAGGGAAATGAGCCATTCCCCATGTGTGGGTAGGGTCCAGCGTAATAAGGAGAAATAATAAAGGGGTGGATATATCCACAGCAGAATGGCAGTGCAAACTCACTGTTCTCTGTGTGCTAAGATTGAAGAGTCTGTGCGGAGCATGGTGATGCGCTATGGAAGCCGCCTTTGGAAGCTCCGTGTCCTCCAAGCAGAGCTGAAAATTAACATTCGCTTGACGCCAACTGGAAAGGCAATTCCCATCCGTCTCTTCCTGACCAACGAATCTGGCTATTACTTGGACATCAGCTTGTACAAGGAGGTGACGGACGCCAGGACAGCACAGGTACAGCTCCATGCAGGCCTGGAAGCGAGTACTACAGAATGTGGTCTTTGGAAGGGTTTTTGTTTGTTGATTTGTAAGCCTGATCCAAGTACCTAAGTGATTAACAGTATTATTATTACTGTTTCAGTAAATAAAAAATTGCGATTCTAGAGAGAGGTAATGTAGCTTTGTAATGACTCATCAAATAGGCATGTGGGTGTGTAAAACACATAACTGTGTCATGCAGAGGTATGTAGTCTATCCATTTGCATACAACTTGCTTTGTTCATGTAAACACCTCTTTTCCCTTATGGAAAAGTCCTTTGGAATTAGAAAATATCATCTTTGTATACATTATTGGAACTATCCTGTAGAATTTAATAGAAAATTATATCCCTGCTATATGCTTATGCAGGATGGTTCAAGAAATCCATAGAAAGGATCTCCTTCTCTTTTTAAATTCTGTAGGAACAATGAATAACTTCTAGGGGCCCATGTGAAATTTCTGGAGAACCTTACTGTAGTCATATTTATTAAACTGGATAGGACTTTAACATGAGGGTTGTGTATGTACTAATCTTTGTTTGTGTATGGCTTACTCGTATTCTACTAAGGCACTTAACTATTTATTAAAATGTGGATCTTGGAAAGTAAAAATATTAAAATATAGAAATAAGTTGATATTCTGACTGCAGTAACATCTTTGCCATGCAGTAGTAGCAACAGAATAAATCCTTTGGACGGTGTTTGCGTTGAATACAATGAGCTGAGTCACCATTTTTCCTTTTTCTAAATCTTTCCTGCAAGCTGCTTGACCATGCAGTCTCTCTTGATCTAGAGATCCTAGTATAGATAATGTCCACATGTTTTTGAATGGACCAGGGAAAAGAAGAGGACATTCTGTTAATCTGTAGTGGCTCAGCTTAAAATTTGAGTTTTGTTAGCTATTTGCCAACGTGACCTTTCCTTTTGCATTCTGTTTCTGGTGAGATGGTCAGAAAAAATATCTCCATAAGGCATGGATTTTCTTTTTTAAAATGTTACGTTGGGGGGTAGGGGGGAGAATCTTTTTATAATTTTCACAATATTTGATTTTTTTCAGAGTAAATTTAAATATGTTTCAGTCAAAGCATTCTAGGGATAAGGCATGGTTTTAATTAACTTTCACAATAAATTTAAGGCAGATCTGTTCTTGTAAAACTAAGATGGCATTCTGAGATGTTAATGTTTTTGGTAAATGTTTGTTCTTAACTTTTTTTTTTTTAATCTTTATCTAAAAGAATTCTTTTAGATTTCGCCCTTATATGGTTCTAAAGAGATTAAACTTAGATAGTGAATCCCTGGCTCCCCTTTTTCAGCCCAAGTAGGAACTCTGGTTTAAGCCAAGATCACACCCAAACAAGTTTCCCTGTTTTATTATAGCATTAGTGGCTTTGGCATCCTGAGAGGTTTGTTAGAAGAGTTCAGGATCCATTGCTGCATACAAGCAAGTGCACTGGGTGCTTGGATACTATGATGACTGTAGTGGTGTGGAAACCTAGATCGATAATTTACCTTTGGCTTCTCTGGTGAAGTCAGGAATGGAACCAGGTCTCCTGTTTCCCAGTCCTGTGCTCTAACCGCTAGAAACACTACTTGATGAATGGCCCAATCCAACTCCCCATGAATCAACTAAAAGCCTCTCACTGACTTCAGTGGGAGTTGGATTAAGCCCCAAATACAGTAAAAGCCTCTTGATTACTGTACAATGGTAGGCACTTGTTTTCCTAATGAAATAACTCTCCTGCCAAAGAAGCTATTTTTAAAAGACGAAACAAAGCAACCCATAAAGACTTAAGAATGATGTAAAATATTATATTGACAAAAACCACAAAAATGAATACTATTTACTGAATTCCATCTCTGTTTCAACTCTCTCTCCCCACCTCCACTCTTCTTTTAATCTTTATCCAGCAACATCTGTATAAAGAAACTGGAGCTTGGAACATCAAATTTTATGATGATTTTGTTAAGAACAGCTTAATCATTTGGCTTCAGCCAAATGTATCCCTATTAAGCAGGGCTTAGTCTAATGTTGTCCCAGTTAAGCAGCACTCCTTGCAGCTCAATATCATTAGTTGAAATGGATTTTCATTTGGGATTTCCAATGGATCAATTCCTTTGGTGATGCCCCATCATAGTGGACCCTCCCTATTAAGTGAGTCCTGATTGAGTGGACTGTAAAGCACCATGAAGTTTGGCAGCTGAAAACTCATTTCACTGCTCTGGGAGAATATTTTAAATGTGTAATATCAAAACTTCAAGCCAAATGACATATGGCAAGTCTTGAACTAGCTTCCGCGATCAATCAGCAGAGATATGAATGGTGTTTAGCTACTGTACTTAAGCTGTACTGTATTTATGCTATTCAGCGACATAAATAATAGCGATTCTCTCACTGCTGTCATGGGATATTCTCATACTCAGTCCACAGAGTCACGCTGTCAAAGGAGATGCTGGTGAATGCGAAATCACCAAAGTTATGGATGGTCAGTCTTCTCTGCATGCCGATTTATGGCCATGTACTCTTTCCTACCAGTGTGATATTGTTGTAATAAGTCAGTGATGTTCGGAGTTGTACAGTAAAGGCCCAGCCCTGCCTGAATAGGGTGATAATGGGTGTTGGAACAGGTCACTGTGAGATGTGTGGGCATTGCCATCTTTTGAGGGAACACAAGCAAATCCATTCAAACTAATATATCCTGTTGAAGTGTATTTAATAAAGTATGGATTCTGATGGGGATATCTCCCCTGAGCTGATCTGGTTGTTGGATCTCAGGTTGCCTTTCTTTACGCTGGTCATGTTTTCTGCTGCAGATTATGTTCCAGGCGTACGGAGATAAACAGGGACCACTTCATGGCATGCTGATCAACACCCCATATGTGACAAAAGACCTGCTCCAGTCCAAGAGATTCCAGGCACAATCTTTAGGGACGACTTATATCTATGACATCCCTGAGATGTTCCGGCAGGTAAATCTTCCTTGGCAGGTCTCATGGGGGTGTTTCTAGAGTTTTGTACCAGCAAAGGTTGCCCTCGTTGCTCATCAAGGGAGCCTAACAGCTGGAGCTGTGAAACTCTGTGCTGGAGCCATGAAGTTGACAAAGCCGCATAGCTAGAGTTCCTGGTGAGACGCACATCGCTGACAGGAGGGTAGTGTGGAAATCAGCCACCACAGGGATTAGAGTCAGTCTTAACTAAAACACCTCTCTTCATCCTTACAGTCTCTGATTAAACTCTGGGATTCTATGAGTGAATATGCATTGCTGCCAACACTGCCATTGCCTTCTGATATGCTAACGTATACTGAACTAGTATTGGATGATCAAGGTCAGTTGGTGCATATGAACAGGCTGCCAGGAGGAAATGAGGCAAGTTACTTTCTAAAACTTTCTAAAACTACTTCCCCTCCCCTTAAATATCTTCTATTTAAACATTCCCCTGCGGTGTTTGGGTAATAAACTGGTCAAGTGTGTGCAACATCGCCCTCTAGTGACTGGTCCTCTAGAGAACAGGAGTTTACTACTGCTACTAGCTTAATGGACTTACTTTTAGGTCAAGTCTGTGCTGCAATGTTGGAAGTCCAGACTCTGCTCATGACCTCTGGGAGCTGCTGGTGGTGGTGGTTACTTTTGGAACCCAGAGATTGCAGGGTTGCGCTAACCGGAAAGTGCAATTAACTAGTACAAAAGTGAAACTGACCAGTTCATTTTCATTGTCCAAATTAAGTGAAGTGCAAAAAGTAAATACATCTCTTCAGTTATTTAAGTTTAAACAATCTAAGATGGTAGTTGCATTCATTTTTTAATATGATTGTTAAACTAACAGTATCCCTTTAACCAGATATGTAACCTTAAGACTGGCAAGAGTCTCGTTCCTATATCAAAACCATTGGGAGGAGATAGTAGGTTATTCCAACAAGGAAACAAAGAAGTTCAATAGAGATTTGCAGCAGTGTTTACTGCATCTTTCTTTATAAACCCTTTGTCAGGGAAAGGCTTAGAAGTTGAATTTTCAAGTCAAACACAGTCAATAAATGGAGACGTAAGGAGGTTTTTTCCGCTGCTGCTGGGCATATAGGAAGACTGGTTTCACTAATGTAATTAAAACCCCAAATGAGATTTTTTTTTTTTGGTTAATTTTGTTTTTGTTTTTTGGTTTTTTTTGCCCAGAAATCCATGGCCGCAGTGCTGTGCGGAGCCTCTTTCCATGATCTTTCTCTTTCCATCTGCATTTCTCTCTGCTCTCGTTCTGTGTTTGAGCGGGTGGAGACTGGGGGAATAGCGAAGTCCCTGAGGGACAGAGCTCTGTTCTTGCTGAAATTACAAGCATAGAGCTGCCTGGGCATGAACATGTAGTGTTTACTCTGCCAGTATGAATACAAATAGTCTTATTATACGAGATTCTGTACCCAAAGACCAAAAAAAATTAGTATTTTTTTTAACCCTTGAAAGACTTAGTTGTGCCTTGTGTGGAAACAAGTGACATAGCAGCACAAAGAGCCCTGCGGTGGCTATACAAATAGTGTCCTGGTTAAAACTCCTCTATATGATGCTTTTACACTATACGTTGAGTTTTTTGAAAATAAGGCAAGAATTCAAACAACATGCAGATGGTATTTGGGGTGTTTGTCCCCACCTTTTGCTGTCCATATGCTTTGAAGATGATTGAGAATGGAAGTATGTGGCCACATTCTGAGCCGCATCTTGGTGATTGAGATTGCACGAGGGAGTAGCCCAGTCCAGAATCTTTCGGTGCATGCTCCCTGTCTCAATTGAAGCAGAGAGAGAGAGAGACTGAAGACTCCATTTCTCTCCTTTCCCAGAGAGGTTTGTGGCTAATGCTCTGGGCAGCTTGTAAACTATGTCAGCCAAGCCAGTTTGCCGATAGATTAGTTACAGTAGGACAATGTACAGTGAAAATGAGGTTTGAGGTGTTGGTATCTTATTCTGTTACTAGCAGCCAGAGGGACGCAATAGGGCACCTTCACTGGAGAAGTGGCCAATCTAAGGAAGGGGTTTCAGCAGTCAAAAGTCTGAAGGACAGGTGACACTCAAGTGATGACGAGCTGTCGAACAGATGCATTCCTCTGTGCTGCATTCACTGTATCAGGGAGAGCTGTCTTTTTAGGCTTTTACGGTTTAATTTGTTTTAGCTGAGGAAACAGATTTGTCACAAGCCTGCACTCAAGCTCCTTGCACCTAGGAAGATGGCAAGTGGGAGGGGAGGAGGGACAGTTGAGGTTTGATTCTTCAGCTTCATCTCTGGAATGGAAAAGGCAACCTGGATAAAACCAAGCTGACAGGTGTGTTTAAAAAGGAGAGGCAGTAAATAGATCCATGCTGCTTTTCTCACAAATAAGAGGGGTCCCACAGATGCTGCATAGAAGTTATGCAGACTGTTACCTACCAGGAACAAAGGGTCCTTGCTGTCACCCACCTTTGTGGGAGAAGCTTGTAGTTCTGGTTGTAGGTAGGCATTGTCCAGGAGACACACAAGAGAGGAAAATATAACATTTTTAACTGGTTCTGCTCCTTGTTTCAGACACATTTGAGAATTAGCTATCTTTTCACCAAATACATTTCTTTTGTTCTCCAAACTTGTCTGAATGTATGTGAGAGGATACGTTAACATAAACGCAGTCTCCTTTAAAATGATAAAGTCGATAAGACTTGTCGCATAGTGAATTGTGACTGGAAGGCAATGTGGCTAAAGGAGTGAGCGCCATGTGAAAGTTAGACCTCTTAGGTCCTTGTCATTGTCCCTTACCGTCTGTGTGTCACTTTCTTCGCTGGTAAAATAGGATAGTACTGCTGTAGTTCAGGGTGTTGTGAAGATTAATTAGTTAAAATTTGTAAAAAC
This sequence comes from Dermochelys coriacea, assembly GCF_009764565.3. Taxonomy (NCBI): domain Eukaryota; kingdom Metazoa; phylum Chordata; order Testudines; family Dermochelyidae; genus Dermochelys; species Dermochelys coriacea. The sequence continues at coordinate 7,889,965 of NC_050084.1, read as the reverse complement.
AAAAAAATAACAAACCTTAGATGCTGTAATTACTGTATCAGTGCTAGGTGTTACATTGCAGTGCCACACAAGCAGAGGATGTAATTGAAGCTAGATGATATGCTATAATGGTGAAGGAGGATGCTTTTTTTTCTTCTGTTAACTCGGGGACAAAGTCTGAGTTGAATTTAAAAAGTTGGTTGAAATGAGTAAAAGTGGAGGGAGGATGAGGAGTACTATTAGGGCCTGACATAAATTTCAATTTTTGTTTTCCTTCTCGAACCCCAGAAAATGTCTAAATAATGCTGTGAAGGTAAATTTTCCTCAGCCCCACAGCTTTACAAAACAGCTTTATTTGTTTCTGTGTGATTGGTAACTTTTTAAGAGATTGGTGATGGGAAAGAGTCTTTCTTCTCAAGTTAGTCAGTTTGCAACCAAGCCATGTTGGCAATGACTGAAAGTCACAATCATTGGATAGCTGGTTTGGGAGACGTTTGGTGGTCTCAGTCCAGATCTCAGTGGACAGATAATCACATCACAAAAATCTCCTCCATGTTTGACAGTAATTCTCTACCTTGCTGGCAGACTCAACAAAAAGGTCAAGGACTTAATGGACTATGAGATGGAGCTCAGCACTCATTCCTAGAGTTGTTCCTGCAGGCCTGGGGATGAGATGTCTTGCTATAGGGTAGTGTGGGGAAGGTTGCATTGCTGCTGGCCGGGCTGTACCTGTTCTCTGGCTACACAGAAACTGTTAATCTCCAGGGCTTTCAAGACAGTGGTGCCTTTCTCAAGTCATTTTTCCATTCAGACATCCAGACAAAGTTCTGAGTGGTGTTCACTGACTCTTTGAATGACTTCTTGGAGAAGTGGACTTTGTCCAGAGTTTTCTTCTCAGTGTCCCTTTCTCTGGATTCCTCATTTAGACCCTGTGACCTGCACCCCCATCTCTATTTGTTCATTTTTGTCCCCAATAATCAGTTAAGTTCAGGGTTCTGTGGCCCCTCCTACTCCTTAGAAGTGTGTGCCTTTTGCTCTGCTAGGCCCCACCCACCTTCCCAGGATTTAAATAGACTGGCACTAAATTCACAACAGCATAAAATTCAAAAGCCTTTTGGAGCTAATTTGCTAATACAGGTTTGTTAGTGGCAGAAAATGTGTATGTAGGAGAGCCAAAGAAGGTCTAGCACATGGAAAATAAAGTCATAGCAGCCAGCAATAATTCCATCATATTCCCTGGCAAGTAGGAGCTAAGACTGTGACAGTCTATGGACGAAAGTCACAAATGGGAACATGTCAAAAACTAAATGCCAGTTAGGTGGATGCTCAGGATGCCTCAGAATCGGGCCCTAACATGGATAGACACATGGCACTGAAATTTGTAAGTTTAAATAAAAACATTGCATAATTGAAAAGAGAAATATTCTGTTGCAAAAATTTACAAACAAAAATCTCTCAGCTTGTTAAGGTTTTCAGTTAAATCCATTTTAAGTTCAGACAGTTGATACGTTTGTTTACATTCCATCACAAGTGTTTTTTAAACTAACTCCTGCTAGTTTGTATCTTCACACTTTAAAAAAACAAAAGTCTGGACTGTTCAAAGTTTAGTCCAGCAAGGTGCTGAAAAGTTTCTGCAGAGGGTGTTCCGGGGGGTTGGGGGGTCCCTTTGGCAGCAGCGGGGGCTGGAGGTGTTCCGAACCATGCACGCTTGGAATACAGATTGATGTGGTCTTATGGAGAACTTTGCATGTTTATATGTAGGTGACTGTCTACCCTAGACGTTTAACTGCCACGGCCGAGGCTGTAACATGAATCTCTAATATGGTTCAATAAGTATGTTGTCCTGTTAGAAGGTGAATGACCCTAGCAGTGCCAGACAATGGTGTGTTAGCACAGGGAGATTTTTTTTACATGATTTTCGAAAGGATCCAGCAGCTTCCATTGAGAGAACATTTAAAAATGTGTCTGTTTCATTGAGTAGCTCTTCTGAAAGTCTGGCCTATAGTTTAGAGTTGATAGTCTTAACTGGGGAGCTATATCAATCACCTCCTTCCAGTCTCATCAAGGAGTCCTATATTGAGTTTAAAGACCGGAGCTGACAGCCGGAGCCCTGCTGCCTCCGAGGGAGGGGAGAAGGAGACGTTCGAGCCTTGGCTGCCTCACAGAGAGAGATTGGAGGATGGGGGAAAGAGAGACCGAGCCTGGATGGTGGGGCTCTGGCTGTCAACCCCGGAGTGGCAGGGCTTTGGCTGTCCACCTCCCAGGTGTGCATGGCCCTTCTGCATGCGCCCCAGCCACCCGGGGCTGACAGCCAGCGCTCTCCCCCCGTCCCCCCCCCAAAAAGCACACAGGTCACGTGCCCCCTTCCCTAATTCCCACACCTCCCTGGGGAGGCCTTCCCCTTACCTTAGACCGGCAGTTCTTAAACTATCCAAAAAATTATATGAAATCCCACCATAAAAAAGGTGATTGTTTTTGTGGGCCATCAGGTCACTCTTCATGCTGTTAGAGATTTCATTGCTCATTTTTAAACAGGGGCATGCTTCTGTTTCACTAAAGCATTTTATAAACTTTTACCCAAATTCACCACTGCCCTCAGTCAGTTGAGTTGTGCCCCCTTATGACAGCAGTGAATTTGGCCCTCCAAGACAAGGAGATAATGGATGTAACTGGGACACCCTTGGCGCTGCCCCACCCCTAGTTCTCCAGCTAGATCACATGGAAATGTACATGGGAAGACAATGTCATTTTTCCCTGTTGACACTAGATGTCACAGTTTTTCCTTCACAGTAACCTGAACTTGAGACACAATCTCTAATTAAACCTTTCTGTGAAGCATTTGCCAGCATCCTTTCCATTGCATGTGGGAAGGTTTGGCCAGGTGTGTTACAGGACAAAACTAACTAAAGGGCTAGAGGAACCCCTGTGCAGCAGCACCATGTGTTGTTTGGTGCAAGAGGGATAACTGATGAATTTCGTGCAGGGAAGGCTTAACTGTTAAACTGTTTTTATGCTCTGTGGATTCTATTTTGTTGCCTTGCATTACCCTTTCTTATGACAGGGTTTAGGGTATTAAAACCTCAGAGCTTGAACACGTATAGTAAACATGAAAGAATTTGTTGGGTTGTGTGATTACAAGGTCTGTAAAATAGCGCAGGGCTGGAAGGGGAATGGAATAAGTTTGTCCGTGTGTGTTTACATTCACCCTCTCCTCCCCACCCCCATTTGTTTTATGACAATTACTGCAATTCTGTGTGTTTCAGAACTCCTCCCCTTGATAAAACTTGGGAACAAACCCTCTATAAAGGCTCTTGGAGGTTGTAGACAGGGAACCTGGGCAACTCTTTCTGCTGTACTCATTGGAAACAATTCTAGTTCAAAAAAAGAAAAGGTGTACTTGTGGCACCTTAGAGACTAACAAATTTATTAGAGCATAAGCTTTCGTGAGCTACAGCTCACTTCATCGGATGCATTTGTTGGAAAAAAACACTTTTTTTTCCACCAAATGCATCCGATGAAGTGAGCTGTAGCTCACGAAAGCTTATGCTCTAATAAATTTGTTAGTCTCTAAGGTGCCACAAGTACACCTTTTCTTTTTGCGAATACAGACTAACACGGCTGCTACTCTGAAACAATTCTAGTTCAGTTTCATTAGGTGAGCCTCCTGTCGCAGAATACCTTAAGCCTCATCGGCACTTCGATACCTGGTGGTAATAGCGTAAGGACCAGAATGGAACAGATTTTTTTGTTGAGAACTGTAGAATGCCATTTTACTGAGAGATGAAAGTCACAAATGGGAACATGTCAAAAACTAAGTGCCAGTTAGCTGGATGCTCAGGATGCCTCGAAATGTGGAGTAGGACATATGAATTTAAAAGAACAAACTTCCTGACGTGGGTTCCTGAGCGTTGGTGAAGGCAAATCTCTCTCTCTCTCTCTCTCTCTCTCTCTCTTTTTTTTTTTTTTCTTTCCCTTTTTATATGCCTGGAACATTTAATGTGTCAGTAAATTAATAATGGGTATGAAGAGTAGACCTATTTAGTGGGTCTTTTTAAAGTCCATGTTAGGATTATAATGAATGGTGGGACACATGCAGATGACACTGGAATATGGGATTTTGAGCCCAAAACTGCACCTTTCAACAGCAGTTCATATGGTTAAAAGGAGATGCCTCATAACTCAGATTGCCGAGGTCGGTTAATCCTCCATGCCGATCAATTACTTCAGCTTGCTATTTCTCACACACAGCATCATAGACAATAGTAACTTCTCTACCCTCCTTTTATAAAAGGGGTGTGTGTGTGTCTGGGTGGGGGTGGGGGTGTGTGTGAGAGAGAGCAGTGCTAGTAGTTTAAGGTTTGAAATCTTCAGATGGTTATAACATACTAAAATATATTTTTGAACTGGAACTTCTCATGTTTGGTCTTAGCCAGGAAATTAATTTTTGGAAGTTTGTAAGAAAATCAGTTCAGCCATTTTTGAGTTACCAGTGTTGAAAAAACAGACTTTTTCCAGTGGTTAAGATAATTTTATACAGTCAAGCACTGCTCTGAGCAATGCTTAATGCTATTCAAAAATACAGAAGAAGTTTTTTTTCTGTGCTGCCCTTCCTGTAAGGTTAGTTTTGCAAAGTTTTATACTTAAACCTCATCTCCCACACGTACGTACGTACGTACATACATACATACATACATACATACATATGTGTATATAAAAAAACCTCTCTCTCTCTCTCTTTCTCTATCTCAAAAAAGAGATAATGGCCTACTACTGCTGACATTTATTTTTTAGCTCAAGCAGTAGAAGTCTGTTCTGTGGGCCAGAAGTTTCAGATGCTGTTGCTGACCCATGTAGGGGATCATGGTTGCACCCAGTGCAATTTCTGTGGGTTATTTTCCCCTTCAGTCTTATTGTTGAAAAAACAACACACAACCATGCCACATTCAGTATCCATCCTGTGCACTGAAGGCCTGTTCTAGCACCCATTGGAGTCAATAGACACTGGTTCAGGCCCAGAATGAGGCAGAGGTTGCATGGGGAAAAAATATGTGATGATGTAATTAAGAACCGCATCACAATATATCTGCACGAGGAGGAAGAATGAAGGTTGCATGGGTAACGTTTATTCTGGTATATCCTAACTTTTGAGAGCTTGACTTTGAAATCTTTAAATTTCCATTTTGGCATAGTTTTTGTATGATATAATGTATAATATGTAAAACACATATCTGTACATGCATGTATAGATGTGTACATGAAACGCATGCGCGTGCGTACACACACACATATAGTAGAATGGAAGATGAGATGTGATTGTGTAACCATGAAGACTCTAAGAGGGTAATGCTGTATGTTATTTGTCAGCAAACTTTTAAAAAAAAAACTCTCAGCCCTGGTAGGGACATTTTCAGAGAGCCATGTCCAGGTTTCTGAATTTAAAAATAAATACATTAAAATTAAGCATGGTAAAAAGTTCATGTGATCGAACGTCATCCTTGTGCTGAGAGAAATAGAGTGAAATAACATGATTGCCATGGCTCATAAACGCCAATGCTGATGAATAGCAAGCTGTTCTAGTTTACATTAGATTTTGTGTCAACTACATTTTCTTGAGGAATTACTGAACATGGTAGAAAGGGTCTTGCAGCTTCCCCCCAGGGTCCCTACCATTTGCATCCGTGTCCCATCACTTCTTGTATCTGCTGTGCTATTGTGAGAGAGAATGGAATCATAGTTTCTTCCCATTCCCTTTGGTATCTGTTGTCAACAGCTCTGACTGCCACTGGCAGTCAATTTGTAACTGAATCAGTGTGTGTATTACTGTTCACATTGATAGCACAATTAATGTTGAAGTCAATTTTGGTGTTAATTTTAGGTCATGATTAGTGTTGACACTGTGTGTCAAACTAATGACATTTTAGCATCATGAAAATGAACATTAGTTAATATCTCGTTTTTACTACCTGCTAACGGTTACATTAAGCCAAGATCTCTTGGGATAGGGTGTGTATAAAATTATATATAGGAAACGTGTGCATGTAATATATATGTGTAATGGTATTCCGCATTGCTGGTGTTACTCAGGGAGCAAATGACATCTAAGCACTGCATCCTAATCACAGTTCGGAGCACCAGAAATAATGATCGCTTCTGATCGGAGGCTGTGAATAATTCATCTGGTTTGATTTTCACGTTCTGTCCAGTGATACTTTTCAAACCAAATGTGTTTCTACAGAAGAATAATGGCCCCACTTCTTATGGAAATACTGTGGCACAAATCATTTCACCAACATAAAAACAGTTAAATAAGACGGTTCTTGTTTTTATTCAACCCCACCCCCGCTCTCTCTCTCTCTCTCTCCCTTGTGCTGCGTGTGCTGGGGATCGAAGTGTGGCAAGACAAGCACTTCCAAACTGCTCTGGCTGTTTTCAAGATCCTATTTTTAAACCCCTCGCCATCACCCCATAATTGTTCTGACAGCACTCTTAGGTGATTAGCTCAGCCTGCCTAATTAACCTGTGAACTCTCCCTTTTTGGCGTGCTGCCGTTAAGTTAAAAACCACATTTTTTTTTCTCTAAAATAGAAAGCTCTCCCTTCCTACCCATAAATTTAAACAGCATATGAACCTTTCAAAGAAAAAAAATCCTTGGCTATCCCCTGTGTTTTTTATTATTAGCCAACTAACACTGATGACCGTATGTGTTGGGGAATCAAAAAGAGATGTGAAATAGTATAGTGGCACATTTGTGCTTTTTTATAGCATATGTTTGTTTCTGACTTTTTCATTATAAAACTGTTTTCAAGAGTATATATATAGTGACTTGGATATGAAAATTCATTGTGACCTAGTTATATAATACTACTCTAATACTCTACAGCCATGGGGCAAAGAGAATTTGAGGTAAGGATGTGCATTGCAGATGCAGAACCCCAGGTTGAGAAGCAAATCCAGTGCTTCTGTTCTGAGTTGTTTTGTATTGGTAGGAAGTATTTTGAGTATGGAGGCATCTGTTCTAACATACAGAAATCATTGACTTGATCTCACATCCAGGGAGGGAGCATGGGACTTGACAGTTAGGACTCTTGGTTGGAAGCTGGCTCTGACATTGGACCACTGAGAGACTAGGAGCAAGACAATTTAATTAATTCCTGTGGGCCTCAGCTTACCCATCTGTAAACTGAGGATAGTAATATCTTATCTTTGCGAAGCACATTATGAGCCATAGTGTGTGTGATCCTGTTTCCCTCTTTTGACTGGCCACAGGGAGGATTAAGGACCTAGTTTTACTGAAAGCTAACAAAGCTGCTCCTGTAGCTTGCGTGGTTTTGTGCTTGTGTGTTGGTGCTTAAGATTCCAGGTTTCATCCCTGCTAATGACCTTAGTCTGGTTGTAGCCAGGGCAGCCGTGGTTTGTTACACGAGGGTAGATATCTGTGCAAAATATTAGTATTTCATATGTCTTCTCTTGGAAGAAGTTTACAGTCCAATGTGTGTGCCACTTTTTACGAAAAGAAAACAAAAGGGAGTCTGGGGAAATATCTCCCCAGAGTTAAAACTGGGATTTCTGCCTTATTTGGCATGGAGGCTGGCCTCAGAACTTTTTGGGAAATGCCCACTTCAAGTTTTTAGTTATGATATTAATGAGGAAATCATGGTTTGTTTTTTTTAAACTGTCTGAAATATAATGGAGGATTGAACTGATCTATGGCCAAACTTTGTGTTTTTAAATTAAACTACCTGTGAGAGGGATGCCTTCTTGGGCAGCCCACAATGTCTTTGGGCTAATCCCGAAGTCTTTAACTTGGTGCTTACTCATTTTGATGATGATGATGACGATGATTTATTGTAAGTGTGCCCATCTTAAGTGCCAGATCCTGAGGTACTTAAATTCAGCCCATGACCACTCTCCCTGTAATTGTGAGGCCAGGAGGACAAAGATGATAAGTTGCAAGGTTTGGGGGTGGAGGTGGTTGCTGCTGAAATTGAAAAGGGAAATGCTATGGCTGCCTGGATTTATTTTCGATCAATAAGCTTGCCCTTTGGGCTCCTAGTAAGTTGTCCATGTGATCCTTGTTGTCTTTGCTTAGGCTCAGAGGTCTTTGGGGTGGTCAGCAGCTGCAGCAACTTGTTGTATAGCATTAAGGCTTTTCATTAATTTAGCAACAAGATTGGTATTTGAGCAAAACATCCAGCTGACCTTTTGGGGTTTATGCTCCTGTCTCTGTAACTGATGCATATCTCTCACCTCTAAACACTCTGCAGTTTGATGCTGAAACTTACTTGTACATCAGCAAATATTCAGAAACAACAACATAATTACCCACCTCCTGCCCCCAGTGCTGTATCAGTTAAAATGAGTGAATGAAATGGAGCCCACAGAAAGGTGCACAGAAAGCTCCAACTTTCTGTTCGCCTGCGATCCCAGCTATTGAAAGGGAGGAGAAGGGAAAGGAGCTGTCAGATAGCTCTGATGGTTTTGGATAGCTGCCTGCATTTTCTCCAATGATCCTTTGATTAATTGCTCTGTTGGGCTTTTTTTTTTTTTATGAAGCTATTAGTGTATCTTATTGCAGACGTTGATTGGATCTTGTCTGTGTATTGTGCCCATTTTGATTTGTATTAAACAGCACATATCTATTTGCTACTTCTCTCCCCCCCCCATCCCACCCCCCTTCTAGTTCATAATGCTCAGAATCCCAAGTATCAGCAATGAGAGCTTCACCGATACTGATTGCAGTGGATGTGCAATTGGTTTGAGGAATGTGTACTCAGCTTACAATCCTTGGGCCAGCCGAGATTGGGTGAAGCATGTGGCTTTCTAGGCTGCTATTTACATCTGTTAATGGCGCTCCTTGATGGCCAGCTCCCCAGTGCGATTATACACAGAGGCTAAGAGGTGAGAGAGATGCAGGCTCCAGAAGTTACTCATCTCCATTAGGCAGGACCAGGAGAGATCATCTGGTGATTTAAAAAGAAAAAGAGAGAGAGAGAGAGAGAAATACTCAATAAAAGCAGATTATTTATACAGATGAGCTTGCAAAGTCAGGCTGGAGGCGAAAGAGCTGCACCAATGTCTGTGGAAAGCAAGGGGACAGAGACAAAGAAATGGAGGAGCAAGGTGGAAAACAAAAGTAGAGATAGTTGTGAAATAAAGGGATTAAAGCAACGGGCAACGAGAGATGGAAAGGAGCTGATGAGTGTTATAGGCCAGGAGTCATTCTGAAATGTGATTGACTGGGTGGCCCTGAAGAGATGGCAGGGACTCCTGTAAACAAACTGCACTGAAACAGAATGCTTTAACTAACCCCGGGTCCTCTGTGACGCAGAATAAACTCAGCGAGAAGAGAGAAGAATCTTGTAGGATGTGTCTCAGAGCTATGGTAAATCCCTGAATGGATTATCTAGAATAGATGGTAAAGGGAGAAACTGAATGTCTTGGGTGGGAAGAATGCAGCAACATGGGGAAATGTGTTCCAGTGGCTGTGGTGGCAAGTTGAAGACTGGTTTTGTAGTCCTTATTCCAGCACTACTCTCAGTGAAGAATGCAGATTGGGAACCTTTATTGAGATCACATATCCACAGTGCTGTTCTTTGTGGTTCCTCACATACAATGCATGATTATCATCATTAGTATTGGAATATTTATATTTGAAACTTGCCCCCCCTTTGTGTGACCACAGATTGGCATGGTGGCTTGGAAAATTACCCTCAAGAGCCCCGAGTGCCCAGATGGCCGTGATATCATAGTCATTGGCAATGACATTACGTATCGAATAGGGTCCTTTGGGCCCCAAGAGGACCTGCTGTTCCTTAGGGCTTCTGAACTTGCTCGCACGGAGGGTATCCCACGAATTTATGTGGCTGCTAACAGCGGAGCAAGGATTGGTTTGGCTGAGGAGATTCGTCACATGTTTCATGTTGCCTGGGAAGACCCCGATGACCCTTATAAAGTAAGTAGGCGCTCGATCTCAGAGTTATCGTGCAGTAGCAGAACTATGGGATGTTCCACAGGCTAGTCTTATTTACTCTAGCCAGTCCCTCTTCACAGAGGCGAGCTAAAGCTCTGCCAGACATTTAGGCCCAAAGTCAGCCTTGGCTCTGGCTCATTAATTAGCAGAGTTACACCAAGGATGAATTCAGGCCCGATTTTCAGAGGTTCTGGGCATCCTTGACCTCAGCTGAAGCTGCAGGTGCTGAAAACCCCCTATTATTACCCCTTCTGGGTAAATACATCTCTTGGAAAGGTTTCTTTTTTTGGGTTGGGCCACAGGAGGGATTCATTGATGAGAATGAGTAAAACTAATTATTTGTCCCCACAGGGTTATAAATACTTGTACCTAATTCCTCAAGATTATAAGAAAGTTAGTGCCCTGAACTCAGTTCATTGTGAGCATGTGGAGGACGAAGGAGAATCCAGGTAAACTGTTGGGTCTAATCCTGCTTCATTTTGGATGGATATATATATGAGGGACACCTGTCAATTCCTTGTGTGTTTTCTCTTGTCTAGGCACCAGGGCATCCTGTAGCGCCCAGTCTCATAACACATTTTGCCCCATTATTACATATGGATTGTAGAACTAGAACAGGATAAAATGTTGTATCTTGAAATGCCTTATCAAATGTAGTAGACCAAATATTTTTTCTATTACATTAGTGCTTAGAAGCCCCTATCATGGAGCAGGGCCCCAATGTGCTAGGCACTGTATAAACACAAAACACTAAGATGGTCCTGCCCCCAAAGAGTTTACAGTCTGAGTAAGGGAAGTGCCTTCTCAGCTGGAAACACTTGGTAGTGACAAGAGAACCCATTCAAGTGAATTTTTATCCCATTTACATTCAATGGCATGGGGTGCAGCTGCAGAACTGTCCTTTCCAAAAGGTTCAGTTTCCCACATACACATCTATTCTAGGCATCAGACAGCACCTGCCCCCAGCGAGGTCACTTTTACTGGGGGGGGCATCACAAGTGTTGAGAATTAGAAAGGAGACACTGAGATTCTTAATGTGAGGCTGTAGGTGGAAGGAGGGGGGATATGCCTGGAGAGAAAAATGAGGATGGGCTGTAAAAGAACAGGAAGGAGAGAGGAGCTTGGGAGCAGGAATTAGAGAGAGAGGCAGGCCTCAATTCGGCGAAGCACTTAAGCACATGCTTAAGCTCTTTTCTGAATCAGAGCCTCATGGAACAGAGAGAGGTTAAGACAGGACTGGAGAAGGAAAGGCATGAAAGAGGAAAGTAAAGAGAAGGTAGTAGCTTAATTATAATTTCTCATTCTCTCCCAATTTTTTTTCTTTTGGTCCCATTCCCTTCATTGCTTGCCCCTTTCCCCATAATCAGCTGGATCTCCTAATCTGCAGAGACAACCAAGGAACATTTCTCACTGGAGCTCAGTGTTGCTCCAGAAATTTGTCAGTAACCTGTGCAGCTCAGTCAGCATTTCTTCCCTGTGGTGCTGCTTTGGCTATCAGTGTGTAAGCCTGTTCCTTGGTGTTCAGCAAGGCAGTGGGTTGAGCTGGTATATAAATCCTGGCCAGTTTCTGCTCACTACTGTTTGCAGCCTTAATGATATTTAGTCATTTTCCACATTCTTAGCAGTGAATTGGTTTGTCAAATCCATTGGATCTTGTGTCTCAAAGTCTGTATGTCTCCTGCTCAGGTATAAGATAACCGATATTATTGGGAAGGAAGAAGGACTTGGAGTGGAGAACCTCCGAGGATCTGGGATGATTGCAGGAGAATCATCATTAGCCTATGAGGATATTATCACCATCAACCTGGTAATCCCCAACTGCTTTCTCTTCTTGCAACTTCATCTCCTATTTCAGCTGAAAATTTGACAGTGGCGTTCAGAACGTACATCTAGGGTCAGACCAACAGCTGATATAAATTGCCATATTCCTGTGGATTTAGTGGAGCTATACCAATTAACAGCAGTGGAGGATCTGGCTGCTAAAATGTTTTCTTTTTGAAACAGTGAGGTGCATTTCAGAGTACGTTTTTAAATGCATTTGAAAAGCGAAGAAGCTCTAGTTTGCCTTAATGGTCTGTTCAATTAACAAGCTATTGCTTTATTTTATTTTATTTTGTTTTGTTTTATAAAACACATTCATCATTCATTTTTAAATGAAAGTGTAGGTTCTGGAGCACAGTTCTGCAGTAAGGGGCAGATTCTGTGGCCACAGAATACACAGGAGCCTGAAGTAAACACACCAGACTGCTTGGGTCGATGCATTTTTGGAGGTACAATAGGATATGACGCAAATTTGATTTGATTTTTAGGTAACGTGTCGGGCGATTGGAATTGGGGCCTATCTTGTCCGGCTAGGACAGAGGACTATCCAAGTAGAGAACTCCCATATCATCCTGACTGGAGCTGGAGCCCTCAACAAAGTAAGTTGCATGCATCAGAATTCAGTTTTGATCATGCTCTTTGGTGTTGACTGTGTGAAATGAATGCGTGCTTCTGTGGGACAAGCCTTTTCTCGCACAACCCACCCCGTCTACGATTGGCATGGTTTGGCCCATTTCTTGTCTGTAGAAAAGCCACAGACTGTATGGATCAGGGAGACTGAAGTCCCTTCTCAATCCTATGGACAGTGCCTCCAGTCCAGAGCTGAGTGATGGGGCAGTATGTAGGATGCTTGCACTACTGCTACCTGTGTTGCCCCTGTTTTGTGGCTAGAGGAGTTCAATCTCCAGGACTGTCACTTTTGCACCTAAATTCACTTAAAGAAAATAAAATCGAATGTGATTTATAGGAATGTTGTATTTGTGCTGAGAGAATGTGTCCTCCCCAGACCATAATCTAATCTAATATTGCCATTGTCTGCCTGAATCCAGTCCATGTTTTCCATAGACAGCATTCTGCTACATGGCAGTTCCTGTTTGGCGTGTGCTCTAGCGCAGGTTTTCTCTCTCTCTGACTTGCTTGTGAGTCTGTTCTTGGCTGCTGTCTGTGTGCGCACAGTGGACAGAATGTTGAAACAGAACAGATGTGTTTAAATGCATTCCCCCAATAGGGCTGAGGAAATGTAATAGTTGGAGGTTTGCAAACCTCTCCCGTTTTTTCTTTTTTTCTGTTCATATAATTAGTCCATTTGAGCAATTTTTTGTTTAATTGAAACCCATGGTGATTTTTTACAAGGATGACCCAGTGGATAAAAAAAATCAGACATAATGTAACCAGTGACTATGATGGTCAAAGAGATACTGACCCATTTTGAAAGGCTTTGTATTCAGTCTTCCATTGACTTCAGTGGGCTCATGCTAGATTGCCTATGTTATATAACTGATGCATTAAGTACCCCCTCCCCCCCAAAGATGCATTAGGGGAAGGTCCTGAGACTGAGTCCCTTGATCAAGAGGGCCCAGTCATGAAGGAGCAGGTGAACCCTGTACATGCAATGTGATGATTGTTGAATCATCACATCACATGCTGGGCTGTGCTAGCCAGCCTCGCTTACTTGGTAGCTCAAACTCTTGAGAGAGTGGAAAAGAAGTTGGGATGGGCAGTTGGGTCAATAGGGCCTTTTCAGAAGGCAGAATGTTTCCAGGATTCTTAGTTTGGAGGAGTGACATTTTGGAAGGTGTGAGTCCCAATCACCCTTAATCCCCTTCCCCAGGGTGTTGTGTTAATATTGATGGAGTGCTTTAGCATGTTCATGTGGGAGGGGTTGTGTTAATAATGATTATTATTAAAGGGATGGGGCAGTTGGGTATCTCAGTTATTTTAGTGTCTTTTTTTAAAACTTTAAGCTGCAAGGAAACGTATTCACTTCCACTGCACCAAATGGCTTATGTTTCTTCCTAAGACATGATTGTCCTTCTCTGCTGCCCCAGCTCCATTAATATCATGACCCCCCCAACTCCCAGCCCATAACCCAGCATGAGCTGTGGCCACTCTGCTACTGTTCCTCCCGTCGAGGGCTTTGTTTACATGGATGTGAGGATTGCGCAGGCCTGAGTATGTGTCTCCATTGTGCAGCTTTGTGCTTGGATGGTTGAGCACAAGCTGTGTTTCGGTGTTTCAAGGCTTGTCTGGCAAATAATGGCCACTACAAGGAAAATAGTCTCTCATTGGATAATTGCACTGAATAAAGAGGGCTTTGCAGAGAATTAAGCTGTGTTCCTGTCACCTCCGGGACATTCCAGCCTGAGCAAGCTCTTTCACAGGCACACCAGTGGAGGAGCGAGAGGTGCTTTAAGATTCTTTTAAAAAAGATGAGCAAATTTGGTGCTCACTGAAGTGTCATATGTTGCCTGGTTCTAGCATTCGGTGCAGGCAGGTGCTGTGCAAGCTTCCCCAGGTGACACTGCCAATGCACTTAGCCCTCATCATCTGTTCTATTCTATCTAGGTTCTTATACTGCACCCATTACCGTGTTAGCTGAACACTTGATAGTTCAGTGTCTCCCCTTGTTATTCTACTCCAGTGGGTCCCGCCAGCTCTGGCAGTGGTAAAGTTGTACCTGAAACTAAACCATGTATCTGAAAACTCCTGACTTTTGGGAGGCTTGGAATCTAGACTCGCACCTGAATTTGGAGTAGTGTGACTCCCTGATAACTATGATTCTGATTCTCCTATCTCTGCTGTTCCAGTCATGGACCTCTTGAACAGGGACAGCTGTGTATGTGAGCTACGTGGGACATGGATAAATGTCCACTGGGGCTTAAACTGAGATGACCAAACCCATTCCACTTGAGATTTTAAACAGGTTTTGAACTAAGAGTCAAAGGCTAATTCTCTTAAATCTCTGTACCACCAGAGCAGTGGCTGTTTCAGATTTATGCTCAGTATCCCACCTCTTATGTGCAGAGGAGAGAAACAGTTTGCCCTTGAATTCCAGAGGGAGAATTCATTTGAATTTTCCTTTGGCTGATAGGCCGTGCACCCATTACCCAGGGACTGATTAAACAGGATCTTCCTTGTAGCAGTGGAGAAACTACTTTGTGGCATGAAGTATCCTGTTTGTTTTGATCTTTGCTTATATGACACTCTAGAAGGAACTTTTTTATCAGTATTAGTTTTGCCTTTCAGTGATAAGCAAGTGAGACTTACTGATGCTACTTATGTGGGATGGCTGGATTGAGGAGTACCCTTTGGAGCAAAAACAAAGCATTTCCTTGTCAGAGTTACAATAAAAGATTTACATCATCCTTTGCTCCAGTCGAGAGAGCTAGTGATTATGGAATTTAGGTGCTCACATACATTGGTGACTGACACCAACATAAGAACCTAGATAGATTAAAAAGACGCTGCTTCTTTGCATTACAGCTGGGAGTGAAAATTTTCCAACGTAGTCAAATGCAAGTAATTCTTCGTCTTTTTGCTATCAACTGTCAGCCACGTATTCCTGGAGATTTGGGATGGAATTTACAGTACTAACTTCCATGCTAGTGTTTTTTGTAGGTGATAACAGTTACTTACGTGCACTTTCATATGTACGTACATACACACAGTTTTCAAAATGTCGTCTTCCTCTCCTGGCTCTAAATGTTCACTTTGCTTCTTGGGTAATAAGCTGCATATGGAGATTCTCACAGACATGAAAGTGTCTTGGCTTCCAGAGAAGCAGCATTTTTGCCTGGAAGGTTGTTTCATTTGATTCGTGCTACAAAACACTGGGATCTTTTTCATTTAAAAAAAAATCATGAAAAATAAAACATACTACCTCATCTGTTGCTGATCTTGTTCGTTTTAATTAGGTAGAGCCAGCCCCAACGGTTGGGTGTAGAGGGAAAGGTCTAGCTGCCAAAAGCAAGCTGCAGCCTGTAACTTAGACAATGGATTGAAATACATTATCATTTTTAGCTGAAGGGAATGATCAGTTCTGGAGGTTATCTAATCATGTGCTGGCTGCTTTGCTATGTCCGTGTCAGTGCTCTTTAAGTATGAACTCAAATCACCATAAGACACCAGATTTTGTGCAGATTCATTAAGGATGCTATCAACCTCTTCGCCTACCAGATGTGAAAAAGGAAACTGTACCACAGCTTCTCTTTATCCCTCCCCCCCGCATCATGATGAATCTGCCTTCATTTACAGCCCAGACTCATATGATGAAAAAAATTGGGAAGGATGCTATGTGTGGGGGTTCTAGGACCATGTCTTTTCTGTACCCCCTTTTGTCTTCCCCATTGAGCATCAGGAAGCGGTGGGGAGGTGGAAATGACATTTTATTCCGTGTGTGTGTGTGTGTGTGTGTGTGTGTGTGTGTGTGTGTGTGTGAGCGCATTGACCCCCCTGAAAATTGAAATAATGATAATGCGCATCTCCTGACTGCATCAAAGTATCAGCACATCAAAAGCCAGGAGGCATGAAATGCAAATGATAAAGTGAAAGCAGATGGATTGTGCATGATCGCCTGATGCCCAATGAATTTTAAAAGGTGCCAGTTCACATGGGGAGAAGGGCTGAAATAAACACGTTATCCCTGCAATATTTTTTTTGTTCTTGCTGCTCACTCCTGACAATATTTTTTCACACTTCAGCGAGCACCCACTCCATCTCTCTCTCTCTCTCTTTCTCTCTCCCTCTCTTTCTCCGTCTACCTCGCACACGTCTCGGGTCATGTCGCTGCAGCTCCGGTGGAAATAATAAGATATAAACCACGAGGTTGTTATTTGCATAGAAATAGCATGGAGCCCCAGGCAGCATGGGAGAAGGACACAGAGATCATTTGTCTAAAATTTTAATGAAAACTTTTGCTGAGGCAGATTTTTTTTTTTAAAACTTTTCCTTCCTCCCTCCCTTTCCCTCCCTTCCCCCACCTTCCTTTCCTCGTCACTGGCCTAACATGGTGCGATTTCAAATGAGATAGATGACATGCTGCCTGTCGTACTGGTGGAATGCAGTAACATGTAAATTACAGTTTGTTTCCCTTTTAATAGAAGTAAGGCTGAAGAGCCTTGCACTCCTAATTTAATGCATTGCATACATGGCTCAAGCCTTTATAACTGCACTCCATTTCAGTGCACACCTGATGTTCCCAATCCTTAGCTGACCTGCTTATAATTAGTTTGCATCTCTGTGGTTTTTTTCTTCTTCTAATGGGATTCTTGGCATTTTGACTGTTTTTGTTAATGTAAACAGTGATGTACAGTGAGGTCTTAGCTATGGACTTGAGTTGGGGGGGCATTAATGGAGGCTAGGCCGGGGCTTGAGAATTGGGCCGAGACTTTCAAAAGTGACTAGTGATTTGAAATGCCTCAGTTAGTGGGGTGCTTCCTTGGGACACCTTAAGGGGTGCTGATTTTCACTGGGAGGGTGCTCAGTATTTTCTGAAACCTTTGGTTCCTAGATGCTGTGGTAATGGGGACATGACCATTTAAGACAGAGTAGGACCAGGAGTGAAGAGTCAATTGGGCAGGAATGTGAACAGGTGTACTGAATTATGCAACATCCAGAGTGGGAACATTAGCAACTGCCATAAGCATTACACCAATGATCCATCTAGTCCAGAATCCCATCTCCCACCAGGGTCAGTATCCCATAGTAGAGAACTGTGGAATAATCTGCCTAGAGAGGAAGTTTCTTCCTGACTCCCATGACGTAGAGGTTGGCTTGTGCCCTGAAGCCTGAGAGATTTATATCCGTTTCATAGATGAGAATAAAAAGATTAGAACTTTGGGGTATCTATATCTATATATAAACATTGAATCTATTTTTTTTAAAACCCATTGACTTTTTTGCTGAAAGCTAGACCTATGTGAACTGTAGCCCTTTAGCTTGGGAGGAAGGGGAGATGTTCATGTCAACTTTACTTGCTTCTGATCCATGTGACATCTGCTCCACAACTCACACCTGCTGGGAATCTGGCCCTTAAATTCTATTTCTGGCTCTGCCACTGATTCACTCTGTGACCCCAGGGAAATGGGAATGTTTGCAGTGGTCACAAAACCAGAGGGTCTTTTGAAAGCAAACGTTTTAAAACAACTCAGGGTTCTCCTAGAATATTTGCAAGGGCTGACTGTTTAGTGGGCAGATGATACCCTGACATGGGATGTCCTGCACTTGATGTGGTTAGTGCCTGGTAAAGTGCTGAGTGATCACAGCTACCACAAAGTGAATCATTACTCTGTGGCTGGTTAGGTTGTTGTAGTCATCACTTGATTTTTTTTTTTTGATTTTTTTTTAAACTGTCTTTGGTCCAGGCTTCCTAGATGGGAATTTCTCCTACTTCCAGGAAACGAGGATGGAATGACAGTGCTCTGCTCTGTATATCCTTACAAATAACTTAAGTTCTAGGAGTCCCTTTGTTACAACAATGGCTAAAACACTCCTCCCTGCCCTCAAAGGTGCACCTCTTCCTTTTGAAGTTCTTTGCTTGTCTGTTTCCCTTATTGTATTTGCTTTATACCAGACCTATCCCGATCAGATAGCACAGTAGATGATCCTAACAAGGAAGCAAAGAAACCACAAGTCCTTTTTCCAAAGGAGTATTTTTCTTTTACTTTGAGGCATGTTGATACTTTTCCCTCTTAAGGAAAGGTTCCTGAGCCTTGCAAACGAGAGACCTTAGCACAGTCTTTCCTGGAACTCATAATAAATGCTGAAATTGACTAATAGTCAGCATTGCAAAAGCACTGCACTGCACATTTGAGCCCAATTTCAAAAGCCCCAGAATTGATATAACAGAAGGATGGGAGAATTGCTGGTCTCGACTGCAGTGCATTGGCTGAGCAGTGTGCAGGAGTCTTGACAACGTTTGCTTGAGCTGGGCATAAGTCATTCCCTGAATTCACTCAATTAAAATAAATAATCAACATGAATTGCTGAAACTGAAGTAAGTTCTGATCACATACCAAAGATAAGGGAGAGTAGAAAAAAATGGCTTCTTCTGCAATTTTATTACATGCTTTCAATGAAGTTTAGGTTAGTCCCTAAATTATGGTATAGTTATAGAGAAAATAAAAAAAGCATCCATATTTAGTGTCTAGCAAGAGCAGGATTCAGATATATGGAGATTCATTGGATACTAGATTAATAAAACGGCCTTTCATGTCTGGACATCCTAACATCCTAACCCTAAATCTCTCTGATGTTACGTACAGGTCCATGAGCAGCGCACTTAGCTGCTTTATTTTTTTATTTTTTTTTCACCATGGAATGCGTGCAGATATGTTGAGTCACCTGCATGCCAAAGGAGTTCCCAGTGGGTAGAGCAGTGACCAAGAAATTTGCATCAGCTCTGGGCAGTATTCGTATTGTATGGTTAAATACCTTGAGATGCTCATTATACTTACCAGGCTAGTGAATTTGTATGGCAGCATCTCCTAATGCACATTATCAGACCTGCTTGCTGGTATATCATAGGCTTTATGTTACTAACAATTAGTAGAGATTCTCTTTTAGAATCTCTCATAGTTCTGCAGGAGAATCTGAATTCTGTCCCCATCAAATTCCAAATGCTCTAGTGGGCTAACAATCCGATACATTATCTTTTCGTTTCTGTGAAATAGTGTGTGTGCACAAATAGTTTTTTCTTTATTTTAACAAGTGCTAATCTCGTTGGTTTGGTCTGTCATGAAGATCCAAAATTTAACTTGATTTGTATTATTTTAAAAGAAAGAACTACTAGGCAGGTGTAGGAGCTTTTACCTGGCCAATGTAATCTGCTGTCAGCACATAGGTGTAAGGAAAATGGATGGACAGTCAGAAACAAATGCAAAATGTTTAAAACAAAACTGAAAATCAGGACAGAGGGTCAGAAGATCTGGGCTTTAGATCCATTTCTGCCACTGACTTGCTGTGTGACCTTGGATATGTCATTTAACCTTTCTGCAAAATGAGGACAATAAGAGTTACCCAATTTGCAGGAGCGGTTGACAGCTTAATTCATTAATAATTTATTTGTAAAGTACATTTTAATCCTCAGATGAACAGTGTTACACATATAAGATCATTATTTAGAGTTACATGGAGAGGAGCACCTGCCAGCCCTGCTGCATTTACAGTCCAGCCAACATTTTGCATATTCCTCCTGCTTTATGAGGATTTGTTACTTGGCTGTGAAAATTCACTCCAAAACTGAACTGTGCCTGCAAGGACTTGGCCTTGGAATGATCTTATTTTAAGTATCTGTTCAGATGCTGCATTTTACAGCTTGAAAAGTCCAATAATCTCCCCCCAACAAATTAAAAACCAGCAGTTTCTGAGCATGCCGATTTGTTTGGGTTTTTCTTCAACTCCAATTAAAAAGGCTTCAGGGGTGCGGGAGAGAGATGAATGGAAACTTTACAGTTTGGTAAGTCACAATTTGCATTTTGAACATCTTAGAAATAAACTTAGAAAGAAGGAAGAATGCCACTGCATGTCCGATGACCTTTCTTGAACGCAGCTTTTATTAACACAGACACCATGCACAGGCATGGCAAAGCCATTAACATGATAGGCATCAGATTGTGTCAAGATAGGGTAGTATTTGTGTCAATCATGTGCCTAAGAATGAGTCCCTAGGGACTTGTTGATACAACCGGACATAATAGCTCTGAGGATTGGTTTGACAATCTGCATTTAAAAAAAAAATCCCTAACAACCCCTTTGCATACATCCATAAAAGAACATCCCTGCATTTTAGACTCATCTCTGAATTGTCCTAACTTTGGTGGGTTGACGTCAGAGCAGTGTTGTGATTTCCATGTAGTTCTGTGAAGTTTAATTTGGGGCAGTCTAGGGCAATACATTTGAGATAAGACAAGATAGCTTTATCTGGTTGTCTCAGTCCCCATAATGTGGGGTGATTGAGCGTCTCTGCTTCAGAGGGCCCTGCAACTGGACTCGCAGGTGGTGTTGGATGTCAAGATTGGCAGAACTTTGTGGGAGGCCAGGGCTTGAACCACCGGGTGAGCTCTGGGTCAGGATTTGAGAGGAATAGGCTGAGCGGCTCTTCTGGTGCTGTGCCCACACACAAGTGTAGCAGGCCAGGACTGATGTTCGTTGGCAGAGCTGTGCAGGGAGGAAAAGGAAGTTTACACTGTCTGTCTTGTACCAGTGCTCAATCTTTCAGTATCACAAGCACTCTTACTTACCCTCCAATTTCACAGTGTGAAAAAAAAAAAAAAAAACCTCCTTTGGATATATTATTGTCAGTTTAGGGGAGAGCGGGGTTTGGTTTTTTGGTTTTTTGTTTGCATGGTTTGGTTTGGTTTGGTGTTTTTGCTTTAAAATATGGACTGTGCAAAGCTCTTTTCCTGAGAAACGAGGCAGGGATGTCTTGGTGTCTGCTCAAGTTGACTCCAGTCTTGGGATTAGATCAAAGCAATCATGTGAGAGCAATCATGTGAGTTAGAACAGCAAGTGCCATCCCTGTCATTCAAAGAAGCATTATAATTATTAATGCATGATATGAATCTTTCTGGAGTGGCGCAGCAAGACTATTAGGCGGATACGTATGGGCGCAGTGTGTTTGAGAATGCTAATCAAAGAGGGCCTAAGAAATGTCAAACGGAAATTGACACTCCACCAGCATTAAACATTAGTCAGTACCTCTTGTGAATCTCACCAAGGTTACCCTGTTCTTGGCTCAGGGTGGTGGGGGAAGGAGGAGGGGCTGCTGGCTCTGTGTCTTGGATGGATGCATTAGAGGATGCTGTGGGAGCAACGGAATGATTTGCTGACGGAGGGCATTTTGGTCACTCAACCATCTTGGAACAGGTGCAGAAACTCAGTGTGCTACTGAACTGCACTGCACCTCTCCACCGTAGACAGTCATTACTCTCAGTCCCAGCAAAGTCAATTTGTGTTGGGAGTACGAATCTGAGTACAGCTCAGGCAAGAGAGCCAAAATCAATTACACAGTGTTGGTAATAGGGGGAGAGAGTGTCTTGTTCTTTTTAAATCACCCCCTTGAGGGGCACTGGAAGCTTTTCCTTTTTAGGTAGATTGGGTGCCTGTTGTATTGGCCCACTAGGTGTATGTTGCAGTTGGCCCCCTTGGTAACACAAAGGTTCTCAGGTCTCTGCAGAGTAATGAACATAAGCAGGACAGATGCTTGGACTTCAGGCAAATTCAGGTATTTTCAAAAAAAAAATAAACGCCTATCTCCATTTATTCAGTTTATTTTTAATTGCCTTGTTTTAAGTGGTTATATTTGTGTATTGTTCCCATTAGAGACGATTTACATTCCAGACATCCCATTACCAGTCCCTTTATGTTTGCTGAGGGAAGAAAGTTTAATAGATTTCTGTTGACTTTTTAATTTTCCTTTTCACAAATATCTATCACTCTTAATATGGAGCCCTATTAGTACATCTGTAGGTGTATAAAGCTGGGCAGATACCTGCATGTATATGTGGATGTTTATTCCTGTGAATAGGGACTGCTACCTCTAGCATACTGGCCCACATTCTCCCTACCTGAATTTCTCTCTGTAGTTTCCAGTGAACATGTTGTATAGTGTTGCTGTGCTTTTTTAACCAGTTCCCACATTTCACCCCAGTGATGACTGCATTACAGGGACGGGTGGCCTTCAGGGAACATCTTCATCGCAAAGTTGTGTGATTGGCATCCAGGTGTGCTGAGTCTGGGTGTGCATAGCCACACTGCAAAGCCATACCTGAATCACTGTCTCCTCACTGGTGCTATACATGAGTGTTGCTAGTTGGAGGCATAGCTGATGGTTCTTTATGCTGCAGTAAGCTCAGTCACTCTGATTCTTGCTCAGTGAGTTGTGAGAGAACTTCTCTGTCCTTCTGGGCACACGACTATTGGTACTAGCCTGCATCCTTCCTGCAAAGTGGATGGGTTACCAGCACAAGTTGAAGTGATGTCTACACCTGACTCGGGTCAGCTGACTCAGGCTCACGGGGCTTGGGCTGTGGGGCTATAAAATTGCAATGTAGATGTTCAGGCTCGGGCTGGAGCCTGGGCTCTGAGCCCCTGCGAGGGAAGAGGGTCTCAGAGCCCTGGCTCCATCCCAAGCCCGAATGTCTACACTGCTATTTCTAGCCCTGCAGCCTAAGTCAGCTGACCTGGGCTCTGAAATTCGCTGCCCCAGGTATTTTTCTCGCAGTGTAGACACACCCCTAGTGTGGGTTAAAAGCACTACCAGATGCTGATTGGAGGGGTTTGTGCGTGAATGAGGAGACTAGGAACAGCTCCTGAGAAAGAGCCCGAGGGTAGGTCTACACTGCAAAAAAACCAAACAAAAACCCCCACCCACCCAACCAACCTGTGGCTGCGAGTCTCAGCACCCAGGTCAACAGACTTGAGCTCGCACGATGGGCTAAAAATAGCAGTGTAGACATTCTTGCTCAGCTGGAGCCTAGGCTTCTGGCGCTCTGCACAGAGGGTATAATAGGCAGGGTGGCACGACTGCCTCTCCAGTTCCTTCTTACTGCCACACCGGAACCCTCCACTGATCCCTTCTCTTCTTCCTGTAATGTATACATTCATATGTATTAGTCTTAGGTTTTTGATGCTCGTTAGTGTTTTGATCATTTCCAAAGGAACTTAGGTTATGCCCAGGATACCAGGTTTCAAAAACTGCAGTCTCCTGCTCCTGGTTTTGTCTAGTCAGCGACAACCACCAGAACTGCCTCTCCTGCCTGAGAGGAATTCATATCTTCACTAAGTGCAGTATCTGCTGATCTTTTCCCAGACGAACATAACAAACACAAGAACTCTGGCTTCAAAAACACCTTATAGCGTGTGCAGTGAAGCCCTAGTCAGGTGCAGGCTGAGGAGACCCCGTCCCCTGTATGTCAGCCAGGAGCGTGCCTCCTAGTACTGCACTGGAGTCCAGAGTGAAAAAGAGAGAAGGGAAAGACCCTTCATCTGAGAGCAAGGGATACTCACACAAATGTAAAACCAGATCCACTCCTGAGACCTCCTAAGAGGAGAAATCCCTCCCTGACCTGTCCAAGGTGAGTCTTCATGCCCGAGCCGCAGGGACTTAGCGGTATCCAGTAAAATGAAACCCTAGAACCTGAAGGACTGGGAACCACCGGTGCCCTCAAAACCCATCAGGTTGGAGACTCATTCATTGATGATACTGCTATGACCCTGTGACAAACTGCCATTGACCTCTACTCCGGTGGGATGGAATGACAAGAGATATCCTCCGAAGGGGCTGGAGACTTTTACCACTCTGTGGGTTTGGGAGGATGAGGATATTCACTAATCTTCCTCGTTATAGGGATCAATCCTCACCAGAGAGACTCTAACACCAGTGGGAATTGAGGATTCTGAACCGAGTCTACCTCCTAACCCATCCACTAACCACAGTTTCCCGTCAATGGGATTGATGGAGCCGGATCTGACCTTTTCATTGCTGGAACAGTCAGACGTAGTGGTAGAACCAGATTCTCTCTACCTTGAGCCCCGAAGGGATCAGCAATCTCCTGGAAGCAGGCTCAGGCACACAAACAAGGACTGCTTCCTCAGGACTGGTGGCACCAAATGCCTTGGGCACTGCTGCAACATACTTTTGATCCCTCATCTGGCCTTATTGGGGCCCATGGGATCCCTGTGCATGGTACCTGGAATCCATGGGATCCAACAGGGAGTCAGATCACCTGTCTACTACAAGAGGTCAACCAGAACCTCTCCCCTAGCTTGAGGAAGATGAGCTGCTATTGCCAGCACCCCCAGGGATATCATCCTCATCACCTGATGAGGTAGTTGCTCCAGCCTCACCACCTCCCCCAGATGATCATAGACCATTTCAAGAGGTGTTACGGAGAATGGCGCAAGAGCTCCTAATCTCCTTAGAAGGAGGTCCACTACTTTCGACATAAGCTCCTGGCTATACTACAGCCTCCGGAATCCAATTGGGTTGCATTTTCTGTAAATTAAGCTGTACTAAACCTGGCAAGGTCTGTACAGCACATGGCCTTTCCCTGTGCCCCTACCACCAAGAGGGCAGAAAAGCAATAATTTGCCCTGACTAAGGGAGTGGAGTTCTTGCTCACCCATCCTGCCTCGAACTCCTGGATGGTTCAGGCAGCCACGGAAAGATCCAGACATCATCATCCAAAGGCCAACCCCCGCAAATAAGGAGGCCAGGCACCTAGATCTTATGGAGAGGAAGTCTACCAGCCCTCCGCATGACTTGAAGAGGTGTCCCTGTTTGATATTTGCAGGGCAGCTACATGGCGTTCCATCCTCACATTCACCTAACTGCCCTGCAAATATCAAATGGGCATCTTGGAGAGATGCTACTGTCCCAAAGGACGCATCAGCAGAGGAGTCTTGGACCCAGACATCCTTTGGGACAGCTGTTCTACCAGCAGCTATATCACTGGCATCCTCCCATCTCCCTCCTCTCTGAGTACTGCTTGTCAGTCACCCACAGTGAGACACACCTAGGGACCAGCACTCAAAGAAGAAAGGGAAGTTACTTACCTGATTGTAATGAGATGTGTGCTCCCTGTCTGTATCCCACTGCCTGCCCTCTTACCCCGTTGCTTCGGATCACGACAAGATTCATGGTAGAGAAAAAACTGGAGAGGTGGTCGGTCCGCCCCATCCCTTATGTCTTTTGGTGTGAGCACAAGGAGAGCATGGGCACAGGAGTGGACCAACGCACACTGCTTGCAAGAACTTTTTGGTCTCAGGCACATGGAGTCCATGCGTACTCTCGGTGTAATGCAGAGAGGGATTGCACATCTCAAAAAACTTCAGTTACAGTAAGGTACTTAACTTCCCTTTGCTGCAGTTATGTGGTCTGTGTGCTGCCTCCTCCCCACTTGTCCTCAAGCATCCAAGTTTATTTCCTCTCTTCCCACGCCCTTGCTCCCCCCCCCACCCCCAATCCAACTCCACCATCACCAATGCTGGCGCCTGGATTTGCAGTCAGCAACCATCTCCTATAACTATCAGGCTGTCAGCTTTGCAGCCCCCCCTCCACCTCCCACCTCCCCCATCACTCACCAGAGGAAAAAGAGAGCTGGAGCCAGAGCTTGAAATATATCATGCAATAGTGTATCATGAATTTCTTGTGAATCACAGTGGAGAAACAGGTTTATTTATTTCAGAGACTTTAAATCAATATAAAGTAGGTCTCTTAGTTCTGAAGCTGGGATGGAGTGTGAAAAAATGAGCCCATTGTACTCTTAAAACTTTGGGGAAAGGAGATGACAGCTATATAATTCCATTTACCAGGCACTAGGGGCTTTAATGTGAAGGTGACAGGGAGCTCTTTGTGCATTTAGAGCACCATATCTTCTAAATAAAAGATCTGTAGACTTGATAGTGGAGCATAGCTCTGACTTTAATAATCTCCAGACATTAGACCGAGCCAATATGTTCCCAAGTCAGAAAGATCCCCCACTGAACGCTCGTAAATTAAAAGTGCAGGCACTGCACACGTTCATAGATTAGAAATGCAAGAGCTGCAATCGGTTTCCAACAGGAAGCCCAGAAAGAGAGGAGGGAGGTGTTCATGCCACCATGTGAACAGGATAAAGACTCAAGAAACAGAGTGTTTAGAAGCACAGCTCTCAGCTCTTCATCGTTTCGAGGGACATGCTTCGTGTTGGCATCCTAACCAAGATTTGTTCTCTTGTACCCAGATGCCATTTATCCCATCATCTAATAAGTTCATGTGCAGAGCAGAAGTGCTGAGTGATAAAAATGAAAGCTGTAAGATGTGCTAAGGCTCAACCACAAATAATGGTACCTGAATGTAACGCTGTCCTCAGGAGCCAAAAAATCTTACCGCGTTATAGGTGAAACCGCGTTGTATTGAACTTGCTTTGATCCACTGGAGCGCGCAGCCCCCCCCCCCCCGGAGCGCTGCTTTATCGCGTTGTATCAGAATTCGTGTTACATATGGTCACGTTATATTGGGGTAGAGGTGTACTTTGGCTTTAAGTCAGTGAAATGTGAATTTTTGTGAGACCCTTATTTTGATCATTTCTCATGTGTTTATTAATGCTGCTAGCTATCGTGTATGTCTTTTTCCAATTCTAATTTCTAACACACACTATATAAGCTGTGGGATATAAATTACCATTATTAATATTATTTGTATAAAATGCAGTGTTCAATTCTTATACAAGCACACGCGCACACAGGCTGTAGTGTGAACATAATAGCAGGTTCAAGCACAATATTTAAGGTTGCCATAATTTTTTCCATTCTAGCCCTGTGTTCTCAGTTCCTCAGATCTTTCATCTTTGCTCACACACACAGGCCACTAAGTTTTCAGCAAAACTAGTTTTATAGTTAACTGCCTCGGTGAGTAACAGCTCAGTTGTTGGAAAGGTGTCTAAGGAAGGCTGCTGGCTGTTAAGATTTAGAGTGCATGGGTGCTGGCAAAATTAACATACCTATTTTAGAGAACATGACATTTATACTAACGTTGAAGGGGAATTTTCAAAGAAGTGAAGGGCAGTTAGGTTCCCAATTCCCCTTGTGCTTTTGAAAATCTCCCCCAAAGTCAATATAGATACTAATTCATTTTCATAATGGTCCATTAAATAAGTAGAAAAGATTGAAATAGATACTACATATGTATCTAAGGTTGTAATATAAAATACTACATTATCTGAGAAATAGTATTTGTTCATGTAATTAAAGGCTGTATTGTAATGCATGCAACATTAGATTTGGCATTTCCTTTTGAGTACTTAATTGTGCAACCGTAATGTTCTGTTAATGTACAGTTTTTTTGTATAGAGCCTATTCAATAGTTTACTACTTAGCCATATGAAAGGTCTGTCTTAAATTAGTGAAAATATGGGGCTCTGGGTGGCTTAAAGAGTTAGCACTGGTATGTGGAGCCTTTTACATCTAGTTTGCCTTTCTGAATTTGGACAGATCTGTAGTGACCAGAAGTCATTTCCGTCTCAAGGCCTGTATGAATGAGTTGGTCTCAGTCCAGTTTCTAGATTATTTGTCATGGATGTGCTATGAGAAGCATTGTGATGGTATTGATGGGATGGCTATTAGTGTAAACAAAATCAGACTTGTTAACTAATACCCCTCCTAGATCAAGGGATCAGCTATCTGCTGCTCCTTAGAAATGCCACATCTGAGCTGCTGTATCAGAAAGCTGTAATTATATATAAAATGCAAAGACATTGAGATAGAAAGCAGGGGATCAAGTGCAGCCTGGCCCCTGCCTAGAAACATCAGAAAGGGAAGGTGCTTCTGTTACTGGCAGCTATGGGCCATCTCTGCATTAGTCACTCACTCCCCATAGCTTCTTTTCCCCCCTTATTGCAGAGTGTGTGGGAAAGGGGCAGGGGTGGGATTGAGGAGGGGGACACAGCCTTCTGATTTTTGTAGCACTTTCACTTTCTTTTAGTGTTGGGATCCAGTAAATTTTAATTTTAAGCGGACAGTCTGGTTTCAGAAGTTCGTTGTCTAATGCTTCCTTGTTAGTGACTATTCTGCTCTGATTATCTGCGTTATCAAATTAAGCATAAAAAGAGATGTTAGAAGTACCAGTATGCAATTATATCTGTATAATATGCACTTGCTTTTTAAAAATCAGAGCCATCATCATTTGCCACTCCTCCTTATTTCTCCGTGCTTTCCCTGCGTCCAATGGCTGCTGGGCTTGGAAGCTAGGTTTTCTACTGGTCCCTTAAGTGCTTGGAAACCTCTCCTCCTAGGAAGTAGCCTCTGTGCAAAGTTAACTCTTCCTTGAACATGGTCAGATCCATAAAACTTCTGCTCACCATAAGGCTAATGATGCTGGCTGGTGCTGCCCTGACTTTCTCTTGAATAAGATGCTCCAGTCACCACCACTTCCTTCGTAGGGTATTTTAAAGCCACCTGCTTGGCTTGTCACAGAACCTCCGTTGTTGGTGTTTGCTTTTTTGAATGGGCATGTTTCGGTTTTGGATACACAACTTGTTCCTAAGCAGCCTTTTGCACACAGGCTTCTGTAGCATTGTCTGTCTAAATTATCTATCAGCTTTTCTAAAGCGCATTAGTGTCTTTGCTGCCCGTGTGTCCCATTGAAGAACACCCCTAATTGCACAGGCATTGGTATTGTACTTCTCTAGTCATTTCATTCTGCTTCACCCTTGCACATTTTCTTGCAGAAACATTTATACAGTAATATACACTGCCCCATTTAAAATTGTTAATTGGAGATTGAATTACTTGTCAGCCTTTAAAAATGTAGTCCTCTCAGGTCAGAGATGAGGTAGTTAGCAGGGCTAAATGGATGAGCTATTGCATTAATTTTTTCTCAAGCCAAATGATCATTGTCTATAAGCTGGCTAGCCCCTCCGTGCCTTTTAACCTCTGGCACCTTAGCTGAAATCCAGTCTGAAGCCATATATGTGAAATGAGTAGGCAGATTCTCTGCTCATTTGCAAGTAGATAGGAGAAAACACACAAAAGAAGTGGGGGAAGATGGAGTCCAGCGGTTGGATGCCTAAGTGCCAGGTTGCATGCTGGGAGACCGATTCCACACACCCACCCACCCCGTGAGTATATGCTTCCTGTAGTGCCAGGAACGTGGTAGGGTAGTTTATGTAGTTTGCTTTGTGCTGGTGGTTAAACCAGAATTTAATTTTCTTTTAAAGATTGCGTATACTCAAATTACTCATCCCTCCCATGGCACTCAATTCATAGGTTTGTGCATGCCCATGTGTGTACATACATGTAGTGTGGCACACAAATTAGGTGAGCTACCATTCATCAATATTACTTTATATGCATCTGGGAATCATGATGCCTCTGCTGACAAATACACTGATAAGTAAATATGGCCCTCACTCAGTATTACACAATGATTTCAATGGCACAGAGCCTCCCAATGCTCTGCCACTTCACTCAAATGTCTGGAGCACTCGGGAAAAGGAACTGCATATTTATCTTGATCTCCAAAAAGGGATTTAAGGGCAAGAGCAGGCAGTATATTAGACTGTTTTCATTGCCTGTCAGCAGCAGTAAACCTGAGCTGTCTACAGTGTCTCTAGATAAGCAGTGGCCCATTTTGCATGTACGTACGTTTGCATTCATTTGAAGATAGGGAGTTTAAATTCTTTTTATTTTTATTTTTCTCCGTGGAAGGTGTTAGCTGGACTTGTGTCTCATATCTGGAGGCCAGTCTTTTTTCCTGTCCCATAACCTATATCTTCATTCCTGGCTTCTCAGTTTGTGGGGGTAAAATGCAGATCATGGCACAAGATTTTTCTTGTGTGTGTGTATGGGGAAGATAAAGGGAAGTGGGAGCCAGGAATTCCATAGTTCAAATCCCGTTTTTTACATTGACTGCCAAGCTGTTGGGCAGGTTTCTTAACTCTTCTGTCTTGGTTTCCCTGTGTGTAAAATTTGGATAATATCCTTCTCACATGGGTTTAACGAGGATTAATTACTGTTTGTAAAGAATTCTGATGTCTGCCCCTCCATGCTCCAGAGGCATGTGAGCTTGCACCGGGCAAATGGGCGCAGATCTCAGAGGTTTCCAGACCCCAGCTATGGTCAATTGTTGCCATGAAGAGTAAGATCGGAGTACTTTAGCTTAGTTTTATGATCTACAAAAACTTTAGTACTTATGCATGCTATCTAGATGAATCGAAATCCCAGCTCTTGGCCAAATCCTGAGAGGTACCGAGTGCTGGCAGCTCCCATGGAAGTTAACAGGAGCTGCAGTGTTGCTGAGGGTATCTGCCCTTCTGAAATTGACCACCAATACTTAACTCTAATTCTAGTCAGGCACATACATGCAACAAACCACAGAATAATAGAATCATTTCAACAACTTTTTATTGTAAAGGGGACTTTAAAATAATTAAGCCCCCTACTAATTTCCCTGAAATCTTTCTGAACGAGATAGGTTATGTTCCCTATGGGAAGTTTTAGAACTTAAGTCATTTGCATTCATGAAGATGAAACCAGATCTGAACCTCACTTCCTCAGTGACAATGCTGCCCTAATGACTTAAATTTGCTTCTGTCTCTGGATTTCTCCCCCAGCCCACAGCCCCCTTTCCCCCCAAACTAGCTGTTTGGGGCCAGGGGTGGAGGGATTGGTTTGAATTTGTTTTAGATCTAAATGAAACAGGTAGGTAATGCCCTCTGCCTGTTAGAAAGACTCGAGCCATAAAAATAACAAACGGCATGTATTTGCTAGAATGTCAAAGTTATGAGTTTATTTTGTAATGATGTGCTCCTGCCTTCATGAGGTAAACTGGCTGTGGCAGAGGTGTTATTAGTAATATGGACTCAGTGGAGCAGAAAGCCGAGTGACCGAGAGATCAGTGTATCAGTCAGTGAGAGGGCAAATGGAAAGAGACAGCAGGAGAATGAGAAAAGAGCTGCAGTGCCTGGGCTGAGATTAGAGATGGAGTCTCGGAAGAGAATTGAAAGTCCAGCAGTCACAGTCTTATTCTTCCTGCCCCCTCCAAGGAGGCACCGGGTCTTTGTCTATGCTCACGTTCTGTACTGGGTTTTGTGCAGGGCTGTGGTTTTTCCCCCTTAAAGGCCTAAATGTGTCAGTTCCACTTCTGTGTTTTACACAAGGGAAGCTTGGGTCTAGTGAACTGAACTCTGGAGACCTGGGTTCTAGTCCCAGCTCTGCCACTCTCTGGCTCTGTAACTGAAGGCAAGTCGTGTAACAGATGGGGAAAACTGAGGCAGGGGAAATAAAAGGTGACGGGAGAGTGAATGTTTATATAGCACTCGGGGTCTAGAGAAGGTTCAGGTATTTATTACTGCTGCTGTTCAAAGAGCTGCCCCAGCAATGACTGTTAGAGTGGTAGAAGTGAAATGCACACACGGGCATGGGACAGGCTGAATAGAGGCTCTTTGTTACCCTTTCTGTTCCCCTTCTGAAAGGTGCTCGGACGGGAGGTGTACACCTCAAACAACCAGCTGGGTGGGGTCCAGATCATGCACAACAATGGTGTGACGCACAGCACTGTGAGTGACGATTTTGAAGGCATCTACACCATTCTGCAGTGGCTGTCCTATATGCCCAAGGTAAGTCTTGTTGGTGCAGAAATGCAAGGTGCATTGCCTATACTGGCTAATGGCATTCACTTAACTCAGTTCTTTGGGGCACTGCAGAGGCCACTGGAGAACTGCCAGTTCCCTGTGCACATCACCCCTCTGGCAAACTGTCCATAGTAATCTGTGCAGCAGGGTTTTTACATGTACAGTTGATTGTCTTTTATAGACATTATGCTAAAAGTTTCCCCTCCCCAGCAAAGTTACTGTAGATGTGAGTTGCTCTGCAGCCAGGCGAACTCACAGATCACCTGTCTTCTGGAAACAGTGGGTGGGATGAGTCAGGTGGCTTTGGTCACCTTTCTAAAATTAAATCGCGAGCCCAGTAGATGCTGGCAGCACCTGAAGCTCAAGAGCAAACCAAGTGCAAAATAAGCCAAACGAAGTCTCACGCAAGTGTCAAAGTGAATGTACCATCTTCTTCAGACCTTTGCAAAGACATCGGGATGCTGCAGTCATTGGGATTGTCTGGAAAGGGGGCGATAACATGCAGCAAGAACTGGGATGACATCAGCCAGTTCATTTGCATTTCTAATGAGCCATGAGCCATGAATACTGTAGGACAATTTTTCCAATTTGTTTGGTTTGCTCTTTGTTTTTAGAGCATATCCAGCCCGGTGCCTATCCTCACCATCAAGGATCCTATAGACAGAGTCATTGAGTTTGTTCCCACCAAGACTCCCTATGATCCCCGCTGGATGTTGGGTGGACGTCCTAGTCCAAGTATGTACATCTTTGTCACACCGGTTGTGTGATAGTTCAGCTGGTTTCAAGATCTCTACTGGCATTGAAATGACAGCCCGAGCTCCAAAATACGTACATCAATCATGTAATTTTGGCATTTACCAGTACTGAATATTGTTACTGATAGTACGCTAATGATCCTGTGTTGAATGGCTGCTGCCTACTAGCTTCAGAGCGGTGTGGTTATAATTAGAAAAGTGGGGATACTGCACTAGCAACCGACTCGGATTTAAGTGGACTGAAGCCACTGCAAGGATGAACATGTCTGTGATGAATCTCTTTTATGTATTGGAAACTGTTACTCACTCGGATAATTCTTACTCCTGCAAGTAACTCCATAGACTTCAGTGGGAGTATTTGTGTGAGTAAGGACTAGTTGCATAAAGGTTTGTAGGTTCAGGCTTTGTGTGTGTCAGATGTAGATAGAAGAAATCCAGGTTAGAAGATGATGTAAAAACAGTCGGTTGAATTTTGGCAAACCCCAGCATTACTAAATAATACTATTTGAATAGGTGGCCTGTTGAAACCAAACTAAGCATACAATTGTCAAAAGCACCTACATGATTTACAGCTTGTCTGCACAAACGTTTACTTCTCCTCGCAAGCTTTTCTTTTTGCTAAATTTTAGGTGTAGACCAGGCTTTAGTAATTTCTGAGAATGGGACTTCAGGCCTGGTCTACACTAAAAAGTTAAAAGAAAAGGAGTACTTGTGGCACCTTAGAGACTAACAAATTTATTTGAGCATAAGCTTTCGTGAGCTACAGCTCACTTCATCGGATGCATGTTAGGAAAAATCCACACCCCAGAGTGATGTAGTTAAACTGACTTAATCCACGGTGTAGACAGTGCTAGGTCAATGGAAGAAGTCTTCCATTGACTTAACTACCAGCTCTTGTGGAGGTGGATTCTGTCTCTGGCCTAGGAGTGTCTACACTGAAGCACTTCTGCAGTGCAGCTGTGTCGCTGTAGCATTTAAAATGTAGACAAGCCCTAAGTCTCATTGACTTACAATGAGATCTAGGTTCCCAAATGCCTGAGTCACTTGTGAAATGGGACTTGGGTGTTGAAGTCCTGTAGGTGTTTTTGAAAATTTTACCCTCAGTCTGCTTCTACAAAATCATATCAATTAAGACAAAGGGCGCTTCTAAAGGTGGCTTTGATTTTGTAGTTGTTCTGCTTGAGTTTTGAAGTTCCCTAATGATAGTGCACAATTCTTCACTTTTCCCCCGAAGTAGAATTTTTTATTTTAAATTCTGCACTGAATACATTTGAGAGCAGTTGGGGTCTGAATGGAAATCAGAAGGTAGGCGTTCCAGATGACATTTTCTCGCAGACATTGCCCTGATGTCCTGGTTGATTTTATTTCCTTGAAGATTAACAGGCAAGTGCCTTTTGAGATGAAAGACCCAGCCTCAATCTCAAATGCATCATGGGACTTCCTGGAAAGCCTGCTACCACACCCTGAATATATAGCAATACACATTATGCATTTGAGATTTGAAAATGACCCTGACACTATCCAGGTTTGCTCCTGGACTGGAAATATTTTCCTCTATTTCAGTAACTAACCAAGAAGCCATATGAATGTTACTATTTGAAAGGAGAGAGAACGGATTGGAGCAGGGAATCAGAGTGCTGAAGCCAAATGTATCATGTACTTTTCAGAGATTATGAAATAAACAGTTTGAGTTAAAAAAAAACACCAAAATTTACACATGATAGTATGCAAGTTCTGAGTACTTAAGAGAGCATGTCTACAATTCAGAGTTGCTTTTTATAGTTAGGGAATTTTTTGGAATTTTTTTTTTTAATTTAAAACCTCCCAAATAAAAGCCTTCTTAAAGGAATCCATCTCTAACTAGCTTGGCAGACCTCACACAATAATTGGATTGGAACCATCGCAAAAGATTGAACCCCTTGCTGGTCCCTTTTGGAGGCATGCAAGAGATGTGCGGACAAGCTACAAACTAGGTGACCATTATCCCCGCTGTTATTAATGAGGTTTGAGGGATAAAATGAGATTTGTGATAAACTAAGTTTTCCGGTTTTGGATAATATTTTTTCATCATCTCTCCAGTAATTCATCCAGCTGTCTGAGTGCAGCTAACACCAGCTTCCAAATCGAGTGACTTCAGATTTTAATTTAGTAGAAGCGTTAAGGAAAGCAGATGATTCTCCGTGATAAGTTAAAGCAGATATCTCCTAGGTGAAAAGTTAAAGCCATTTATTAGAGGAGATAGTGCTGTGATATTCTTCAAAGTGACACCGGACACGAGGCCAGAATCTAAACGATCAGTTTTGGGCTCATGATAAAGAGATAATTTTGAAATGGATGATCACATTTTACAGTGGGGCCACGGAGGCAAGGAATGTAGAACACAGTAATTACAAGTTTGGTCTTGATAAAACACTCTCCATCCTGTTTAAGTCAGCAGAGGTTAGCTCGCTTGGATCTCCACTTTTAATTGGTTTTAGACTTGGCTTTGCGAAGGCAGAGGTGATTGTTCAAATTAAAGCATTGCTCAGAAGCTCTATGCCCAGGGGTAAAGCTGGGAGGCTGTGTTTTTGTGCAAGCTTTGTTGCGAGCTCAGTGAAAAGCAGCTACTTGCAGAGTAATTTGTATTGCCTGGGTGAGTAGAGTATCCTGAGTGCCATGATTTGGTGCTTGTGGCTTCTACAGTCTGGAGGACTGCGGAAAACAGAGCAGTGACCTCTCAGCATTTCCTGTCTTTTGTTGATGTTGGCTCAGACAGTGGCCAGTACCAGAGAAAAGTGAAATCCCTCCATAGCGCCCTTTCTTACTCATTAGAGATGGAGCCCGAACTGAAATCCTGGATTTAACAACCCTGGACTTCACTGGGTCATTTCAGAATCCTGTGCTGAATGTTACAGTTGGCCCTGATCCAGTGTTGGAGCATACTTAGTTTTAGAAATTTGTGTTCGGAAAGTAGATCTCAGTACAAACTTTGCCTCTAGGGTCTATTCTCTAATAATGATGCATTGCTGCCACCTGCAGGCAGTCCTCTTGCACCCTGAAACATGATATTGATTACCCTTATTTTTGCACAGATGAGTACAAGCATTAACATCATAAAATGATGCAACCTCTCTCTTTATTGTTCCTGGCAGTGTTTGGCTTGATGAATATCCATAGAAATATAGAAGAGGTAGGAAGGAAAGGTAGTCTTTTGGTGAAGGCACAGGACTTGGAATCAAGAGAACTGGGCTACTTAACCTTCAGTACCTCAGTCTTCCCATCTGTAGAATGGAGGTAATGGTATTGCACTCTGCCGCACAGGTGTGTAATAGCGAGGCTTTATCCCCTAAGAGTAAGGGAGGTGCAGCTATTACATTGGTGAAAACCAAAGAACTGTCTGTAAATTAAATACATAAAAATACACTTTAATCTCCTATGACTCCAGCGGTTTTTAAAGGTCCTGCTCTCTGCTACACTATTACCAACTGCTTTGAATGCATATACAATACCAATCAACAAGAATGCTGCATCACACAGGGATCTGGTCAGTCTGTTGCAGTCACTGATATAGGAGGACATGAAGTCAGATAATGGGTTCCTCTTACAAAGCACTGGATAATTTTATAACCAGTTGTGTATAGGTAGCACAGTCAAGGTAATCATGCTTCAGGGCACGAGCTTGATTTTCTTCAGGGGTCAGGAAAGATTTGTTTCTCTTCAGCATTGCACAATCATCTAGGAGCACTGTTAGAAAAAGGTTTGTGTCTTTGAAGCATCAGGAATTGGCCATCACTGTTGGCAGGGAAATGGACTTGGATGAAAAGTCTGATATAGTATGCCAACTATTATGGTTCTCTGTAGCATCTGGAACGAACATGCACGTTGTGTAGTATATCTTTAGTAGAGCAAGGATTCACTTTATGGGCTACACATAGTGATTCAGTCCTATTATTTTTCCAATGTATGATGCACACAAATGCAATGTCTAGTGTTCAAATATCATTAGCTCATTTATTCTTAAATGTGTGTCTGTCTACAGCATTTTTGGCAGAATCAAGAGAAAATTGTAAGCTAGATTTTGAGAATAGAAATAGGCATTTTGAAAAACATCATCTTTAATGACTTGGGAGCCTTTTGACAAATGTTTGCAGTGTCTTGAAAAAAAACAGAGTTATTTATTTAAAAGCATGCAAAGTCCCTCTGCTATCCAAACCCCATCGTTTAACAATAAATGATGCCTTTTCTGATAAATGACTCTCTTTATGCAGACTAGCAAATGAAATAGGACATGATGGCTGAAGGCAGACAAATGCTCAGCAGTCTAATGCTTCCTTATATAGTCATCTGTTTGTTTTAAAAAAAAAAAATAGACAAACAAAAAAACCCAGCCGAGCCCCCAAGTTGTTAAATTGGAGTCTTGCTACTATTTTAACTGCTGTTTATGTTCCCCTCCGCTTTCCTTTTGGTAGCTCAAAAAGGCCAGTGGTTAAGTGGTTTCTTTGACATTGGATCATTCCTAGAGATCATGCAGCCCTGGGCACAAACAGTTGTGGTTGGCAGAGCTAGGTAAGTACCCATAGGCTTTTTAGACCTTTGTAGAAATCTAGCTTTTACTGATGCTTTGTGTTTCTGCTGACACATTCTGACAAAACTGGTGAGTGGATGTATGTGAATAACAAATTTAACATCTCAGCAGTACACGTCTCCGCTACGTGAATTGAACATGTAGTGATGATTCCTTCGGTCTGTCCCAGGGTGCTTGATAACTTTTGCCTTCTATAATGCTGGGTGGAAAGAATATACCTGGGTGGGACACAGGTGATTCCTTGGGTCAAACCTTTCAACTGTACATGGTAATACAGAAGGGTCCCATTGTTGTGGCTCTGACATAATTTAGAGTAGTTGGTGATCTATATTTCTTCACAATCACATTTGACTTGCAAAAAAAAAAAAAAAGTCCAGCTAAAACTGAAGTAAACTGGAAGAAACTGCAGATTGCTGGGATACTTACTCCCCCTTCCCCCCATGGGAAATTGAAGTTTCTATTACATTTTATTACCCACTCTGAAAAGAGAGTAACTCGGCAGCGATCCCAGCATAGAATAACCTGCAGCTTTTTCCAAACTAGCACCTGCCAAGACTGATCTTAGTCTAGCTCTACATTGCAGAGACAAGCGGCCTTGGGGACTTGCATCTGGTGCTCACCTTCCTTTCTGGGACAATCACTTTCCCTTATCTTTGTGGCAAGTGGCACCTGCTCAAGATTCTAAAACATACCGTGTTCGCTTGAGATTTAGATCACAGTCTTGAAAACAATTCCAGCCTTTGTAGCTCTTTCAGTATAGTAGGTCCCTGCACTTTCATGCTGCCAAGAAGGAAAAGCCATCAGATGGCAAATCTTGCATAACGGCTCTTCCATTTAGGCTCAGAAGTCAAGTCTTTCGTTCTTGTTGTTGTCATTAAAATAATCAGTGGCATTGTGTGTTTTCTTTGTCTCTTTCCTTTCTGAATAAAGCTGTTCCAAAAGGATGGAGTATTATCCAGTGATAAGAGCAGTGGAATAGGAACCAGTACTCATAAATTCCCTTCCCAGCTCTGAGCGAGAATATTTTCTAGTAGTTGGATCAGAGAAACAAGAGCCAGGATTCCTGCTGGCTCAACCACTGATCTGCTGTTTGACCTTGAGGAAATCCTGTAACCTTTCCATGCCTCAGTTTTTCCATCAAGCAACTGTGTATAAAACCTACCTCTCTGGTTTAATCTGATGTTTGTAAGGTTCTTTGATAATCCTGCTTTGAAGGTGCAAAGTATTATAATCCTCTAATGGCTGTAAGTTTAGACAACATCCCAGACAAAATCAATTATTTTGCAAAGCCAGATAGTCTTTGGCTTGACTTTTAGTTTCTTTTCATCGGACACACTTTGAACTGCTTTGGACTCAGTCTCCTATACACGTATATAAAATACAAATGGAGCTGACTTCTTTCAAAAGCAGTGGCATTTTGAAAAAATAAATATGAATGTATTCTTCGGGGATTGTTGCCGTAAGTGCTGCCAAAACTCATCTTTTGTATGTATGTTTGGAATATGTGTGCTGTTGGCTGTAAATTGTCTTTTATTATTCCAGGGCAACTTGTCCAGGGACACACTATAAAACAAGATGTAGCATCTTCATGTGCAAGCCTGATGAAATTTATATGAAGTATAATGGAAAACAGAAGTTGTTTTGAGCTGTTTTCAAGTTCAATAAATAACTGTAATACTTGGATAAAGATGTTCTTTATTAGGTCACATGGGCCCTAATATAGACGTTATAAGTTACCGATTTAAGACGGCTTCTGCAATTACGAGTTTCCAGCCGGACTCTTAATCATTGTGAATAGGAATATTTTCAAACCCCCTAGTGCACATAGGCCGTGTCACTTTTGGTGCCTGGGGTGCCTGTCATCCAACTTTAGATGGTTGAGTAGAGAGGGGTCGTCTGTGCTGGGACTCCCTTTCGTGCAGCATCAGGAAGCCATTGCAAGCA
This sequence comes from Dermochelys coriacea, assembly GCF_009764565.3. Classification (NCBI taxonomy): domain Eukaryota; kingdom Metazoa; phylum Chordata; order Testudines; family Dermochelyidae; genus Dermochelys; species Dermochelys coriacea. Next base: position 7,850,821 of record NC_050084.1, on the reverse strand, counting down.
GCTGTTGCCACAAGCGGCTGCCTTTTGTTTTAGGAAGTTTAGACTGAATGGAGAGTGAGGCTGAATTTCCTTGACACACACATACTATCCTGCCTCCTTGTTCTCATATACCAGATCCCTTTATCCCCAGTAATGACCCAGCAGCTGTGAAGGTTAATAGATAAAACACTAACCTTCCAAATGCCCATCACCATTCCTCACTTTTGGGGGAATCCCTGAAAAGTGTGCAGGGCAATTGGGGTGGCTGGGTCATGCAGTCTTCTGTAAAGCATGTGGCATATAGGGTTTTTGATCAACTGGTAGAGGGTGGAAGGATCATTGTGATTGTAAATGGGGCTCAGAAGGCTTGGGTCTTCAAGGTTATATTTCTTGATGAAAACATTTTCATGAAAATCTGTGTGGTGCCATGCTAGGAGAGATGCTAGCAGAGATGCACCCTGTCCAACTGCGTAACTGTCCCATACCTAGTGCAAAATGCTAGGTTTCAGTTTGTTCTGCTCTGGTTTTTTGTGGGGTATTAGTTTTATAAATAGGTCTTATTCTGAGAGCTGAAATCCAGCTCTGAAATGATCCAGCCACATGCCTGAACTCTTCAGAAATACCAGAGTGCCTCTTTCTCCGTTGATTTGCATTGTTTGTCTCTTGTTTTTATTTTCAAGTGTTTTGATGCTGGATTAGAAAAAAATGATTAGTTGTACAATGATAAAATATGTGGGTTTTGATTTGTCTCATCTGTGTTCAGACTGGGAGGAATTCCTGTAGGAGTAGTTGCCGTAGAAACCCGAACAGTGGAGCTAAGTATCCCTGCTGATCCTGCAAACCTGGACTCTGAGGCCAAGGTAGGTTTTACTGTTGAACATATGTTGGGGTTTGGTTAAAGTCATTCTCTGCAGATGCCTCTTTGAAAAGTTTCTTTGTGTTTATTGGAAGGTTGGCCCGCAAGACAAAAACTGATCAGCCTTTGGCCGTATGCTAATATGCTGTTCTCAGAGCTGGTGAATGGACTGTCTTGCTGGCTGGCTCTGTTCATACAGAGAGAAAGCCTTGCATATCCCGAATATATGGGCAGGAGATGGCTTATCTCTGTGGAGGCTAGCTCCGCTCTCTTTTGAAAGCGGGGAAGGATCTTATGGCTAAAGCACAAGTCTTAGAATCAGGAAACCTGGGAAGCCAAAATCATCATCCTCTCCTGCTGCTCGGGCCACCTCGCCCCCGTTTCTGAAATTCTTGCTCTTTATGTTCATATCCCTGGTCTCTGCCTTCCCAGCTCTTGCCCTGCCTATGTCTCCACTCCTGCTTCCTTCTCTCCTTAGTGCTCTTTTTGTCTCCTTATATCCCTTATTGCGCTGAAGTCAATGGAGCTCTCTATGGGTGCAGAGATCTGCTCTCGTGAAGTCAGTTGCGGGATCGGTGTCTAATTTTGTAAACTCTGCGAGTCAGTACCCTTTCGTTCCTTTGTGTGTCATTCTCCCAGTGCACCCATGGTCCTGTAATATTTATAACAGGTTGTTCTGCTTGTCAGCATTGCTTTCAGATTGGCGCTCTTGCTGTATCTATTTATTTGTTTTCTTCTGATAGTAACTCTCAAGTTAACAAAACATTCAGGTTGTACCATTTTCCTCCCCCAACAGATAATCCAACAGGCTGGTCAGGTATGGTTCCCGGACTCTGCCTTTAAGACTGCTCAGGCTATCAAAGACTTTAACCGGGAGGGACTTCCGCTGATGGTCTTTGCCAACTGGAGAGGCTTTTCTGGTGGAATGAAAGGTGATTATCAAACCACTGATATATTTTCATGTGATGGGGATGACAGTCAGTTTGGTTCCTGATATCAAGAGAAGCAAACTGTTCTTATGGGGACACAGAACTAAAGGTTGTGTGGTGTGCTTTGATGGTGTCAATGACTTCCCTTCAGGATTACAGGTGTTTTTTCTCTCTTCTATTTGATCTTTGTTATAGTGGAGAGCAGCTATATCTCTTAGTAGTCCTGTGTAACCAGTGCACACCTGCCTTCTCCTAACATAGCACACACAGACTTGTGTAGTAGGACAGGTCTATTTCATCCTCTGTGGCTGCAGCCTGGGTCCAGTCTCTTTCATGATGTGGACAAGAGATGACTGCAGGAATCTTGAAGGCATATATGACTTGCCATACAGAATTGCTATGGGGGGGGGGGTTAATTGTAGGCTTTCTAACCTTTGATACTTGGACAAATTGATACTGTGAATACATCTGAGTTCAGAGGGGCTGCTTACATCAAGGTTGTCCCCTGTTCTGATGCTGCTCTAATTTGTAGTGTGTTTCAATTCATTACCAGATGGAAGTCTTGGAAATGCACCAGGTTTCAGCCAGGCTATAGAACACAATTATGGTTCTACTCCACAAAATGGAACCATGTGTAATGGAGTCAGGTGACAGGCCGGTCCATTGACATGGTTGGAATTTTTGTTAGTTAAATATGAAACCATAGCAAAGCCAACACCAGGGCATAATTATCTCAAATACGTGAAACTCCATGGATTTTCCTGGGAAGATCTCAAGGTATCTGACACTCAAACCCATTGGTTCTAAAATAATTGAGAAATTTAGCCCTTTTTACTAACCTTCAGGAGAGCTGCTGTCACTTTTGCTGTGTGCTCACCAGAACTCTACAGTTTCCAAGCATGGTCTTTGCTGGTAGCTGGCCCTTTAAATCTGGGAAATAAAATCAGCTGTAGCCTTTAGAACTACCTTGTTCAGGCTTTGCATCTCCATCTCCTTTGTCTGGCAGGGCTTCTTTTGAGCGTTCTTTGCTTAGGAGGTGGCATTTCCTTCTGGTATTCTTTATAAGTGGTTCTTAAAGGTGCATTGCTGTGGGTTCTAGCCTCGTAGGTCTTGTCTGCACTGGATTTTTTACACCAACATAGCTGCATTTGTGCAAGCCCCTAGTGTAGACAATCCATGTCCAGGTTATCCATGATTTGTGCTGACACAGTTTATCTCAGTGTGAAACTCCAGTGTAGACAAGCCCTTGGTAAGGTGACAACTCCACTTTATCGAAAAAATTAATTTTATAAAAACAAACCCTTAACGCCCACAGAAAAATGTTCCTTCTGTTGTTCTTTTAAATGGCATTGAAAACAACTGGTTTTACAGCAAGGACAAATTTCCATCAGGTCTTCGCAACCCAAATGTTACAGCACTGAGAACTTGGAAGTGTCATAATTGATTGTCATTGTCCAGGGTAAGAGATGCCCAGACTGTGAGCAAGTCATACATAGGTAAAGAAATACTTGTTTATAATATATGGCTTTCAGGCTGGCCGTGTCTCCAATAATAAAGTTTTTTATATTTGTCTCCCTGTGCACATCACTGAAGATTTACCCTTTTAGATTCCTGACATCTTGGTTACTAGGCTGGAATATTTGTGTAATAGTTAAAACAACAAATCCGGTTACTACAGGGGGGTACACCCCCAGTAGTGATGATCTGCACAGCCAGGCCAACAATCCAGTTGTGCTTGTTCTCCAGCCTGGGAGAGGAAAGGAATGTCTTACCTGGCAGTATCTCTTTTGACTGACAACAGAGTGAGATTCTTAGGGCTTCATTTGTTCCTATCTAGTCATTTGTAGGCAGCTGGAGGGTAACAGGAATAACTCGGGGTGTGCAGTGTGCAACTTGGAATGTAAGTTCTTCTTCAAGTGCTTGTTCATGACCATTCCAATTAGGTGTGTGCACACGCCTCATGGATGGCAGCCAGAAATTTTTTCCCATAGCAGCATCCATTGGGTCGACCCGGGCACCCCCTGGAGTTGCACCTTCATGGCGCTCAATATAGGGCCCTGTTGACCCCCGCCCCCTCAGTTCCTTCTTACTGCCAGTGATGGTTATTTGGAACTTCCCATAGCCCTTGCTTTAGCAAGCGCCTTTTCTCTTATCTATAGTTGTTGTTATAGTTAGTTTGTTGGGGGTTCACTGCCCCCTTCCGATCCCCGGAGCCGTTGTTTGCCGCAGTCCCGGGGTTCAAAAAGTGTGAGGTCTGTGCTAAGCACATGCTAAAAAGTGACCCACACACTGCATGTTTAGGGTGCCTAGATGAGGGTCACTAAAAGGACAGTTGCAGAATATGTCGCAAGTTCTGCCCCAGAACTTTGAAACAGAGGGAACAGCAGCTCAAAATTCTGCTCCATGGAGGCAGCTCTTTGCCCCCATTCAGACCCGGGACACAGGGACTCCGCACCCAGCATTGCCCTCCCTCTCATCAAAACTGTATCTGCCACAACGAAAACATTATGGCAGACTGCAGCCTCATTGCCCACCACAGCTAAGCACAATGGAAAGCGCTACTTTGTGCCATTGAACGGTTATGAGCATCTGTACTGTCACCCGCCACCTGATTCCCTGGTCATGGACACTGCTAACCAGCGCGAGCAGTAGGGTTATCAGGGACCTTCTCCTAAGAACAGGGAAGTGAAAAGACTCGACCTTTTTGGTAGAAAGGTCTATTCTATGGGTGGGTTGCAGCTCTGCATTTCGAATCAGCAGGCCATTGTTAGCAGGTACTGCTATAATACATGTGGAGCAATGGCAAAATTTGCAAAGCTGCTGCAACAAGACTCCTGTGCCGAGTTCTCGGCTTTGGTTGAGGAGGGCAAGCTCATCTCATGAGCTTCCCTGCAGGTGGTGCTAGATGGAGCTGATGCAGCCTCCAAGGTGATGGCTACAGGCATCACCATGAGAAGGGGCTCATGGCTCCAAGTTTCAGGTCTGCCATACGAGGTCCAGCAGAGAATTCAGGACCTTCCCTTTGAGGGTGTGACTCTGTTTTCAGAAAAGACGGATAAAAGGCTTCATAGCCTAAAAGACTCAAGAGCCACCCTCAAATCGCTGGGTCTCCATACTCCTGCCACGCAGCGGAAACATTTCAGACTTCAACCTCCTCTGCAGTTCTACCAACAACAGAACCAACAGGATGGTTCCCAGAAGAGGAATAGGAGTGGCAGGAAAAGGCCGCTCCCCTCCTCAGGCCAGGGCTCTGGCCAGTCCAAACCACCACCCGCCCCAAACTGACCTTTTCTGCGGTCGAGGACAGCGCAACAGAACAAGAACTGGATCTACTCCACCTTACCTTTTCATCCCGACTATCCCCTTTCTACAGTGCATGGTCCTGTATCACTTTGAACCACTCGGTGCTCCACCAGGTAGAGAGGGGATATGCCATCCAATTCTGTGCCCTCCCACTCTTCCACCTCACTTCCCTGTCCCTCTTCAGGGACCCCACTCACGAGCGACTCCTTATACAGGAGGTGCACTCGCTCCTTTCGCTAGGGGCAGTGGAAGAGGTTCCTCAGGAGCAGAAGGGCACAAGGGTTTCTATTCTCAGTATTTCCTAATACTGAAAGCCAAATGCAGGCTCAGGCCCATACTAGACCTGCAAGAACTCAACAAGTTCATGAAGAAGCTCAAGTTCTGCATGGTCTCTTTGGCCTCCATCATCCCCTCATTGCATCCAGGAGACCGGTATGCCGCTCTCAATTTGAAGGATGCGTACTTTCACATAGCGGTAACTCTGCCCCACAGAAAATACCTCAGGTTTGTGGTGAACAAAAGCCACTATCAGTTTAGTCCTCTGTTCGGCCTGTCAGCGGCACCTTGAGTGTTCACCATGTGCATGGCAGTTGTGGCTGCGTTCCTGTGCAGGTGGCAGGTACAGGTGTACCTCGACAACTGACTCATCAAGGGCTGCTCCAGAGCTCCAGTGGAGGCACAGGTCGACTTCGTAAGAGTGAAGTTCAACAATCTGGGCCTTCTTCTGAATGAGGGGAAATGGACGTTGTTTCCAGTTCTGTGGATAGAATTTATAGGGGATTTGACCTAGGCCAGGGCGTACCTCCCAGAGGTGAGGTTCCAGGCCCTCGGCAACATCATTCAAGGTCTCAGGCAGTTCCACACTACTACAGCAAGGAACTGCTTGAAGCTTCTAGGACACATGGCAGCCTGTACCTATGTGGTACAGCGTGACTCAGACTTCGGCCTCTTTAGTCGTGGCTTGTGTCAGTGTACCGCCTGGTCAGGGACAGCATGGACAGGATAGTAACCTGCCTTACCAGGTTCTTGACTCCCTCCTGTGGTGGCTCAACCCACAGGTAGTATGTTCAGGGGTCTCCTTCTCCAGCCCTCAGCCATCTCTCTCCCTAGTGACGGACGCATCAGCTCTGGGCTGGGGAGCACATCTGGGGGACCTCAGGACTCAAGGCCTCTGGTCTCGGGCAAAGCTCGCTCTCCACATCAATGTCAGAGAGCTGAGAGTGGTGCGCCTGGCATGCTAGACTTTCCGTACCCACTTATCAGGGAAATGTGTGTCGGTGATGACAGACAACACTATGGCGATGTTGTATATCAACAAACGGGGGTACACGCTCCTCTCTCCTGTGCCAGGAAGCCCTCATGTTGTGGGACTTCTGTTTAGAGCATTCAATACACCTGCAAGCATTGTACCTCCCAGGGGTACAGAATGAGTTGGCGGATTATCTCAGCAGGTTGTTCCACAGCCACGAGTGGTCCGTATGCTTGGATGTCACGAACTCCATCTTCCATCAGTGGGGCTTTCCCCAGGTAGACCTGTTCGCCACATGGTGCAACAGGAAGTGTTAGCAGTTTTGCTCCTTCCTGAGTCGCAGTCTGGGTTCCGTCATGGACACGTTCCCTCTCCCATGAGGAGACCGTCTCCTTTACGTGTTCCTGCCCATTCTGCTTGTTCACAAGGTTCTCCTCAAGATATGGAGGGAACAAGCTTTGGTGATATTATAGCTCCAGCCTGGCCCCACCAGCACTGGTACACATCACTCCTGCAAATGTCAGTGGAAGCCCAAGTCACCTTGCCGCTCTTCCTGGATTTACTGACCCAGGATCATGGTAGTCTCCAGCATCTGAACCTTGAGTCACTACACCTCATGGCATGGAAGCTTTGTGGCTGAATCCAGTGGAGCTTTCCTGTTCCGACCCTGTCGGACAAGTCCTCCTTAGCAGTAGAAACCAGGGTTATCTACCTAACCAAGTGGAAGAGATTCTCAATCTGGTCCATGCAACAGTTTGTCACCCACTCTCGCCTCTATACCATGTATATTGGACTACCTTCTCCACCTTAAGCAGCAGGGGCTGTCCATGTTGTCAGTAAGGGTTCACTTGGCTGCTATCTTGGCCTTCCATCCAGGTGCTGAGAACCGGTCAGTTTTTGACAACCCTATGGTTAGCCGTTTCCTCAAGGGTCTCGATGGGCTATACCCACACGTCCGACAGCTGATCCCACCCTGGGATCTCAATCTGGTCCTTTCCCAAATTGACAGGGCTGCCCTTTGAACCCCTGGCAACATGCTCCCTGCTCTCTCTCTCTCTCTCTCACAAGGTGGCGTTTCAGGTGGCAAAAACCTTAGTCAGGAGTGTATCTGCACTCAAGGCCCTAACATCAGAGCCTCCCTAAACCATGTTCTATAAGGAAAAGGTTCAGCTCAGGCCCCACCTGGCTTTCCTCCCAAAGGTGGTTTCCCAATTCCACTTCAACCAGAACATTTTCCTCCCAGCATTCTATCCTAAAGCTCATTCAAGTGGCAGGGAGCAGAGACTGCACTCATTGGATATTCGCAGAGCACAAACCTTCTACGTTCAGAGAATGAAGCCGATCCGCAAGTCTATTCAACTCTTCGTAGCTGTGGCAGACAGGATGAAAGGTCTCCCAGTCTCCTCCCAACGAATTTTGCCGCCGATCACGTCCTGCTCCTCCGCACACGGCACACTCCACCAGAGCGCAGGCTTCCTTGGCGGTATTCCTGGTACAGGTTCCCACCCAGGAAACATGCAGAGCGACGATGTGGTCCTCCATACCCACGTTCACTGCGCATTATGCGATCGCCCAGCAGGCCAGAGACGATGTGGCCTTCAGTAGAGCAGTACTCCAAATCAGTAGTCAACTCTGGCCCCGCCTCCAGAATTTAGGCATGGGAGTCACCTAATTGGAATGGACATGAGCAACACATCTCGAAGAACAACAGTTATGAGAAGGTGCATGACCGTTTTTTCTGTTGAGAGTAAACAACACTGCATTATTTGTACGCGTACTCTCCTAAACAGTTATAGGGATTGCCCAGATCAGCAGCACTGAAAATGAGTAATTGGATTTTAACAGCAGCTTAGTTGCTAACAAAATTTACAGTTTCTAACCTGGACCAATTCAACCCTAATCTTGGGACACTCCTACTGCTTGGAAAGATCCTCACAGCTTTGGTATGGGGCTGGTTTAGCCAACAGTGTTACATTTTTTTAAAAAAAATGTATCGGCATATGCTGCCATGCGGGTAACTTTGTCATTGATAATTTCATATTGTATTATTGTCATATCAAGGGTTGTCTCCAAATTGACTCTGCCGGAAATGGTGGCAGCTCGTGTGGCTTAAACAATATAAAGCTGCTCCGTTAATATTCCATCCATTCAAATTTTAGACCAGATATTACTATTTTAAATTTTGTGACATGCCAGGAAGGTGCTATAAAATGTAAATAAGTAAAAGATGACAGCACTTTACATGTACATGGCAGTTTACAAACACCTCGAAGAAAAGTTACAATGCCACTGACAGAGTAAAAATCCCTAGTCTAGAAAGACTGGCATTATGAAGACATGTTTTATTGGACCTGCTAGTCTCTTTAGCATAACAGGAAAAGGATACAGTTTAGTTGGCAGAATACTCTGAGAATGAGGATATCTTCCAGAGAGGAAACCTAGTCACTGCTCACAACACAAGATGATGGGCCTCAATAGATCTGAGTTCTAGTCTCATCTCTGCCACTTTGCTATGCAACCTTGACATCTGTACCTCAGTTTCTCCACTATTGCTATGAGTTTTAATTCATTAATGCTTGTAAAATGCTGACATCCTCTCATAGAAGAAGCTGTAGAATGTAGTCTGACAAATTTCAGAATAGCAGCCATGTTAGTCTGTATTCGCAAGAAGAAAAGTAGGACTTGTGGCACCTTAGAGACTAACAAATTTATTTGAGCATAAGCTTTTGTGAGCTACAGCTCACTTTATCAGATGTTGCTGTTGTCAGCTTCCCATGCTCTTTGGCGACTTTCCCTTTGTTAGTAATGTCCCTTGAAAACTGAATTTTGCTTTGGAATCAGAACTACAGGGCAGGGCTGTGGAGCCATATAGCGAAGGTGCCAATATTTTTATTTGCATATCACTTATTATTACTACAAATAAGCTTGGAGGAGGTGAGACCAGCACAGGAGGGGAGGGTGAAGAATAGAGCCATTTTGATTTACATACAGGTCAGGATGTTTTCTCCGTATTATCTCATGTAAAAGGACCTGGGTAGAAGGTCTCAGTCTCTCTTGTCAGTTTCAACATCCCTTGGGGAATTGTTTGCAGTTTTGGTTTCAGTGCTAGCTGGGGATTATGCAGGGAGGGAAAATAAACAATTATGCCACCCCTCAGTGCACACAAACACACTGCCAGGAGCCGACTGCACTGTGGGTAAAATGACTCCAAAATTGTGTGTAATGAGTAGGAAAAGATTAGAGACAGCTCTTGCTATGCTGAAAATTGACATTAGTTGGGGCGGGGGGGAACCTCTTTACTAGTCAGCCTAGGAGGTCTAATTCAAGCAGTAAAATAAATAAATAAATAAAATAAAGGCATATCACAGTGGTACTGGTGGTTTCCCCAATGAGCTCTGTCTGGCCGGAAGGCTATTCAGCATAATGCAAAATTAAATTATAAAAACTGGCTTGAATATTTAGATGGAGGAGCCATTTGGAAGCAGTTTATTTAGACGAACCGGCAATGACCCACAACAGTGAGACATCAAGCGTGAAATTTACTAGAAATTAGCACCAGGGTCTCAAACTCAGCATGAATAGTTTGATAGGATGCAAATCCCAGTGATATTAAACTGCATCACTGCTGGTGCTACAGGGTCACTCTCGGTTGGTTTTTCATGTTACACTTATTATTTTTTCCTGGGACCAGTCATAAATAACAGTTTAAAAAAAAAATCTTATTGAAAACTTCAACCAGAATGAAAAGGCCATTTAAAATCTCTGATTACCTGGATGTTGAAATACAGCACTCCCTATATTTAATGGGTTTATGAGGTACATTATGTGTATGCAGCCGATGTATGCTTGGTGTTTACCTTAAGGTCCTATCTGGTAATCCAGTCAAACTGATGAGATCTGTTCCAGCTTCGAGGGAGTAGGGCATACTGCCCGTCATTATAGAAATGAAAAAAGCTGGCTGCAGCATTTCTAGCATGCTTGATGCATCTGGCTTCCAATATTTACCCACACAGTGTAATGATAACAGTTTCTGGCAGATTTTATATCTGGATACAGTAGATGCAGACACACACTGCAGGTAAACACACAGATATTGAATGTGAAAGTGCATGTTACATGGACAGTATCATGCTGCATAACAAACAGCACTGCTCTTCTGAAAGGTCTGTAAGCATTTCCAATCGACACTGTGCTTTTCAAGTGGCTTGTGATTCCCAGGTTTGAATTAATATTGGAGTGAAATCTGGCCAGGAAGTCCCATTCATTTTAATTTTTTCCTAGTTATGTATTTATGTTCAAATGTACAAAAAGGCAATTTAAAAAGACAAATGGAGGAATTCCAGGTTTAATGGTCTTTGCTTATATACTCAGCATAAATATCTGTATTTTTGAACACAGTTGTGCAACCATTTAGTTCTAAAGGGTGGCTAGTCTCTTGCTCTTTGCCATGATAACTTTAAAACCAGTCATTACTGTAACTAACATACTGAATATGGTTTAAAAAGTCTCTACCCTGCCAAGACACTAGGACTGCCCAAACAATGAAAACAGAGAACTCTGAGCACCATTAAAATATGGCACCATTTGCCATCTGCAGAAATTAAATTTGCAGTATTTCCCATTCTAACAATACAGAATACTGCAAATACCACAGTAAAGATATTTATCACAGTGTGGTAAATTTTTTCTACTTTCATACTCAGATACAATATTAATATAATACAGGGAGGATGTGTTTTCTAGTGGCTAGACCAGGGGACTAGGAATCTCTACTCCTGGATTCTCTTTGCTGCATTTTGAATGACCTTCAGCAAATCTATTATCATTTCACTTTCACCATCAGTAAAATAGGTATTATAACAATACCTTTTCACAACGATGTTGTTTTGCTTAGCTAAATATATTTGCAAAGGGCTTTACTATGAAAGGTGTATAGAAGTGCAAAGCTTTTTTTTATTGTTAAATATATAAAAAAGTCTGGCAACCGTTTTTTGTAACCATGTAAATTATGCCTTAGTTTCCCCTGCTGTGAATTGGCTCTATAATATAGAAACTTCCATTGATTTCAGTTGACTTCTACAAGGCATTACAGTGATTATATTATAGCATTGGAGGACCAGATCATGCACTCATCACTTGAGCATAGCTTTTGTAAAGGGAAGTCATGCCTCGCCAATCTATTAAAATTTTTTGAGGGAGTCAACAAGCATGTGGGTAAGGGTGATCTAGTCAATATAGTGCATCTGGATTTTCAGAAAGCCTTTGACAAGGTCCCTCACCGAAGACTCTTAAGGAAACTAAGTAGCCATGGGATCAGAGGAAAGGTCCTTGCATGATAAGTAATTGGATGAAAGAGAGTAAAAAAAGGGTAGGAAAAAAATGGTCAGATTTTACAATGGAGAGATGTGAACAGCGGCATCCGCCAAGGAGCTATACTGGGACCAGTGCTGCTCACCATAGTCATAAATGATCTGGAAAAAGGGGGTGAACAGTGCCAAAGTTTGCAGACGATACAAAATTTATTCAAGATAGTTAAGTCCAAAGTAGATTGTGCGCCGTTACAGAGGGATCTCACAAAACTAGGTGACTGGGTAATAAAAATGGCTGATGAAATTCAACGTTGATAAGTGCAAGGTAGTGCACATTGGAAAAAATAATCCCTACTCTACATATACAGTGATGGGTTCTAAATTATTTATACATGATTTGTTGGGGAAGAGTCAACACAGCTTTTTTAAAGGGGAGCATTGATGTAAAGTTCCAGCAAACAGAATGACGTGTCAGTTTCTTTCATTCCTTACCATACAGAGTCTTGACAAACATTTGAAATATTCCAATGTAAGTGAAAGAACCACAGTAGCTCCATTCCCATCTGATCAGGTACAAAGAAGCCATGAAACTGACATTAGTGGAATTTTTAAGTGTTCTTTAGATCATTGTTAGGGCACTTTAAAAAAACAAAACAGGACCCCAAACTCCCAGTACTTCAGTGGAAGTTTGGCTGCACAAAGGCATCAAGCCCATTGAATCAGAGGGAGTTTTGTATGCTCAGTGTTGGATCCATTGACTTCAATGGGAATTTTGCATACCCAAGGAATGCATCAATGGGAGTTTTGGGTGTGCAGGAGATGCAGGCCAAAGGGTCCTCAAGTGTTAGATGTAAGCAATATCAACTTAAGGCTGCAAGGCAGTTCCAGGGGAAGTGAGTGCTCTTGCATTTCATATGCTTAATGCATGGGCCCAAAAAGAGAGAGACAGAGAAGGAACTTTTGTTCTGAAGGTCGTGCCTCTGGGTGGTTTAAAGGCCTGCTCCTGCTCCCATTCAGAGCAGCAAAATTCCCACTGACCTCAGTGAGGCAAGTTCAGTCAAGACCTAGATGAGACCTTTCACATAGTCCCTCCTCAGTGTGCATACAGCGCTGTCTTCCCCTCTGTCTCTCCATTCCTCTTCCACCTCCCCAATCCAAACAAGTGGACCGTGTCTCTGCCCCCAGCCCCTCCACTTACTCCAAGTAAAATATATACTTTTGGCAAGGGTGAAAAATGAATTGCTAATTATACAATCATTTTATTATGTAGCACTAGTAAAGAATTAATTCAATTAAAATAATTTGAATCAAGCAATTATTTTCTTAACACTAGAATTAGCTGAAAGTACTTCAAGTGGTTTATTACTAGCACTACATAATAAAGTAATTGTGTAATTAGTAATAAATTTGTCACTCCTTTTGAGGTCTCTCTTTTCTCTGGACAATGAAGAGTTTGGAGTATTGTTTGGTTTTGTTCCCCATCCGCTATATGTAAGCATTTATATTTATATATATAATATATATATAATATTCACATGTGTATCAGCAGGAAATAGATCATTCTTCTCTTCAGCAGTGTTTGGACTTTCTTAAAGGATTTTAAACTCTTTGTCTAGAGTGTTCAGAGAATGAACTCTGTAAAGAAGCATGCTTTAGTACATATGTGGGTGTATATGAGAGGACCGAGAGGCCCAATGGTGAAGATGCTAGTCTGGTAGTTGAGGCCCTGGGTTCAGTTCCTTGCTCTCCCACAAGCTTGGGTGACCTTAGGCAAATCACTCAGTGTTTCTCTGTCTCAGTTCCCCTTTGTAAAATGGTGCTTCTCTACCTCACAAGGTTCTTGTGAGCATAAATGCATCAAAAGGTGGTGAGGTGATTCAGATGCTGTGGTAATGGGGCTTATATAAGTACCTAAGGACGTATATAGCCTTTTATACGACTATTACAAAAGGCCAGTATGATTTTGGCACGTAAAGGCATCGTGTCATGGATCAGAGAGGTAAACTCCCTTGCTTTATTGCTCTAGTGCAACCACAGCTGGAATACTAGTTATTTTGGGGTATCATGACACTGCAGAGTTATTGACCAATTGGAAGGAGTTCAGAGAAGAGCAACAAAAATGATCAAAGGGCTTGAAGGGACTGTATTAGGAGGAAAATATTTGAAAAAGATGAGTATTCGTAGGTTGCCTAAGCAATGACTGAGGAGTCTACAAATATTTAAAGGATTCATGCACCAAGAAGGGGCAGAGATTATGTAGTATGATGCAGGGAGTACCGGTCTGAAACTAACAAAGGGAAAACACATGCTGAATACCATGCAAAAATTCCTGACAGGATCATCTGTTAGGCTGTGGAATGGTCTCCCTAAGGAAGTGGGGGAAATCTACAAGTTTGGGATTTCCAAATCAAAGATTTACAAAGCACTGGAAAATGTACTCTTTTGACAAAGAGAAGGACTGATGATCCTAATATGTATTTTCCATCTCTAACATATTTGAGTCAGCAATTTTATATATAATGGAGTATTTAACAATGTATGCACTTGAGGCTGCTTAATTGTTTCCATGATAAACTCCTATCATGTCGTATTTGTTACTTTCTTTTAAATCACCTTTGGGGCTGACAGTGTCCATGCATTGACTCTACCTGATGGTGCAATTATTATTGTTATGTTTCAGCAAAACCCCTTCAGCTGTTCTTGATTTAAGGAAAGGAGGAAAATACTTTTCACACCCAAGAAAAAAGAATGAACTGCACTCTTTATGATGGCATGCAATGTATTTATAGCCCTTTGTGCTGCCACACACACGTTTACTCAGTAGATTTAATGTGAATAAAAGTATATGGAAAACTTTTCAAACTTGGGGACCTAAAGTTAGGCACCCAAGTTTGTATTTAGGCATCTATCTGGCCTGAATTTCAGAATTGCTGAGCACCCAGAAATACCCATTAACTTCAGTAATGGGGGTGGATCCTTTTGTAGGGCTCATTATGAGACTTGAGTATGTCAAGCAGGAGGCCCAGAATAAGGGTCTGTGAATTTATTTGGATGTAATAGGAATTAAGCAAATCTCAAGCTCCAGACTGGAGCTGCTGGACCTGGAAGCAGAAGTGCTCTTATAACATGAGACTGTCTATCCTCCTGGTTTCCCCAGCTTAACCTGGGACAGGGAAGAGGTTTGGATGTCTCTAAAAAAAATTGTCTTTTTGCAAATACTCCAGTCCAATTTTGCAAACCTAAGGGCTTCCCTTAAAGTCCAGGTAACACTTAGAAGTGCTTGTGGGGTGGTGCAGAGGGGAGCTGCTGAGAAATTCAGCAGTAGAAATGCTGAGTGTTTTTTTAATTATTATTATTTGCCTAAGATTGAGGAGGATAAAGAACTTAAACTACTGTGTCCTTTTCCCAGACATGTATGACCAGGTGCTGAAGTTTGGTGCCTACATTGTGGATGGCCTACGAGAATATAGACAGCCAGTGCTTGTGTACATCCCACCCCAAGCCGAGCTAAGAGGAGGATCCTGGGTCGTGATTGATCCCACCATTAATCCCCGACACATGGAGATGTACGCAGACCGAGACAGCAGGTAAAGCAACTCACTTAGCTTGACTCCTTTCTATATATTGTACTGCTCCAAGACAAGAATACCAGACTAAGTAAGCCATTGTTTTGTTGTAGTAAGGCAGGTCTTGTGTGCTTGTCTTATGTACATAAAGGAGGGGGGTTGGTTTGCTTTCTGGCTGTACCAAAGAAGGGACTGTTGTCTAGTGGTTAGTGCAAGAGACTAGAAATAAGGACTCTTGGGTTCTCTTCTTGATTCAGCCATTGACTCCCTCACCTTGGTCAAGTCCCTTACCTTCTCTTTTCCTGCCTCATGGGGGTTGTGTGGGACTTCATTAGTTAATGTTTGGAAAGCATTTTGAGACCCTGGCATAAAGGCTTCAACATAGCAACTGATTTTTGCACCCACAATTTTTTCTCTTTGAAATAACTGGGTACAATTTGGCAAGCACAAATAAGTGCTGCTGCGTTTTGAAATACTTAGATCTCTGAACAGGCAAGGGTGTAGCTATCCCTCACGTCTATAAAATGCAACATGCATAAGTATGCCCATGGTGTTTGTTATTCCTCGGTGTAAAATTGCAAACAATTAGAAGGGAATTGTTAAAAACAAGCCCTCCAGCACTGAAGAAGGGAAAAAAAAAAAAAAGATACTGGCTGATTTGGAGGGGTGTAACAATCCTACCTACCAATGACTAATAGAAACAGGATAAACTTTGAGGGCAAAGTGCTATGCTCTTGTCAAAAGAGTTTGACTTGGAGCAGTCAAGGGAAGGAGGACAGAGGTGAGGTTATGCTACAGAAAGGAACAGCAAAGCAATTCAGACACTTGAGAGAACCTGACCATGTTAGATTTCTGTTTGTAATCTATTTGATCCGGTCAGCCATGTGATCTGAAAATAGCCAGGCAGATGGGAAAATAGGCTAACATCTTAAGGTGAAAACAACATTATTATTCTGATGTGACTCACCCTGTTACACAATTCCACAGAGGTAACTCTCTGGATTCCACTCACAAAAGTGGGAGCAGTTGCAATTCACCTTGCAACTTGCCTCCTCCTTTTTAGGATGCATGCAGCCAGTCTGGTTACCCATTGTATTAGAGATGGTTGAGCATTCCTCTTTCTGCTTATTCACAGGTTAAGTCATTCCCCCTCACACCAAATAACCAGCTTACCCCCAGGTGCATTGTGTACTGGAGTAGGGAATGTGACACAATTTTATTTCAGTCCCAAAAGTTAATCAGCTTTGGCTGACTAGGGATGTGTTCCTTTGAAGAAGCACCTTCCTTTTTGTTTAGAGCAGTTGGCATAGTTGAGATGGCTAATTTAGGACACCTTTAAGGGGCTCTGTTGAACACTCCCATGTACTCCCTTCTCCATCAGTGGTGACGCATTGGCCTCCATGAAGAATTGCCAGGTGGCCTATTTCTCCTGTTATATATGAACAGGTGGAATGGTCATACGGGAAACCACTGTCACTTGGCCACAGGCTTCTCCTCTGTATCTAGAGTTATAAGAATTTCATTTTCTGTACTTTGCATCTCAGAACTTAGAAGGGGGTTATCTATCTATCTTTTCCCTCTTTAAAATGTAGGATTCTCAGCACAATGAGCGCTCTTGTTAGTGCAGGCAAGGGTTGTGCAAACCCCTTCAGCGTGTTTGTTATGAAAAGGCAAGGCAAAAGACTTCCTGATAGGTGGTACATTGGCCCCAGTTGAGATCCCTCAGAGACCTCCAGGTAGATGGTGTGCTGGCTCCAGTTTGGATCCTCAAACTCATTTTGTTCTCCAACCATTCCATCACACTCGGGCAATTCTGAAGTCAGTCTCTAGAAAAATGAGGCTATTAGATGGTCTTGTAGTCTAGGACTGGGAACAAGGAGTTTGGGTCTGTTTATGACAATGCCACAGACTCTCTCTGTGACCTTGGATGAGTCACTTAACCTCCCTCTACTTCAGTTTTCCTCTCTGTAACATGCCTCACAGATGTGTCACGAGGCATAATTACTTACTGTTTTTAAAGGAGCTTGAGATCCCAGGATGGAAGATCTATAGCATACAAAGTGTTTTAATCATCGTCATTATGATTTAATCTCTGTGCACATGTTAATCTACCACACCTGTTAGTACCTGTCTGAGAATCCCACTTAAAAGGACATATCCAACAACAATAGCCCTTTATCATTACTCTGTTTTACAGGAGCAGTTCTGCCCTTCATTCACTTCCACCCGACATAACCTGACATTGAAAAGATTCTTACAAAGAATGAAAAGCCAGAACCTCTGAGTTTTTTGTACCACTTAGCTCATAACCCTGTGGAATCAATTGCAGCAATTTCTAGGAGAGTGTATTTCCACTAGTGTGTTCCCAACTGTATCTTGCATTGACAGCTGTGCACGCTGAGAACACATTCTGAGTAATTACATGCAAAAGTGCGTATGCCCCTTTAGTGGCTATATCCTGCGGTGCCAGTACCAGTGTGGACTTGCCGCTT
The DNA here is from genome assembly GCF_009764565.3 of Dermochelys coriacea. Lineage (NCBI taxonomy): Eukaryota > Metazoa > Chordata > Testudines > Dermochelyidae > Dermochelys > Dermochelys coriacea. Next base: position 7,833,138 of record NC_050084.1, on the reverse strand, counting down.
CCGCAGCTTTGCTAGACTTGAGAATTGAGGACTTTTGCATAACCGTGTGTGTTGGACTGCAAAAGCTTGTTGTCCAAGTACAGTCTGTGATCATATCCATGCTGAAGCTCTGCTGTCCAATCAGAATGATGCATCTCCCTCAACCACTCCTTAGAGCCTCTCCACTGACCTTTCTTTTCTCTTCTCTCACTCTTTTGCACTTGAAAGTAAAATAGCTTCTGTCTTCATTGTCAAACCTAGATTCCAAATCATGTGTCTTTGACCTGGGAAGCAGGTAACTTCTGTAATGAGAATTATTATTTTGGCAAGACATTTTCATAAAACTCACCTACAAGAGCTTTTGGAGCCTAAGTTGAAAGGCGCTACAAGAGTTCCAAATGTTGTTTGTTAGTACCAAATTGCGTCAAATAGTATTAGATTGAAATGTTTCTATAAGGCCTCATATGCATCTTATGGACATTCTATTTGGGGTTAGGTAAATAATAGCTAAGAGTCTTTCTTTTTCTCAATACTTTCTAGATAACAAATTGTACCAATCCAGTTTGTGTTTTTCCTTATCTGATGATCTGAAAGTGCTTTTCCTTTCTCTTTTCTCATCACTGATCAGAGGAGGAGTTCTGGAGCCAGAAGGGACAGTAGAAATCAAATTCCGCAGGAAAGATTTGGTGAAAACAATGAGACGGGTGGACCCAATCTACAGTCGTCTGGCAGAGCGACTAGGTATGTCTGGACTGTATTATTGGCATATCGGTGATCCAGATATCAGCTAATATCTAATAAGTGTGTTTGTGACCTTTAAAAAGGGGGGACTGACTTATTTTATCAAATTCATGATAATTTTTATTTACTGTCATCCAATTTGGGAGGAAAACCAGATGAGACGAGTCTTGTGTGTTTTCATAGAATATTTTTTATTTTCATACACATCTATAGTATTTAGTGTGGGTGTGTAGTATCCTTTTAAACCAATTAACATAAGAACATAAGAATGGCCCTACTGGGTCAGGCCAAGGGTCCATCTAGCCCAGTATCCTGTCTTTCGACGGTGGCCAGTGGCAGGTGCCCCAGAGGGAATGAACAGAACAGGTAATCATCAAGTGATCCATCCCCCATTGCTCATTCCCAGCTTCTGGCAAACAGAGGCTAGGGACACCATCCCTGTCCATCCTGGCTAATAGCCATTGATGGACCTATCCTCCATGAATTTATCTAGTTCTTTTTTGAACCCTGATATGGTCTTGGCCTTTACAACATCCTCTGGCAAGGAGTTCCACAGGTTGGTTGTGCATTGTGTGAAGAAATACTTCCTTTTATTTGTTTTAAACCTGCTGCCTATTAATTTCATTTGGTGACCCTAGTTCTTGTGTTATGAGAAGTAGTAAACTTCACTTCCTTGTCTACTTTCTCTACATCAGTCATGATTTTTCTTTTAAAGAATTGATGAGTTTTACAACAAACAACGACGAAGTTGTCCTGATGCTGGCGTTAATTCTCTAAGTATGCTCAGCTCACTCAAAATTTAGTGGGCCAGGTCCTCAGCTGGTGTAAAATTGGTGTCACCGAGGATCCAATCCAATATATTTGTGACTTCTGGGTTAAACCTAGTGTCATGGCTTGTTTTTAAGTCTGGTAATTATAGCTACCTACACGTGTCCCCTTTGCAGTTGCAACTGGATAAAGTATTCTTCAAATGTTGCGTTACTTTGCTGGGCCATGACCACTGTGACTTAAATGTGTAGTTATATTATTAAAGTACCTTTAATTTCAAATGATCCCAAAGCACGTTACAAACCTGATAAACAAAAATACAAAATATTCAGCAGTATCCATTTAATATCGGATACATCCTCTCTCAGGGGAGTGGGCTCTTTAAGTGGTCTTTGCCATCTCTTATTTCTACAGTATACTCTTCAAAAGCCGCTCTTCATGTCCAGAATGAACTATATTTTAGTAGTGGAGGAAGTGTTCCCAGTGCATGTGGTTTGTATGTCTGTTTAAACATATAAAGCCCTTTGAGGTCCTTCAGCATGAAATGTAAATGTATGATAAGTAGTTGCTATTGCTACTGCTGTTGTACTTTTTTTTTTTTTTTAATCTATAACAAAACAACTGTTTATATAGCACAGCCGTTCTGATATGTCTTTGGAAGAGAATAATAATTGAAAAAGAACACCGTCAAGATTTAAAAAAAAAAAAATCCTGATCATGGTTACAAATGGCATTCTAAAACTTATTTAAAAATGAAAGGATTTTTAAAATCTCATTTAATTTTTTCTCACTGTGCTGTTTGTTTCCTGCATTTCTTTCTGCTGGGAAAGCAGATTAGCCACTTCCGTTTGGAATGTTTGTTCAAATAAACTGGTTCCTTAGGACTGAAATGCACATTTCTAACGTTCTTAGGTTTGGTAAAAGCTTATTTTCACCTGCTCTGAATTTCGGGCTACATTTGACTTGACAGTGTCCCTTTCGAGACGATTAAATAAACCAGACTTCAGCAGATCTTGGGAACCTAGCACAGAGTCCAAGTATACGCACACTTGAAATGCTTTATACTGCTCAGTTAAAGGCTGCAGCTTAATTCCTAACCCAGTCAGTCAAAGCAGGATTCGTAGCTACACTACCTGGAGGTGATTTTTCTGGACCTCCCTGTGCTTGGTGGAAGAACTGCCCCTCCGGTATGAAAGTCTCTAGAGTTGAGGGGAAGGGGAAATCAGATGTGTGGTTAGAGAAGAGTATACGCTGAATGGTCAGCACTTGTGCATGCAGCTAAATGGCCCTGCTGCAGGAGCACCATTTTGAGGATATTTACCACAGCAGCAGCAGGAAAGGTCCTGCTCCTCTCAAGTTAACAATAAAACCCCCCATAGAAAATGGTGTCTTCCATGACACTGGCAAATTAGTCCAGTCCCGAGCGTGTGTAGACACTGGCCTCGAACAAAAAGGACTGTTTGGTTTTTAATCTCATAGCAGCAGGGAAAAGTAGCAAATGTCATTTTTGTGTTGCCCTTATGAATTTACTCTTGTGTGGCTCGTACCCGATGTCGGTTACACTGAATTCAAGCACTGAATCCCTTCCATTCCATCAGCCGCTATTAGAAAACAACTCTAAATCACGCTGGCTGTGACCCCTGCACCATCCTTGTTTTGATCAGAGAGAAAAAGGGCAAACATTTTTCTACAAGAGAGTCTCTCTAAAATCCAACACCAGACTGCATGGGGGTTTTTTGTTCTTTTTTTTTTTTCTTTTCCTCTCTCTAAACAGGATAATTACTCCATACGCTTTAATTAAAATGACTGCAACACAAGAGCAAGTCACTTACAACTGTACATACAGAGAGCCCTAAAAGCTTCAGTCGCTGATAAGCATCTCACTTAGATGACTCTTAATTGCTCCCAACATCAGGCGATCATTGCTGTTGTTTTGCCACTAATTCCGTACAATGGCAGGAAAGCCAAGATCACAGGACACAGCGAATTGCATAATTTTTTTTGCTGGTTTTCTTTCTGGCCAATTTAAAATTTGTCAAAGTCGGTCTTCTTCTGGATCACTGCCCTTTGATATTTCGCGCACTCCATTTGCCACAAACAAGCCGCGGGGCCGCAGTTCATGCTGACTCCAGCAGAAGCAGAGAAAGCTCCATTTATCTTACACTGCCTGCTGAATTCTTACTCATTAACTGGGGGTTCACTGCCTCTCTTTAACCCCTGAATGGCTGTCATCATTTCTATGGAGCTGCTGGGTACCGGGGAAGGGGGGAGATCTTCATATACGTGTGTCTTGTGCAGAGGGGTGGGTAAATAGTACAGCAACATTTGTGTTTTCATTCAAGAAACCTTCTGACATTGGATTTTGACTTGCATGTGTGGGGGGCGGGAGCAGGGAAGGATGACAGGTATTGAATAATTTGACATAAATCTGTTCATTATTAATTTTCTAGCACTATCTCGGAAATCTTCATTAGTTTCATGTTTTATTAAAATGGCACTCAGTGTAACACACTCTGACAGCGTATATTGCAGAGCAACAGGGCAGGCGAAAAGAGGAATCCCAGTCTTGACTCTGGAATGGCTGCGTTCTCTAGAAAGCATGAGTAGCCAGAGAGAGCTATGAATACATAGAAATATACGGACAACGTAAGCAGCAAGCCTACTGGCCATACTTCAGAAAGATATAGGTATTCTATTTTCATGTGGGTTTTTCACAATTAGCGTATGGGAGAAAGCTTTAGGATTGAAATAGAAATGACGGGAAATGAACTTTATCGTGCAGCATGTTCTTTATTACCATCAGGAAGGCTGTAAACGTAGTGTGTGATACAAACAATGGGGCTTGGTCCCATTTTAATTGAAGGCAATGGCAAAATGGCTTCCATGGAAGCAGGACCTGACCCTAAATTGTTCCCATTTATCTTATCGAAATGTTTATCTCGTGGTACAATGGAAAAACCTTTTATTCATTCGGTATGATCTCACCATGAGCAGATTTTATGATAAGATGAACATCATCTTTAGTCTGGCGCTTACAATAAATGTTTGCATCTAAATGTTTTATATAGTTTTAGATGTAGTTTTATATAGAGTTGTACATTTTATGTGTGTGTATATTCACACCCATTTATATATTAATACTCTGTTTGAAGTGTTGGATGAGGGACCATTCAGGAGGGATCTGCCCACCTCAGTAGAGCAAAATTTACTTTTCACAGACACGAAAACTGTAAACTGCCATACCACTTCGGGAGCTGAGCCTGTCCCTTCCCATTTTGACCAACCTATCATTGTGACTTCTGATTTACTTCTCCGCTTTGTTTGCTGAAGATGGTTCAGAACCCATCTTGAATACCCAAATAACAAAAACTTAACGAAAGTTTTATCCACATTAGAACAGCAGTGGCTACAGATAAATTAAGCCAAGCAGTCCATTTTCAGAGGTAAATTTGCATGACAGTTTATTTAAATCCCAACAATACCATGTGCTGGTCATTACTTTGCAGCATACATATACAAAATTATGAGGTTTTTCTTTCGCTTTCGTGATTGGTTAAACAATAGCATCATGTGACCTGTTTGTCATTCTGCGCCTAGGTCTGGAAAATCAGACAATAGTCAAAAGTCAGGCAGTAGCTATTTTATAAATTAATAGATTCATAGAAATTGAGAGCTAGAAAGGACCTTGAGAGGTCATTTAGTCCAGCCCCGTCTGCTGAGACAGGACCAAGTAAACCTAGACCATCCCTGACAGGTGTGTGTCTAATATGTTCCAGTGATAGAAATTTTACAACTTCCCTTGGAAATCTATTCCAGTACTTAACTATCCTTATAGTTAAAAGATTTTCTTAATACCTAACCTAAATCTCCCTTGCTGCAGATTAAGCCGATTATTTCTTGTCCTACCTTCTAGTGGACGTAGAGAACAATTGATCGCTTTCCTCTTTTATAAAGACTTTTGTCAGGTTCTCCCCTCAGTCGTCGTTTCTCAAGGCTAAATATGCCCAGTTTGTTAACCTTTTCTAAGTCAGTTTTCTAAACCTTTTATCATTTTTGTTGCTCTCCTCTGGACTCTCTCCAGTTTGTCCAGATCTGTCTTAAAGTGTGGCACCCAAACCTGGACAAAATACTCCAGTGAGACTTCATCAATGCCTGCTAGAGCCGAACAGTTACCTCCCGTGTCTTTCATTTTACACTCCTCTTAACACACCCCAGAATAATATCACTTTTTCGCAACTGCATCACATTGTTGTTTCATGTTCAATTTGTGATCCACTATAACACCCAGGTCCATCTCTGCAGTACTACTTCCTAGCCAGTTATTCCCCATTTTGTATTGGTGCATTTGATTTGAACCAGTTCACTATAATGTACTTTAGAAAAACAACTTGAGCAATGGAAGTACATGTATCCCATTTTTGGGGGACTTGCCAGGCAAGTTAAACCCCTTATGCTTAGCAGTCTAACCCTTCATTGCTCACTTCATTTTAAGTAGACTCCTAAAGCATGTGTGAACCCCTTATGCTTAACGATCTCTTCTCCCACTTTGTATTTAGCTCAGGTGCTCTGGTTACCTTCTCCATATTCAGAAGAGTTTTGTGTAGCTTCAAAGTGTGTCCCTTCTACCACCAGAAGTTGATCCAGTAAAACATATTACCTCACCTTCTTTGTGTCTCTAAAGATTTTTCTGTAATTCTGTTTCTATGTTGTAATTAACCAAAATACCAATTATTTTCCTGAGCAATAGTTATGTAAAATATTTCCCTTGAGATCGTCCTTCACCTGCAAAATGTGGAATGCCAGTCAGCATTGGTCACTTTTCTGGTAATATTGTACACTGATTGCCTTTAACTGGTTCTGGATGCAAACATTGCTATCACTAAAAAATTGTTGTTAATCCAGAATTTCACCTTCCCTGACACCTGCCCGTATGATAACTGTCCTTCGGATTTCCCTCTCTATAAAATGGGAGTTGGAGGGGAATTCCCATAGGTATACGATTTTTATAGGACATATGATACCAATTTGGGGGGAGGGGAAGGCTGTTTGTATTTTGCACTTTGTATATGGTCCTACAATCTATAATTTCTTCAAAGTTTTGGTTTGATATGTTGTTTGCTATATTTTAATTTTAAATAAACAATCATGTTTTGAAAGATCTTGGAATGTGGGTGGGGATTGGTTGCAAAGGATTGTATATTAATGTCACTGCTCTTCGTCAATAATCTATTAATCTAATCTAATAATAATCTATTAATCTAATCTAATAATCTAGTTGGCAGCCGGTGTCAAGTGGAGTGCCCCAGGGGTCGGTCCTGGGGCCCGTTTTGTTCAATATCTTCATAAATGATCTGGAGGATGGTGTGGATTGCACTCTCAGCAAATTTGCGGATGATACTAAACTGGGAGGAGTGGTAGATACGCTGGAGGGGAGGGATAGGATACAGAAGGACCTAGACAAATTGGAAGATTGGGCCAAAAGAAATCTAATGAGGTTCAATAAGGATAAGTGCAGGGTCCTGCACTTAGGATGGAAGAATCCAATGCACCGCTACAGACTAGGGACCGAATGGCTCGGCAGCAGTTCTGCGGAAAAGGACCTAGGGGTGACAGTGGACGAGAAGCTGGATATGAGTCAGCAGTGTGCCCTTGTTGCCAAGAAGGCCAATGGCATTTTGGGATGTATAAGTAGGGGCATAGCGAGCAGATCGAGGGACGTGATCGTTCCCCTCTATTCGACACTGGTGAGGCCTCATCTGGAGTACTGTGTCCAGTTTTGGGCCCCACACTACAAGAAGTATGTGGATAAATTGGAAAGAGTACAGCGAAGGGCAACAAAAATGATTAGGGGTCTAGAGCACATGACTTATGAGGAGAGGCTGAGGGAGCTGGGATTGTTTAGTCTGCAGAAGAGAAGAATGAGGGGGGATTTGATAGCTGCTTTCAACTACCTGAAAGGGGGTTTCAAAGAGGATGGCTCTAGACTGTTCTCAATGGTAGCAGATGACAGAACGAGGAGTAATGGTCTCAAGTTGCAATGGGGGAGGTTTAGATTGGATATTAGGAAAAACTTTTTCACTAAGAGGGTGGTGAAACACTGGAATGCGTTACCTAGGGAGGTGGTAGAATCTCCTTCCTTAGAGGTTTTTAAGGTCAGGCTTGACAAAGCCCTGGCTAGGATGATTTAACTGGGACTTGGTCCTGCTTTGAGCAGGGGGTTGGACTAGATGACCTTCTGGGGTCCCTTCCAACCCTGATATTCTATGATTCTATGATTCTATTGAAAGAGTATAGTTTTAGATGCTGTGCAATTCCCGGTCTTTGAGGCTCATCCCATCCCTTCTGTCCTCAGATGTCCCGTATTTAACTCCACAGCAAGTCCGAGTTAGTGCTTGCGAGTGTGTTAACGCGCATCGCAGGTGATTTTGGCCTGTAGTGGTGCTTCATGTCTGCTAGTTTACTTGATCCTAATGCAAGTCCTTAGGAACAAGAATAGTTGAACTGTAACAGAATAAAACGTTTTTGTGTATTGCAATTGCAGAATGACATTTCTGACCAATCTCTTGAGCATCCCCAACCTTCACTGGTATTTCACGTTGCATCTTTACAGCTTGAATCCTGCTGACTATTTAGAGAAGTGGTTGCAAGCAGCCACAGTTTAAAAAAAAAAAAAATCTGCATTCAAAAAACCTGCATTGCCACAGACTTGAATAGGCCTGAGTGACCTCCCCTTTAGAGCTTCTCCCTGCAGGTCAGAGGTGAGGCATGTTAGCAGGACAGCATGGGAGAAGCTTGCACAGTTGCTGAATCTGTTGTGTGGTTAAATAGGAGACATCGGATCCAGCCTGGGGGGGGAGAGGAAGGGAAATCTCTCCTGTGTGAGGAATATCAGGGTGAAATCATGTTTATTGTTGCAGTTGAGGATGTTAGATGAGGTGGTCGTAATCTGACTTAAAATGGACACCTCATTACATCCTTATATATGGAGTGGCTACCATGCATTCATAACACTTACTTCCTGAGGACCCATTTCAGTAGTCCATCCCTGCTCAGCAACTCAATTCAGCATGTGTGGCAGTGGGACTTGCCCATGTGCTTTGCAGACTAGGGATAGACTTAAGCACAAGTTTAGATGCTTTGCTGCGGTGGTGCCTTAATGTTCTTTCCCCTAATCACCCTCAGAAAACCTTCAACATAGTCCTTTTAACACTCAGATAGGTGAGCGCACATCTCTCTATGTTGCCGGTTAGTCACTGGTCCTGAGATCCGTTCGACTTTGGCCTGGAGACAAGTAGAGCTGGGCCCTCCTGGATTGTTAGGGGATCAGTCTAGCACTGTGTAGAAGGCTTCGTTTGTTTTGGTCCAGCCTCAGCGTGGTTAAATGCTGTTTTATGATGCTGAGTGTGTTTTGCTCAGTGAAGATATTATCAGTAGGAGTCTCAATTACACCAAGGCCTTACCCCACTTTGGTGGTGTCATGCAGCCTTAAAGTGAGCGAGGTTCTGCCTCAGCAAGGTGCTGGGTGAGAAGCCTGGAGGTTGGGCTATTGCCCACATCTTTGCTGGCATACATGAGAGGTGATGGGAAGCAAGTAGAGAAGCTTTACTGTTAAGACTGGGCAGAGGGGAAAATCCCCCATATTAATAGCTGAGAAACCGTAAACCATCAAATTGATTCAGAAGCTGCCTAGCTTTGTGCAGTCAGAGGGAAGCTACAATAACATTTCTCGAAGTCATTTTGTCTAACCTGTTAAACTGGTCATATTTAAAAAAAGCACTTTGCTACTAAATGTTATGGGAAGCCGTGATTCATGGTCCCGCTGAGCCATTTCCATCTGGCAGGAACTTTATTAAAGGCAGCCTGAGCCCTGACATTCTAGCAGGTTGTAATCACTGCAGGACACTGTGCCTGTCAGTGGCTCTCTCTCTGAGACGTATACACGAGAGGGAAGAGCTGAAGCATTGGCTTGTTATTCCAAAAGAGGTTCTCTGGTTAATGGGACACAAATCAAGAGAGTTTAGACGTTGTTTCTTGGCTGCGATTTCTTCCCTTAACTTTTGGAGAGGAGTATAAATTGATATTCAATATCCGAGCACTTTACAGGCTAGGTCTCCCTATAGATTTATTACCGAGGCTTTACCATTCGTCTGCACAGGGAGGGCAACTTCTCTGAAGTCCTCCTCTCTGATCGCAAGCTATAAAGCATGCACACTTGTCCCGTGCAATGGGTAGAAGCAGGCTTTGGGAGGAGCTTCTCCTTCAGACTCGGAGTTTATAAAGACCTTCTTGAGTTAACTGTTGTGGTAGCCTCTAGAAGCCTCCATGAGGGATTGGGGCCCCAATCTGCCAGGTGTTGTGCCTAAATAACAAAAAGATGGTCCCTCACCCAAAGAGTACCCAATGCTTTTAAATATAGCTAGCTCCTCACATGGGATAGTGGTAATATCTTAGCACTGTGGTGCTCAAAGTTGGGTGAGCCTTTCTGTTCCCATCTGGGTGTGGACAGCAGAGGAATACTCCGGTGAATTGGTGTATGTTTGTCAGGGTTCCGTCGGTCTGGTTCACAGAGTCCAGACAATATTTACCTCTTTCATTTTGGGAAACAATGGAGGCTTTTAGCTTATTCATTCCTATTGTTTTGCGAAACATGATGCTGTGATAATCATTTTTTATTTGTAAAGTGCCAGCCTCAATGTTACTTCTGTAATACTCACAGCGGTGATTGTCAAGCTAGTTTTAAAGCACCTAGGTATAGATGGACAAAAGATGATGTAGAATTATAAAGTCTTGTTGTAAATGTCAGCTGCCACCACTGGCCCTGGTGCCACAGCTAATATACCTCTTCATCAAGACTCTGAAATTAATTTATGACTTTAGATTCCAGTATTTTTCTTCCCTTCCTTCAACCCCCCTTAAATCATCTTAGTGTTGATAGCTTCATGCACCACCTGCCCATCGAGAACTGCTGTACTATATTTATTTGCCTTTAAGTATAGCAGTTTTAGAATGTTTCTTCTTTAATGTATACATCTATTGGTAACCTATCTCCATACACACAGATTTATAATGGGAGGCAGTGGGGCCTGGTGGACAGAACACTGGACTGGGGCTCGAGAGACCTAAATTCTCTTCCTAGCTCTCCCTGCTGGGTGGTCGTGGGCAAGTCACTTCTCCCTATGTCTCAGTTACACCATCTCTAAAAAGTGGGGGTAATGCTACTGACCACCTGGGTAAAGCGATGCAAAATGCCATTTGAGAGCTATTATAATCATTTTAAATTTGACACTTGGATTAAATATTCTTTGATAATTCAGCTGTTTCTTTAGAGCCAAAGAAGCACCTGATTTTTTTCTTTTTAAAGCCGCTTTCTTGCTGGAGTAAGATTCTTGGATGGAGACTTCTTTTTTCTGTGAAATAAAAATAAATAACGTCCTGGCTTTCTGAAAAACCCCAAGGCTTCAAGATGTGGCTAGAAAAGAAAGAAACCCATTCCAAGATACTTAATTGTACAGGGGGCTTACAGGATTGATCGAGAGCTTAGCTTTTTACAATAGTCCAGTGAATAAGAAATGCTCCTGACAAACGATCAATGATAGGATAATCACTCTTCCCCTCTCCCCCCCATTGTTACCTTCTTTCTTTCAGGAGAACAGGGTTCAGAAGTCAAAAATCTTTATAGACGCTGCTTTTAAATTAAGCAGAAAATAGACATTGACATATTTGTTAATCTCACCTAAATCATTACTGGGCCTAGCTGGTTTGTCTGTACAAGAGAGTGGCAGACAGCCTAGAATACATGAGTGTTGCTGGCTTAAGTGCAGACGCTGCCATTTAAAGTGTATAGAGAAACATGAACTTCAAACAATTCTTTTTTAAATTCTTCAGCTATAAGACATCAGGGCATCTTAATTAAAACCTCCCCACCATCATTTAAAATGCTTATGTTGAAGGCCATTTAAAAAACTAATATCTGAGCTGAAAAAATTACTGTATACGTGACCTGCGATTTTTATGAAGTGGAGACACAGTCTGAACTTGTTGTCTTAAAAGTCTCAGTGTGTGACGGCATAATATTGAAAACTACACGGATCTGACGAGACATTATAAAATCAAATGTAAACACATGCCATACAGAACAGACAGGACAATGTCTGTCTACAGTGCCTGATTCAAAAAATAGGCCCCAAACTTGGTAACAGAGCAGCTGTGCTGTCCGTGGTGCTGACTCCAGTTTGGCTGCGTTCACAGCTGCACTCTGCTTCTCCAGTTTGATTCCAGACCCTGGCCCTTTCAAACTGGACAGTTTATGTGGCACTGCATGGACCAGAGGACTGACGGTCACCTTCCACATCACCCAGTCAGGAAGCAAGATAGCCTGACAATAGCTGATCTCCTTTCATTACATTTAATCCCATTGACATTGCTTCACAAACAATAAAGAGCAAAAAGCTGGTGATATTCACATAGACCCCAACAGAGTAGTGACAATATTAGAAGAGATGCCATTAATAAGGAAAGGAGTGTTGTCCAGTGGCTAGAGAAAGGGGGCTGACAGTCAAGTATCCTGACTTTCATTCCAGGCTCTTCTATGTTACTAGGTAAGTCACTTAACCTCTTTCTGCCTCACTTTCTGCTCTGTACAGTGAGAATAATTGTGCTTGCATATCTCTCAGGGGCATTGCAAGGTGAAATTAATCAACATTTGTAAAGCCTTTTCCTTGGAGGGTGGGGGGAAGGTGCTATAGAAGTGCAAAGGAGGGACATTGTTTACTAGGGCTTCGAGTGAGACTGGTTTCAGATTGCCAGTAACCCTAGGTTTAAACCCCCCACACCCACACATTATCTAAAGCTGTGAACCTACAACAGGAGCCTCACAGCTTCTGCTCAGGCTCCAGTTTAGGTGGGAAGTCTGGTAGCATGTAGTTTGGCTCAGATTACGCACTGTGCTCAAATCGAACCAAGACTGGCGTTAAGTCCCTCTGCACAAGCACCTACTAGTTCTTCTGGTTTCTTTCACAAGGCTACATTCATCCAAACGTTTTAATTTTTTTTCATTTAAAACAACATCCTTTCATTTTGAGCGCAAAACTTTAAAATAAACAGCTCGACAGGATGATATCATTTTGACATATTTGTCCTCATATCCTCCAAGTTCATATGGGATCTGTCGCTAGACAGTGTGCTTTGATTGGCAGCAAATAACTTAAATGAGTAAAGTGTTCGGTGACCTTTTGCAATATCGCTGAATGTAACTTGTGCTGCCTCTGTAGTGCGACTGTGAAAACTGATAGGTACTGGTAGGAAACAAATGCTAGGAGAGAGAGAGAGAGAGTGTGTGTGTGTGTGTGTGCGTGCATTAGACATTAATTTTGTCTGTAGTTTTAAAAAACTAAAACACTTTGTTGAGACGTTGTTAATTTATGGGGATAAGTCCTGTCATTGTGTCACCTAAATCATGACTTAATTCATTGGCATTTAAATCATGTTAGCAGAAGCTTTCTGTCACTTAGTTTAGAAAGGTTTCTTGCTAACATAGTTTGACTGGCCAGTGTAGATCAAGCAGTACCATTTTTCAGCCATTTCTAGGGAATACTGAAGGAGCATTTTTCGGAGCCTCAAAAATTGCAGGTGTCAATAAGACCTAATGGAGGTGCATGTAAAAGTGAAAGGCAGTCTAGGTGGGAATGCTGTTACATTTAAAAGAATGGGAGTTGAAACCAAGCCTGGTGATACTAATCGCTGATGGTCTGAGCCAATATTATAGATTTGTCTTTGCCAGATGGCTCCATCAATACTGTAATCAATAAGGAGTTTGCCCTCATGTAGTATGAGATGACACGTCCCATCATGCTCAGGAATATCTAGTCTTGCCTGTCTTTCCAGGTGAGGCTGCTAACTTTCCAAACCAGAACCTGGCTGCAAGCTGCAGCCTCGACAGGAACCTGGTTTGATCTACACTAAGCTCTGGCCTGTTGTTGTTGCCTGTTTGGCAAGAATGGTTTTCAGTCATTCTGGTCAGGGCCTGGGGGTGGGCGTCTGACCCAGTGAGCAGCCCTAGAGGTGAAAAGCCCACTGAGTCAGTAACACAGACACAATGACCTGATGAAGACTGCTCTAATTAGAGAGTGCTTTGTACAAATTGGAGGTCAAAAGTATCAGCGTGAGATCAGTGTTGATGGAGTTCTGCATCCTCGCAGGCTGGAGAGCATAATATAGGCCTAGATGACAATAGAGCTTGGTGCATGGCTGGGTCAGCCTGGAGAGCTCTCATCTGATTGTCCCAGTGCAAGGGGTGAGCACCTTCCTTCTCTGTAGAGCTGTACCTGTACACTCACGTATTCCACACTGGCAGTGCGCTGTGTGCGAGAGAGAGAGGGCGTGCGCTCAGTGCTACTGCACCGTACACCAAAGAACAAGACGGGATCCTTTTCTCATTCAGGTGCCAAATCTATGGGATAATTACCTACTGCACTTGGATGGTTCTGGGAGGAGCTGTCTTTCTGGAATTTAGGCAGAGTTGGGGACCTCAGCTGCTGATTTCAGATCCAAAGATTGGTGCTGTTCAGATCAAGTTTTTTGGTTTGGCCCATTATGATGGTAGCCGTCTGCAAGCTTTGGACCAGGGTCCTGAGTCATGGGGTGCAGGGAGCTGACCCAAACCCATCAACCCCCATCTTTACTTTCAGCAATAAAAGGATTCTAGTTTCTAACCTCATTTCTGGAGAAACAGTTACCTCCTTATGTGCTCAGATGACCAACGCTAACTACTGAATCCTCACAATTGCCTGGTGAAGTAGGTAGATTACTATTGTCCTCATTTTACACATGGAAAACTGAGCCCCGAGGCCACCCAGCAAGTCATCGTAGAGCCGGTATTGGAACGTAGCACTCCCAACTTCCCAGTCCTGTGCCTGAACTTCTAGCCCAGGGGTGGCCAACCTGTCGCTCCAGAGGCACATGCGGTTCTTCAGAAGTTAATATGTGGCTCCTTGTATAGGTACCGACTCCAGGGCTGGAGCTACAGGCGCCAACTTTCCAATGTGCAGGGGGGTGCTCACTGCTCAACCCCTGGCTCTGCCACAGGCCCTGCGCCCACTCCACCCCTCCCTCCCCTGAGCCTACCGTGCCCTCACTCCTCTCCCCTTTCCCCCAGAGCCTCCTGCATGCCACGAAACAGCTGATCGGGAGGTGTGGGGAGGGAGTGGGAGGCACTGATCGGTGGGGCTGCCGGTGGGTGGGAGGTGCTGGGAGGGGGAGGAGCTGATGGCGGGCTGCTGACATATTACTGTGGCTCTTTGGCAACATACATTGGTAAATTCTGGCTCCTTCTCAGGCTCAGGTTGGCCACCCCGACCTAGACCACACTGTCTCAGTAGTAACAGGAGTTCTTGGGAGATACATTGTTGGAGAGGAGCCGGGGAAGGCAGCCATAAAGAGACAGCAGAACGAAAAAGCAGAGAGGAAGAATGCACTATGGATTGTGTGTTGTGAAACGCTAGGCAATGCACAGTCCCTCATGGACTAAAAATGTCATGTTAAAGAACATTGCTTATTATCAACTACTCCTGGGAAACCAAAAGCCTTTGCGCCAGTCCAGAGAGGAAATCTTACCCTCAAAAAAGCACCTAAGCAAATACTGTGTTGAGATCATATAACGTGATTACAGACAATAAGCAGGAGGTCAGTTGGTCTCCCAAAGCTGGGGTTCTTTGCACACACCTGTTTTAACCTTTCCAGGGTCTCTGACAGGCAGCTTTGTCTGATTCCAGGCACCCCGGAGCTAAGCCCAGCTGAGCGGAAGGAGCTGGAGACTAAGCTGAAGGAACGGGAGGAATTCCTAATTCCCATTTACCATCAGGTAGCGGTGCAGTTTGCTGACCTGCATGACACGCCAGGCCGGATGCAGGAGAAGGGTGTCATTACTGTAAGTATAATGGATCCTTTCTTACCATTCCTATCGAAAGGCCCAGCACATGTACATGCCCTGAATGGAGCCAAGGAAATTGTCACAGACTGAGATGAACAGTGTAGCCATTTCTGAAATGTTCCAAGCCCCAGCCAGTTATTGATAGAGCAAAGCAGGATCAAAGACTCATGCACCCCACAGGCACACAGGAAACCTCATGCCCAAGTGCCCTCTCCCAACCGACCTTGCCACAGCAGTGTCCCTCTCTAGTCCCGCCCTCTGCCTGAGTTGGGCCAGCTCCTTGGCTTAGTACTAATGTTTTGTGGTCCCACGCTTTCATTTGTCAGCCTGCATCTAGCTGATATATTAAAAAACTGACCAGACGCTTCCCTTTCCAGTGGCAAATTCTTCGTTCGCAGGCAGATAGGTAGGAAGTAAAGACACTAAATGGATGCACTCTGTGGTCTTTGGCTGACCCTGTTTGAGCAGCAAGTAGAACAGATGGGCTATAGCAGAATAGTAAAGTCCAGTTCCATTGTCGGAGCTTTAATCTTGGCTGAGTTAGTCGCCTGGATCGCTTTCCAAATGCAGTCTGAATTTTATTTTCCCTGGGGAAGTTTGGAAGGTGGAAGTGTTGGGGATTTCCCCCTGAGGCTGCTTGTTTCTCATGATGTGTTGATGTAGCTGTGTCCCCCACTGGAGAAGGAAAGAGCATTTAGAAGGGAGTGGAGAGAACAGAGGGGCTGGAGGCCGGGTTAGAGACACGGTGGGAGGTTTCAAAGCTCAGCACTTGGAATACTTTTTACCATTGTGGTTTTGTTTTGCAAGCAGCCTAACCGAACATATCCAAGTCTGAGCCTTTCCCCAGTCCCTGCCTTTATACCCGCTGGGGCTAAGGGATCACATGCTTCTCTGTGAGTGTAGGTGGACATAAGGGTAAATGGGCATTGATCCACCGAAACTTTTGCTTTCAGATTCTTCCTCCAAACCCAGTCTCCCCTCCCATAATAGACTCTCCCTTCCACTCACCTTCTTGTCCCAAATGAGTACAACATTCCTCCTCTCTTACATCTCCATTTTCTGCTCAAGTGAGCCAAACACACCCCAGCAATCAGCTATGCACTGCCCTGCTACACCTCTGAGCCCCACTCTGATTGCAGTGGCCAGGTCCCAAGGATCCCACCTTAATCTGTGGGAGTTAAATATGGCTCTGGGTTTTTTTGACCTCACTCATTTCCCCTCCTTCCCCATCTGGGTCTTGCGCAGGATGTTCTAGAGTGGAGAACCTCCCGTACTTTCTTCTACTGGAGACTAAGGCGTCTTCTGCTAGAAGACTTGGTCAAGCAGAAGATCCATGATGCCAATCCTGAGCTGACAGATGGACAGATCCAGGCCATGCTGAGGCGCTGGTTCGTGGAAGTCGAGGGGACAGTAAAGGTAAAGCAAAGAGAGTTTCCTAAGGCCATGCTGCTCCCTGATTGTACCCAATTGAGTTCAGTGGCCTTGCACCAGGGACAAACTGGGTCCCTGGTTCTAATAGGAATGCCCTGTGTGATTGACTGTGCAGAGATGGGGACAGTGGAGTGAAGTCTAGAGGCATTCCTGATGGCTCCTTGAAATCAGGCTGCTAGGAACGACAGGGCAGCTGCATGGTCCAAGCCTGAGGTTGTTCTGTATGGATGACGAGATGTGGGAAATGCTGGGTCTTTATAGCAACATGGTCAAGTGTGAATACGGACTAGGTCAAAGAGGCAAAAGGTCTTCCCAAATGTGGTGTTGAAGAACATGCCATTGGCAGCCCATGTTCTTGCCTTCCGTTCTTATAGGTCCTGGCTATTGTAGCAGAAAGTCTTTGCTTGCTTCTCTCCCCACCCCACCCCCCTTCAGAGGTTATAGATGTAAAATATCCTTAAGCACCTACATTGCTTAGGCAGGATTTGTGTTTTCTGTAGGAGTGATGCATTCCAATGGGTGATGTAGGATATACCATTAAAAAAAGAACTAAGCTGCAAGAAGAGGAAAGGAAGTTTGGAAAATTAGTCTAAACATACTGCTTGGGAGTATTAAGTATGAACGTAACATTTGTCTGCTATAGCTACTTAAAACACAGCCTTGAGCTGAACTGTCTGCAATGGCCTTTGGCAGAATTTCCAGTGGAAACTGGCACTAGAAGTTCTGCAAGTGTAAAATGAGGCTTAACAAAGAGGTTTCAGAGTAGTCTGTATTCGCAAAAAAGAAAAGGAGTACTTGTGGCACCTTAGAGACTAACAAATTTATTTGAGCATAAGCTTTTGTGAGCTAATGAAGTGAGCTGTAGCTCATGAAAGCTTATGCTCAAATAAATTTGTTAGTCTCTAAGGTGCCACAAGTCCTCCTTTTCTTTTTAACAAAGAGTAGTGTTTTCTGCCCTGAAGAGGTCAGAGGGCCTGCTAGCTGTAAGATTTCCTGGTGAATGGGAAGAGAGAGCCTGCTACAAAGAGCTGCTCTTTCTCAGGGCTCGGGCTTCAGTTCAATTTCAGAAGAAATATAACATTGACCCCCACAGTTGATATTAACTGGGCTCCTTGTAGGCTGCCTCCACAGAGGCCAAGGACTGAATGGGCCATGGAAACAGCACCCCCTTTTACCCTCAGAGCTGGCCGCTCCAGGTCAGTGCTGGGACAGTATGGGAAAGCTGCACACTGTACTGTGTGATAACTCCATGGATCAGCAGAGGATCAGTCTTCAAGGCTGTCAATTCAGTCCCTTTCGTAAGCACTAAATTCACATTTATAATGCAACCTGCCAACCTAGTGGAAAGGGATTCTTCACTATATAAAAGGAGTAACATAGTGAAAAGGGATTTTATATGTATATAATTAATGTTCTCCCCTGTCCCCTGCATTTAGTCTATATATTGGGGGTGGGGAAGAAAGAGAACATAACTAATTAGCGACTGGAATCCCCAAGAATGTGAATTATTCTGTTTCCATCATTTGAAATGCTGAAACTATATAGAATGTTGTAAAATGATGGCTCAGTATTTTTAATAAATACCCAGTTTGAATAACGTAAATGAATGAATTCCCTCCTTCCCTCCAAATTGTGTGTGAGAGAAAAAGGTGGGGGTGAGGGGAAGACTCACTCTCGGCGTGAGACCTTTATATCCCAAGTTTCAGTTCAGAGTGGGCATCGATTAGGCAGATCCCTGAAAAATGAGGGTCTATTACAGGAGGTGTTGAAGAGCCTTAAGTACAGCAAAGATTGTCTGCCTTTCAAATAACGCATGCTTTTGCCAATGGTTTTATTCCTTCTCTGGAAAATAGCTCATGTTAATTACTCAGGTAAAACTCCTTAACAATGAAAAAATGTTCCCACGCTTTCCCTTTTGTTCAGGAAACTTTCTTCTCCTTTTTGAATTCTTGTGTCATCATTCAGCCCCTCTTGTTCTTCCCCCACCTTTTCCCCCAAAAAAGAAGAGGAAATGCCAAAGGAATTTGAGACATTGTGACAGTAGAAGTCAGTGATGTAATTCTTTCATTTCCCTTGGAGAAGTCTGTTATGGTGTTGTAGCTGAAATCACAGGAATTGCCAGCTTGCAGATAGTGTGGTGATATTGTCTGCCATTCGGGTGCAGAGCTTTAGAAAGGGTTTGGAAATAAGAAGATAGAGTTGGAATTTCAAAATCTGTTGAGAGCTGCAGCGATTAGGGGAAGTTGTGATGTCCTTACAAAAACTGAGACCTCACTACATTTGGCTGTATCAGCCTCATTAAATGTACCCTGTCTGGTGCACAGCCAGTCTGCTTAGCCAAAAGATTATTATTGGCAGCATGAGTCAATAATACTTAAAATGCAACTGGCCACTAGTTGTACAAAAGATACAAATTACTAAAAACAAGTATTAATTTGTACGCCAGTAGCACCTAAAGGCACCAACTATAACCAGGGCTTCATTGCATTTGGTGCTGTACAAACACGCAGTAAAAGGGAGTACCAAAGAGCTTACAAGGTAAATAGACAAAGGTTGTGACATTACCCCCCCATCTTACAGACACGGAAATTGAGGCACAGAGTTTAAGTGACCTCTCTAAGGTCTCTCACACAATCTGTGATATAGCCAGGAACTGCTGAACCCAAATCTCCTGAGTCTCTGTGCCTGAACCCCCGGACCATCCTTTCTCTCTTGTTGAGGTTAAACATTGTGGGAATAGAGTCTCTTTTTTTACATCCAGAGATCTGTATAGAAGTGGCTGCAATGTGGTTGTAATACCCTCTGATCAATAACTGGTATTTTAGTGTTTATACAAGTCATATTAAGACATGAATAACAATATTTGGCATCTAAATAGCACCTGACAAATGTTCATTAATGCTTGAAAAAACCGCATAAAGCCTGGGCTGACATTCCCATCTTAGGGAAGGATGCACAAGGCAAAGAGGGACAGTCATTGTGATGCTGTTCTACCTACATTGCACACACAGTTTTTATCCATCACCAAAGCCTGTTAAGGAAGACCACTTCCAGCTCTGCAGAGCAGTCTCCTAAAGCCCCTTTTGAGCCTCTGATGTAGATGCTTGGGGGGGGCGGGGGGAGAGGAGGGAGGAAAGGGTAGTACTGAATAACGGGCAAAATCTTGTACTGTGCCAGCAGTATTGGGAAAGGATCTGTTATGTTTATGCAGTTCTTGATTTTTTTCAAAGGAGTGATGTGCCGATCTGGCACCCATCCCCGTTTTATGAGGCCATCCTACTTCTTGCAAACTAGGAAAGCAGTACAGTGGTGTCTCAAACTTCCTCTGGGGCTGTCCATAAGCTGCTTCTCCTTAACACGCTGCTAAAGGTGATTGAGAGCGGTGGTGAGAGAGAGTTGTGGGCAGCTCACGAACAGGAACTCTTTCATGTTCTGGCCCATTGGCTTTATTTCATCTGATCATTTTGTTGTTAGTTTTTCTTTCTTTCCTTCCTTCCTTCCTCTTTTTTTTAATTGTGCCTGAATTCTGAAGTGGGCAATCTTTGAAAAAAATTTCTGAAGCTCCTGTTTGAGACTTTAAAAATAAAATAAAAATCTCAAACACTCTGGGGCTCTAAAAGGGGAGGAGAAAAAAAATTTCTCTGGAGGGCAGCAGGCTTTCCAAGGTAATGTCTGAGCATCTTTAGAAGCGGGCATCTCCTTAGCTAATACATTACACCAATCAAGGAGAGTTATCTTAAGCCACAATTAATCTTCTCCCTGGCATATGTTGATAGGAAAGCATCATGCTGTTTCTTAATTAAAAGCAAATGGATTAAAATGATTAATAAGAGTATTAAATATTCTCCTAAACTAAAAGCTTTGGGATTCTTGGGTAAATCTAGCTTTACGCAGGTCTGTAAACCAAAAGGCATTTACTGGGGTTTTTTTTTCTCCTTCCCCTGAAATCCTCATAAGCACCCTACTTTGTATGCAGTGGGCATTTCTTTCACGTCTAGCTGCAGAAGCAAGGAGCAAAAACTAGCAAGTTTAAAATAATAATGAAATAAGCAAAATGTGGAAGCTCAAGTGCTAGCACTAGAGCCGGAAGTGGTGCAGTTTTTCGATAGCATGCAACATTTCAACGTTACTGGGCACCCAATCCGAAAAAATCATTTAAAGAAAGAGTCTTATTTTGACCAAAATTGGCAGACAGTTTTTAAATACAATTGATAATGTAACTCTGAAGTCAAAATAGTGCTGTTTTGGAAAGTTTGGGAAATAATTAGCCCCAGGTGATCCATTTTCTCCTGTACTTTTTTTTGTCTTTGGTTAAAGCACAAGTCTGTAGTCATATGACAGTATGAGCTTCCTTGTACCAAGGAATACATCAAAAGATATTATTTCTAGCATGGACTGATTTGAGAAAAATTGTTGTCTCCTATTTTTATGATGTTATACGACTCCCTTCCTCTTAATTGTAAAACATATATTTTCGATGTTATCCTTTTGGCAGGAGAAGCAAGTCTAAAGCATGCATGGTATCATTGTAATTATCTATCAATCACTGAATACAATGGCAATACATGTACTAAGAGTCATTACAGCTATTTAAGCAGTGTACAAGGGCTGTAGAATGTCTGGTATGAATATATCGTGTGCATAACAAAGTTAAGCCATGTACTCTTATGTAACCCCTCCATATAACTATGAGCTACCGCCTGCCTAACACAACACCCATGTTTACTCACAAAAATTAAGCACTGTAATGTGCAGACACTTGAAACATTTCTATTGCCCCTCAGAATCTGTCTCTGCTACACAAGTCACTGTCGCATGCATTGGAGACCATCTCATGTGGCATTTGCGTGTCCTTGTTGCACAGGTGCTCTCAACTACTCTGCACAAAGGTGGGGCTGGCTTCTGGAGCAAAATGTCCCTCTCAAACTGCCATTGTTGATGGGCTGCTTGAAGATCCTGGACTGTTGCATGACTCGATTTTGTGTGTCAAGTGCTGCATGAAGGAGGCTGTTGGTCGTGGCAGTTTCTCTCTTGTTTTGAAATACCAGCTGCAGTGTGTCATAACCTAACTGCAGGCTGTTCTTTATAGGTCTGCTCCCGTCACCTACAACGTGGTCAAAGGGCAAAAACACTCCGACGTGGTCCAACAAGCTAGAAGGGAGCTATGTCTCTGCCTGTTGAGGGCTTCATAGATTAGGACTGTTACTTTGAAGTCATTGCATGGATTGACCTGACCTAACCTAACCAGAGAGTTCATGAAGACCCATGCAGGAGTTGAACTAAGTAGCCCTTGCTCAGTATCATTAGCAAGAAGGGGTGGCCCTTTTTATGATTTTTTTTTGGATTGGATGCCCAATAATGTTGAAACATGACATGCTGTTGAACACCTGTTCCACTTGTGGAATCTGTGTCCACCCTGATGACCACCAGCTATCTGCCTAGAATGTAACAGGGTAATCCATCAGCTAGAAAAATGTCATTAACAAGACCCCCTTTTTTAAACTGACTTGTCTCCAGGTCTCAGGCCTGGAATTCCTTCTGTCTTCTTGAGTCAGAGAACAAGTAGAAGGCAAATGCTGGGGACATGGAAAAAAGAAATGGCAGTACGGTGCCATTCTTGAGTGCTGAAGCAGTTTAGGTTTGATTTTTGATGCATTTTTTTAACCTCAGTACCATTACATGAACTGCTCTACAGTAGGAATTGTCATGGTGCTTATTTGGCTTTGTGAAGTATTCAAGCAAGAGGCAATGCTGTTTCCAACCCCAGAGGCTGTTTGTTTTTTATGCACTCACCTCTTAAATTACTGTGTTGAGCTCATTGTCATTCTGACGTTTACTTTGTAGGGATAACAGTGAAGGATAGTGCACCTTTAAAGACGAGCTTTGTGTTTAATTACCCAAATCAAATGACATAAATATGAATGAGCACTAATGATGGTACTTGGTTTTTCCGGAAACCATTAACAAAACGATTCTTAAATGATTTGTAAAGAAAATGAGAGGAGAAAAGAGGAGCGAGAAGGCTATTAGGCATCTAACACACTCCTGAATTATTATATAGTCAACTACCTAGCAAATATCAAGCTAAATGATCTTGCAAAAAAAAAAAAATTGTGGCTGAGGCTTTTCATGGTTGTAGGCACCTTGAGTGTTATGCTCACATCTACTAAAATGGGGGCTAGGTGTCTTGGTTGGTTATGGACTCAAGACTAGTTAGAGGACTGACAAAGTGTGCTGTAGTGACATGTTCAGTTTCTCTTAGACTTCAGACTAGAGGATCATGATTGGCCCTGCACATCGCAGGCAACAGAACCTCAGTCATGGACCCATCATCTCTGGCTGAGTTACTGAAATCCTCAAATAATGATTTAAGGACATCAAATTGCAGACAATCCACCATTTACTCCAGTGCCCCATGCTAAACAGGAAGGTGGAAAATTGCTTTGACTTGGTAATAAAGGAGTTGGTTTCATAGGTTCTAAGTCCACTTGAGGAGCCTTTATTTAATAAAAAAAGAAAAATAAAACTGTGCAGGAGCCAATGGAATACACTTACGATTGACTCTGAAGTCAGTTTGATGGACTCAGCAGCTCTCTTTGTGACTATATCACCAAACCATTCTATAATGTGGTACAACAGATGCTCTTTTCCAGAGAAGCCAAGTGCCTGAATACGGGCAGTGGAGCATTTGGTGGTGTTCTAGCCACTGGTGGGAGAATCTCACTTTCTCCTAAACTGCTGGAACTTCAAATATAACTAAAAAGAACACCGAGACAAAAAGTACGCTGGTGCCTTACATCAGTAAGAGCAGGTTTGCCTACTTGCGTATAGGGGATGATGGATGTGTGACCGATAATTATGCTAGACTGGTCCTGTCACTGAAAGCTCTAGGGCATGGGCCCTGATCGTAAAAGAGGTTTTTGGACATCCTAGGTAAAGTTTGTCTGTCCATTGCCTCATGAGAAAGAAAAGGTCACCAGCCCTCTGACCAGAGGCACCTGTTAGAGTAAATAACCCACAGCACTAAGTGTTTTAAACTGTGGAGCTACTGCCTCCATGTTTCCATTTAAGCACGTTAAGGAAGGAGATACAGAACAAGTACATCATTCTGACTTCTAATTGTTAGTTGCATTCCATAGCCATAAAAGTTAACTGCACCAGGAAATCACAAAGGATCTTACCTAATATTTTACCCACAGGTGCCAGTAATTGCTAATTAAATTTCAGAAATGGTAGCATTGGGAGCAGGACAGTGCAGTCTGTCAATGGAAGTTCCATAGGACCCCAGTGCACATTCTGGAACCATTTCAGCGATACTCGCTGTTTATTCGCAGGCGTACTTATGGGATAACAATAAGGATCTAGTGGAGTGGCTGGAGAAACAGCTAACAGAAGAAGACGGCATTCGCTCAGTTGTGGATGAAAACATCAAATACATCTCCAGAGACTACATACTCAAACAGATACGCAGGTAAGCCAACTACTGATTTCACACAACGAGGCAGAGCTCACTGCCCCCCTTAGTAAGTAGAAAAGCTCTCTCTACATAAAGGATTTTTTTTCTAAAATTTTGCAGCTCTGAGGTTGTAACAACAATGAAACTATTTAATGCAGAGGACTATAGTGTCATCTAACCTTTTCTGATGAGATCTGGAGATGGAGCAGTGGGAAATATTGGGATAGGGAGTACTAGCATAGGCAATAAGACCAAAGCAACTAGAATTTGGCCCTCAAGATCTCAATCCATCCAGGTAATTATACGGCCCTCCTCACTGCAGTTTCAGAACATCAGTGAATTTGTGAGGTGTTTTAAATAAAGGGACAGGGTGAGGTTGAAATCAAGTTTTTTGTTTAAATACATGCACTTAGATTGTTAAAACTGAGCAAATTTTAGAAATCTAACCTTAAAGTTTGGTCATATAAAGTTGATTGGATACAAAACCTAAATGTGACATTGTTTTTACAATACATTTTTAGTGTTTGAGTTCAAGGTGCCTGTAGGCTGTGAAAGACATTCAGCTCAAAACATCAAAGGCCCTGCTTCAGCCCCACTGACATTAAGAGCACACTTTGCTGAAACACGGTCATGGAAGCCACAGTAAAATAGTTGCGGTGTTCCCCATATTGATACTAATATAGCAAAATTAAAGTGGTTCCATTCTTTAATGTGAGTGGGTAGTGAGGAAAGCTCTCTGACCCTGTCGTCTCCTGTTAAAGGCTTAGCAGATATTTGGTAGGGTACAATGTTGCTGCAGGCTTTCTTGGATATGTTTAAGATTTCTTCTGTCTTTCAGTCTCACCTAAAGGATGAGTTCTCTGTTCCCTTCCACAAATCCTGCCGCTGCTCAAGTACAGTAATACAGAATATGCTAGCTGCCTCCCGCCCTAGCTTTTCTCTGGGGAAACTGGACCCAGCTTCTAGTGTCCCTTTTGTTCTCATTAACTTTCAAAGATCATGCAGCAGGACACAACTATTTTCTCTCATTAGGTACCAAAGTGCAACTTTATTACAGACTGGAAAGCCTCCAGAGGCTGGCAGCCTTGCCCCAAACCTAGAGTTAGAGGGGAATGTGAGGTAACAACCACCCAGTGAGTGCACAGGAAAGGACTGTGATAGGGAGGCAAGCAGCCTTCTGGATCAGGGAGCGCAATGTTCGCCGCCACCTCTTTCTACCCATCACAGTCCTTGACGCTGCCCTGAGTTTATTCTTAGGACACTCTTCCTCTTCAAAATGCTTCAGTGAGATTCCCACCCCCTCTGGCACTCACATATATCTGAACTCCCTTGTGATAAACTGTGCATTGCTTGGTGCTGAGACTCTGTCTTCTTCGTTAATCTAAGATCTGCTTGAGCTCAGTTCATCATAAACCTCTTGCTGGCTTGTCCAGACACTTTTAAAGATCCTCTATTTCAATAACCCTTTAGAGCAGGGAATGAGATCGGGTGAAAATGTTCAGGCTTAGAGTTTGCAGACTGGGCTGTACTCCACTTGCTAAATTTCTCTGCCAAGTTGGACCAGCAGTTGGGTGCTGTTGCTAAGCCTCTTGTCTTTGCAGCTTGGTGCAGGCCAATCCTGAGGTTGCCATGGATTCCATCGTCCACATGACCCAGCATATATCCCCTACCCAGCGAGCTGAGATAGTGCGTATTCTTTCAACAATGGACTCACCTCCTTCAACATAAGAGGATCTGTTTCCCGCCCACTTCCTTTTCCTGTGACAAAAGGCTCAGAGTTGCCCTTTGTCTGCTCAGTGGTGAACACTGTATTGAGAAGAGGAAGCAAAAGGAAGAATGGTATTTTTAATTTTTAAAATCAGACTGACCCGAGGGAACACGCTCTCTGGCCCCAAAGACATAAGGAAAACAAACTGCTGAGGAATTAACTTATGGATGTCTAACTGTACCTTATTTATTTAACAAAGAGTGACTGGACCAATGCATCAGCTAGCTGTGTGGCTGCCCTCTGAAAACAGCAGGAAAAAGCAATGAAGGGTACCGTGGTACCATGAGGTCTTAGAGCAGCAAAGTAGGGGCTTTCTTACACTATGCCCTTCTCCCACACCCCCCAGTCTGGTGATGGTGGTCTTGTTTCAGTAGACAAATGTGCCCGGGGCGTGCTGGCTGGTCAGGAGTTTGTTAAACGCACATGGGAAGATACTACAAAGAAATGGGAAAACAGTATTCGTTCATGGCTCTGTTGCGCTGGGAAGGAGCTAATCCTTCTCTCCTATCTGATGGTCGCAAGTTTCATTACACATCAGTCTTGGTTGTTTATTTAGTACCTGTTATTTCAGTATTTTCATTCCAGGAGCTATACTGCAGGCTTTCATGGTCTCAGACAGGGCAGAAATGAAGTAGTATCCTGTAAAAAGAAAAATACTTAGGTCATAATTATTACTGTCATAAACTGGATGTATGGCAAATGGTAGCTTTTTCTATCACATGGGTTAATTCCAGTCCCACCCAATTTGGTCCCCTCTCTCATGTATCTGCACATTCACAGGCTGTAGTTGAGTTGGCAATTCCGTTACTTATTCATTCTGTCTCACTTTGGAAGCAAACGATCATTCCATAAAGATGGGGGAAAGTGGCAATAGTTAGTCACAGAAATACTGAAATTAAAACCAGCTCTCTGTCGCTCAACGATTTTTTGTACTTCTGTTACCGAAAGTGATGTTTTTAAAATGAAAAACGCAGCTGCTTAGGCTCTTGTGCGGACAGAGGCATTTCTGATCTCGTTAGAAAAATGTAAATGGGAGTCTGGGTAATTTTGTATATCAGGCTTTTTTTTTTTTGGTATGTGTCTAAACTTTTTTTCCCCTCCCTTAACATTTTAAATGTGTGGGAGTCCTCCATCCATGTCCTGAGGAGCTAATGGCTATTACTGTAACAGCACCATCAATTCAATCGATACTACCCTTCAACAAATTATGTCAGTTATTTTCTTTGTCTACCCCACCAAATAACTAATACTTTTATTTATTGTTCATTTGACAGACTGATATGGCTAAGCAAGGCTGCACTTAAACCCCCCCTTTAAAAAAACAACTTTATCCCAAAACTTTCTTGGAAAGTTTGACACAGAGGAGGCCTGGAAAGAATGTCATCATTGGGAGATCTGCACAAGGATTTTAAATTGCTTTGGCAGCTAGGTTGATTTCCCCTTCCCCCAAAAAAACAAGACTGTATTTTCTACTGAGAGTTCCTGGTCGTGATATAAACCACAGCAGAATCTGAGATGACAGCACAACATCTAGTCCTAATTATTTTCATAGGAAATATGTGAACCAAAGTATTCACATCACTAAGGGCTTGTCTATACTTACCGGAGGATCGACGCTGCGGCGATCGATTTAGCAGGTCTTCACTAGACCTGCTAAAACGACCACCGATTGCTCTCCTGTGATCAAGAAGAGAAAGGGGAGTCAACCTCATGTAGTGTGGACCCCACGGTAAGTAGAGCCAAGCTACGTCAATTTGAGTTACGCTATTCACGTAGACAAGGCCTAATTGTCTGATCTTCTACAACTTTTTTCTTTTGATAATAGAAAATCTGAAGTAACATGTTTCTCCAGAAACATTTTTTAAAATGAACAGTATCAAATTTAAGACAACATAATCGATCTAGTTAAATTTAGACTGGCTGTTTGTTTGTCCCATAGTTACTGTAAAACAATATTATAGAGATGCTTCTACCGTTTTCTCTCTTCCCAGCAGTGTCAGAAACTGGTGTAAACCAGAACAGGTAGGCTAGTATCAACAAGCCTAGTTTTTGCTAAAACATAAAATCAACACAAGTTTGAGACAGTTGTTGTGCGAATGATGTGTTGTTCAGATCCTCCCTCTTACACATCCCAAAGCCATGTTCACTGGCCCTGACAAAGGGGAAAAATAGCTTCATATCCCTGCTGCCACGTCCTCACTGCTACTTTTAGCAAGACAACACAGGTACGTCTACACAAGCTGCAGTGAAGACATAGCCTTCCACTGCAAGCACAAATTCTCTCAACTAGTAAGGATTTATTGGAAAGACTGACTGTTGGCCCTTTCCATTGTAGCAGCTGTCAAAAATCAACTTTTCACGAAGAGTAATTTAGTGGGTAGGCCCTGAAATTACATCTGCTTGCATTACTGGCACTCTGATGTATACGCCACAATCATTTGAATACGCCCATTCTCATGCATTAAAAACATTTCTTTGGTAGGAGTCTCGCTGCTGAAGCGTGTGAATCATTTCTGAGATATTAAAATAAGAGCCTCATTTTAAAAGATTAGGGAGAAGCACTTTTCCATTCCACCTACTCATAGACAAGCTAGTGCAGCTCTGAGGAGCCTTGAAAATGTTAGACAAAATACATATTCTGAAGATGCATTACAATATTTCAGTGCTGTTCTTTTATACAGGTTAGCTTATGATGCAAGAGCTGTTAAAGTTAGCACACGCTGGTTGTGTCTTCCTTCCAACTCTCCCTGACTAGGAGATTTTGACAAGCAGACGCAAATTACCGAAGGGGCTGGTTTTGGCTTAAATTGTCCTTAAAGCAGTTTTTTATGAATTGTTCATTTCATTCAAACTGACTATGATCTAATAGTAAATGGCTCCGCCCTGCAAACAACCCTACTATTAATTAAACTTGAAGCATCACATAAAAGCCACTTGTGATAAGATAGGCACAGACCTTGCCCAGCTTCAAGCTCCCCTTTTCACGTTGAGTGCGACAGCCAGTCATCCCAGAGACTAAGACCTTCTAGTAACACTACTAGGAAACAAAGTCTACCAGACATGTTAAGTCCTGCTCTGTGTCTTTATGCAGTTGGGAAAGGAGGCACCCTGAGTAAAAACCAAACCATGGCCATGTTACTGCTGGACATCTATGGTACTTGCTGATGTATTTCACTTACCTCAAGTTTCTTTTAATAAAAAGAATCTGTTTAAGACTCTTGTATTCCATATGTGGGGGTTTTGGTAAGCGCTCCCTCTTTTAGCTCTAACTTAATTCAATGGAGGCGGTTATTAACGCACTGAGAATTTTATGTAGAAGACACTAAAAGTGATAGATTGAATTCTGAGAAAGTTCAGATCCAGGCATGTGACCGTGCCACTCTAGATGGACTGAACCAAAATAGCTCAAGAGCTTGGCTAAATTCACATCTAGAGCTGAACTTCGAGGTTCAGGCCCATTACTTCAAGAGTCCGGGCTGCTAATTCCGCTAGTGGGTTTGCGTGGCCACCCCTTTCATTATAACTTGTACTCAAGCTCCATAGATCACACACAGTTTTAAAATGTGTACTAAGTCTGGGTAGTTCATGCTTAAGCCTGGGAAAAGACTATACTATATAACATTTAAAAGCACACGTATTTTCACCTGTTCTCATAAGTTGCCAGTCCTTTTCTTCATTTCATCCCCTTTGTAACTTCTTACGCCGTGAAGCCAGAGGCTTAATTTGTCGCCTCTATCGTTCCCATGATATCAAACTACTAAAACGTGGATGCAGGAAAATCTGAGTTCTGAAATGGAAAAATGTTTATAGTCAAACACAAATATACTCAGTGGAATATAAATCAAGGCAACATCCAGCACATTAACATTCTTGCCTTCTTGTTACAACACACAGGAGCTGATACTCCTCCATCAACACTATCAGCCTGGCTTTAAGAATGGTTGAACATTTCCCAGCGAAGCAGAAGGGGAATGAAATCGCACCTTGCTTTAATTTCACTTTTCTTTTTCACATGATCAGTTACGAAAAGTTTTAACCACACTGGTTTGTGGCAAACTACCTAATAGATGCTTTAAAGTGCCAGGACTAATTCCTGTCCTAGATTTAAATCAATCTAGTGTTTTCTGGTCCTTGAAGCCTGTGTCTGCTTTACCTGTATTGGCAAACTAAGGGCAGAACCGTCAAGTCCACGTGTCTGTTCTCACTGCAGATAGAGAGAATGCCGTGAGTGGTGTACACCCACTATACAGACCCATGAAAAGTTTGACTATGAACCCTGAACCAACTCCTATACTAGATATGCATTCATAGAAACTCCCACCCAGAGCTTCTGAAATTGAATTGCAGGTATAGCTAATTTAAATGTTTCCCCTGCCAGCTGAGTTACAAACATAAATCCAATACAGACTTCACCCCACACAGGTTTTTAAAAATCTCCACCTCTAATTAATGCTAAGTATTTAACACAATTTCAAACTAAATTGTATCAAGCCAGCAAACATAAAACCCAGCAGTTCCAGTTATTTTCACGCATTTCTTGAACCAGAATCCTGAGGGTTAAAGACATGAATCACCTTAAACATAATACAATTTAGAGGGGAAAAAACCTACTGAACTCCAGAAATGCATTTAAAACTCTTTAGCCTAAAATATCTACATATTAAAATGCCAAGAAAAGTACCAAAGCTGTAAGCTTTCAAAAGCCCAAGATCAAAGTGCTATCATCTTTTAATTTAAACCTTTTGTTGCATCAACAGTCTCAAGAGGGATGAGAGAGATCAAAATAAAAACTGAAACAAACTGTCGCTTTGTAGCTGTTTTTGTTTTAGTCTCTTCTCTCAATTTGGGCCACGAAATAGGTCAGCTCCATTACTGATCAGCCTTCCCACAAATATTTAAAACAAATTGAATTGCACACCCAATACCCATCACAATTACGCCAGGCACAATAACTAAATTAGCAATTCAACAAAATAATTGGAAATGTGATTCTCTCTATTCCACAGTCTCCCTCGGGGGTTTAGCTGATCTATGGGGGGAAAACTCCGCTTTACTAATTCTGCAGCTAATTAGAGACATACTTGTAAATGAAGTTGTTTGTCTGAAACTTGAAATTCTCTGCTGGGGGAGAGGAAAAATGCAGACCCTCCCCCAAAACACACACACACACCCTATCTGATCCGCAATGTTTTTAAAAGGCTATAATGCACATACAACTAGGAACTAATAAGCAGATATATCATGAATTAATAAGGAATTAATATTCTGTTGGGAAAAATCTTACTTGCTGTTAATTGGTAGTATTAGGAAAACTTGCTGGAAACCATTCTGGTATCACTGTCCTTATTAATAACCGTTTACACCTTTTGACCGTAAGATAGTCCTGCAATGAAAGCGGGATCATTTTCTGCTAACTCTCCACAGCACCCTGGCTACCTTTCTGTAGAGACAGGGAGTCTATGACTAGCCACAGCCAGGTAGACAGTGGTTCACCAGCTATTAGGAAACATTGTTGTAGAGAGCAGGAGTCAGACGCCTGGCTCCCCTTCGATTTGCTGTATGACCATGACCTGGTCACTTGATTTGTTTGTGCATCAATGTAATCCTCTGTAAACTAGACCTTGTACTCACCTGTGGTGGGCATAGTTAGTGTGCAAAGTCCGAAGCCTGACACAAGCTCAGCATTACCAACACCACACTAGTGAGTAAAAGGAAAATGGGACTGGTAAAATTGGCCTATACACACAGACTTTTACAACCTCCAATATAGCCAGACCCTGGCAAACGGAAAGATTCACTTAATTCCTTTTCCAACTAAATGCATGCCCCGCACAGCATTGGGCAGCCACCATTAGCCCACTATTGGAATTCATAGATTCATAGATACTAAGGTCAGAAGGGACCATTCTGATCATCTAGTCCGACCTCCTGCACAGCGCAGGCCACAGAAGCTCACCCACCCATTCCTATGAAAAACCTCACCCATGTCTGAGCTATTGAAGTCCTTAAATCATGGTTCAAAGACTTCAAGGAGCAGAGAAGCCTCCCTCAAGTCAACCATGCCCCATGCTATGGAATGGAAATCAGGACTAAATATTTAATAGAACAGCAGTGGGTAAGTTTCTATTAAGGTTTGAATTTTGCAGGCCCAGAGAGTCTGTGTTTAGGGGAGAACCAGGAAATAAAGACTCCACAGTTACAACATGGAATTTACAGACCAAACTGAATTCCAGAACTTTGAGGTACTTACTGAGCATACGAAACACTCAGGCCTTGGGTAATTTGCCCTTTTTTTGCTGTCGGAATAAGCTTTGCATCCTAATTGGTCTCTGCAGTAATTCACATTGACCACACCACCACCTCCTAGCGAGGGCAGAGCTGATTAACTGCAGGCTGCCCTACCACTGGACTCAGCCACATAACCACTCGAGACACTCCTGTAGATGGCTCTGATTAGCCACAGGCTGCGTTTCAGCTGCCAGCATATTCAGATCCTGGAAACGTACCATTTGCACATCAGGAATAAAGAACTGACCTTACCAGCAAGGTTAGCTGATGAAACGGGGTCCTTGCAGGCTAAACCTTCCTTTCTAAGGTTCCCTTGACAAATCACACTAACCAGGTAGGGGGAAGAAAAAGCCTGCTTAAATGCTGATAAATAAATTCAAAAGCATCCTTAGTAGGGCTTTGAATCACTCTTATCTCTTCAAACAATATGAACTAGAAGTTATCACATTTAAAGTGTTTCATGTAACCCTTTTAACATTACCTCCAGCTCTTCAAACCAAGTGCTGCAGCTACAACTTTAAAGGACACAGGAGTCAAACTGAAAAGGAATTTTAAACCAGGCATGTACAGTCAGTCCCGCAAGTCAAAGCAACGTAATCCTACGCCGAGAATAGGCACTGGACTTGTTGGAGCAGTAATGTAGGATACGCATGTCTGGCTTCCTTTTAAACATCCTTAATGGTTGCTCTGACTGCATAAGCGGCGTGAAACCATTCTGCCGACACCAACTTGCGAAGCGGCTAATTTCCTCCACTTGATGACCTTCAGAATTATGGTGATTAAATCATGAGATTTTTTTGTAATGATGTTAGCAGACCACAGGTTGGAGGCTGCTAGCTATTCAGAAAATAAGTGCTGGTATTGTTCAACCTGCAGGGAAAATACTTCTGGAGTGTCAGCCCATGGTCTCGCTGGTATGTCAGGGTGCGGGGAGAAATGAACCAAAGCTGCTGCTGTGTTGGTTTATGAGGAATGATGTGGAAGAGTTCATTCCCTTAGCCACAGCAGACAGTTACACTGTAAGACAGATCGCAGTGACTGGCTGTGGCTACTTTTGCAGCCTGTAGTTTTAGGACCGTCAGGCATGCTCTGATGTGTAGGTTACATTTCATTCTACTCAACATTAGCCTGCTAATTGACACGACATTGCTCAACACTATGACACTGAAGCCTGCTTCCATAAAGCCAGCCTTCCCTCTGCTCACTGTGACCTACATGTGCTGTAATGCCTCTCCTCTTCCTCCTAGGACACAATACAAATATAGAAGCTTTGTCCACCCCCCAAATAGCACTACTTACCCTTGATTCTTTGTGGCTGGATTTCACCACTCAGCCAGCCATGCCCTCGTACATTGCAGGGAGAGCTAAGACTGTTGCAAACTTCACAGCATAAGGTCGTTATTTGGATCCAAGACAGAAAGAGCAACAGTGACATTTGCTAAGTTTCTCCATGGCAAATTTGACCAGTCAGAGCCCTGGAAAGATAGGAGAAAAAAAAAAAATCAATGTGCTCCTATGCTACCGACAACTACTGCTTTGCTGTAAGTGGACAAAGATTTATTCATCCGGGCTACATGCATTTTGTAAGACAAAGTCAATGCTCACCTTGACACAGATATTTTATAAACCCAAGAAAAATGTTATATTTTCTACAGGGGACAATAACTCTCCTCCACCCACTGATCAAGAGGGCCACGGTGGCCAGCAAAGGATCATGACGCAACACACTGATAAGTTTTAGCACTGGCATTTTCCGTATTGTTATGCTGCCACGTTACCATTCTGCAATGCACTGCTACTCTCTTTTATTGCTGTTGCTGTGATGCTAGACAAATCTCAGGTGCCTAGTGCAAAGGAGATAAGGAGAGCGGGGCCAACTTATTTTTGAGCAATGGAGCTAATGGCTATTGCCTGGCTGCAACGTACCGTAAAGGTGAATCTTTGGAACACTCTGCTCAAGTATGCTTAAAGCAAAGAACTGATCCATTTTCTAATTCCATATTGATTATAAGATCAGTTTGATGCAACTGAATCTATTCGTGTTTAACCAAAATATAAGTGCCTTTACCCTGTAACTAAGAGAATGAATATTCAATCTCCTGAATTTTCAATCAGCCTACTTGAAAAAAAGAAAATATTTTGCTTATGGTACTTTCTGTTCTTCGTGTTCCTTGATACTGGGGCGTAGAGTTTGGATCACACCATCCTAGTGTTCCTAGCAAAATAAAATAAGTCAACTCCACACAAAAGGAAAGGGATGCTGCATTCATCATTAAAAAATGCCTCTGAATTCAGTCCTGATATCAGTTCTGAACTCATTTAGAAATCAGCATTACATACAATCACATACAAAAATAAAGTATTAGATTTTATTAAAATGCAAATCAATCAACTAATCTGTCTTTCAGGTAACAGTTCAATAGCAGGATCCGTGTCAATTAAAATAGTTTCCAATTTATTCTTTGCTGGAAGGAGGGTGGTATCCTGAATTCTAAAACCGCCTTGTACGATTATGTATTTTATACCATCTCTGCTGTCTCATACCTTAAATATGTTCTAGCTAATTAAGCATATTTTCTCTAAATATTTTGGAGTAACTGATATTTCAGTGTCATGCAGGACAATGTACCAATAGTGGGGGAAACCCAATACTTCCATAAATTCTGGCATACTGTCATATGTATAGAAAGACATATTAATGTCTTTCATCCACCCGATTAGATGACCACAAGTAAACACATTATGTATAAAATACCCAAGCAGGTTATGTTATAACCAAAGTTGAAATAGCTTCTGCTGAGATGTACTAGTTTATAACTGGCCCAATTTCCAACAGTGCAGAGCTCCCAACAGCTGCCACTCAGGTAAAATCAGGTCACTTATTTAGGAAATTACATGTAATGTTGGGCCAGTGCTTTCACCCAACTCCCACTGGATGAACATTCAGAAGTTCTAAAGAAGAGAACACTTTTTATAATCCTCATCTTATTACAGACAAACTTGAAAGCAAAACACACAGTTTTAAGTGATCAAATAAACATGCAAAAAAACATTACGTACCTTTAAGTTTTTGTAGAACTGCTTTGGAATTCCTCAAGATAAAAAGCACTATGCACGTTATTAATTGTTTTTATTAATTTATCACTTACTACAGCAAGCCAAAGAACTGAGATAAGTTCTCAAATTCAGATGGAGAATATATCACTAGCATTGCAATCGTCTTTGTTAGGATCATCTTGTCAATGCGTCAAGATGTGATTGACGATTCTATGCTTCTCTACCAATTAAAACAGGGGTGAGAGAGCCAGGACTCATCTCACCAACTGACCTTGTGTCAGTGGCCTCTTCATTTCTCAGTTAGTCCATCTGTGAAATGCTATAACAATGCTTACCTACCTTTAGGGGTGTCATGAGATTTAAGCAAAGTTCGCAGAACTCTTCAAGATCCTGACATGACAGATACTCTGTAAATGTAAACAAATGAACCAAAAGAATACAGACTCCTTCGTTGTGCATTAAAATAAATAACAGGTTAAAGACTTTTAAAAAAAAAACCCATTGAAGAGAGTTGCTTAATTAAACTAGCATATATCCCTCAAATCCACATTCAGACACACCGGATGCATTCACTGCACTGTCAAGACTGGGTTAGTCAATTTACAGGCTATTTTAATCAGATTATTTAAAGAACAAAACAGAGACAATGTAGTTAAACAAGTCAATGCAATGGCCATCTCGTTATTATACTACAAACATATGCACACATTATTTATGCAAGATAATCTTCATCTGAGATTGGTCACAGCAGGCTAATAAATCCCCCTTATGGGGATTTAATTTTCAGCTTTTGACCTTCTGATGAAAAAAAAAAAAAAACAAGTGAATCATCTCCTCTTGCCAGATTTACACCGGTGCTAACCTCTGTAGAAAGTGTGTCACTAGTGGAGAGAAAAGGAAGAGGCCTCAAAGAATCCTGATCAGCAAAAATAATGGCGTGCATGATCAATGCTGAACTGAAAATTCACGAACATTTTCCAATTGCAAAGATATCTCTGGTCATGTGCACGTGTTCAGCTGGGAGCCGTTCCACGATTGACCTTTTATGCATAAGCAGTCTTTTTGGAAGCCAAGGAGTTTGGACTCTCTGAAATTCAAGGTACCCATGGATGGGGAGCACCTTTTTCCGGCCATATTAATGGCATTTTAGCCATCGTGGCTCAGACAATGCACAGCTGCAGCATTCTAAAATACTGCTGCAGAACCGTGTATTTCAAACGAAGGTCCAGGAAGTTGGTTTAACACAAACGTAGGTCCCCATTCTGCAGTAGGATATGCTTCAACAGCCACCTTCGGAGCCCCACTAATCTCAGTGGGATTCTAGAAAGGCATAAGGGTCTACTTGTGCAGATAAGATTGCAGGATCAGGGCCACACATACAAGATGATCAAAAAGGGAAGGGCATTGTATGTTCTTTAATTGGCATGGACGGATTCTAAACTGAATTGCAAAAAATATATGGGGTACATATATTTGCCAGGGTACATTTCCTTCTTAACTCTGATTTGTACTGCATAATTCAGCAATGGGGTCTGCATGAAATAAAATAATCCTCATCAAATTACAAGACATCCTAACAAACAAGACAAGACACACTTTCTGAGTGACCTTAAAAAGGAAGGGTGCTGGCGCTTCCCTGCACATAACATAATCCACTTCACTCCGGTCTTGAAATCCAAGTTGTGGGCTACCACATGGCTAGAAGCTCTCTCAATGAACCCTACTGCGGCCATCACTAAGTGAACCACCGGAGCAGAGCTGTGATCTACAAACTGCCCAGATGTGACAACGTGGCTGCAGGTTCCGGCAGCACCGAGGCAAGAGTCCAAATGCACACGAAGGATCCCACTGGGCATTAGCCAAACGCAGAGAACAAAAGTAAGTGTCTGTGCATATGTTTTCCTTCTGCAAAGGCTTGATGCTAATTCTGCTTGGTTTCTTCGGGATGCGTGATTTTGCCAAACAACGATCGATAAAGCTCTGTCCTGGGAAAAAAAGAGTGGGGGAGAGAGTAACTTTTCAAGGTCAAATTGGAAGCAAGAGGCAGGCAACGCTACCATCCGCTGCTTCAAATGAAAAAGCCGTCGTATAATTAAAAATGCATTCAACAATCTTTATTAATAAATACAAGTGTAGGGAAGAACTTGCGTGCGACCAATCACATGCAGTACAGAAATATGTAAATATTTCGGTGTGGCTGGATACTATCTCTCTAGGGAATGAGATTTTCTATAAGTTTGCCCTTTACAGACAGCCTCTTCAAGTAAGAAAACAAGATTGAATATTTTAATAGGCTGTATGAGAATGCAATGCCATAAGGAGGATTCAATCAGACAGCCTATGTGGGGCTATAATTTAGTTTTCATACATTTTCTTGGATTTGACGGTACTTGAAAAACAATGAAAATGACCCAGCAACAAGATTCCAATTAATATCACATATGCAGCAGTTCTGATAAGAGAAGCAATTTTCCCTTTAAAAATCACCACATCACAGGCTGGTTTTATTTATTTATTTTTAAGCTTAAAACCTAAGTAGTCAGGGAAGGCAGATGGAGGGGGAGCGGAGGGAAGGCAAATTTATTTACAAACTTCAGCTGCAAAACAGAAATTCATGTGGTCATGACAATCTAGAGAACCCTTAAGGAAAAAGCATCCGGACAGGGCTACATTTTGAGCTCCCAGTTGTACTCAAAGTAGAGAAGACACAGACATACAGCAGATAAAACTCATAGAAGAGAAACTACCTCCTTGCTTGTGCTGCTCATGGATTATTAAAACAAAGAATTTTAAACAAAATCAGAGGTGACGATCACCTAAAACTCAGTCAGGCCAGGAACTGTTCAGCCATGATTTCACTGGGATATGGAGTGGAGAGGGACCGTTTTTGGACTAGTTTAATGAGAGATGGGACCCAACATATGAAATTCAGACCTGGACTGAGCTTTGGGCCCCTCTGTCTATTAAAAATGTAAGTTGTTTCCTAATAAATACTGTGCACATGCACGTCGCACACTAGACTATTATGAATGATAAATTTATACAGTAGACAGAGACTTATCGGCTGTAGAGGAAAGCACTTATTTGTATGCTCTATCCCCTTCATCTGATTTCTCTGTTTAGACTGGAACTGCCTATATCTGTGTACACTTGCAGTATTAGCACGCAGGGGCAGCAATCTTAATAGGGGCCTCTAGGTGCTACCGGAATACAGAGATTATTGTTAATACTGTGACACACGTACAGTGTGTATATAATTTTTTACACACACACACACACACACACACACACACGTGCACAAGGATTGATTACATAAACAGCATTCCCAAACAGCCCTAAAGAATGGCTTGACATCACTTTCCTGAAGATAACAACTAACAAAACCACACAAGAAATGCACTTGCACTTTCACAGAGCAATACAAGGGAGAGGCGGGACACAGCCACTTACTGTAAGCTTTACATAAATTTCTTGGCCACATTTTCCACACTGTCTGCATTAGAAATACCCAGGCAGATGAGATGTCTAACACCGGCCCAGGGCCTCTAGCTAGCCTGCCAAATGTCCTCCACACAAGAGACCCAGACTCAGCACTGTTCCCTGCAACACTCAGGGAGTTGAAGAGCTAACTAGGCAATCAGTTCAGTCCCAAAAGGAAGGGAGCTTATTAAACTACATTTAGACCGATTTAACATTTTAAAACCCCCGTGTGTGGG
Source organism: Dermochelys coriacea (assembly GCF_009764565.3). Lineage (NCBI taxonomy): Eukaryota > Metazoa > Chordata > Testudines > Dermochelyidae > Dermochelys > Dermochelys coriacea. Next base: position 7,794,007 of record NC_050084.1, on the reverse strand, counting down.
ACAGCACAGGGGGCCACCGTTTGGCTGAGGGGAGCTTGGCTTCACTGCTAAGTGGAAACAATGAGAGGCAGGTGGCCATTTTGAAAACGGGCATATTTGCTACAGGCAATTTTATCTTCACTCCTATTGAAAATGATCAGAGATGGCTGCCATTTTGAAAGGTGAATCCATTGGGGAATTTCTGGTACAAGAGCATTACACATCAGCCAGCCTCTGCTAAAGAGGCAACTTTAATTTATGAAGAACAGCAGCAAACAATGGCCGTCCATCCTGAAACAAATGTAACCATTGCATGAGATTTCAGTCAGTTTTAACCATAGGGGAAACTGGAAGAACTGACATTATTTCATTAGTAAGATCATTCAGGACAAAAAAGTCAGATACATGGTGCTACATTTCTTAAGGACCCACTCTTGAAATCAATTTTAACTCATAAGCTAATTATCCAATTAACTGGAAAAGTCTCCGAAAATTCATTCTTTAGTCAGAATAAGTATTGCAATTTGGGGGAGGGAGGTGAAATAGCTGTATTTAGTGGTTGAATTTGTGCTTTCAGTGCAAAGCTCAACTCAGCCTTAACTATGGAACTGCAACTGGAGCGTCTGACAGACAGAGAGAGAGAGAGAACGATGTAACCTATGATGCACTCAAAAAAATCCCCAAGCTCTCTGAAAAAACAGAGCTGACATTTGAAAAAATTGGCAAATCCTGGACTAGAAGAAAGCAAGATGGGAGGGCTAGAATCCTTGGAAGACTCAACTGAAATGCAAGAGGTGCCAAAAACATGGCGCTAAGGGACAAACTGTGCCACGCAAGCCTGTCAGACACGACCAAACACAGTGAGGAGGAGCCAAGCTTTGTTTGCGATGCAGATTTGCAGCCAGCACGAGAGGGCGGCCGTGGGGAAGTTTAAGTTCTGGTGAGAAAACAGCAGCAGTTTCGTAATGAATGACGAGGGAGGCGCAGCTTCTTCCGACGACAATGTGCCCCGGTCACTAGGTCAGAGAGAAATCAGCTGTTTTAAGTGTGAAAACTCAACATTGCATGTTAATAACACTGGGGGTGGGGGAGGAGAGGGGGAAAAGCTCTCCATCTTCTGTCTCCTTCTCATCTTTATATTGTATAAATGCAGAATAGCCCATGGAACAAACAAACCAAACTCCGCTGACCGAGACAAACGGCCCTCTGATTCTACCACAGTCTTCCATCGCGCCTTTAAAATAAATAAATAAAGAGTGCTGCGTTACTCTGGCTCTGCTACACTTTGCAGCCTCCCTGCCTATTAACCGATAAGTACCACTGTCATTTGCTGTTTCAATTTAGAAATTAGATAACATAAAGCAGGCAGTTTTACTGACAAAAAGGACATTGTGACTTTAAGACTCCATCATCTGACTGGGGGCTGGGGGGGAAATGCAGCAAGCGATGCTATTTAGTCCTTCACAATCATAGCCTTCCACCCTTGCCTTGCTTGCTTGAGCCAGACCCCATCATTACCACTGAGCAAATGTTTCCACTTGTTCTGCAATATCAGTGAAATTCCTGGGCAGAAAGCAGCAGTTACTGTCCGCAGCAGGGTTCACATGTCAGGAGCGGAGAGGGAAATGCTGAAACCGGTGTTTTGATAGAACATCATTTCACACTCAGGTGGGCAAAGCTGACAAACATATGCCGATTGCTCATGTCAAAGTAACTTGAAAGGCTGAGTGGTTTGGAACCTTTTAAGGAAACGTCACCGATTTCACTCCTTTCCTCCCTCCCCAACCCCCGACACAGCTCATTTTAAACACCAAGGAGGACTAATCATATTGCAGCAAACGGCCTTACAAAGATACATTCTAATGCCAAACGCACCCACTTCGCAGGCTTCCTACAGACAAGGCTCTTGAGGTCTCATGAAATAGAGAGGCATATGCACCGATTATTGCCCCACATGAGCCCCGGGCCCTGTTACGTCCAGATGAAGGCTCTTCAGTCAGAGCGTAACTCTGCTACGCACACCAGCAGATGCTCGTGTTTTCACTTTTCCCATCCCGTGCATTCCAACTCCAGCACAGAGACCAGCGGAGAAGCCCTGAGGAGCTGTAGCCGTTTTCCTGGGCTCACACCCACCAGGCACATATATTTTTACACTGGGGCTTACTGCCAATTCTGGCTCTTTGCTAAGATCCAGTCTTGTGTTCTCCAGGACGTGTGGGAGATTCTCCCAGTTGTGTTCTGTTGCGTTTTTTGGTTTTTTTTGTTACTAGGACGCATCACACTCATTGGCAATAGGACAACCCACCATCAGATGGCATTCCAGGAAAACGTTTACTCAGTCATTACTTCTAAACCATATGCTCAGCACCAGAGATACCAGACTTAAGATACCAGACCTCAAATAAACTTTTAGATGGTGCCATGTGACCAGTCCCAAAGATGTCTAATTCAACGCTGTCCCTCAGTAGACTTATATCCAACAGCTTACACACATTCTCATTCTGCTCTTCGGCACGTTGTTGATCTTTTTTATCCATAATCCACATAATAGTTAATGGTACAAAGCCAGCCAGTTAACTCATTTTCCAACACGTGTATCGTCAGCCAAAACAGATCCCAACAGCACATACCCCATAGACCTGGGGTAGCACATCTGGGGGGTGGATGGGGGGCCTTCAGCACTAAAGCAGAAGTAGTCCAATCCGCAGCATTGACTCTGCTAGCAAACAGAGTAGAAAGCTGCTGCCAAACTTTCTGGGAGCCAAGGAGATTTTGCAGAATATTGTTTCCTCTGAATTGAAGCGGGTTATTAAACTCTCGCAGGCATCTGTCTAGATAGGTCTATGTGGGTCATAGCTCCAGTATCTCAGTGCCTCACAGCATTAAGATATTTATGCTCATGGTACCTTTGTGAATTAGGGAAGTATTCTCCCCATTTTACAGATGGGGATGCAAAAGAGCGAGGGACTGACATCCAAAATGACAGAGGGAGCCTGTGGCAGATGCAGGATTGGAAACCAAGTCTCCCAAGTCCCAGTCCTGAGCCTTTCCCACAAGGCCGCCCTTCCGCTATTGTACATTCTGGGTTCTGTGCACCTGGTGCAGAAGAGGGTCGTTATACAGAAAGGGGAATCACAAACCCTTTCAGAAGAATGTGGGTTGGCAACATGGGGGACATGAGGCCCCTTTCATTAGGGTTAGATGGGAGGAAAGTACCACTAAGATCACAGGATGCGAAAGGCTGAGAATCCCTGCAGTAGGGCATATTGGAATGGATAAAACAGGAAATAGGGACTCCAAGTGCCTTGCTAAATGGAGTTCTGTACTTAGGAATGATCCAAAACAGATCCCCCAAGATGCAGTTAGCCCTGTTTGGGAGCCCTCACACTATTACAAAAGCAAATTCAGTGAAGTACCTACCTCCCCACCTACCAAAAACCATATCACATTTAAGATGCGCACACAAATCAACAGAGGCCAGCCCATCCATGCCCCTGCTGGGCTCTCATCAGCCACTCACACTGCAACGGCCACAGAAGAATGCGCCAACATCCTCAGGACATTCAGTGGCACAGCAGGTGCGACCTACCTGCCTGCACCTGGCAGCTAAGCAGTGAAAAAGGCTGATGGCTCATGCTAAGGACACTGTGCCTGCTTTGAACTTCAAGCCTCTGGACTTAATTGGTTTTTGAGTGCACAAACACATGCCCAAAAAACCATGGCTAAATCAAGTTACACATTTCAGGCCAAACTCAGCTCAACAGAGAAGCACTTTGAAATTTAAAGTCACTGCCCTGCCCCCTCTCCCCCGCACCCTGTTAGTTCTTTCCCCAATTCACCAGTGCTGTAATGAAGTTTAAATAGAACACACACACTCTCTCTCTCTCTCTCTCTCTCTGAACAACTCCACCAAAAAAGAAAGTAACTACTAGCTTGAACATTTGCTATCAGCCTGGGTTGTGGCCCTTTCTCTCCAGTGGGGCACTGATCTCTCAAGGTTTCTCCTATTTTTGTTTGGTTACTTGGTTTACTCTGAGGGTAGGGGAGTTCAGGAATCAGCGTTCCATTGACATTGACCTCAGGGACCAAAATTAGCAAAATCATTTTTAAAGCAAGCAAGGCCAATAAGGGCATTAAAAGTACCAGTGCATCTTCCTCAGTTGTGTGATGCTGCCTGAACACAGAGAAGCTCCAACATTCAGAACACCAAGTTCCGCAAGGCACAGCATAGGGATAACTTGCACGCCACACGCAGTACGGTCCTGCCACATCATCCAGACTGCTCTGCTGTGTTGCACCCTTGCTAGTAAGAGTGGGTAACAACAAGCCCTTTCGGCTTGCAGGCATGGGCCTGTTCCAGTGTTCCATACTGAAGTCAAAACTCTAGCAGGGCTACCTGAAAATTCCAGGTGTGAAACAACTACCAGCCAGCTTTGAGAACTGCCTGCTGCTGGTGCCGAAATTACACCGTGCAGAGAGAGATTATTTGCAAATGGGAAGGGAGGAGGGGGTTGTAAGAAATGTTTTAGCCAGCCAAAAAATGCCAATCTTTTATTATAATTATTATTATTGCTGCTGCATAGGCTACCTTTCCCCTGCAGCATCTCCCCTCCGCAGGATCTCACCATGCAGAGAGTAAAACTCATCAATCCTTCAGGTTTAACCTTGTCTCTGTTTCAATTCACAGGAGTAAATGTGGGTTTTAATACTTTCAGGCCCCTGAAGGCTATGCATAATGAACTCGGATTTGGACTAAAAAACATAGAATTTCTCCCCCACTCCCACATATATTAAAAATCAGATTTGAGCCAGTGAGTCGAAACACCCCACCCCAAGTCAGTGAGGGAAAGGTGACTTTAGTACAAAAGGGTATTGGTATTAGCAATGTGCTGAGGAATAACCTAGACTGAGTAATTAATAGTACTTACACCTGAGGTAGAGTGTGTGGAAGGAGCAGGTCAATACAGGGGTCTTCCTTGAATTAAAATTTAACTTACCCTTTATTGCAACCTACAAAGGCAAGTAATGAGCACTAACATTTTTATTTCTTTTAAACTGTCATTTAGCCAGTAGAAGGGATAATTACCTATTTCCACTGTAGTAAGGTTTTATCACCCTTAGTGAGGCATTTTCTAATTTAATAATTTTACTGTATTATCATAAAACCTGTTTCTGGGGAAAAAAATGATCACAAACCACATACCAATTTGCCATAAAACGTGTGTGTGTAAGTACCTTGGCTTAATTATTTATGCATTTCTTTTGAGCCAACTCCAAAGAGTGAGAGCATGGGTATTAGATATAACCAGAAGGGTTTCATACCCTCCCCACAGCTCCCTAGCCTAGCATGTTGAGTGTGCACACGTACGAACCCGTGTTTCATCTTACTTTTCATTCAGCATCCCTATCAACTTTAAAGAACCCAGTCTTCTAAGCAATTTGTACCACCTATGTGGTTGCAAGGGTGTGGTTCGTTTGGTGGGAAGAGAAAATAAAAGAGACGAAGGAATAGCCCACAACAGTGGATTGTATGGGGAAAAAAAAAAAACAATAATAACTTTGCAACTACGGTCATCCAACAGCTAGAGTTGCTTGAAATCACCAGATTATATTCTTTAGAGCAGTGATTTTCAACCAGTGGTCTATGGACTCCAGGGAATCCGCAGACTATGCCTAAGATTTCCAAAGTGATCCGCACCTCCATTCGAAATTTGTTAGGGTCTGCAAATGAAAAAGGGTTGAAAACCACTGCTTTTGATTAAAAGCATAAATCTTTATATTTTAAAATAAAACCTAAGAACACATCCTCGCCATATGCTTGCCCTCCCCCAAGTTGCGAATGAATTAGCAGACAGGTTTTGCCAACCTCAAAATTCCTAACATCAACACAGTATTTTTAATGGCTGTTTACATGCCAAGTCTTTTATATATGCTATGTACACACACTAGGATAGAATGGCCTTAATGAACATTAATTACAAAAACATGTCTAATAAATATGAAAAATAGAGTCCAAAATTTCAAAAAGATCCCCGCATAAACTATTTTTCCCACTTCCTGTTGTATTATTCCAACAAAAGAGTTGGCCAGCAAAAAAAGACTAACATTATAATATTAAATTAAATTTAATATATAAATATAATTATAATCATGCTATTAATTTTTAGAAAATATAGATGTGAAATAAACCGACCCTCTTAATCTGAAGTGAATTCAATGCATAGGTGAAAGCAACCCCTTGAAAAAGGTAAATGGATACTTGAGTGATGTTGTTTGAGTATTAATTTCTTTTTTTAAATTGCTTATATGTCTGACTACATAAAGAATGCCCTTCATTGCCATAATTTCAGTTACAGAATAAAAATGTGCGTCTCAATGAGGAGATCTCATGAAACGTCCAACAATCTATGATTAACATCAAAATAATGAAGCCAATGGAAGTCTAACTAGCAAGTATATCGCATCTGCTGCATAAATTAGATGAATGATGTCCTACAGCTAAGGTAACCAACAGGTAATTATTTTCTATGTAGCAAACACGGACGCCACAATAAACCAGCAACTACAAAACATGCAAAAACACATCTGGCCAGATGACACTGCACCATCCAGTTACACAATGCGGAGGAAGAAACACCTTTTATATTCCCTTTAGAATCATGCAAGCTAAACATTTAATAATACTATTTCACGTAGTCAATACTGTCACAAACCTTCAGGTGTCAGGATTCAATTCCACTTACAGTCCATGTGATGGGTTTATTTTTTTACTTTGCCCATTAAGGAAAGGAGAAAGTCTGTGGCTTTACATGAAAATAAAAGGATTCTTTACTACTATAGAAAACCACGGGCCTTCCATTTGGCTGGAATGCTGCTGAATGGTAGGACAGTGATGGCAAAGAAAGGAGAATCTCATATTGCTTAAAAGGCAAGAGGGTTTTTCACCTTGTTTCTGGAGCTATATTAATGTAGCAATGCTAAATGCATCACTCCCTCATTGTGTAAAGTTGTTGTAAAAATATTCCTCGATATATTTACCTCCCTTTCTCCTACTTTCCTCACCCACACAGTCCTATTTAGGATAGGCCCAAGCAAAAGTCTGTATTCAAATTAACGGTATCTACTGAGATCCCAGTGATGGGCTCTACTGGGAACAATGAATTACTAATCCAAGAAAAAGGGGGAAATAGCAGTGTGAAAACCATTGAGAGAGAGAGAGAGTGCACGAGCGAGAGCATGCGTGCAACCTCTACCAAAACTAGAAGTCATCTGCAGATCAGATAGTCATTTATTCCCCTGGAAAACTTTTTTGTCGGTTTCCAGTAATCTTTCGCCCACAGGAGCGCAATTCAGATTACAAGCTCCCTGACAGGTAGGGCAGATAGCCAGTGAGACAAAGCAAGCAAGTGCCTTTATTTATTTATTTCTATTAAAAGGTTTTACCCTAAATCAGCATATGCAGGATTGGAATCAGCTCAGTATTTCCGCAGTGGCAAGTTAATTTTGGATGAATGTGCCCAGCAGAATAAGAAGCAGAGACCTGCTCAGTGTTCACCAGACTAGCATTAAATTGTCAGTGTCTTTTAAAACAAGCAACTCGGAATATTGTGCAGTTAATTCCCACACGGCCAGGTCCCTGCTGTCAGACTTGCATGCAACTCCCTGCTCCTCCAGTTTAGGAAGAGTCTGGCCACAGGGTGGCACTGTCTGACTCATTTCCCCACCAAAGTCGTGAACACGGAGGAGTGCAAAACTCTGGCTATAAATTACCCAGCAAGACAGCTATCCTCACCATGCTCGGCGCTTGAAGGAGATTCAGAAAGGTCTGTTTCAATTCCCTCTCTCTCTGTCAGGTCAGGATTGGGTCCTTCAAGCCAGTGCAAATGCTTTTAACCCCACGGCTTTAAATTACGAAAGATGACATGTGACCTCTGGCTTGTCAGAGGCAGGCACAAGATTTATAAATATTTAAGAAAGCCAGTTCTAGCCCTAAACAAAGGGACTTTGCACACCTCACAGAGGATGGATATAGGGAGGGGAAGAATAAAGGCACATGGAAGGATTGTTTCTCAAGGGATTTTCCCCTCCCCGCACTCAAGCCAGGCATGGGGTTCAAACCTTTCCTCACCCACTTGCTTAATCCATCTTTTTCTCCCTTATTCTATCTTGCACTTTTATGGCCCTCGAGATAATCCTCTACCTGCCCTCAATGCTTGAGAGCAAGAAACTGGGCATAGTGAGAACCTCCCCTCATTTTGGTTTGTCTACCGTTTGCATTTGCAGGACAGCTTTAGGTACCACTGCGATGAGCACTAAACAGATACCTAAAGATAAAGTAGGTGGGAGTACTAGAAACGTGGACACAGATTAGTAGTTGTGGAAGCAACGAGATATGGGAAGATGGAGAAAACTCTGATGTACTCCATCACCAACATAGGCAGTTGCAATTCCCATCATAAATTTTAAAAATTTTACCTCTCTGATCTCCTTTCTTTTTTTAACCACTCTTTGAGTAGATTAGTCACTGTAACACCGTATGTGTACATACACAAAACGCAAGGAGGGGAATTTTCTTTGTGTACTTTAATACTCCATGTTCCTGGAATGATTTCCCTCTTTCACAGCTTGACTGTTTTATAATAGATTTGATGCAGGAGAAGACAAATTGTCTCACAAAGGAGATCTTGCAATCTCACAAATCATTTTGCTGCTCTTAACAGTTTTTTCCCCCCCTTAAAAAGGAAATTTCCATAACTCAGGAGTTTGTTTCCTTGCTAAGTACGCTGAATATTAAACGTAAGGGCTTGATGATTCCAGAAAACTGGCATTAGCCAGGGTCACATTTTCTTTTTCATGACTGCCAGCTTTGAAAAGATGAAGCTCCTTGTTCAAATACCAACCCCTTTAACAACTATAGTTAAAAGCCAGGAGATGCTTAACTGCTTATACGTGAACCAATTTCTAAAAAGAGTAAACTACTGGTAAAAAACAAAAAACAAAAAAACAAAAACTGCCCACCAAACAAAATGATGCACAGGAGCTGTGGGAAGAGCATCCTGGGAGCCCCGATGCCTCAGAGAAAACAGTTGAGTTGAACGGTTTGTGCTTCACAGGAGGACATGCGCCTTGCTGGAGTTCCAAACAATTCAGAAGCAGCTGAAGGTCTATTGTTAGGCCACCACCACACCCTGTCACAAGCTCTCACAGTAGTCCAACCATGAATCGGCCAGGTTGAGACAGTTGCAAGAGTGTTGGAGTGACAGTTCCCCGCCAATATTTACAATAGAAGACCCTGGCAATGTCAACAAGCCCCAGGAAGGGGTCTCTTCCTAGAAGCTACAGTGTAACTGTCACAGGGCTTAACCCTTCCCCCTGGTGTAATTTAGGAAACAGAGCTCATTCGCAAGACAGCAGAATTTTTTTCCCCTAGAGGGAGAGGTGGGGAAGGAAATATTCAAATGGATTACCCTGGATGTTAGCATTAATCAATGAGAGTCACAGGATTAAACCCACAAAGAGTGGGCCAAATTTTCCTCTTGGTTATGCCTATGTAAATCTGGAATAATTCCACTGAAGTCAGTAGAGCTCCTCTGGATTTACACATATGCAAGAGAGAAGCATCTGACTCACTAGTTCCAGAAAGTGTCACTTTGGTTTATCTTATTTATTTTAGTAAATTCTGTGTTCGTGAAAGGTGCTGGATTGACAGCCTGAGAGCCCAAATTCCTCCATTAATCCAGCCTCCTGGTGGTTTAATACCAGACACAGGGAGTGTGCCGAGTAAAGGCTGGTATCTCATGAACTTTTTTTTTTTTTAAACTCTTATGTAATGGAAGTAAATTAATTCTTTAATGCCAGGATTTCCTACTACGCACCCCCACCGCTCGCAGTGAGATGCGCTGTGACTGACAGAGCAATAGCACTAACTTCAAGAGTAAGGAATGCTGATTAAGAAGAACATGTCACCCAGGTCAAACCCAAGCAAAACAGTCTAAGTCAGTATCTCACTGGCAGCCAGTTAATCTCTAGCTTTTTTCAACATACTGGCAAAGACTGGTGCTAGAACTGCCTTCTCACTGTAGACTGGGTTTGTACCCATGACCATACATTTGATCCTGCATTATACAGGCTACATGAATCAATTCACGATTCAAGCCCAATCGCTCTGGTAGAACTAGAGTGTATGTTTTGACGATTTAAAAATTGCCAGTAGTAACAAGTCTACCACGACGTTTTCAGGAGACAAACGCGAGACTGTTGGCACACATGAGAAAGTGTGTACTGATTTTTTTGTAATTAAGAACAGCGCAATGAAAGATAACTGGGTTTCTCCACGTTACGCCAATCTCAAACTGCATGGGAAAAAATATTCAGTGAATACCATTCATGGGTCTATTAAGATGACAAAATAGTTACTTTTCGATGTGAACAACTGTAGAGCAATAAGACTCGTTAAAACAGTTCTTAGATAGTAGTACAACCAGGCAACCATGTGTCTATAATTGTATACGTGCCCAAGCACACCATGTATAACATGCATTGTGTGTGGTTGTGGTGCCTGTGTATATATTGTACACATGTGTACACACACACACACACACACACACACACACACACAAGTATATATACACCAACCACATGTAATACATATATTATACATATGCAGCTGTCCACCACCACCACACAAATTTGTCCAGATAACAGTAGGGATACAACAAAAATAAGGATCAGGTGTTTTCATAAATTCTGCAATCTAGAAAGATTTTTCATGTTGCTGTTTTATATAGTCGATAGGCATCATCAACAATGGCCTTGGACCAAAATCCCAGCTCCCTCCCTTTCTAAATGTCAGGAAAATCCAGGCCCTAATGCACATTTAGTGTCTCCTGCCCATCTCTTTATGGGCAGATGATTCAAACACCAAAAGGTCCCAATTCTGCTTGCATTGCACTGAAGCCAATGGAAGTTCTCCCACAGACTTTACTGGGCAGAGGCACAGTGTGATTTCAAAGCCATTAGGGAAGAGCTCATTAGTGCATGAAGGGAGCAAGCCACCAATTATAACAGTAAATTTGCATACTACATCTGTACTGGTTACCATGCTGCAAGGGTTGGCTTGGACCTTTCTCATTGTGAGGAAAAAAATCTGTCAAGTCTTCATAGCAAACACATCCTTCTGATGATGCCATAGGACAAGAATCACAGCTCAGCACTGACCAAAGAACCATTTTCCAGCCTGACCCTACCCCTGCATCGTATACAAAAGAACTGCAGTAAGAAATAGGCCCATGAACGGCATCAGCTGAATTTTATTTTTCTAGCCATTTGGAAATTTGAGAGGTTGGAAGGAGATTCCATTATTCTGCTCTTTTTAAAAATACAGGCACACATCCTATGGGAGAGGGGGCCTTGGGTCTTTGTTGGGATGAATCTGGGGTGATTGAATTACTTTAATAGATTAATAGATGTTAAGGCCGAAAGGGGTCTTATACCATCTACTCACACCTCCTACATAACACAAGCCACTGAACCTCACTCACTCACCCCTGCACTGAGCCCAATGACTTGTGCTGGACTAAAGCCTATCTTCCAGAAATGCATCCAGTCTCGAGTTGAAACCTCAAAAGATGAAAAATCCACCTCTCCCCTTGGTAGTTTGTTCCAGTGGTTAATCACCCTGACGGGTAAAAACTAGTGTCTTATTTCTAATTTGAATTTGACTGGCTTCAGCTTCCAGCCATTGGTTCTTGTTAACTAGATTAAGCAGCCCTTGAGTACCTGCTAGTTCCTCCCCGGGAATGCTAGACACCATAAACAAGTCTCCTCTTGATCTACTTTTTGATAAGCTTAACAGACTGAGCTCCTTAAGCCTCTCACTGCAAAACTTTTTAGAGGTGACTGTACATACACACACGCTCCATGGATGTGGATATGACAAGCAGACTCCTATGTTTCACAGTCCAGTTGTAAAACTTGTCAGAGTTTTCTTACAAAAGTCATCCGACATATGTGAAGGGAAGGGTGATCTTGGGGGTCAGGCACCAGACTGGAACTCAGCACCTGTGGACTCTATTCCTGACTCTGCCAAGGACTTCCTGGGCAAGGGTGGCTTATGGGAAAATTTTCAAAAACACCTAAGAGATTTAGGAGCACAAGACCCATAGATTTCCAATGAGACTTGTATTCCTAAATCCCTGAGCATTTTTGAAAATCTCTCCCACCACCTATCTGTGTGTCTATTTCCATAAATGTCTCCCAACCTCAGGGGGGTGCTGTGAAGGTTAATATAATTTGGTTTCTCATAATGGGGTTCTTGGATGGAAGGGGCTACAGAAGTGCTATTAAGGACATTAAAATAAGCTCCATCAATATCAGTTTCATTGCTTAGGGAGCAAGGGAAGCAGGAAACTGCACTGCACCCTGTGCCATCACCTCTTTTCTCTACACATGCTGCAAATTAATACTTCCAGCAGAAGGCCATGTGAGGGCCTGAATGGAGGTTGAGGATGCCTGCACTACAAGAACACTACTTCCTACAGAGAGGGAGGGAAATCTCGCAGGCTCCAGAGGCCTGCAGGCGGAAACACTCTTATTTTATATATAATTATATTTATGTATTTTAGATCTACTGTATAGTTAGGCTCAGTCATCAGAGATGGTCATCAGTCATGGGCCCCCTCTACATTAGAGGTACAACCACACTACTGTAACCAGGCCATGGCACACTCCAACTGCCTGGATCCCCACACAAGCGGTGCGTCCACGGAGCACCTTTTTGCATATCATGATTACGCTGGTGCAGCCTCACTCACCACACAGTGCCTGTGCACGTCTGTTTCAGTGCAGTCTGTAATAACCTGCCCAGCTTCCCCCCATACCAGGGCAGCACGTGCATGCAAGAAATACACACATATGGGCAACGCACTGTGGATATACACTGCACAGAGAGCTGGGAGAAGAGCAGATCAGCTAATCCAGTTACATAGACATAGCTGGAGGCACTTGTCTACACAGCCAAATGGTATTACAGCCTTAACAGGAAACAACGAGCAAGGAGACACATGGCATAACTACCCAGAGTGTGTTAACTATGCTATGTGATGACACAGACCAAGTCACTAACTGGGCACAAACTTTGCTAAAAGTTATATCATCTCAGTGGGGCCTTGGCTCCCTTAAGAGAAGGAAGTTTTCCCACCAGAGGAGATATTTCATGGAAAGTTCTACAGTGACAGAATCCCATTACATTTCTACATGCCTGTTCTTCACACAAATCCACCTCGCGGCCAGTACAAAGTTTTGATTTGAAACAATGAAACACTTGCCCCTGTAAATAACCCATCCAAAAGCTAACACGTATGTCCCCTCCCCCTGGATGGTATAAATCCCTGCTCTGAATTTCACTTTGCACTTGAGAGAGTGGCTGGTTTTTGCTTCTTCCTGACTTCATGATGTATGGTTGTCCTTCCCTGCAGCACAGCTGAGGAGGGGGTCAAACATGTGACACCGCCAGCATGGTGTATCAACAAGCGAATTATAAACCGTGCCAATCCAAGTTAATGCAAAACTGTAATCCTCTTTAACAAGAGATCAAATCAGTGCCATGAGTTATGTTCATTCTGTAATCTGATAAGAAATAGAGTCAGCCTCTAATAAAAGAGTAATGAGAGCCCTTAATGATGCTGTTAAAAGGTAGCACCGGTTAAAATATTGCTCTTGTTCCAACTGATTAGATCAATGTTGCATATTTGCCCACTCTTGTTTCACCTGTCAGAACAGCCTGTCTTCTTGGGAGATAAGAGGGTTTGGGCCAAACATCTATATCTTTAAGGAACTCTTTTGTGCAAGTTTTCAAACTTCCAGCAAGGATATAATAATGTTGTTACATGACTGGGACAGTATCATTATGAGAAACACTGTGACAAGCTGCTTGTTTTTTGAGAATATATGTATTATAGCTACATGAAACACACCCACATATACCCCCCCTCCGACCCTCAGATAACTATACTAATAAAAATGCACAATATAAACAATCATACTAATCAAGGGCCCAATCCTGGTAATGTTTACTCCTGAGGGTAGTGCTTACTAGTGTGACTAGATCAGTTGCAGGATCAGGCCTTGTGCGGTCACCCCTAACAAAAACCACACTCATTTCCGTACAGATAGGTAAGCTCCTCCAGGCCTGGATTTGTAACCTCTATTCATCTGTAAAAGGGACAATTCCCTACCTTTCAGTGGGAACTTTCAGTGGGAGCTGGGTGCCTAACCATTGAGGCCTCTTGAACGGGAAGAATGGCCCGGTGGCCAAATCCCACTAGCCTGGGATTTGGTAGGCCTGGGTTCAATTCCTTGCTCTGCCATGGAGCTCCTGTGTGACCTTGGGCAAGTCACTTAGTCATTCTCTCTCTCTGTTCCCCGTCTGTACAATGGGGATTTATAACACTTCCCTATTTTAAAGGGGTGTGGTGATGATACTACAGATAGGTGTACAAATCCCAACACGAGGACACTATAAATAAATTTAAATCTTAAATCTAAATCTATACACACGCGCATTCCCTAAAATAGCTATAAAACCACCTTTTCAATATATATTTTAAAATAATAGTAAAGGGGGTTTAAATATCGAAGGTTGGAGGCCATCCGTGTACCATACATTACAACATAATATATGTGAATACGAGGTTAAATAGCTGTGCCCGTGTTTTGGGTGCATGAAAAAGTGGCAAGCTAAAGATTAATTGCCTGCACAAATTCTATTATTCCAAGCAGCAGCAAGAATAAGAAGGAACGTGGCAGTGATGTTGACAAAGCACTTTAAGAGGCTGTATTGTATTTGTACATTTCTTTTCTAAAATTCAGGATGTAAAACAATATTCCATCTCGCTCTGGTGTTTACCACTCAGGAGTCACTGCTTATCCCTTTCCTTGCACGCTGGCCAGCAAGAGACGAGGGGATTGTCTACATGAACAATCAGTTCACGGCACACTGGGGTGCGAATCTACCCTGTACTAGCCTGCCATGCATGGACTGTTCACATGGACCCTGGTGACGTACATTAACAGTGTGTTAATGTGCTTTGATCTAATCCCGTTTCAAAGAGGCAAGGTAGATTCACATCCCAGCGTGCTGAGAACTAAACATTTGTGTAGACAGGCGCAAGGTTATTTCTCTTCAAATGGATCTGTTCTTTGCCACTTTGTTCTTCAGCAAATTTGGCCAACAAGCACGGAGACCTGGATTCTTATTTACAGCAGGGTCTCTCTACGCCATTCTAGATGGTCCCTTTACATGGCAACTGGGTGTAAGCATTGTTCACATGTACATGTAAGCATAAATCTGTCATTTTAAGACCCCTTTTCACTGTCAGAGTGGCGCCAAGTGGCCTATGCATACATTCATCTATTTCATTTATCTTATTACAGCCCCCACTCCCTAGCCCTCTAACAATTAATGCCTTCTTTAGGCTTAAAAACTTGTTTCTGGTTTAAACCTTTTCAGACTACAATATAGGATGGTACAGGGTTTTATTTACTTTAGGGTCATGCCTCTGGACATCTGAGCAATTTAGTAATTCACACTTGCAAACAATAAAATTACCTTTTACTACCTTGTGTTATCATTACTTTCCCATGTTCACGCACATAGTGTCTTTCCCTTTTTAAATTCACCCACAGTTTAAATTGGATGCTACATTCCTCTCCTCCTCTGTTGTCTAACACTGCTGTGTGGTGCTAAAGATCTCTAGGGCATGTTTACACTGGAAAAAAAAAACAAAACACACACCTCAGAAGTGAGTCTCAGAGCCCAGGACTACAGACCTGGGCTCACACTACAGCACTATAAATAGCAAGCCAGTGGGACAGCCTGGAATAGAGCCCAGGTCTCCCTCCCAGTCCAGCACCCACCTACTAGGCTACACTGCCTCTGTATATTTTGGAAGTATAATCTTGCATGTTGTAGAAGCCTGTGTAGGTAAGACCCAGCTAGAATCCAACGGCACATTTGCTGGAAAACCCACACTGGTAACTGTCTGGGGGTAACACACGGACAAGCTAGCTGGAACATTCTGTATGACTAGAAACCCAGCTGAGTAACTTCAATGCCATTAAAAAGTACACCAGGCCCAAAGCGGATGATAAACTTAATGACCGAAATAACTTCACACAGCCAGGCAATGAGCAGCAGCAGCAGCTGCTGCCCCATTCCTGCCAGAGAAAGAACCTGTAAAACATGCAAGCAATAGAATAACCTGCTATAAGTGGTGAAAGCCCCCAGGAGATGCTTTCAGTAAACCAAATGTCAAACACTCTCTCCCCCACCACAATGATAACTATGTTGACACAGCATAACATAGATAACATCCTATTAGCTGCAATAGGTTCTTAGGGTCAGCTGGACCCCTTGCAGTTTATTTAGGAGTCAAGGTGCCTCTCTGAAAAGTAGTGGGGGTGGGTGGTGGAGGGCAGCAGCCCAGTAAAGTGTGATAGGTTGTTGCTAATCCTGAACTGCTCTGTTCTCCAGGCTGCTCCAATGCATTTAGCATTGGCGTGCGCTCTGTATGGGGTTTCAGCTTGCAGGCTGTTCTGTGCAACTTTTGGAACAAACAATTGCTGTACTCTGACAAAGTGGTGGCAAGATCACCTCAGGGCTGAGCCAACATGCTATGACAATTCCCAGGTTCTTATAATCAGCCCTTTTATTTATACTTATACACACACACACACAGGTAAATTGAGGCTCTTTCATTTTGTGTGCATGGGGAGGTGTGCATGATTAATCTATAGGAGAATATATATCACACACACAAAATGGAAAACACCCCCAACCTCATTTAAAATTCTCAGTGCATAAGTCACAGCCAGTCAACTGGAGATAATACTGGGATAGAGAAATATTAGAATCTAGCATATTATTATGCACAAGATGCGTATCAGCTCTCACGGGTTGTTTTTTTTTTCCTACCATGCCACCCACTAATCATGCTAAAACAAAATAAATAAATGAAGACATGGGTAGTGAGAGAAGCACATTACAAGAAAGGCAGAAGAGACTAGTTTAGGGCCACGTTTATGCCGAGGCTGGATTTTTGCAATCTAAAAGCAAGAGGTACTTCTTTTCCCATGTTTATAGAAACATGTGGATTTTAACATCTCCCGCCTGGTTCCCTTTTGGGCCACCCCAAAAGGCAAAGCCCCCAGTTCCAGCATTATAAGCATATCTTTGCTGGTAGTGCCAACGCTAACACTGAAACGCTAATCGTGGCCTTCATCAATAGAAGTATATAAGCGTACCTGTCCATCCAAACACACACATGTACATGTCTCCCCCAGCCCATCAGTTCATGCATGAACCTCTTCTCACCTCAAGCTACTTCTCACAAACCCATAGGTGAATGCATTTTTAAAAGGTCATCAGAAAAAATGGAGAATGCAAAATAACCTATAAAAAGGAAGTAGCCGACATTGTCCCTGTGACAAGGTGAGTAACTTCCTAATAAATAGTCACGAAAGGAAGAATTTGCTGCTGCAACCTCAGCCTTTCCCCTAGAGCCATTAATGACAATAGAGCTTAAAAGTGAAAATAAACCAAGCGTCTACCCTTATCTTTACAGAAAAGCCATGAACATGGAAGAAGTGACAGCCCAAGTTCTATGAAATGAGCCCTCTTCAGGCATACATGTGGATCGGCGAATGGGAATATTCAGTCTGCGTCTCCAACGCATTCCCTTTATTGTAAGGGGTCAAGAGGATAACCAGGTTTTCGAATTTTCTTCCAGGCAGAATCGAGCAATGACGGAGCTTTGGCCAAAAGATTGTGATCTTTCCACTGTGCTGCAAGGCCTGCCAAGGACATCAATGCCTGTGTTACTCCTAAGCTATGTCACTGCAGGGGTCCCTGCCAGGGCCACCTAGAAACTTGAGCAGCACAGACTGAAGCTAGTAAGCCTTTCTGGGCAAGGTAGCAAGGCATGAGTATGTTACTCTCATGCTGCAGGCTGGCTGACAGCAAACCTGTCGGTGAAACTGAAGATGCCAATTATGATCTACATAGCAATAAAGGACCCGGGGCCCACCAACTATTCACCTACCACAAGGACCACTATTCCCTCTCTAAACCAACATAACCTGTGAGCCTCTGAAACATTCATGCTTAAACTTCCAGGGTGATGCGTGAGGGAGATGGAAGCAGGAGGGTTTCACCCTGGGAACTCACTACTAACCGCAACTCACTTCAGGCTGGCCACATCCAGAAAGCCTTGTGCAATACACTGCTCAGTTATGGTTTTGGAGGGTCAGGGAAGAACCTGAGACATGGAGATTTGAAACTCAACTGCTGGACAGAGGCAATAATTCTTTCTGGTAAATACAGTGGACTCATGTTATTCTAAACATTCCTTACCTGAAAACCTATTACCTGAAACTCTATTAGGTCTCCCATTGCGCATCATGTGTGTAGAAAAAGCCTGCCTGTTTATCCAAACAACCAGTCACACTGTTCAGATAAATGGGGTCCTAATGTGTTAAAAACAGAGCAATATTCAACTTCTTTACCAGTTGCCACAAAGCAGCCTTTTCCAGGTCACTATTGGCACCTATTGACACTTCTACGGACCCCTGAACATTACACATTACTCCCACAACTCTATCCAAAAGGATCCTGACTAGGAACAGCACAAGCGTGATTGCCATATTCCAGACAGATGAACGTACAAATGGGCATCTCTCTAACTGTTAAGATCAAATGCCTGTGTGAGGAACCTGCTGAAAAGCATCTCTCAAGCAACATATTGGAAACATACATCCATTGGAAAATTACGCCCACCTCTCTCCCACAAAAACACTTACCAGCAAACAAGCTCATAGTTACACTGTTTTGTTTTGTTTTTCTTTACTAATTAATGTGCTAGGGCTCCTACAGCCTTGTATAGACATTTTTATTATTTAAATAGGAATAAACAATAGATCATTTAGATCTTTTAAGTGAATTTCCTTCTTTTGGTACTACGTCTCGTTGTTAGCTGTACTGTACATTTATATTATGTAAATGTCACAAGACTATAGTGTATAACTCTCCACTCCTGATGCAAAAGGCCTGATTATTTTTCTAAACTGGGATTTTAGCCAATGGACACTGGGGAATTTCGCTCTCTGTTTCCATAATCATGATCCAAAATGAAGAGATTTTAAAATCTGGGGGATTTTTAAAGCAGGAATCATGGAGTCAGCATCAAGATTTATAGAAACTTCTCATTTGGTTTTACAGTAATTACAGGAGTGAAAACTCAGCTAGATTGCCTGGACAGATGTGGCCAAGACACCCAGGCTATGATGCCAGTGACAAATGGTTAACTGATAAGAAGAAATGGAGAGGGCGACAGACTGAAGAACAGGTCAATATCATGCTGTCATGAAGCCATTTGAGAACCATAATTAATCTATTACTCACCTGGCATCATCATTCATTGTACAGTGGTCAATAGGTGCCATGAAGCTCACCAGTTTGCTATGGACATGATACCTGAATAAGGCAGGAAATAAACAGACAGCACATTAGTAACTATTAAAGAAATGGAAATGGCATTGCCTGCACTGAAATGTCCCAGTCTCTGAAATGGAAACGCTGGCTCCATTGGTGGCTAATGCGTAATGACTCCCTATTTCAAGTCGGTAGTTTTTCCACCCTTCCTAACGTTAACAAGAGGGGAAAAAAAGGTCAGATGATAAATATGCCACACAGTGGACGAGCAACAACAAACAAATCACTTTTTGTCACAGCCAAAAGCGAAAACACTCCAGCAACCTTGACCAGTATACTTGCACCTGAACTTTATTCCAAGACAGAAAACTCTGACGAATTAAAGACTCTGTGTGCAACTTCCTCCCCTAACAGTGTCCTAGTTACTCTTTAGTACTAGTGCCCAAACAAAAAGCCACTGGTGGGAGCAGGGTTAGATTACGAGAGGCTTTCCCACAATACCAATCTCCCATCATTTATTATTATTATCTGTCATGGTAGAACCTAGAGGCTCCAGCCAAGATTGAGGCTCCATTGTTCTAGCAGCTATATAAACATAGGAAGAGACAGCTCCTCTCCTGGACAATTTACAATATAAAAAGACCAGACAAACAAAGACATGGGCAGGGAACAACAGAGGCACAGAGAGATGAAGGGATTTGCCCAAAGTCACACAATGGCAGAGCTCCTGACTCCAAGTCCAGTTACTTGTCCGCTAGAACAAGCTGCCTTCCAGGGATACACTGCACCTGTGAGAGCCCAATCCCCAGTTTGTTTTTCCCACTGGGTCAGAAACTTGCAGAAGTCTTGCATCGGAATGCATCCGATGAAGCGAGCTGTAGCTCACGAAAGCTTATGCTCAAATAAATTTGTTAGTCTCTAAGGTGCCACAAGTCCTCCTTTTCTTTTTGCGAATACAGACTAACACTGCTGCTACTCTGAAACCTTGCAGAAGTCTATTCACCCCTCATGCTCTGGGACCTTCTTAATAAAATCTAAACAGACTACAGACACAGACTACAGACACCCTTAGTCTTTAGAGCAGGAGATTCCAACCCAGCAGCTTTCTATGGAAACTATTCTGCTGGCTCCCTAAGTTCGAAACGCTTTACCCAAGTCATTCCTATTCTTACATCTTGATGAATAGCAGGCAAAAGGATTCACAAGCCACCCTTCCACTTGGGCACCTTTACAGTCCTTTTTGTTCTCTTATCCAGGAACACTCCCTGGAGAGAGTTTTCGCTTGCATGAATATTGCAGAATGGCTCTTCATGCAAATAGACACATTCACCCTAGAACATGGACCTTTGTACACAAACACGGGTCTTTGTCATTCCTCACAGAAGCAATCACCCTCTTATAACGTTGCAGAGTCATCCAATCAGGGAACAGAAATAATACCGTGCCTTGGGGCAAACAAATGCTACGAACAACAAAAAATCAATAGGATGAAATATGAAATAAGAAAACATATTTCACTCTATGGGTTCACTTAAGTGATATTAACTATTAATACATTCATACAAATCACAGTATGTTCAGGTACAATTTGTGAATTGGAAAAAAGGGCTTAATCACGCTAATAAATTGTCCACCATTAATTGTTTGCCCAGCTCTACTTACTCTCACACTTTTAAAATGTGAGCTTCCAAAACCCCAGTCTACCAGATTTTAAGTATTAAATTACCAACATAGTGAGCCATCCCAAGTCACACTGCACAATTATTCCAAGACAAGTAGAAATATATAACTCATAGATATCCACTCAGGAAGCGATATGGTCTAGCGGGTTAGAGAAGGGATTCGGGAGGCAGGACTCCCGGGTTCTTTTTCTGCCAAGACTAACTGTGTGACCTTAGGTAAGTCTCATCTCACCCTTTGGTACCTCAGTTTCCGCATCTGTAAAATGGGGATAGCAATCATCTCCCTCGCTGGAGTGCTAAGAGGCCAGGCACGTCTAAACATGCTTAGAGAAACCTCGGCAGCCTTTTACACTTACACAGGGCCCTTCATCCAAACATCTTAAAGCACAGAAAGGTGCGGGAAGGCAGTATGATGATGATGGACTACAATGATAAGTGATAGCAATTAATACTTAGTGCTTACATAACATGTTTCGCACCCAGATCTCAAAGTGCTTTACAAAAGATAAGTGACATTTATCCATGTTCTGCAGAGAAGGAAATGGAAGTGCAGAGAGATTTAGTGAATCACACAAGACAAGACAAGACAAGACACACACACACACAGTGACCCAGTGGCAGAACCAAAAATCGAACCCAGTCCGCCTGGTTCCTAGCCCTCTCCACTAGACTGCCCTGGAAAGATGATAGGATTTAATCGTGCAATAATCACATACATCAGCAAATATATATTTTTTTCTTCTCTATATATTCATATTTTCTCCCTGGGTCAGTGCAACTCTTATTTAAAAGGTAGCTAACATGTAACAAGCCATGGACACTGAGGGATTTCTGATCTCTCAGGAATTCCGAAGTGCAGGGATCACACACAGTGAGAGACTTGCCCCATTATTCCTAAAGGTTTACGAGTCTGACTCAGTTGTATGATGTTGTCAGTAGTTTTGACTGAATCATGAATATATCCAATTATGTGTGATGCTGACAGAATAGAATATTGATAGTCAATAATTACAGGCTTTTCAGGCCAACAAAGTAGCTCTTCCCTCTTTTAATAAATTATCTTATGACATCTATCTTAAAAATGGCTATGCCAGGCCTGACCCACACTGACTCCACTGACTTTCTATCAGATGCCATCTAAACTAGAGATTTATAGTTTACTCACAAAAGGATGGTTAATGTTGCAGATTTTTCAGGAAGCAGTGCAGCTTTCCAGAGTGCCTCTGTGCTACAAATACCTCCTCCACTACAAATCATGTAGTCGCTCTGAACTCAGGGAGAGCAATGCACCTGCTCTGCAAAGGGGAACAAACCCCAGCTCCTCTACACACTTTCCATTCTCACCACACAACCTGGAAGAGTTTGCAAATGCAAACATTAGAAGGAAAAGGTCACAAAATTTAGGGCCAGATTTGCAAAAGAACTGAAGTGCCTAAAAATGCAGATAGGTGGCTACTGGGACTTAAAAGAGCACCTAACCTGGATGGGCACCTAACTCCCATTGAAAGTTTATTAAAAGATATTACCTCACTCACCTCATCTCTATTGAAAGTTTGCCACAATTAGATGCCTAACGCAGGCATACGCACCTACCTGCATCTTTAGGCAACTAAATACCTTTGTAAATCTAGCCTTAAAGGATTTAGGAGCACAAGTCCCATTCACTTCCATTGGGACTTGTGGCCCTCAATCTCTTAGGCATTTCTGAAAGTCTCTCCCTGGCATTTTTTATGCCCAATGCAACATTCTTGTAAGCACTGATTTGGGCAATTCCCGCTCTGATTATATCCAACTGATAGCTAGTTTAGATTCATTAAGAGCTCCCTCCCCCCACAACGGGCATGTCTCAGAGCAACATCTTCTACCTTGCCAGCACAAAACAAGTCTGGCAACACATTTCGGTGCCAAAACGGGGCAGTCAGGTTACAACCGGTGAGACAAGAGTTACTTCTCTGTAGTTTCAAGAAGCTGCCACTCACCGGATTTTCCTTCCTTTGCTGGCTTTTCGGTCCACTTTCTTCTGTATTTTGCTTCGTAACTTCTGGATGGCCAGCCACTGCCTGGGGAATCCAAAGTGGTGGTTACGTATCATTGCTAGGGCTGTTTGATCAGGCCAGTTTTTAGGAAGAATCACAAGGTGACAATGGCAAAAACCATGGAAACACAGTTTTAAAAGCTCAAATGCCCACAGCATTGTTCTTTGGTATCCTAAATAACTGTGGCACTGTCCCTCACCTGAGCCCTGTACAGGACCCTATCGCAAGCTAACACTGCCCTAGTTTTCATTAGCACACACCAGTCTCCCCATACTACGTACTGAAATACCTCTGAGGAGGAGTACACAGCTACAAACAGGAGAGCACAGGGAACATTAGAGCCTATGTGTAGATGACAATGGACTCTGACAGATCTCAGGGGCTGAAGCCCCAGCCATTCTTGGGGAGACAGATAAGCTGTCCTGGTCTTGATGTAATGATTAATATTCAATGGAAATTCACATCCCATGTGCAGGAAAAAGCCACAGTGGGTACAATCTGGCCCTATGTTTTTATTCTTTCTTGGCTATTGATTTTTTTTTTTAAAGAAAGAATCTTTAGAATTCAAAAGATTTTCTTCATCAAACAGAAATGCTAAGGCCAGTAAAAACCCTTAAAGGATTACTCCCTCCCCCCGCAACAGCTATTACAATAAGTTGTATTTTGTATAAAGAAAGCACACAGTAGAATAGATTGTTTACCTTTCTCCATTTATCATAAGCTACATATGTAGCTGGTTCTTTTAGTGGGGAGGGTTATACTAACTTCATAAACAGATTTAACATTATACAACAGTTCCGTTTGAATTAGTCTCCTTCCAGGCTTTTGGAAAACGTATATAAAATTACAAGTGAATGTTTCTTTCCCACTACCTCTGACTATAATAACTGGCAAATCCCCCACCAAAACCACTGCATAATGTTAAGGGCATATTTTAATAAAAACAAACAAAAGGAAAGCAACAAGCAAATTCAGAAAGTGCTGCTTATTCCCCATCACTATGTAGAAGGGAGGGTCCAATTCCTTATACAGAGCTTGCTCAAGTCAAAGAAGTTTCCACAGGGGGAAATAAACTGCTACTAGTTACAAACATTTTTTTAAAAAAAGAAACAAGCGTCATCTTACCTGATTTATACAATGAAAACCCAACATCAGGGGAAAAAATCTAGCAAAATCCAATTACCGCAATCTTAATATAATCTTAATTACTGTAATCTATTTTACTGTAAAGTCAGATAAATGTACAATGTAATCACCACTTAAATGCAATTTTGGCTATGCCATGTTAAATTATAGTGAATAGCTTTCCATAATATTCCAGACATACACAAAATAAATTTGACCTACTGCACTAAAATTCAAATCATATTTCACATGGATAAAAGTTATTTCACCAACACAAAATTTCATAAAACATTTTCCCTTCCTCTCCCCCTATACACACACATCCCCATATCACTTTTCAGTGGAGAATTCTATTCTATCATTTTCAGCTTTCCTTTCCTTTTATGCTTTTCTAAATTATGGTCTGTAGCTATTTAAATGTATACTGTTCATTAAGCAGTTTTTGGACTGTTCTGTATTTTCTAGCCACAGAATTAGAGTAAGAAATAAGAGCTTCCCCTCAAAGCATACATTTTATTTTTGGCATACAGGAAACATTCCCGTATGCTGTTTTAATTGTACTGTACCTTTTCTCTCTCTCTCTCTCTCTTTTTTTTTTTAAACAGCAGGGAAAGTGCATACAAGGGAACCCTACATTATACAGCAGGTTTGATTCCTTATATGATGACAAATCACAGTTGATAATCTGATCCCAAATTTCACCAGTGAGCTGTTGCTTCATCTAGAGCACATTTGTCAGGCTACAGCAAGACTTTTCCCCAAACTTGGGGCAGACAGGAAAAACAAGTCTTGAAAGCAAGAAAAAGTGCAGGTGGCTTTGAAAAGAAATAAGTCTGGCTGCAAAAGAGTAATAATGCTTTCAGGCATCATCTTTAAGCCATTACTTATTATTAGGGTGATTTATCGGTTTTATTTATTTATAACCATTCCTCTAGGTGCTGCACCAACAGCTGAATTCAATAGTTCCAAAGTTTGTTACAAGACTTGTTACAAGCTCAGAACAAAAGCTGCTGCTCTTACCTAACATCCCAGCAGCATTTCCCAGTCCAGCATATCCCAGCCTCCTCCCTCCCCCACATCAAGCCCCCTTACCTCTCCAAGTTTGGCAAACCAGTGGGGCCTTGCAACATAAAGGCCAGCAAATACAAGTTCCGGCAATGCGGTCCAGAGCCATAGAGTCCTCACTGGGAATACCCTGCCTAGCTGATATTATGCCATTGCTTTTAACCAATCATCTTGTTATTACACCCAACTGCTCCCCATGAAATCAATGGCAAAACCACACTGTAACACTGCATCCCATATTCTTCATAGTATTATTATTACATGACATGATTATGGCATAATTATGATGCATTTTGTACAAGATAAGTCATGTGAGGGGTCATTGGAAAAGTTATGATTTGCTAAATAGGATTATCCTATTTGTATGCATGTATCATTTTTGTATCTGAAGTTATGAATATTGACTACGTATTTCAAATGTAGTTACACCTGGGTGATGCCCACTAGGCAAGATGCTTTAAGTCTAGATTGTGAGTGGGGAAGGGCCTATTCAGGGCAATGAGCCATTAGGGAAAACAATAGGTCTTAGGAGAAACTTATCCATCACCTGGTGAGCCTTCCTGAGAAGGCTCCAGATGACCTGTAAGTAATAGCTGCTATGACTCAGCGAGGTGTGCCAGGGCCTGTGACCAGGCCACATGACTCTGGACTCCATCTTGGGATGTCAGTGTTTTTCCACAAACTGAGGTTAGGGACAAAGGGTTCCCGCCATATGCTAAAGCTATATAAGGTAGGGAGTGACATCATTGGTGGTTCTTCACTCCCCACACAAGAAGACTCCTGAAACAGCTGAGGAACAAAGACAACTATGGGAAGTACTGGACCCAGTACTGAAGGGATTTCTAGCCTGTATATGAAACAAGCTGCAAAGCAAGTGTAGCTGGTGCCTTAAGAATCTGCAGCTGGCTTGTATCATCAGCCAGGGTGAGAATTTGCTAATTTATATCCTATCTTTCTAGTATCTTAGACTTAGTTGGCGTTTTTGTTTATTTACTAGGTAATCTGCTTTGATCTGTTTGCTATCGCTTATAATCACTTAAAATCTATCTTGTGTACTTAATAAACTTGTTTTTGCTTTATCTAAACCAACGCGTTGGAGTGAAATGCATGAGAAATTGTAGCTCTAGGGGCAAAGTCTGTTGCATCTTCCTCTCCACACTGAGGAGTGGGGGGTGAACTCTAAGAGCTTGCGCTGTACAGTTCCCTGTGCAGTGCAAGATGGTATAATTTTGGGTTCATGCTCCAGGCGGGGGGGAGGGGTGCCTGGGGAGCTGACAGTTACCTTGACTTTAGCCTTTCTACTGTTGGTTTGTGAAGTGGGTAGTCAAAGAGCCTGCATGTAACTGCAGCTGGGTGTGTCCCTACCTGTGTGAATGCTGGTGAAAGTTTAGAACTGGGAGTGGGTCTGAAGCTTGTCACAGCAGCACAGGGACAGAGGGAGCCGAGGCTGGTGGTTCAGAGGGCTCAGTGGTACCCCAGTTCTAGGTGGCACCCCAAGGGAAACCCGTCACACATAAAGAAGCAGGACTGGGAACTTTTGGGAAGTTTTACACTCATGAAATCTAAGTGGCTGTAGGGTGAAGCTAGTTAACACAGAATATAGACAGCTACAGCTCATCACTTACCTGCCCATGGCCACCTGATCGTTGGGGTCCAATGAACTGGTTTTCCGTTCTATAAGTTCTCGAAGGAGCTAGAGGAGGGAAGAGAATGACCAAATGTAAAAGGACATTAAACACAGGTCAGCACTGAGTTTGAGATTTTCAAAGGAGTCTAAGGAATTTAGGTGGAATTTAGGCCTCGCTGCCTTTATTATTATTTTTTTTTTTTTTTGAGAAACCCTGTCCACATACCAAAAGCATTACTGTTTTCTTAGCCCCAGCTAGCTTTACAAGACAGCAGGAACTTTGAGTGACATGGCAGGGACGCCTCTGAAAAAAGTACAATCGATAAAACAAAACCCAGTGACAAAACAGCAGGTGAATTCATGTTAACCCCTTCTTTAGAAAAGAAAAAAACCCCATGACTGAAGCATATAACTGAAGGCCATTAGAAAGACTTATTGTGTTACAGTTAATTTCAGATGGATCAATGACTAGTGCAGCATTCCCTTCATCATTTTATGATTAGTTCAGCCCGCCCCATCTGTATCAACTGAGAAGGTCAGGCAGATATAGAGGGAAAGGATGCTGTAGCACACTGGATCAAACGTTAGTCTCCCACCAATGGGATTATGAACTGATGATCTTAAGTCTAAATGGGTGGGATGGTGGTGGATCAGCCAGCACTGGCCAGTAACTGAAAATGCAAAGCCATCCTTGAGAATTCAACACCATTTCTTAGGGAAGCTTAAGGAGTGAAGTAGGCACACTCATAATACAAACAGTGCAGTCTTAGGTGGTATATGAAGGTGCAGCTCATGGGAGCATAGGAACTGTCATACAAAATAAAACCAATAGTGTGTAAGGTAACCTGTCCGTCAGTTTCAGATGCTTCAGAGGAAGCGTTTATTTGCCCCTTATACTAGGCAAATATGAAAAAACATGCCCAAGATAGGAAGTTTATTTCTACCTGCACATACCCCATTTTTATTTCATCTAATCCCACTGCAAATATTATTGTCTTGAACGGAATTGCACCCACTTAGTCAACTTGGTCCAATATGACAAGCAACTTCCCTTAGCCTCCTCTTCTCTCCATGAGACCAGTGTATTGCAACATCTGGCTACGCAATGCCTCCTATCATTTACAATTAGCAGTGATCTCGGAGGGGATCCCACTGTCTGAACTGAAAGCACGATATTGAGTGGCTTTTGGCAGTAAAAAAAAAAAAAAAAAGGAGGTGGAACTGCAGAAAAAGTGGTGATTCTACAATGGAATGATACGCTCGGATCCTTCCAAGAATCTTAGTTAGAAAGAAGCCTTACAAATAGAATATGGCCTCTCTTCCCTCATCATAGCAGACAGGGTGAATGGCTCAGCTACCACTTCACTGACCTGCAGGTTCTTTGGTCTCTGGGAGGTATAAAAGAGGCTGAATTTTCAGAGGCTGTGGAGAATTATGTACACTGTTTCCATTAACAGTGGGTGTTTCGAGGGCTATATTTCGGGGGCTGCAATGATACCTCTGCCCCGTAATCCCACTTGCCTCTCCTAACATTTAAAAAAACACCTACACAAAATAAGAGTCACACCCGGGTAAGGCAATCACGTTTGCTCTGAGGATCAGCAAGGCAGAATGCTTTACAGCCAGCGTCCAGATCCTAAAACAGACCTTCCTATTTCCTTTCCAAGTTTTGGGGAAAAGGGTTGGGTTTTATCTGTGCATCTTCTGCAGCCAGTAGGGGGTCGCATGCAGCCTTCTGGGATACCTGACCAATGTCTGTTTAACACCACGAGCTAGATATTATATGCTGTATAGCTTACATACAGAACAATAAATAAAAACAACACGACCTCCCAAGTTGCAGAGTTCCCAAAATGTCACTTGCATAATAACAGGTTTCAGAGTAGCAGCCATGTTAGTCTGTATTCGCAAAAAAGAAAAGGAGTACTTTTGGCACCTTAGAGACTAACAAATTTATTTGAGCATAAGCATTCGATGAGCTGAGCTGTAGCTCACGAAAGCTTATGCTCAAATAAATTTGTTAGTCTCTAAGGTGCCACAAGTACTCCTTTTCTTTTTTCCAAAATGTCACTGTTTCATTCATGGTGATAGAGTTCCTGTTGTGATAACTGAACCTACAAATTTACTCTAATTTGCACTTAACTGTAAAAAGTATGTGAAGGTTCATAAGATGTCACAATAACCTATAACGAATATCGATGGGAAAAGGAGACTGACGGTCAACAAAAGGTCCTACTGAGATGGTTCAAGGACTATGTTAAAATCATGCTTGGTTAAAAACAGAAGATGTGGAACCAGAAATTAATCAATCAAAATTGGAGTGTCAGATATTAGGCCCAACGGTGGACAAAATAATGTGGGGATGAGCTATTCTACCCATCGCTCTCTTTTTGGGTTCATAAAAGAGGACACTTTGGGAGGGAAATAGAAAGAACAGATGGAAACTACTGATGCAAGCTTTACCATCTTGGCTGTCACCCCCACTGTCTACTGGGACCATCTTTGTCCTCATCCTGAGGAACACCCTGACCAGTTTGGCCGAAGAGAGGTATCAAGATGACATCACCACCCCTACCAGCTCCAACAGAATCCCCAACACCACCTGAGATGAAACAGGATCAGACTTTAACAACAGCTGCAGCTCATATCAATTAACGTCTTCTCTTTTCCCCAAAAGGACAGATATTACCATCTTTGATACCATCTAAGAGACTGTCAGACAAGCTGGGGGGATCCTTCTAAAACTCTCTCCAGTTAACGGGAAGGGAAACAAGAAATGTTGTTAAAATGAAAGTCTTAATCAATACTTAACCTTCCAAATGCTTTAACTCTTTTAGTTCTTTTCTGTATTTTTAATAAAAAGTTGAAAGGATTTTTAATGGTGTTTGCACCACGGTACTAAACAGGCTGAGGTTTCTGTATACCAAACCCCTGACCTTGTTTAACACCGTTTAATGATGGACAGTGACTGGCTTATGTTAACACCTTTGTCCCATATATTTCATCTAAATTAATCCAACAGGCCGCATCTCAAATGGCATTTGAAACTCAAAAGAAACTGATGCATCCGATGAAGTGAGCTGTAGCTCACGAAAGCTTATGCTCTAATAAATTTGTTAGTCTCTAAGATGCCACAAGTACTCCTTTTCTTTTTGAAGAATCAGTCTTTTTGTCTTTTGCAAAGATGTCTAAGGAGGGCTTCCCCTGCCTTGTACTTCTGCACAACAGGGCCAGCTGGAGTCCAGTGGCTAACTGAGGTACCATAACAATCAACAGAAAGATTTCCATTCATTACAAGCATTGCCCCCCAAAGCCCTTGAGCGTAAGGTGGGGAGAAGTCACAGTGCTGGATGCAATGCTTACCCTGCCCAAGGAGTACATGCAGGCACGGTGAAAGAAAGAGAACATACCTGACCCCAGCTGGCCGCCAGAACTCTGGGGGCAAGAATTGTGCAACCATGATGCAACACCAAAGAGAGGGAGCTGCAGCTTAGTACACTCCCCTCCACGCCCAAACACTGCCATTTACAACAGCCTGCCTTAGGCTCTGCTTTCAATCACCTCTGCACAGCTGTGACATTAAAAGATGTCCTCAAATATTGCTCTATGTAAGAAACTAATGCACTATGTGGATTCCAACAGTACGAGCAAATCACTGAAATAAGCAGGTGAAAATCACCCCCACTTTCCCCCCCTCAAAAAAGTGATCTAAATAGACTTAGACTGATTGTTTATATATAATTTTGATGGATAATAATGTACGTTTATTTTTAGTATTTTTGATTATTTAAATTTGAACAGTTGTGGAAAATTATGGAGGGTAGTCAGACATTATTTAATGACAGCAGATCTAGAGATTCAAAAAGTTAAAGCTTGATAACCATTAAAACACAAATTTGTCAACTTCACACCAAAATATACAAAGCAAATAGCCTTAAATCAAATTCTAACAAGTTCTCAAGCAATGTTTTCTTATTTTGGCCATCTGTGAATTTCTATCATCATCGATGGAAATATTTCTGCGTCAGTTCGTGTGTATACAGTGAAATTAATGTTTACCAACATTTACCAATAAATATCTCCGGAGGGTTTTTTTTCTTTTAAATAAAGTAGAGACTTATACCCCCACCTTCAAAAGTCACACATTTTATTGCGAAAGAGAAAAGGCAACTCAAGTACCTCCCGTGATGTTTTTTCATTTGCTTATATTGGGAGATTATTTCCACAGCAATTACATTTAAAAATGCAGGGACTAGAGGCCACTGGTTTATTATCACTAGAAAACAGCAAGCTATTTCTCTGCCCTGTTTATCTGATTGATTCCCAACATCTTTCTGGCACACAATCTATCAGTTTCTCTCTCCCACTTCATCACAGTCACTTCTGGCAGCTAAATACAAGATCCAAATCCAGTGTTACACAGACATACTACACAGTAAACCTGTGTAACACTGCCACTCTGTAAACGGCTGCCCTTAAGGCTAAGCAAAAATGGGATCTTGGTTTCTAGTCAATATTCTGTCAGAAGCAAGGTGGGAGGGAGAGTTTTAAAAACACGAAGAAATGGTGTGGCTACATTCCAGTGGTTTCTTCCTATTCCAGCAACGTCATGTTCACCGTCCACACTTATCTTGGTTCTTTGACACAAGTGCATAGGGAAAGCTACAGGGTAGTGCTGGCAGAGACTGGGATACTGCAGCCCAGTAATGCAGTCAGCAGCTTTGAAGAGTAAAAGGCAGTTTTCCTGTTCCGTCCCTTCTCCACTTACTACTATGAAAATTCACGATTCCTTCCTCACGTACAGTATCCACTTACCCACAGCCTGGAAAATGCTTATATGGACACTGTCCTTTCCAGCACACAGAAGTACAAATAATTGCCTTTGTTCCAAATTAGGATCCTAAAAGGCATGTTTATATATGAACACAAGCTCTTGGAGGATAAATACACGTGTCACTACGTTGACGAATCTCAGGCAGGAAGAGTTTCTGAAACATCAGAAATCCAAGGTCTATTTAGAACAGACTCCACTAGTCAAAATTTTAACTACAAATGCCTTGCCTCTAAAGTATTTAAGTTTTCATTACAAATGCTAACTTGCAGAAGGCTATCTGCATCCAAGTCTATGGTACATAAACATAAGGCGATTGTCCAATTATCTATCAACACATCTTCCGCAATGGTTCCGTCATTGTTTGATTGCTAATATGCATAAGAAAAAAATAGTTCCTGAAGTTGCCATATCTCCATGCTCTTCTGCAGCGGTTCTCAAACTGTGGGTTGAGACCCCAAAGTGGGTCACAACCACATTTTAATGGAATTGCCAGGGCTGGCTTAGACTTGCTGGGGCCTGTGGCCAAAACCTGAGACCCACTACCCGGGGCTCAGGTTACAGGCCTCCTGCCTGGGGCTGAAGCCCTTGGGCTTTGGGTCCCCCCGTCCACACACACACACACACACACCGGGGCAGCAGGGCTTGGGCGGGCTCAGGCTTCAGTCCCTCCTCCTGGGGTCAGTCATTTTTGTTCTCAGAAGCGGGTCACGAAGCAATGACATTTGAGAACCCCGGCTCTACTGTGTTGCTTTGCTGAAAGGTACAATGCCAACCCTCAGACATCCATCTGGACTCTTTATGTTTGCACTGAACCTAAGCAATCTCAAGAGGGAAATGTCTTCCTGAATCCAGAATGGATTAACAGCACCACTGTGACCACAGTGTATCTAATCAATGTTCACTCCAGACTGCATTACTGCAGGGCGCTCTATAAGGAGCTTCCCTGGCACAGAACACTGTTGCTTGCCTCCTAACTGGGATGGGTGACTGAGTATGTATCATTCCTATGCAACCCCTTGCACTAGGCTACCCCTTTGCTTCAGGGTGCAATACAAGGCAGTAGGTACAATCTATACATCTCTAGGACCTGAATATCTGAGGAAGTGCCTTTGTCATGACAGGCAAGATCAGCTGGGTTACTTCTGCTGTCATATCCTGAGTTAAACTCAAAACCTGTGCAGCAAGACATCTACAGCAGAGGGAACTCTTCCCTCTGGTGGCTCACCAAATCCGGAGTTTGGTGGCTGAATGGTGCAGCTGCAGCTGCACCCAAGACAGACAGCTCAAGATGCATTTGTTCCTGCAGGCTTTTAATGGAATTTTTGGCATGGTGAGTAAGCGAGATGGATCCCTCCATCGGAGCACTGGCCACAGATGCTCGATAGACAGGATCGCTAACGTGCTGCAGTGTGAGCATCGAGGACAAGAGAATCTGGATGCTGCAGCAGCTAGGACACAGGTCACGGGGGTCTGGCTCTTACATAAATTAACTGCATAAGAGCACTTGGATGCCTGCTTTACTCTGACAGCTTTTATCCCTTTGGGGGTCTATTATTCTGCACAGAGAATCCCACCTATTAGTGTTAACGAGGGAAAGTTGCACGCAACAACAGGAGGAGACTAAAGCTTGTAAACAGCAGCACCCATGAGCCAAAAGGTCCATGAGCAGTTCAGCCGTCAGTCAAGAAAGACCTCTTTTCTTCACCTGGGAACTAAAGGTGAAATGTTCTTTCAGTGCAGGGCAACTGCAAGATTCAAGAGGTTGTGCAGGATAGAGAGGAGGGGAAGGGAGAAAAAGCCAGGGACAGGAGGGAAATTAGGAAATGGAAATAAAAGCCACAAAGCATCTTATTACATCTAAATAGTGTGAGTCTTAAAGCCAAAGTTATAAATCATGCTAACAATGGTGACTAAAATCAAAGTGGATGTAGCCAGAGGCTACCACTGAAAAAAGTCAGTGTAGACCTGCCTGGCTGCCTCTGGTCTTTAAGGATTTGATTAGTTTTTCCACTTTCTAGTTCACAGTCTTGCATTCAGCCCATGCTCCAGAGCCAGGTAGGGCTCAGGATACACAATGAATGATAAATTCATTTACTAAATAAAGTAACACTATTTTTTCAACACAAGACCTAAAACACTTCCAAAGCCGTAATATTTCATTAAGTCTGGTGATTCCGGCTAAAATTTATTAGTCAAAACAGAAAACTCTCATCAGACCCCATATATTCCATTAGGAGTGATCTATGGTGTCTCCCAATGCCTAATTATTAACTAGGAAGTGTAAGTAAATCACTATCAGCATTAAGCCCTGATGTGTGAAGACAGAATTGGAGTTAAGCAATATCAGCAGTAAAAGGCTTTTATTTGAATAATTTGTTTTTATCTGCCCACCACCACCTCCCAATTCATTCTCCCCTTAACAAGGGAACAAAACTGTCCTTTTAAATGACCACCACAAAGTTCCATTCGTCAGTAAGAGCAATAGTGCTGCAGCCCACCTAAATGTCCCTTGCCTGTCCCAAAACAGCAGCAATCTGGAGGCTAGACACACACATTTTCTAGCAATAAAGGAGTGGAATAAAGTCATCCACATGAACGTTATTTGCTTTTGCTGCCAGGTGGTGACCTTTATTGTGGTTAACGGCTACACCTGTGCACGTTAGCATTCAGGTTTGGTTTACACTACACATTTAGGCCAACATAAGGCAGTTTACATTGACCTAACTATGTCAGTGCACACGCTACAGCCGTGTCCCACCGATGTAAATGCCCTACTGCACCAACATAATAATGCTACCTCCACGAGAGGCGTAGGGCTTCTGTCCATGTAGTTAGGGCGATACAGTGTCTGTGTAGACACTGTGTTACTTACCTCAGCTATTAGCTGTCGTCTCAATTTCACGGCTCCACGCTGGAGCCCTGAAATTGACAAGAAAGCCGGGCAGCTAGAGCCCAGCTGCCCTGGGCTCCCCATTCCCAGCTCAGGGCTGCTGCCTGGAGGCTCCCCACTCCAGAAGCCAAGAATCTCAAGCAGCTGCACCTCCTACACACACATTCCCAGCTGGGAGCGGGGAGCCAAGAGCCCGGGGGGCAACTAGGCTCTGGGTGGGGAGCTGCGCAGAGCTCAGAGTACTGGTTCTCAGAACCCCACACAGGTCAACTTAGAGTTGTAGTGCAGACATGCCCTTAGTAAAACTTCACATTAAGACCGTGTTTTTCATCCAAGCACATCACAAAGCAGTTGAAAGCCTTAATTGAAATTAGTAACACCCTTCCCCCTCCCCCCCATGAGCCATTATGTGCCCTCTGGGTAAATATAGGCACAGAGAGGTCATGTGATTTGTCAACGTTGATCTCAAGAGTTGGCGGAACAGAACACAAAATTCTTGACCACGCTTCCACAAATCTGAAAACGTATCAGAATATAAGAGATCCTGAAATCCACAATTGCTGACAAAATAGATAACTGAAATATTCACAGAAAAAAAAAAATTGAAGGTGAGATTTTCAAAAGCCGCCAGCGTTCGCCTTGCTCTGCTCTCACCCAAGTCAATGTTAAAATTTCCACTAACATCAGTGAGAGCAGTTGGGCCACTACTGAGAGCTTTCGAAAGAGTCGCCCTTAAAACACAATGGAGAAAAATGTTATCCTGGTTAAGGAGATGCACATAAAAGATCCTGTGCCAGAAGCACAGAGATTTGGAAAACGCCATTAGGAGATTATTCAAGGACAATTGTGGCTCATGACTGAGCTCTCCCGCACACAGAATGTAGGACTGTCTATCAAAACTAACTTTGTTTCTAATGATGTCCTTTGTAGTCACTTTTGAGCATTATGCTACTGTATTTAAGTGTGATTGTAATCAGGATTTTTTTTTTTTTAAATCCACCTATGTCTTACCTGATGTTTAATAGGTAGCTAAAAGAAGGTGCTGCCATATTATCCAATAGGAACCAGTTTGGTTTATGTTGCTTGTTATCATTTGAAACACGACTGGGATTTTTAAAAAGTTATTTTGTCACCATGGCAATTGAAATCCTTTGTAAAATTAGCAAAGGCCCAGCAGGCCTGCTTGTTATAAAACAACCGGGGCTTCAGACTGCTCTCCATCAAAGCCGCCTGTTGTCTGTGTAAGTTGTTGTACCATCACCTTTCAATTCAATGAGCCTCGTATATGTAGAGGTGCAGCATGGTATTTCAATGTGGTTTCTGTACTAGTTACTTTAAGGTGAAAGTCACTTTAGTCAGGTTAGTTTCGATGTACTAGTAATATCAAACAGGAGGTCTGCCAGCCAGTTAACACTCAACTAATACAAGGGTTAACTACACAGGACAATGTAAGAAGCAGCATTTCACATCCTGTTCACTGTTCTTAGTACAAAGGTAAGTGGGAGACTTTTGTTCAAATACACAGAAATTAGAAACAACTCCAACAAGCTGTACACACCCAAACCATGAGAAACTCTACACTGGGACTTGGCAGCAAAGACCCACCTTTCATCAAAAACATTGTCACTTCCTAGCCTAAGCAAGACCAAATCTAGCAGCAGATTAGACTTTTCCAGAGGTCTCGATCTCATTTACATTTAACCAGCTGCCCATGTATTTGTTAGTGGAAATTAAGCAGTTTTAACCAATCATTTTAAAGTTCCACTCTCTGTGTATCACTTTTGTTTTAACACAAAATCCTTCCAACAGCTTAAGAATTTCTTTTTTCCCTATCCTACGGAGCCACAATACCCCCTACTACACTGGAAAAGCTTTTCGTGTTTTGCTTTGTTTTTAATCAAATCAGGTAGAAAAGGGAAAGTCCTGTTCAGTTTTTCTTCCAAGTTAAGTAGTAATAATACAGACATGCGCAGCTCATCCTCTTGCCTCCTAAGATTACATCAGAAAATAGATGGAACAACATCCGGGAAAGGGGTTACTCCTGCTCTGATCTGAAATCGACAAACATATGATAAATTACAGCATCTGATCTGAAAATTTCATAATCTAGATTTTTTCCCTTCGTTCTTTGGAGGGACATTGTAGAGATGAAAATCATATTTATTTTTCCTTTACCTGTGCTACTAATACCATCCACAATTATTAAAAACTGCATAAATGGTGGAAGATTAACATCTATTTTAAGGTTTCAGAGTAGCAGCCGTGTTAGTCTGTATTCGCAAAAAGAAAAGGAGTACTTGTGGCACCTTAGAGACTAACAAATTTATTAGAGCATAAGCTTTCGTGAGCTACAGCTCACTTCATCGGATGCATTTGGTGGAAAAAACAGAGGAGAGATTTATATACACACACACAGAGAACATGAAACAATGGGTTTATCATACACACTGTAAGGAGAGTGATCACTTAAGATAAGCCATCACCAACAGCAGGGGGGGGAAGGAGGAAAACCTTTCATGGTGACAAGCAGGTAGGCTAATTCCAGCAGTTAACAAGAATATCAGAGGAACAGTGGGGGGTGGGGTGGGAGGGAGAAATACCATGGGGAAATAGTTTTACTTTGTGTAATGACTCATCCATTCCCAGTCTCTATTCAAGCCTAAGTTAATTGTATCCAGTTTGCAAATAATTCCAATTCAGCAGTCTCTCGTTGGAGTCTGTTTTTGAAGCTTTTTTGTTGAAGTATAGCCACTCTTAGGTCTGTGATCGAGTGACCAGAGAGATTGAAGTGTCTCCAACTGGTTTTTGAATGTTATAATTCTTGACGTCTGATTGTGTCCATTTCATTCTTTTACGTAGAGACTGTCCAGTTTGGCCAATGTACATGGCAGAGGGGCATTGCTGGCACATGATGGCATATATCACATTGGTAGATGCACAGGTGAACGAGCCTCTGATGGTGTGGCTGATGTGATTAGGCCCTATGATGGTATCCCCTGAATAGATATGTGGACAGAGTTGGCAACGGGCTTTGTTGCAAGGATAGGTTCCTGGGTTAGTGGTTCTGTTGTGTGGTGTGTGGTTGCTGGTGAGTGTTTGCTTCAGATTGGGGGGCTGTCTGTAAGCAAGGACTGGTCTGTCTCCCAAGATCTGAGAGAGCGATGGCTCGTCCTTCAGGATAGGTTGTAGATCCTTGATGATGCGTTGGAGGGGTTTTAGTTGGGGGCTGAAGGTGATGGCTAGTGGCGTTCTGTTGTTTTCTTTGTTGGGCCTGTCCTGTAGTAGGTGACTTCTGGGTACTCTTCTGGCTATCTAAACTACTATATGCCACAAGGGGCCACAACAATGGTTCCCGTAACCCACCCAGCAATATTGTTAATCTATCCAACTATACTCTTAGCCCAGCGGAAGAATCTGTCCTATCTCTGGGCCTCTCCTTTTGCCCCTCCACCCCCACGAACATGATACAGTTCTGTGGTGACCTAGAATCCTATTTTCGACGTCTCAGACTCAAGGAATATTTCCAACACACCTCTGACCAACATATTAACCCACAGAGACCTTCCTGCCAACACTACAAAAAGAAGGATTCTAGGTGGACTCCTCCTGAAGGTCGAAACAGCAGCCTGGATTTCTACATAGACTGCTTCCGCCGACGTGCACGAGCTGAAATTGTGGAAAAGCAGCATCGCTTACCCCATAACCTCAGCCATGCAGAACACAGTGCCATCCACAGCCTCAGAAACAACTCTGACATCATAATCAAAAGGCTGACAAAGGAGGTGCTGTCGTCATCATGAATAGGTCAGAGTATGAACAAGAGGGCTACTAGGCAGCTCTCCAACACCACTTTCTACAAGCCATTACCCTCTGATCCCACTGAGAGTTACCAAAAGAAACTACAGCATTTGCTCAAGAAACTCCCTGAAAAGCATAGAACAAATCCGCACAGACACACCCCTGGAGCCAGGACCTGGGGTATTCTATCTGCTACCCAAGATCCATAAACCTGGAAATCCTGGACGCCCCATCATCTCAGGCATTGGCACCCTGACAGCAGGATGTCTGGCTATGTAGACTCCCTCCTCAGGCCCTTCGTTACCAGCACTCCCAGCTATCTTCGAGACACCACCGATTTCCTGAGGAAACTACAGTCCATTGGTGATCTTCCTAAAAACACCATCCTAGCCACTATGGATGTAGAAGCCCTCTACACCAACATTCCACACAAAGATGGACTACAAGCCGTCAGGAACAGTATCCCCGATACTG
Source organism: Dermochelys coriacea (assembly GCF_009764565.3). Taxonomy (NCBI): domain Eukaryota; kingdom Metazoa; phylum Chordata; order Testudines; family Dermochelyidae; genus Dermochelys; species Dermochelys coriacea. The sequence goes on along the minus strand of NC_050084.1, from coordinate 7,755,011 downwards.
TCACGGCTAACCTGGTGGCAGAACTTGTGACTTTGTCCTGACCCATAACTATTTCACATTTGGTGACAATGTATACCTTCAAATCAGCGGCACTGCGATGGGTACCGCATGGCCCCACAGTATGCCAACATTTTTATGGCTGACTTAGAACAACGCTTCCTCAGCTCTCGTCCCCTAATGCCCCTACTCTACTTGCGCTACATTGATGACATCTTCATCATCTGGACCCATGGAAAAGAAGCTCTTGAGGAATTCCCCATGATTTCAACAATTTCCATCCCACCCATCAACCTCAGCCTGGACCAGTCCACACAAGAGATCCACTTCCTGGACACTACGGTGCTAATAAGTGATGGTCACATAAAACACCACCCTATATCGGAAACTACTGACCGCTATTCCTACCTACATGCCTCTAGCTTTCATCCAGATCATACCACTCGATCCATTGTCTACAGCCAAGCGCTACGATATAACCGCATTTGCTCCAACCCCTCAGGACAGAGACAAACACCTACAAGATCTCTATCATGCATTCCTACAACTACAGTATCCACCTGCTGAAGTGAAGAAACAGATGACAGAGCCAGAAGAGTACCCAGAAGTCACCTACTACAGGACAGGCCCAACAAAGAAAACAACAGAACGCCACTAGCCATCACCTTCAGCCCCCAACTAAACCCCTCCAACGCATCATCAAGGATCTACAACCTATCCTGAAGGACGAGCCATCGCTCTCTCAGATCTTGGGAGACAGACCAGTCCTTGCTTACAGACAGCCCCCCAATCTGAAGCAAATACTCACAGCAACCACACACCACACCACAGACCCACTACCCCAGGAACCTATCCTTGCAACAAAGCCCGGTGCCAACTCTGTCCACATATCGATTCAGGGGATACCATCATAGGGCCTAATCACATCAGCCACCCCATCAGAGGCTCGTTCACCTGTGCATCTACCAATGTGATATATTCCATCATGTGCCAGCAATGCCCCTCTGCCATGTACATTGGCCAAACTGGACAGTCTCTACGTAAAGAATGAATGGACACAAATCAGACGTCAAGAATTATAAACTTCAAAAACCAGTTGGAGAACACTTCAATCTCTCTGGTCACTCGATCACAGACCTAAGATTGGCTATACTTCAACAAAAAAGCTTCAAAAACATACTCCAACGAGAGACTGCTGAATTGGAATTAATTTGCAAACTGGATACAATTAACTTAGGTTTGAATAGAGACTGGGAATGGATGAGTCATTACACAAAGTAAAACTATTTCCCCATGGTATTTCTCCCTCCCACCCCACCCCCACTGTTCCTCTGATATTCTTGTTAACTGCTGGAATTAGCCTACCTGCTTGTCACCATGAAAGGTTTTCCTCCTTCCCCCCCCCTGCTGTTGGTGATGGCTTATCTTAAGTGATCACTCTCCTTACAGTGTGTATGATAAACCCATTGTTTCATGTTCTCTGTGTGTGTGTATATAAATCTCTCCTCTGTTTTTTCCACCAAATGCATCCGATGAAGTGAGCTGTAGCTCACGAAAGCTTATGCTCTAATAAATTTGTTAGTCTCTAAGGTGCCACAAGTACTCCTTTTCTTTTTGCATCTATTTTAAGGTTCTTTTAGTTTACTTTTTGCACTTCACGCTACTTGGACAGAAAAACTGGTCAAGCTCCCATGCACTAGCTCTTTGAGTTTCTAACAGCGATGGGAAAATTTTAGACCCATTGATAACTATTATTATTTTTAAAAATCACCATGGACCTGTTTGCATTGGGTTTTCTGTAACCTATTTTGTAATTCAAAAACCTAAGATGTAGGACTAAACAACTTGACTGTATTTTTTTTTTAAACATTCTATGGAAATTCAGTTTTATATGGAAAAAAGGCTAACGATGCTGGGTTTCCGTTTTCTAATAACCCATTAGGAGAAGTTTCAAATCAAGCTTTAAAACGTGTTATTAACCATCTACTGAGCCATTTGAAAGATACATGCCTATGATAAGAGTATTGTATTGCCATTAACCTATGGGATGGTTCGAGACATCTCTTATTCACACAAAACTCTAAATGCATCTAATTAAAGCCACAAGATCAGCTGTCCATATTAATCACTCAACAGTTTAATTAAGGTAAACCAGCTTGTCAGAAAACTAGCCTTCTCTCTATTCTTCAACATTATTGACTTTTAATAGTTCACTGGATTAGTAATTACTTGTTTATGGCATTATCAAATACCTGTGAGACAAAAAAAACATAGTATGTGATCAGGAACAGTTTTAAACACACCCTTAGTTGGAACCTGAGGATAAATTTATGCCATCAAATTAAGGTTTTTAAAAAAGCCAGACTGTTATGATTTAAATCAGTCTACAACCCAGAAGGAAAGTAAACTGAACCAGAAACATCTTAATGAGTATTTGAGATCTGGAAGCTGATTTGTCACAAACTCAGATTAAATAGTTCTTTTGGATAAAAACTAGACACGAACAGGAGGTTTAGTGAGATAAACATTTAACTTATTTTTATATGCATTGTTAAAATACATGCAAAATACATCTGTGACACTGGATCACGTAGACAAGTACACTAAGGACAATAATACTAGGAAGGTAGTTAACACATACAGAAGCAAAGCTTTCCGCGGAGAAAATAAAACAAAACTTTGATGATCTCAAAGCACTTTACAAACTAACTATGAATAGGTAAGGGATACAAAGATCCATAGCCCAAATCTTCGAAGGTATTTAGGCACCTAACTCGGGGGTTAGATACCTAAAGACCTTTCAGCAGCTGGGCCCACATGGAAATGCATCCATCTCCATCGTGGAACACAGCAGATGTTTAACAGTTTAGGACAAATGCTCCTGAAACAGTACTAACTAACAGGAATAGTCCCATCTAACGAACTGCCACCACCACTGGCTGAAGACCTTAGGTTTTCCTTGGAGTCTCCCATCCAACTATTGACTATACTTAGCTTATGAGATAATCACAGCACAAGATAATATGGCTCCCGGCCATTATAAGAGGCAGTGCCAAACTGTTTAACTGAAGCTGGAGGGAGGGTGAGAATAAAAGATATGTATATTCTTAATTTTCCCCAGGCATACCTGCTGCCATCAGTGATGAACATTTGTTCTGGGCAGAGTTGCTACCAGTGGAACACTTAGCATATGAACATTAACCTAATTCCTGTTAGAGATAAACCATTTTCAGCTCTCTCCTCTTCTAGTATTTCATCCTAATAAAATCTCCACTGTAGCATGTTAGACTAGCAGCACTCTGGTAGCAGACTGGGTTTTTAAGTCTTAATGCTGCAATATCGGTAAGAGATTCTACATAAACATGGCTCTTTAAAAAACAAACAAACCAAAAAAGTAGTTTTTTGCCTTAAAACTGTATATGAAATGGGGTTCAACATCCCTTGCTCTAAGTAATCAGGCTCTTTTTGAAACTGATTAATTATTCTCATCTGGCATAGCCTAAATAAAGAAGTTCTCTCCCACATCTCTCTCATGGCTGTACATTACAGCTCAATGTGGGTCACCAGCATAAAAATCATTATGAGACAGGGAAAGGCTTGTCTGCCTGCAGAACAAATGAGCAAACATGGAGGAAGTGGGATGAATGGATAAAACACAAATTGTTGAGTCCTGAATCATAAAATTCCACCTGCCCTGCAAGGTGAATGCCACTGTGGGCTTGTAAAAGACAAGACTGCTTTCCCATGGGAGATGTGGAATCTTAAGATTCCAGGACTGTAACCTATAACAATACAGTATGTATATCTATACTGTCTCAATGCTGCTTTAGTCACTGACTTGTGTGCGTAACGTCCTTCCTATGACTGAAGGGAGGGGGAAATAACTTGTACTTGAACTTGTATTTGATCCATAACAAACATAATAGGTAACTAAAATGCAATACAATAATAAAATGGCATTTAAAAAACAGGAAGTCCTAAAAGCTTGGTTGTAAATTTAAATAATTAAAAAACAAACACTGAAATGCACAAGGTCAGACTTTTAGAGGTGCTGAGCTACCACAATAATCAATTAGAGTTGTGACTGCTCGTTACTTCTCAAACATCAGGTCCTTTTTTATATTTACACGTGCACGTGCTTAGATCTGACCTACTGGAAAGAAACCACATTCATTGTATTGTCACAGGTCTATTGTAATACATTCTACCCCTTCTGAATGCAACACTCAGCTCCAGCTCACTACCCTGACAAATAAAGGAAAGCACTTTATGAAACCAATTTAATTGGGAGGTGACAGAAAACATACAGCCATTTTCTTTAGCCTTATCACTGAATTGGCTTCAGCTCCAATCTCTGCCAAATCCCACTCAACAGAAGAAATTAACCAGGTCAGCGGAACAGGTGCTACGCTGTGTCTGTCAGGGGGCTGGCATCCCCACAATTACTTGCACACAATGAAGCGGTAATCTTTACAGATCATCTCTCCCAATAAGCATATTGGGGACGAGAGGAGAGGAGAAGGGTGGAAGGGAGGGGGGGAGAAAGGGAAAAAAAAAACCACAAGAAAGGAAAATGAATGTGTCCCTGCCTCGCGGCTCAGCAGATGTCTGTGCGTGATGTACGAGGCTAGGATAAGCTGTCGTAGCCTGCTGCCAAAGAGTGGTAAGTGATTAAAGCCTCCACAGTCCTAAGCACCATATTTAGAGTCTATGGGGTTTCAAGAGTTGCACCCATTCCTTGCTGTGCTGCCAGATGTTGTCGATTGGTCCCCGTTCCTATTCGCTGTGTGCGGGCGGCAGCAGTTGGTACAGCAAGAAATGCAATCTGGAACGTTTCCGGAGATGCCGTACATTAAACGAGTGTCACCCATCATTCACCTCTACAGAACGCTGAAACAACTCCAATTTGCTGCCACTTCCCTCTTGGGAAATGGCCAAGATACAGTTGTGCCTGGCAGCCCCATTTGTTTTACTCAGGTGTTCCTCTTCCCTTAATGACCTCTATTAGTTTAAGTTTTAATTTAGATTAACCCCAGCACCCCAATTAACCAGTGAGGGGAAAAGCTAAAATGTGACTAGTCATAATTCTGAAATCAGAATGTATCAAAGTTAAAATTATTAGTAAGGAGGAAGGGCCATTCAACTACTGCAATTTTTCTTTAAAAACTTAACATTTCAGGGCCAAGAAAACCCACACGGTACAGGCCTAAGATTTGCCAGTCAGGGCTATTTCTCCCTGTTCATTTCGGTATTTTATTATGCTGATTTAATCTGCAAGATGCTCTTGTTGCAAACTTGGACTCCTGAAGATGGGAGCAGATTTGTCTGCACTTCAGAATTATCTCACACCAATATTTAGCACTAAGATCACAGATCTGGCCCGCCAATTGCTGTTCAACAGTCCCTTTCTGCATTTGAAAGTGTGCAGAGGGATCCAATCTCCAATGGAGGAATTGCTGAGTCTTCCCGCCACAGAAATGCTGTTCAACTCATCCCATGGCTAGGAAGGATGCTCTGATTGTAACGCAGTGTCCTGGGACTCAAGAGATGTAGGTTCCATTCCCTGTTCTGCCACCTGTGTGACCCTGAACAGGTTGCTTACAAGGCGAGAAGTTCAAAAGCATTTAGCCTTGTCCTTACTCTGCTCCCATAGAAGTCAATAATAAAACTCTCATTGACGGCAACAGTAGCAGAGTTAGAACAATGCTGAGGACTCCTGAAAAAATCACCCCCTTAAAATTTCTCAGTGCTCTTCCAATCTGTAAAATGTAGACAATAATTACCAACTTCATAAAAGTTCTCTTTCTGTTTGGTAGCCCAGGACATGTATTCAAAAAGTCTACTCGTCTGGTTGAATTAGTTATCAGGCCCTAAAAATCACAATCTCCCTTCTCCATACTCCAATTGTTGCATTATTTTACCTCCTGATCTAATGAGCTTCTCTAGTTAGATTTCCAGGTTTCTAATAATAGAACAGCATTTGTTTAGCCCTGATGTTAAAACCATCTCTGGATCCTTGGACTAACTATTTTTTTGGGGCACTGGTCCAGGACTTAATTTAGCAAATTACTTCAAAGCACTGTAATTTCTGGTATGCATTTTATGTGGCTGACATTATCATTTGCTAACTGAATTACAAACACAATGATCACCCCCGTCTGCAGCCTCCAGAGTACTGTGTGTAGTCTCCCTGCTACAGTATGAAAGGAGCTTTTGGGAGCCCAGCACCACTTTCAATCTTCATGCAGATTAGACAGGTTTTGTGTTTGGATGAGGGTAACTAATGTGCCACTGAGCAACTTCAAAAATTTTATTTGTGATGGGGCTTTCCCACCCACATAAGCATTTGTTTTTTCTTTAAAATATTTAGTTGTAGAAACTTCTGTGATTTCCCCTTTGTACAGCAATAATCACCAATAAGAACTACAGAGACTGGTCTGATTTAGCAGGCCTGACCCACATGGGTAGAGTAGTTTCAGTGAAGTCCATAAGACCCCTCCCCATGAGGCAGGGCTGAAGGATTGACCCATAAAGCCTTGAATAGTGATATCAGAGTTAAAGCCTTTGGATATCATGAAATAAGGTAACAGGTAGAGATTACAGATGTCTAGTCAAGCAACTAATGTGGTGTTTCTCTAAGAGGAATCTTTGGGCAGAAGAACTTATTGCTGAGAATTTACTGCATTAACTCCAGAAATACTAAAAGCCAACTTGAGCCATGAGACACAGAAAAGATTTCCAGAGACCCACCTGGTGGTAGAAGTCATCGTCATCAAAGATCTCCTCATCCAGGTCTTTTAGGTGCGTGTTAGATTTGGCTTGAGGGACGACCTCCTGGAATAGCAGAGAGACATGATTATAAGCCCACATGTGCCTATGCTTCGGGCAGCACCCAGACACGGTATCATGTCTTAAAGCAAGTCTAATGCACTTTTGGTGGATTTTGGCGGTGAGCATCCCTAATCCATATTTTCGGCACCTTATGTTCTTCAATATGTACAGCCTTGGGGCCCGTTAGAACAAGATCTAGATGTATTTGGCTATAGAAAGAACTCCATGGAGAAGTGGTAGAAGCCCCATTTTTAACTCAACTTGACAAAAAAATGAGTAAGCATACAACTGGGAGCTATCATAGATTGATAAGAGTTTGGATGAAAGGACTCAATGGGCCTTTTCCATCTCTGACCTCAATGACACCATGTAAAGCATACAAACATTTAAAAACATGGTGGAATGGTGAACACCTTCCATTACAGGAAGTTTTTAAGCATTTGATTATTATAAGAATAGGATTAAAGGACTTCTAATACATGGGAAGGAAATGGAAAATGACTGCCAACAAAGAATTGGTTTTATGGTTACCTAGCTAGGAAACAAGCACAGCCTGCATAAGATATCTCTGACACATTGCTATACTTAAATGTAGTCGTGCCTCAACGTATATATGGACCTTTATTTAAAATGTAGTGGGAAAAAATATTTTTTCAAGTGCAATAACTTTACATTAATTTTTACAGCTGAGTGTTTACTATTCCTTAAATACTAAGTTGATATAGACACTTAAAATATTTTGCAGGTGAAATGCAATGTGATTCTTGGTTCCAACTTCCTAGTCAAGAGCTTTAAACCCCATTATTAGAATCAAATTTTGCAGTTGTTTCTTTAAGAAGCAGAATGTGACAGAACTGACACCTATTGCAGGACCAAGGTAAAGTGCTGGCATGGTCCAACCTTGAGTCTTGCTCTGCCTATCAAGAATAAGTGTAGGAACCAACACACACATTGTGAAATACAAAAAGCACCTCAATCATCTTTTAATCCATTAAAATACAAATATGGTCATTTCATCACCTTCTACATAACTCTCCCAACAACAACGTTACTTGTTAAAGGATCAATTAAATTCATTTGCAGAGAATTTCACCACTTCCACTGGAAACAAAACCTCTTACCGAACATCCGGGCAATGATTCAGGGATGGGCTGAGATTCCTGCTCCAGCTTTCCAAGTACCCTATACACAGATCGCTTAGTCTGTGTCCGCCGTAGTAATCTCTCTTTGTCCATCATAATATGATCAATCTGTGTCAAGACTGAACGCTCAAAGGCACTGAAACCCTGCAACAACATTAACTAGTGTCAGATAATACAGAAAGCTGCTGCTCAAGGCAGCACTGTTCCTTTATCTTTCTGTGTCAGTGGATAAGCAGACAATGTTCCTACTGGAGGAGTTTTAGTTTGGATTGTTGTTGTTGTTGTTGTAATATATATATTATATATATATATATATATTATATATAAACCCCAACAAAAAATAAACCAACAAAAAGATACTGCCCTGAGGCAAGCTGAAAGCCTGACTTAATAGACAGGCTTCACTGCTCTAGCTCAGACAAACTTCTCAATGATTAATATTAACCCCTACATGCTGGGCCCTGGATCTCTTAGGACAAAATGAATTGCCAGCTGAATTAAAAAGTGTTCAGGTCCATGTATTTTCAATAAATCATGAAGTAAATAGGGAAATATACAGACTATACACAGTATCTTGTCTCCTACACAACAGACTAATACCAGCTGCTTCAGAGGAAGGTGTAAGAAACACAGAGGAGGCAGTTCTGAAGTAATCTGCCCAGGGAGAAAATTTCCTCCTGACCCTGCCAAGTTAGAGCCTGGCTTATGCCCTTGAAGTATGAAGCCCTTACATCCCTTCCAAAATCTTTGGGGATTTTTGTTTGTCTTGGGCATGTGTGTTTTAATTCTTACTATTACAACTCTAGATGGAACAAGGAATGTTCCAATGTCTGAATGGCATGAAACACTTCAGCTGCTGTCCCAATGTCTCTGTTAAATTTCTCTCTCTCTCTCTCATACATACATACACACTTGCCTTTCCCAATTTGCCAGAAGCTAGTTTGGTCTTGTCGTGCCACTTTTGCAAGGTGTTGTTCCGATACGTTCTGAAGTCAGCAAATCGCTTAGCCATGAATTCTGGATAGTCTTCCATCTCTAGCTTCCGTTTAGGGGGGCCTTTCCGCCTCATCTGATCCTCACCTCCCATCCCTTCATCACTACCACTGGGAATCTCCTCATCACTATAAATTAAAAAAAACAAAAAAAAAACAACCACATTTTGAAACTCTAACAGCAACTCCTCTGCTGATCACCTTGCCATCTTTTTGTTAGTTATTCAGAAGTGAAGTCGTTCAACCCTCCCTCCTGCCACCAAAAGAAATGACAAAACACAAGCTTCCGGTGAAAACAGGAGAAGTTCAAATGCCATTTGTCCGCTGTCCATTTCCCACACAGTAGGAGCTGGGGGAGCAGAGCTGAGATGGCGAAGGTCAAAGCTTTTATGTTTTCCTATTTAAAAAGTTAACTACCAGGTGGGCTTTAGCAAGGCCCAGATGCCATCTTGTTCTGTATTTACCTCTCCACTTTTGATTGCTTTCCATCTACCAGATGCCTCGTGCCTGGATATTGATAGAGCAGCTCATCCTGGAGGTCCACTAACGCTCTCAGCAATGCCTTCAAGGCTTTATAACCTGCAGAAGAAGAGACACCAGTGACAATTGCAGGTTGATCCCAGCTTCTGGTGAAGCCTTAGCGTGACAGCTTCTGGCTTCTCATATTAAACCTACATTCCTGCCACAGATAGCGCAGATCTTATTAAGTCTCAGAGGCGACTATGTTTTCATCAGCCCAGTTAAAAATGTTGCTTAACGTGTATAACTCTTTTTTTGTTACTGTCAAAACAACTGCACAGAAAGATATTCCTAGAAAAGAAGGAAGGGAGCAAGGAGTATTTTCTAAACTGCTGAGCAGTTACACATTGATCGGTCTATTTAACACACAAGTTTGGGCTCAGAATCCTAAAAGATTAGCATACTGAAGTAGCAAGTACTGTGGGCTTAAGTATCTGATGGCACAAGGATATGACAACAGTCCCTTTTGCTGACTAATTCATTGCCCTCCTGTGTTACTTTCTGCAGCAGGCATCGGCCTTGGTGTAAGAATATGAAGCAATTCCAGAGAGAGAATAAATATATTTATGTATCCTACCTACACTTGCAGAGGGAGGGTGGGGGGGGGGAGGAGGGCATGAGAGGAAGAAGGGAAAATGAACTCCTGCAGAGCTGTGACTACTGCAGGTTTCCACGCTACTGTGCTCACCAGGCAGGAGGTAGAAAAAGTTGGAGTGTAAGTAAAATTAAGTGTAGCAAGAGCAAGACCCCTGGGAAAAACAAACAAAGACCTGGCAAATAATGAGAGGATTTTGACCAGAGAATGAAGACTTCAGGCCTAGAGATTTATAAAGCAGAGAACGTCAGTCTCCAGGCCTGCCAACTGGGCACCCTTCACAAACTCTACATTCACTTATAAAGACAGAGTGTAGTTACCACTACCAAAAGAGAATTAAGAGAGAAGTTTAAGGGTTATCCTCAGGCAGCTGTTTTCCAGACTACCTGCAGGCCTAAATGCCGAAGATGGCCTATTCAATCAGTCAAAGACCTGGACAGTTGCTAATTCCTTCACGTAGCTGTGGAACACAGTTCCTGTCGAGAGGAGCTTCCAATCTACAGGGACAAGCATTCGAAACCAGACGCAAGCCCAGGGTAATGGGGAGAGGGATTTGTTCAACAGTGGTACAGCAGCTTTGCCTAAAAAGGTAGGAAATTAACCTCCATAGGCTTCCCAGGAAAACTCTCTGTTACCTGATTAATAAGAGCCTCTTTCCAGGCCTTGCCAGATTTCTCTGGAACTACAGTATCACTTATTTCAGAGGCTGCTCACTGCTGATATTACCAACAGGAGGCCAGAGGTCTTGGCATTCTAACTAGGCTTGTATCTGGGAACTGTTTCACAGGCATCTGTATCTCATTTGAAAGTGTGCTGCCTTCGCTTGTTTCGTGGCTCTAGACTGATTACCATCAATACGAAGAGAAGAACACAGAAGCTGGACTACTGGCTTTCAACAGAGAGCTGAGAAGAGAATCCAGCAGAGAATCCCAGTGCTTGGGATTTCCAGTCCTTGCCAACATAACCATGCAAAGCTCTGTGGTTCCAGAAGCTACTCAAGCTACTACACGATGCCGACGGGACATCCCACTGAACTGGGCCCCCCACTTCAGCAAGTTGTTTCCCTATTGTGGCTCCACAAGGATGTTTCTTGTTCCAAGAACCTTGTATTTGGGAATGGCACCTTAAGCATTATCTGAACATTTCATATTTCCCCACAGGAAGACAGTTGCAAGTGTCACTTAGACAAGGAAGTGGATACCATGATCTGTGTTTGCGTGTGGAGCCAAATTTTATTTGTATGTTTGTAAATATTCAAAGCACATGCTGTTTTGGCCTTATTACCTGATATGACAATGGTAAGTACACAGATTTAGTTTGAGAAGCTAACCACGCTCACACACCTGGCGCCTGTTGCAAAACATGCAATAGGTTGCCATCAATACTATAATTCAACCACTGCACAATGTGTGACACTCTGAGAAGGCTTTACAGCTTGATGTCGCTAACAAATTCAGGTACAGTAAAATCACTGACAATCTGACCATCAGTCTGCAGAGCAGTGGCATCATAGCTCTAACATCTTCAGTTTCTTGCAAGGAAAAGCTTTATGAAGGTGTAGAATAGTCTTTCCTGTAGACAAAAAGCAAGCAAGAGACTAGATGTGATCTGAAGTGATCCAGACAGTTTCCCCTTAAAAGTTTGATCAAAAAACGATTATGTTGACATTAGCCTGGGGACAACCTCTGTTATGTTCATAACCAAAGGCTAACGAAGGAAAGAAAGGTTCAGAGAGAACTAGAGAGCTATCTCCTGAGGCTCCTAATTAATTTGGTTGCCCAGACTTGGTCCAATTAGATTGCAAATTCCTTGGTGCAGAGCGAGACCACATCTTCCTCGATAAGCACCAAGCACATTCACACCTAAACACAAAATACTTGGCCTATTTCTAGACACTTCCTATCCAAGGATCTCAAAGCCCTTCACAAACAATAATTCTCAGCCACATGACACAGGTATAAACCCCACTTAATGTACAAGTGGGAAACTGAGGCACGGAGAATAAATGGGATGTTCACCATTATACAGGAAGGCCATGGAGAGCTGGGACTAGAACTTAGATCTTTTACCACAGACCATTCTTCCTCTCTACCGAATCACAAATGGCTAGGTCCTTACCTAGTGTAAAGTCAGTGGAGCTATTTCAATTGACAGCAGCTGAGGAGTTTGTCCCAAATCCTTCCCTTACTTACTGGATAGCACAACAGGAAAGGGGGGAAGGGGACATTTTATTTTAATTTGGCCTTTTTTTTTTTTTTTTTTTTTTTTAAATGGGAGACAGAAAACCATGGATAAAATCAGCAGCAAATCTTCATCGGCCACATGAAGGCAACAGAAGTGGAAATCAGCCCAGACATGCCAGGGTCTCAATCTTTTGTATGTTCCCATTGCCAATATTACTGTAGCCACAGGACCCGGATAAATGATGGCCCGACCTCAGTAGCAGTAATGTCAATGAAAAGACTTTTGCTACAGATCAGCAGTTACACTCATCCTCCTCCCATACGTGGCTCATTATAGATACATTCTGACAGCTGTTCTATATAAACCTATTAACGGATTATGCTGCCACACTCGTAAAACAGTCATGTGTTAGCATCAAAACAATTCTAAGAGACAAACAGACAAAAGCCCTTAAAAATGCATCTGTGGTATGTAGTTGAAGCAAGGGCATCATTTGCAAGAGGCAAGTGCCCCCGCCCTGAGTGCACAGCTTAAAGTAGCAAAATCTTTTGCTGCAACTCAGCTAAATGTCCCCAGAGCTCATGAACCTGTTTTTTGTCTACCCGCTGTCTACCCTCCAGTGGCAATGCTAATTCACCCCAGGCAGCTTTGATCCAGTCTATTACAGCTGGAGTAGCACTCAAACTCTTCTGAGGTGTATCAGGGCTATTGCAAGCAGGCAAGGAATAAAGACAGGCTCAGGATCCCTCAGGATATGAGATATGGACCCCAACAGAAGCGAGGATGGGAAGCATTTTATATGGAGGAAGGGGCTCGGCAGGGGGGCAGACAGACTCTGCTCTACCCTGGGGGAGGGCTAATTATTCCAGGCACTGACTTCATCATGAGCCTCTTACAGCTGGATCATTTCCATGCTTTCAATTCTTGTGTGTTTAACGGCATTATTGGATAGGTTTCTGGGTGTTACTAGCGGATGCCTAAGTGTGCTATAAACTCAGCGACGCAAGCTGGTATCACTCCCTGATACTGCACTGCCTGATCCATTTCAGCATTTAATTCCAAAATGGACTGTTTTCTAACAGATCCCCCCCACACCACAACCACCACCTTTGTTCTGTTGCTTTTGGTGAAAGAAATGTTCTAACTCAGGAATGTAAACTACAGCAGTTTTATGAATACAACCCAGGAAATGGGGGAGCAAGCCCCCCAACCCCCATTCATTTAGCAGGCTGTTTTTAAATGCTGCTCCTGGTCTGAAATGGGCCACTAAAGCAGAGAGGTGTCACAAGCACACAGAGTTTTTCTTAAGCATGCCAGCACATTAAAGCAGTTTTCAGATTAAAAAAATCTTTTGTTTCTACCCTATCCTCATTTCTCTTTGGGACAAAAGAGAGTGCCCTCGCAATGTACCAGCAGGCCTGGAGAACGGAGCACAATTAGCCCTCATATCATCTGAGTGATATCCACGTGTAGACCTGACCATGCAATGGGGAGGGTTCCCAGGGCCAGCACAACTTTGCTAATTTTCAATATCTGGCGCTTTTTAAGACAGGTAGGCACCCGCAATGCAGTTTGAGCAGTGATAAAACCTGGGCGAAGGTCACAACAAAGCTTCTGCCACTTGCTCGGGTTTGAATTTACCTAGGTTTGAATTACTTCTTGGACTCAGCGAACGAGCTCTCTGTCAGCATTAACCATGCCCTGTGTTTGTCTTCCCCTGCATCTATTGTGTTCAGATGACTACAGCTGTCTACACTTTTGCTTGACTATGTTTCCTTCTCCAGCGGTACCCTACCTTAGATCCCAGCGCTCAGTGAATAGAGACAGCGTTCAGAGTGTAGCCTGAAGTCCCTTCATACAAAGCTATTCTGAAGGCACTTTACAGAGCAGCTCTCTACTCCTGTTGGACCCTCTGCTTCCGCACCCATCTTCCATGTGCTTTTTTGTTGCATTTTTTATTTAACTCGCATTGTAATCTCCCTGGGGCCAGTACTGTGCCTTTTAATTACCCGTCAAGTGCTATGCCTCTCTATGGGACTATATAATTATTGTCTTTATACTGGGCCTCAAGACATTTGTGAAAAGTCTTCAAATTAATAATCTAAATGTTAAGTGATTTTGGGTGCCCAACTTAAGGAAACTGATTTTTGGAGGGCAGATGGTCAGCACTGTCTGAAAGAAGACGTGCCTTTAAGGTGCCCCAATATGGGGACCCAAAATCACTGCCCCATTTGAAAACGTAGACATGTAGCTTTCTGCTCCCTATGCGCTGTGTACAACAATGCCAAAATGAAGGTGGGGATGCAGTAAGACCTGGGAGAACAGAACACAGCCACTTCTCCCAACCCTTTGCTCCCTATACCACTTACTCCCGGTCTAAAAGTGTCATTTAAAAAAAGAAAAGAAAAAGATTATGTTGAATGGGATGTGAGGTGAGAGGAAACGTTTACTGCTGCCACGCGAACAAGTGAAACATGTTTTGAACCTACCATCCAGTTTAAATGGGAATCCTGAGACTGTCCCTAGCAAGAGGCCAACTCATAAGAGTCACTTTTAAGAGTCCATGTGAGCCCCTTTATTTTGTGTCCAGGAGTGAAAAAGTTGTTGCAGATCCAGAAGACAGCATATCAATCCAGCAAGAAAGCTGGGAGCCAATATCAGTAAATCAAACTGTGCCTTTCTGTTAATACTCTCTCATATGTTCTCATTTTATGCATCCCTTTACCGAGTCAGAAAGTAGCCCTGGAGTATTTAAGCTCCATTCAGGGATAGCACTGCCAT
The DNA here is from genome assembly GCF_009764565.3 of Dermochelys coriacea. Lineage (NCBI taxonomy): Eukaryota > Metazoa > Chordata > Testudines > Dermochelyidae > Dermochelys > Dermochelys coriacea. The sequence goes on along the minus strand of NC_050084.1, from coordinate 7,739,970 downwards.
GTATCAAAGTGTCAGGAGACCCACCAGAGATGAAATCTGTCCTACTGCTCTCAAACCACACACAAAAAAAAAAAAAAAAAAAAAAAAAATCAATTTTGTCAATGCCAGAGCTTACAGGCATGCTGGCTCTGTTGCTGGTCCTACCCCCTTGTTTGAATCAGTGGCGCTGGTTCCTGCATAAAGGATAACCAGGGCCAACCAGCCATACTTTGGCCAGCCTAGTTTAAAGTCAGAATGCAGACAGTGGCTCAGCTATAGTAGAGATTGACCCCCAAGTATAGCTAAGTTGGTGTCGTATGCAGGATGAGGGCTTCTTCACACTTATGTCACTGTAAACCCAGCATCTCTACTGCAAGAGAGGTCTCTACCTAGAGAAATGACCTGTCACCTTTCCCCAGCACTAGGTGGGGACTCCCTTGCCCAGCAGTGGCAGAGAGCATGAAAGAATTTGTTGTAGCAGCAAGGGATATGGCTCTCTGCAAGACCATTGCAGAGACGAACATGACGAAAGTTAAGCAAGTGCTGGAGGGCAAGATTTTCAAAGGTATTAGGTGCTGAAAGATCAGACAGATGCTAGTATGTTTTTTTTTAAAAGCACCAAGACACCTAACTCCCCTCAAACATTATTTCAGTGTTTCTTGTGGGGGGTAACAGCAGAATGTTTCCTCTCAGTTCTTATGATGTGGGATATGGAGGTCCTAGGATGAATCACGGCTCCCATGAAGGTCAATGGCAGAACTCCCAGGACTTCACTCAATGGAGGCAAAGTATAAGCCCAAAGGTGCCACTGAAATCAAAAGTCTGAAACTTTAGGGTAACAGATGCCACTCGTCTGCATGGCAGCTGCTGGGTCACACTGCACAGGTGACACTCCCCACCCAACAAGCCAAGGAGGTGGAAAACTGAGTCTAGAAGGGAAGAGGATCATGTTATTGTGATTAAGACACAGGAACTGAGGGGTAGGAAATCTGGGCTCTGTTCCAAGCTACACCACAGACTTCCGGGTGCCTCAGTTTCTCCATCTGTGACATGGGGAAATGGTGATCTCCCTACCTCACAAGAATAAGTTCATTAGTGTTCATGGGCACCCAGTTACCATGGTGATAAACATCCTATAGAAAAGATGAATACAGAACCTCCTCTCTATGAGATGAGATATCGCTATAGAGGACTAGTAACAGGTCGGCAGGGGTTGAGGGGAGGAGAAAGAAATCAAAGAGGAAGCCCAAGATAAAATAGAGGATTATTTTCTACATCAATGGCTATATAGCCCATTACTATACTGAAATAAGCATGAGATGTTACAGTGTGAACAGTAGCAATTACTGTAGTAGAGATTACACACACACACACACACACACACACACACACACACACACACAGTTTTGGATTTTATAACAAATACTACTTTGAGGAGACCACGAGGTGAAGCAGCATGATCCTGGTCCAACAAGCCTCAGTCCAAGGCTGGATCCTGCAAAGTCTTCTTCACCCACACAGAGCCCCACTGACGCTCAGGGATCTATCTGCCCACGCAGAGTTCTTCGCAGGCCTGACTGGAGCCTTTTACAGTAATGCCGCACTTAACATCTCGTTCTGTCTTGAAAAATGCAACTTAAGCAAAACAATATTAAGCGCATCCATTCCCCATAAGAATTAATGTAATTGGGGGGGTTAGGTTCCAGGGAATTTTTTTTCGCCGACAAAGACATTATATACAAATAAAGTTTAAGTTTTAAATAATTTGAAACAAACAATTTAATACTGTCTCACCAATGATGACTGTGAAACTTGGTTGAGGCAGGGGCGTAGCGAGGTCGGGGGCTTGCCTGCTCCCACCTGCCTGGGGCTCCTGCCAGCTAACGGGGTGGGGGCCTGGGCGGGCAAGCCCCATGCCCCCACCCTGCTCCCCAGCAGGAGCCCCAGGTGGACGGAGCATGGGGAGCCCCCAGACCCTAACTGGAACACCAGCCATGCAGAGCAGGGCAAACCTCTGGACCCCGGGTGGGTGGAGCGGGGGGAGCCAAACAACATTACAAGGGAACATTTGCAGGACTTTAAAGGAGTATGTTTACTACTAGGTCAGTGACCTAATAGCAAAACAACATTAACTGGGAGGATGTTAAGTAAGGAGTTACTGTATTGTACATGACACAGTGAACGGGGGTAAAATGGTAGAGAGCAAATGGGGGCACGGAAGGTTACAGAGATACAATCGCTCAGTTACATCCTGGTGGTAAAATTAATTTTATATGCTTAAACAAAAACATAACATACAGTCCTCAAGAAGCAGCATGGTCCAATGGATAAAACACCCAACGGGGAATCAGGGCACCTGTCTCAGCCACTAAGTTGCTGGTGACTGTAGGCAAGTCATTTCAGCTCTCTGTGCCTGTTTCCCCTTCACCCATTCTCTATCTGTCCATTGACACGGTAAGCTCTTTGAGGCAAGGACTGTGTCACGATGTGTTTGTACATATCCTCGCATGACAGCGCCCACGGTATGATTGTAATACACATAATAATATAATAATATGCATAATAAATTGCACATGTACAGTATCGGGGCACATTACATTTGTGTTTTGTTTATATGGTGTGTACGGACACAGTGTATGCACATGCATATGGAAATTATTACATTAAGCAAAACTACTATTGTGCACACAATATCAAATATGAAGGAGATGGACTTAAATTTTCTATGATTAGTTGACACCTAGCTCTGTGATTAACAATTTTTCCCTCAGTTAAATCCGGGTATCTGGCATTGTAAGAATACCGCATGCACACACCCTTTACATTTTTTCCATATACCCACACGCATTACGCATGCACGCACACACAAACAAGTTTGATCAACACATGTATTTAAACTTTGATATCTTTAGCAAAAGCTGAACTCCTGAAATCAGGAGGGGAAAAACTTGGAAATGCACAATGTTTCCATTCCACAGATTGTGCAAAGCACCAAACAAACTGTTTCCATTATATAAATAAAAAAATTGAAATAAAAATCAAAACCATTGTTTTTATTAAACTCAGTTATTAAACAAACCATCTTATCAGACATACGTGTTTATCTGAATATTCCGATTAAGAGAGTATTTTCGCTCTTTTTAAACAACTCTGGGACTGAAGTTAAACTATAGGTCAAAATGACACTCAATACATTGGCCTGAGAACAATACTTCTCATTCATATCCACAAGCCAGCCACTTGCACTAGTCATCCCCAGCAATTAATCCCCCAAGAAACACATTTGATTAAATCTTTTCAAGCAAATCCTTTGCTTTGCTTTTGTTAGTTCACTTCTTGTCAACATCTATTAAAATATGCCTTTAATTCTCCCACAATCTTAAAAAACACTGATTCCACTGTCTTCAACTTTAATCAACTGTATGGCCGGCATTTTTCATTTCATAATAATGTGCTGTTTGGAATTCAAGAGGCAGGCTCAACATCAATCATTCGGCAAGAATTTTTCCACTGCAATAAATATGCAAATGAGGAAAGCCAGTCAGTCGTATTTCAGGCCCGACTTGCTAGTGTTTTAAAAAAGACACAAATTTATTAATTGCCGTTGGCCAGCGGAATCCTATTACTTTGGGCATTGATTACAAAGCTGTGTGAGTGATTATTGTGCAACTTGCGGGCTATCCAGGCATGAGGAAAAATTATTAAAGCAAGGCAGAGATTATCAACTCAGAATAACAATAAGCCTTAACATTTTAGGCCTTTAACTTCTTCAACAAAGAATTACGTGAGAGCTCCACTGTATCATAATTCTGAAGACTGTCAGTATTACTGTTGGAGCTTGTTCTATGTTCCCCACAGCAAAACAATGTTACCAGCCAGGGCGGGAGCGGGGTGGGGAGAAGAACCCTGCAGGTTACACATTCCTTAATATGGACCTTATGGGGAATAGTTTCTCTGTTATTCCCACAGTGTGGCCAACGGCAGGACGAACAACCACAATATGGTGTATCTAAGACTTCCACCATCATGAGGCTATCTTGGACTGTTGCAAGACCTTTACACTTATTACGCCCTGTTAGGTGACTGGCTCCAAAAAAACCAACAAAAAAGGGTGCAAAAGAAAAAATACAGGGGTAGGTGTAAGAAGCGGCCCATGGTGCATTCAGCCTTGGATACACTAGAGGTCAGCTCCAATCCTTTTGGAAGCAAGAGAACTGAATGGCCTGACACTCAAGTTGCTGAGCGGCTGTGTATACATCTTCCATGGATTTCAACTAGATTGTAGCTACACAGCACTTCTGAAAACCAGGCCGGAAATGTTTTGGAAGATAACGGAAGTTAAGCACTCTTGGTGCCACCATAAGTGTTTGCCCTCTGGTGTAATGAGTTCTAGCAAATGATAGCTGGTGCATTTCATCCCCCGGCCAGAGGGCCAGAAAAAAGTCTATGTCCCCACTTACATTCTAAGCATACGTCTACAATGCAGCTAGGAGGTGTAATTCCTGGCATAGACTTGAAGGGAGCTAGCTTCAGTCTCTCTGCCCGCAATGGGAATCACACCTCCCAGCTGCAACACAGACATACCCAAAATTGCGGTTTAAGTGGGATTCAAGTGATGCACAGGTGGCTCTCTGCAAGGGGATGAACGCCACCCATTTTGCACAAAGGACCCAATGCTTCAGTCCCTAGTCACGTAAACACTTCAATGGAATAATTTAGCCCATTGACTCCAATATTGCTACTCATCTGAGTACACGTAGTAAGATCAGAAATATAGAAGGAGCTTGTGTAAAGTATTTATATAGATTTTAAGGCCAGATGGGACCATTAGAACATAGTTTGACCTCCTGTGTAACACAAATTACATTGATCAAGACAAGGAAAGTGTTTACTACGTATGAGTTTTTATCTCCAGTGAACTGATTGCCAGTTAACTAGAGCTGGCTAACACATTTGCACATGCTAGTCTGGATATTCCACAAACCTTTGTATTGGAACAAAGGTTTATGGAGCATCTACACTAGTATGTACAAGCTGGTTAACTAACTCAAGTTAACTGGAAGTCACTCGAATAATTCTAATGCAGGCAAACTCTTTCTGTGCGCGCAAAGCATGGCATACGCTTATTGTCAGGGGTCAAAGCGCAGCATGTGAGCGAACAGGTATTTCCCCTGCTGGCTGCCATCTTGCACTCTAGAAGCAAAGGTACACTTCTTTTAAAAAAAATAAACCACCCCCCACCTCTCTCCAGCACATACAGTTATGAAGTTAACCTTTAAAATGTAAGCATTTCAACTTTTAATAAGGCTTGGGGAGGGGACAAACATGTTTTAAATCTAAGGAGAAAATTCTGTTAAATAAGACTAAACAAAACCAGCTAAGAGCCTTCCCTTCCCATGCATCACTGCAAGATTTTCTTGAACAGCCCTGAACTCCATACCAAATAAATACGGTATGTCGCACTTCTCTAATATGATCTCCAAACACTTTGCAAACAATGAATTATACCTCAAAACATCTACCTTACCACTTCTAGGGCCCCAATCCTGCAACAAGATTTGAGTGGGCAGAACAGTGTACTTGCATGGTGCCCACTGCAGGTTCAGGTCATATGTCTGTATTCTCAATTAAAATCATAAGGATGGTGAAGATATTGCAACAATTTAAGTGGGCTACCTTATCCCTAACTACAACTTGGTGACTTGGCTTGAAACTGACATCTGTATCTGTGAACATGCTTCTTACCACATGCCCCTGCATCTCACACACGCCAAATGATTTCCCTTGAGCACAGGACAATTGGCCACCTTATTCATTTTAAGTCTCACTAACACCACTCCATCAAGACACTGCTTTGCCAAAAAAAAGTTACACATATTTTGGTCTGATCTAATGCCCATTGAAGTCAATCGAAAGACTGATTGACTTCAGCGGACTTCGGCTCAGGCCCACAAAGAGAGTTACATGGGATATGTAATCAGAAAAAGGGATGGAAAGTTATATTTTGGGCCTACTAACCTTAGCCGCATCCCTTTAAACAAAATACAACATTCCATTATTTGGTGAGTGCAAAGCTTTATTTGCAAGGGTTTCCAGACAAATAATATGCCAGCTGAGCGATCTTCTTTTCACTGGCTTAGCCAGACCACAATGATTGGACCTCAATACTGGAATCCAGATCTGCCCTTATGTGCACATGTAAGGCTCCCATTAAGACCTTTGGGGCAGAAATGTAACCTTGTTTGACACTAAGTCATCAGGTAACCTGGGGCAAATCACTTAACTGGTCTATGCCTCAGTTTCCTCCATTTCTGGAAAGCAGGAATAATGGTACCGACCCATCTCTGTATAAATCTTTAAGAGCCTCAGATGTAACTACAAAGAAGGATGGAAAATTATCCAATTTCAGTTTTAAAAGTTAGCCATGGTTATAGATGATCAAACAGTGTGGCTGGAATTACTGGAGTTATAGGGAGTTCCCTTAGGCTCCGTTGATAAATTTCAGTCCCCATGAATATGGCACGCTTCATTCAAAAGCTCTTCACTAACTAGATACATACTATGCCAACAAAATATGAAGAGCTCTGTGGCAAAGGGTGTATCCATCAGACACATATCATGCTCCACATCAGGAGGGGAGGATAAATATTTTGCCAAGGAAACTGGAACATGCTGTCTCTTACAGAAAGAGCCATGGCATCTCTAAAAACAAAAGTAAAGCAGATGGAACCTGGGTCTCATCCAGAATGACTCATGCCTAGTAAACTGTTTGGTACTCAATTTATCTAGCCGTTATGAGGCTTTGGAATAGCTGAAGTGGTTTCCTGAAACTTGAAAAAAAACAAAGAAAAAACAAAACCAATATTCAAAGGAACGCCAATAAGAAACCCAGCAAAAATACCCCTTAAAAGATACTAAAAGTGAAATGAGAACACTTGAGAACAAACTGACCAGGCAATATTCTGGAGTATACTCTCCATCCCAGACCCAATCCTGAAAGGTGCTGAGCACCCTCAACTCTCACTGAAAAGAATGGGTGTTAAAACTGTTCCGTGCACTGCTGAATCAGGCTCTGAGTCTGGGAATAAATGACCATCTTACGTCCTCCGCACTTCTTGACAGACTGCATGCACCCTCCTTTACACTGGGACTTCCAGTGGTCTGGACTCATGAAGAGAACATTAAGAATCATTAACATATAAGCTGGCTGTATGGTTCATTTAATTCCCTACACCACTCCTTTTTAAAATTGGCAGCAGAATTTTCAGTTTGCAACACCAGAATGCTGGAGAAATTGGGGAGGGGGAGAGCTCTGTCACATAATTTAGGTCCAGTTTGCCTCAGAGTACACAGGTGGTTATTGAGGACTGTTCTATCAGCCAGCTGATTTAATAAAACAGTCTTCCTTTGAGTTTATGTGCTCAGTCTATGCACATATATTCAAAAATAACTGCACTGAGAAAAGCCTAGTGGGAGAAGATGAAACTCGTTTGGTATTCTGGAGATCACATCTCATTCGTAACCGGGATGACCTGCCCTCCTGCATCATCTGATGCATAATAATGGTGACACATAGAAAGATGTCTTCCTTTGCTAAAAAGAGATGAAGTATTCAAGAATATATATGCAGAAGATCACAATCATACCACCTTGGGCTGTGATCTTAACTGGTACCAGTTTAACAAAGTCAGTACCCAAAGAGGTGACATCCAATGAAAACCCAGGTAAAACAAATGCTGTTCCCCAGCATGTGCCTAGGGGGCACTATGCCATTGGATGTGCTGTGCTGCAGAACAGATGTAGGTCAGAAGCCACAAGGTTAAGATCCCATAGTCATTTCTCACAAGAGTGGTTAGCCCCTCTAAAATAGCCAGATCCCAATTCAGGCAATTAACGTAAACTCTGCTGTAGCCTCAAGTGAGAGAGTTATCCTTCATTTCCCTACTCCACACTAAAAGTGGCTACATTTCCACCCCAGAGATGGCTCCATTTCCATGATGGGCAAAGCGATCAGACTGCAAAACACTTTTTTGGGAAGGAAGGCCAAAACCTCTTTGCATATCACGGAGAGCATCACAGATTCAGATTTGGGCAGTTCCTGGCAAGCCCTGAGAAGTTTTATAACACACCTTTTTACCTTTACTTTTCAATAAAATGTAATGAAATAGCAACTGTTGGCTGCTGTACCTGTGACATGTAACACCTTAAGGAGATTAACTAATCAATGTGAAATATAGGTTAACCTGTAACTACTGACTTTGTACTACTGACTCCCTAAGGAAGGACTACAATAAACTTATGAGAACAGAGGTTCCCTTCCCACATAGTTTATCTGCAGCTCACATTGTCTCCCCTCTTCAGGCAAAATCCATCTCTGAGCAGAGGGCTAGCACAAGGTCTACCGCACCATTTAAGTCCTATTTTGAGCACTAAGGCCTGGTCTGCATTGCAAAGTTTTGCCAACATAACTATGTCAGCTATGAGTGGTGCGGGGGGAGGGGGGGAGGGAGAATCCCACCCCCTCACTGACAAAGCTATGCTGACAAAAGCTTCGGTGTAGATACAACCATGCTGACAGAAGAGCACGTCTATCAATTTACCTAACGGTCAGGGAGATAGTGTAGCTATGCCAGCAAAACTCCTTCCGTTGGCTTACATTGCATCTCCACTGGGGGCTCTGCCAAGCCTAGCTCTACAGTAGACATGGCCTTGGATGGGGCGTGCGTGTGGGGCCCCCTGCTCTCTTTAAGACAACATTCACTGAACAAGGACAGCCAGCTCTAATAACTCGTCTCCTGACATCAAACGCAATCTCATGCTTCAGGGTTTAAGCTGCATCACCAAAGGAGCTAGGAAGGAATCACCCTCCACAGTACTGCACAGTTAGCAAGGAGCATTAGTTTCGGAAGGTGGAAAAGGAACTGTTCTTCAGCATCAGATATATTGGCCATTGCCAGAGGCAGGACGTCAGATGTGGAAGCCTTCTTTGTTCTCTGCTATAGGCACACAGAGATGGTGGCTACTATTAGTTTAGGAAACAAGGTCCACTTAGCTTGCAGTGCTGCTCATCAGCCCAATCCTGCCAAGCTCTGGGCGCCCTTCCAACTTCCAGTGACTTCAGTGTGAACTCAGCTCCTTGCATCAATGAGTTTCCATGAGAACCATCAACACTCCTTCCCAAGGGACCATTCTGAGAGGGCATTATGAAAATGCTAGCAAGGCTTTCCTTTTGTTAACACACTTTCCTTGGACACACAAACTTCACATGGCATATCAGGGCAATTTTCCTTTAATCTCAGAGCCACTAGGAATATCATGGGACGTATAATTTTAGATCAACACCCCAGATGTGAGAAAAATAAAATCGGTGTGATTTTACAGTGCACAAATTGATGCTGAAGTACCTTTTGCACTCCATTGTGAGATGGGGGAGAAGAGGGGAACACACTTTTCCAGCAGAATTTAAAATACAGAATTCATCTTGTGCCTACAGAAGAGAAGAGTCTCTCTCTTTCCCTCTGATCAAAGACCAGTGGTTCTCAACGGGGGGTACACGTACCCCTAGGGATATGCAGAGGTCTTCCAGAGGGTCCATCAACTCATCTAGATAGTTGCCTAGTTTTACAACAGGCTACATGAAAGCACTAGCAAAGTCAGCACAAGCTAAAATGTCATACAGACAATGACGTGTTTATATTGCTCTAAATACTATATCAGTGTTTCTCAACCTGGGGGGTTGCGATTTATTTTATAATTATATTGTAAAAATGAGAAAGTAAGCAATTTTTCAGTAACAGTGTGCTGTGACACTTTTGTATTTTTATGTCTGATTCTGTAAGCAAGTAGTTTTTAACGGAGGTGAAACTTGGGGTTCGCAAAACAAATCAGCCTCCTGAAAGGGGTACAGTAGTCTGGAAAGAGAGCCACTGCTCTGGACCACTGTGTGGCAAAGCATACTGTCCTGAAAACATTTGTGTGCTCCACTCACGTACTTTCACCTTGGGTAAGTATGAGATAATGGACTTGAAAGCATGAACGACAAATGCATTTGATAAAAATGTTCAGGGTTTTATTTTGTTACTGAACATGAAACTTTGCCAAACTTCTCCATAGCCCCATAAAACAAACAATACTTAGAATGCGTCGCCCCCACCAGGGGTCCCGCACTTAGTGAAGACTAAGGGCTTGTCTTCACGTAAAGCGTTGCATCGATGCAGCAGTCTTTAGTGAAGACGCTACTATTCTGACAGAAGAGCTTCTCCGATCGGTGTAATTAATCCATCTCTAGGAGAGGTGGTAGCTATGTTGGGGATATAGCGCTGCCTACATAGGGGCTAAGTTACTATAACTACATCGCTCAGGGGTGTGGATTTTTCACACCCCGGAGCAACGTAGTAATATTGATATAAGTCTGTAGAGCAGACTTGGCCTTAGACCCCATGGTCAAGGGCACCAAGGAAGTTAAAATGAAGAAAATATTAGACTTAAGTAGAGAAAACATTGGACTTTGGTTTTGCCTCTTGCCCAAGTCTGATATTTTCTCCATTTCTTTTCACTAGTCCACTGATTCTTCTCTTGAGCTTATGATATTGAAAGAAGCAACATGGAATTCCAGTAGCTCTTCATAATCTATTGACAGGTGGAACCACAGGACAGGAACAAAAATTATTACTTTTATATAGGTTTTATGGAATTATTGACAAGTCTTAAAAAGTTAAGATGAAAATAGATATCCATTCTTTAAAATCTCATCATTTCCATTAACAGTTTGCTTTTTGCAATAACTCAGCTTTGATTTTTACCATTCTTTTAGTTCCAGATCCCTCCAACTACTAGTTAGGAGATTAATTTGTGCTGTTTAAAAACTGGGATTCCCAGCTCTTTTCCAACAGCATAAAATATTGGTTTCTAGCTCTACCAGTTTTGGAAATATCATCCATTTTTGAACTATACATATCAGGTTCACACTGAAGTGGGAGGGGGTTAAGGGAAAGCAGGATGTTAATTGGAACAGTGAGATATTGCAACCTATCAGAGCTATAAAACAGTGATGAGAGGCACAGCTATCCAAGGGCATAGAGAGCATTAGATTCTAGTCCTTGTGGATTAAGAGAGATCATGTTTTGAAGCCCTCATCGGGCCCTCACACTAGCTGTACTTTTCTGGCACCGAATCAAGAGATAACATAAGAAGACCCAGTCACTGGAACCGTTTCATTTCTGACCCCTGAATACTTCCATCACCCTCTTACTTTGACTATTCCTTGCCCTTTGGGCAATTACCCAGTCTTGTTGAACTGCCAATGAGAACTAACTCTTCCCAAAAAAGAAAAAGAAAAACAAAACACATAAGATCATTAACTGCAAATGTGCAATCTATGTGGAGACACAGCACAGAAACTTGCACTCTGCACTCCTTTTCTATGTAAATAATGCAGGGATCCTGCGGGAACTTGCAAGGATTGGAATTTTTAATTAATGGGTTTCTTTAATGTGCAAATCAGCAGCAGACTGCAAGTTCTGACTTGCATTGATTATGAAAAACATTAATTGAACGTGCAAGACCCTAAACAGGCAGCATCTCATGTCCTCGACTAGACTGGAAGATATGGTGCAAGAGAATACAAATTATCTTGTGGAAACAGACCACTCCAGGAAAGAGTACCTTAGAAATTTTAGCTGTGGGAGTTTCTGTGTAGAAAGCATTAAACATTTACACTATATTCACAGAGCAACCACTGTAATTGTGATGGCATTAAAAGACCACTAAGGCTTTCTCCATGGAAGTGAAGCAGGAATAAATATGAGCTCCATTACTATGAGCTTGTCCCCAATTTATATGTAAAAAAGAAAGAAAAAAACCTGCAGCATAATTAAGGATTTTTTTAAAATAAAAAGTAAGACAGTGCACACAAAGCAAGGCTGTCTCTTTAAACAGAAATTCATCCTATATAAATTATGGCCATAAACTTTTCCTGCAGTGCAGCCTAATTAATTCTTGTTCTATACACAAAGGGAAATGCTGGGTGACAAATGGGTGTGAAGCTTGAAAGCTGCCAGGTCTGCAAAACATTTTCTACTTCAATTTATAAGCAATTTTGCAGTAAATCATCCACCAGAACCTGAGATCTCAGGCATCTGAGAATGTCCAAGCCCCGCTAGATTGCTTACCAAAAAAAAGTTTAAAAACCTCTCCACTTGCAGACCTAATTTGGAAACTGCATGACACTGTTATGTTTGCCTTGGATTTGGCTTTAACACCACAAACAAATCTTACAGCTGACACTTTACCATAGGCTCTTTAATATTATTACCCCAAATCCCTAATAGAATTGTACCATCACATTCAGCCATAATGGAGAGAAAGTTGTTTCGAGAGGGATGCGTCATACTGGCGAATGTAGATTTATCCATCCAAAATGTTCATTCTTTCTCTGGGCAGAAAGGAGGCATGGAATACTACAAGCAATGGATACACTCAGGAAAAGCTATCGCATAAAAGATGAATTAAAATACTAAGGGACAGATTTTTCTACAGGCACCTATAAAACAAAGTTAGACACTCAACTCCCATTCACTTTCAATGGCTCCTTGTGTCATTGGGGGGAGAAAGCTCTGAGTGTCCAATTGGGTAGGATATAAAATTGAGTTTGATATTTTTTTTACCCAATCGCTTCAACCTAACAATGCGCCAAACCATTTATTTTTCCTTTTACAAAAAAGACCACATGTATCTGACTTTAAAAAAAGCAGCGTAACAATGGATTTATTTCACTAATTCAGAGAGAAGCATGTGTGTGGCTCATCCATCCCTAAGAAGAACATAATCCAATCCAAAACAGTGTTGTTTTGACTATCATTTCGTTGCCATTTTCTGCATCCAAAATCTTGGCTCTTAAGACTGGAGTGTCCCATGGGATGACAGAATGCAATAATATTAATACTTAGTATTTACAAAGTTCTTTCCCACCTTCAAATGACCATTAACTACTTTAATCCTCAAAACACCCTTATGCAAAAATCCTTATAGATTCTTCTGGTTGGGGAAACAAGGAGAGGTTAAGTGACCTACCCAAGGCTACATCATGAATCAGTGGCAGCGTTGGGGTGAGACATCAGAACTCCACAGCCTTATACCCAGCTCACTAGACCAATTTAAAAAAGAATAAAAGGCTTATTCACATAGAAGCCATTTTTGCTTCTATTCCAACATTAAACCCTTTGATTAGCTCATAATTGGGACTTTTATTAGACCCTGATTTATTCTAAAATAAGCTGGCTGTCATAAATGAAATTAGGCCCATTCTGCATCAACTCAAGAGGCAGTTTTTTATAATTACAGTGGGCAATGTCTTTTGAATTTCACCAGGTGTTGTCTACTGGCTTGAAAGGTCACATCCAAATTACCACAAGCACAAAAGCTCCATAAGCAAGAATGTAATACAGTTCAGAGGTTGCCCACATGATGAAGCTCTGGCTTTATTGACTAGTCGCAAATCAGATGTACAGAACGAGAGATCTGATTCATTCTCACAATGCCCAACGCAGCAAAGTGACGGGGAGATGGTTCTTTACCGTTTAACACAACAGATCTTCACATCTTTTTGTGAAATCCTTTGGGATTCAAAGGCTCACCCAATCATTAAAGCAGAAGCCAAAATTCTTACTGGAGAACCTTGTAGCAACAACCCCGAGTCAAAAGCCATCTTGCAAACAAAAAAAACATATACATGTTGTGTATGGATATCACAGCTAACGTGGGCTTAGATGGCTTGATAACTCTTCAAAGCCATTGGCTTTCACTCTCCAGAGCTTCAAAAGCCAAACCCTTCTAGTGAACAAGAATTTGAAGCACGAGAACACTTACATTTTAGTATGACACATTGGACCAACCTCACAAAAGACATAATAATTAAGTAACTTCTCAAACCATACTAATCCACAGGGATTATACTATAGTAGTTAGAGATGAGAAAGATCATTGCACCACACTACCCATCCCCATAAAAGGGGCAGGATATAGGCTGGGACGTATCAGGTATTAAACTAGGGACGTATCAGGTATTAAACTGACATTACAAGAGCAATTGCTGGGTACAGCTTGTGTGTCGGTGAGCTACGTATGTCAACTGCTTAGAAATCAACCAAGATGAAAAGCCACTAATATTATTTAGTACCAACTTTGCCACTGTGGCCAGTTAGAAGATGTAGGCCACATACAGAGCCAGTTTGTTTTACGCTTCCTAAATCAAAAATTGTCAAAAGTACCTTTGCACAGTCGTGACAACATCAGCAAGACACAGGCCAACACTGTGCACCTCATTTTAAAAAAAAAATTGAACGTTTGCATTGTAAAATATCCTATGTTCATTGCAAATTACATTAAGAGAAATGCAATTAAATCTCTGTCCTTTAAAAGAACAATATTAGAAAACACTAAACAAGAGATGATTTAATGAGAAAGTTCCTGAACTCAATATTGTTAAAAATCAATTACATGGCACCATAAATTCATACAGTGCTTTACTAACATAGATCAAGTTCCCTGCCCTGAAGAGATTAACGGAAAAACGTGACATGACCTCGACCACAGATGCTTTAACAAGCAAAAATACCAAATACTGGATCCCTTGACAATGCACCAGGTTTTACCTATTTGATAGACTGATAGACCCTAGAGATGAAAAAGATCTACAAGATTATCCAGTCCATCCCCTTAGAACCAGTGCAGAATTGTTCCCCACAATTCATTCTCAGGCTAGCTTTCAGAGGCCCCGGTGATGGAGTTTCTAGTACTTCCCATAAAAGACCATTTCACAATCTAATAAAGCTAGGAACTGCCAGACTGGATCAGACCTGTGGTCCATCTATTTCAGTCCTGTCCTCAACAGCAGCCAGCAGTAGGTGCTTCAGAAGAAGGTGCACAAAACCCCACAGTAACCAGATCGGGGTCTCATTCTAGTAGTTAGAGATTGCTTTTAGCCATGAGGCATAAGATTTTCTATCCCTTCCACAATTTGTTAGTATTACCTCGTTAACCATATTGGTGCCCAATCCCTCTTTGAGCCTTATTACGTTTTTAACCCCATTAGCACCCTTGTTACAAAGCATTTCTTGAGAGTCAATCTAACTTTTCCCTTTGCTAATATCATCCCATTAGTCCCAGCTATATTCCCTGGCAGCACCAAGTCCTCTCTTTTCTTGGTGTTTTCACACATTAAATACAGCACAAAAGTGAATGTAAGACATCAGGAATGTAAATCTACAGTATTGCAACCCCTCCTAGCCAGATTACGAAAAAGGGGTGGGAGAAGAGAGAGAAATCACAAAGCAGTTATTAAACGGCGGATTTTCTTTTAACATTCCTGGACAACTAAAAAATTAACATCTCCCATATACTGTATTTATACTATATTATATTCCATGTGCTTGGATGTATTTTGCTTATGGGAAATACCAAAATGTCAACCTTTGTTTCTGTTAAAGGTCTTTAATGAAATTGCATTTTAGATCTGTAATGAAACATGGTGCTTGCTGCAGTTTGTAATGCATCTCATTAAATACATTAATACCATGCATTTCACTAAAAGGTCAGCTTAGTATTATTGGGAGTTTGCCTTCCCCCCTTCTCCCCACACACTTTAATCACTTCATTTAAAGCAGCAGAGCTAACTTGGAAATATAAAGTTCCTCACCAGCTACAAGTAGAGATGTGATGAGTTAATTTGCTCAGATCTGGATTAGGTTTAAGATGGGCTATTAGGTTCAGTCAAAGGCTGACTCAGGGTCAGGATTTAGGTTCAGATCTGAAGGTGCCAAAAAGCTCATGAACCAGTCTTACAAGGATTCTGCCACTTTAAGCCAAAACCTCAGGGTTCTCACATCATACAGCCGCACATTCAACTGAACACAAAAATAGGCACCTTTCAAGATTAGACTGGACAAAGGACCAATACCAAAGGGCTGGCCGGGATCTGCAGAACTGGAAATATAAAGGTACTGCTTTATAATTGGGTGCTTTCTTTGATGAACTGTAAGGGTCTAGAAGCTGGAAAATATCCAGAATCAAGGTGTTGAGAAGAAAGAATTTTGAGCTAAAGAAACAATTTTCTCAGTAAAAAGAAAAGGAGTACTTGTGGCACCTTAGAGACTAACAAATTTATTAGAGCATAAGCTTTCGTGAGCTACAGCTCACTTCATCTCACGAAAGCTTATGCTCTAATAAATTTGTTAGTCTCTAAGGTGCCACAAGTACTCCTTTTCTTTTTGCGAATACAGACTAACACGGCTGCTACTCTGAAAATTTTCTCAGTGAGTTTTTAAATGACTTGGTGCACACATCATCATCATTTAAAGTTCCAGAAGAAAATCCTACTGTGTATGCAGTTCATTATTTTTGCCAACATTTTGATCACCAGGACATAAAAATACTCCTGCAGAAACCCACTTTCCTTTCTTGTATTGAACAGTTGAACAGGTTAGATGATTTTTGATTTTATTTACTAATTTGGTAACAAAAGCCTGATCCAAAGCCCACGGAAGTCAATGGAAATGAGTTCTGAGTGCATAGTGTTTACTAGGTGCATTTTACGCATTATATTTGCCATCTCTTAGAGAACCCACTGTAGGCCTTACCTGACCAATATCATTAACAATATTACTGTTGTGTCGTTGTGTGGGTTTTTTTGTTTGTTAAATAGATGAATCAGTCTCCTAACTGAATGGACACTTACTGTCCTGGCACCTGGCAACACAGACTCTCTCTCTGAGATCTTATCCCGTGGGCAGCATTACACTAGGGTATAGAGAGTCTCATGGTTTGGTGACCCCCTGCCTCTCAGCATGCTGCAGTGCTGCCTAGGGACTCAAAACAGAAAGAGGAATCAACCCATTTTCAGAAGGTATCCTATGCTGAGGATGGATCACATAGAACACAGCAGACCGGCAATACTCCAAACTGATAACCAATCACTTCTGATGTTCAACAAGAAAAAAAAAAAAAATCATTCAGCCTGAAGGACCACATTGAACGCTGGTGGGAATGCCACTGGAGTCAGCATGGCCACAAGTTCAGCTGAGGCATCGTGGTGCTAAGACAGGACAAGGAGCCACCACCAGAGCCGAACTTGACCCAATACATATAGATAAGGGCACAGATTTACTTAGACTGGGAGCTCTTTGAGGCAGGGACTGCCTTTGTTCTGTGTTTGTGCAGCACCAAGCACAATGGGGTCCTGGTCCGTAACCAGGGCTCCTAGGGGCTACCACCACACAAATAAATAATAATAAAACATACGATTTACATGACAGGTGTCTGTATCTCCACGGTCCTTCCCCATCCACATCAATATCTTGCCTTTCAGCCAAAGTACACTTGGATGGGACAGTCACCTGAGCCTGTTAAACCTGATCCCTAATTACAGTAACCACAAGGGTTGCTATCACAAGGCACAAATCCCTGTCTCAGAGGCTGAAGACATTGGCTCCACAGCCACTCCCAGCCTCCAACTGAGTACAGAACCTGGGTCTCCCTGAGAGCAGAGTCTGTATTTCTGTCACCAAAGCAAGCAGACTTACTACTTACTGTTCTTGAGTGCGCTGGCAAACTCTCGCCCACCTTCCTTTTTAAACGCCGGGAATGTATCTGGCTGTGGAAGCTGGTTGGCCGTTAGGAGCGCTTTCTGCAGTTTGATTCTCCCTTCTAACAGCTGGTCCCACAGTGCTTTAAAACACAGAGGAAACAAAAAATGGATTTCATATTCCAAAGCATTTATTCACTCACTTTCCTGTGACCCCTGCCTCCCAAAGACTCTGAATCAGAAAGCATCAGCCACTTCTCTTTGCTCTCCTTCCCCAGCAGCACTTTCCTTTTGTAACGACACTTTGCAAACGGAGACTCATTATTTAATGGGACAACTAGATAGTAGTTGCCTAAAAGCTTCTCGAGGCTTCTGTTAAAATTCACAAGAGAAATTCAAATCGTAGAACGGCCAAAGCCAAGGTGCATACAGCTCCATTGTTTGACACAACAAATGCCAAACAGCAAGGAATGGCACACACCACCAATTCAGCTGCCACACAGTATATCATGCCCTGCAGAGCAAAATCTGGACTGCAGGGAAGATGGGACCAGTGATGGGGGCAAGGGATTAACTGAAGAATCCCCACAAGGTGGGAGCAGACAGTCACTATGCACTGATGGGTTGTCATCACCAACCTAGAAGCTTATGGGTTAGCAAAGACAACTAGTCATACACGCTAATGAAGGACCACCGAGAGAAAAATATTTAATCATCACGTACATCAACTTTAGAAAAAACTCCTCCTAAAAGAAGTGAGGAGGATGTTTAGTTTCCATTGTAACCCATCATTATATCCCCATTAAACCCAAAATCTTTACTCTGGAGGATGGAACTTACAAGGACATAGAAAACTGGCACCTCCTCCCCAGCCAACACACTGGGATGGTTTACTAAAGCAACTAGGGGTCCAGGGCCCACTGGGGGCCGCAAGCAGGTTTCAGGAGGTCCGTGGAGCAGGGCCAGCATTAGATTTGCGGGGGCCCAGGGCAGAAAGCCAAAGCCTGGGGCTGAAGCTGAAGCCTGAGCAACTTAGTTTCACGCGGCCTCGGGCAATTGCCCTGCTTGCTATCCCCTAACGCTAGCCCTGGCTCTTATATGCAGAAAAACAGCTTTTGTGGCACAGATGGGCAATGGAATTTTTACAGCATGTTGGAGGCGCCTCAGATAGGAAAAGGTTAAGAACCCCTGTACTAAAGCACACCAAAACACAGACTAGCGTCTGAGTCCCTGAGCAACACATACAGTGCTGTGAGTCCTTGTTTACATTGGTACCATAACAATGCTCAGCGCTGGCTCAGCTAAACCAATTACTGACAAAGTATTAGTTTAATTCTGCAGCACAGACCAGGCCACAGTCTATGGAGCACAGCTTGTAGGACACTTGCTGTAAACTCCTAAAACTACTCCAGCGCGTGCTGCAACATGCAAATGGGTTAAAACAGTTCTTAGCACAGTTCATTTCTCTAGAATAGACAAGGCATAAGGCTCATCAAAATACAAAGCAAATTCCATGTACAAACCTATTTGGTTTTTCACAGCTTTTCCTTTTTCTACTTCTTCAGACACTTTTTCTTTAGAGAAGGTCACCACCCCTCCGTCATCCTCGCTCTCTTTGGCATCTGCCACGTCCTCCTCACTTGCATCCCCAGATTCTTCTTCATTGCTCCCTTTTTCTTCATCCTCCTCTTCACTGCTCCCCACATCCTCCATCCCTTCCATAAATTTCTCAAAGTCATGGAGGCTCTGGCAACTAAACTTCAGTGTTTGGAGCTCGGCAGATGTTTCTCTCCCCTCCTCTTGGTCGCTTCCCAAGTCACCCTGAGCACTGCTGTGCTCATCGTCCTGATCGGCTGTAGCATCTAGAATGTCTTCATCCAATTCTTCCTCCAGATCTCCACTGTCAAGGTCTCTCTCAGACGATGTTTCTTCATCTGGTAATTAGAAAAGGAGATATTTCAACAAAGTTATTTAATCACAAACTATGGCTGCAACTCTGTAATATCCATTATCAGTAAGGCTGCAAATCTTTCACAGAGGTCACAGATTCCGTGACTTTCCGGGACCTCCGGGACTTCCGCGGCTGATGCAGCTCACCCCACAGCCGCTCGAGCAGCTGGGGCAGTCCTGGGACCAGCTGCTGCTCCAGCAGCCCCAGCCAGCTGGTCCCAGGCAACTGGCCCCAGGCGCTGCTCCAGAGCAGAGGTCTGGGAGCAGCAGTGGTGCCACAGGCTGCCCCTGCCCCTAGGAGCAACAGCGGTGGTGGGACCCCAGCCTGGAGGAGCAGTGGGGCCCCAGTTTGCCCCCTGGCCCAGAGCAGTGGCGGCGGGGCCCCAGGCTGCCACCCCCCCGCCCCCCAGGAACAGCAACGTCCACTGGATCACACTCCCCCACAATGGTATGATTTAGTTACGGGTATTTTTAGTAAAAGTCACGGACAGGTCACAGGCAATAACCAAAAAGTTATGGCCAGTGACCTGTCCGTGACTTTTACTAAAAATACCAGTGACTAAATCATACCCTAAAAAAATCAGCATCCAGTTGGTGGTCTGGCCTGGTTTAGATCTGTAGTCCACTAGGGATAATTCTAGGCACAATTTTGCTCTTTCCTTAAGCTAACCAAGGGGCTTATGAGGATACGATGGCAAACTGAAACCTTAGTTCATGCTTTTCTGCAGTAACAGTCACTCCAACAACAATTATCACATCCATTGATTAGCTGACAGCCTTTCCCATTTAATAATGAAACAATGGTAAGCAAACCAGGTGCTCATGCTTTGGTACATGTGTCTTAATAATGAGAAATTACACATAAGCACTAAGCAGTTACAAATTCCCAAGAGCTGACAATTTAAAGATGGCAGCTAGTTCTCCCATGCCACACGGAGTTCACGTCACTTTCCTTGCCAGGTAATTTAACCTGGCTGAACTTTTTGTACCTGAGATTTAGTCACTGCCTTTCCTTCATCTCCAGGGAGCAGTTACATTCCTGGAGGCTTCCCTTTCCCAGGAGCTAATGCATAAAGCTATGATTCAGCACAGCACTTAAGAAGCCACGCTTAACTTTAAGCCCATGAAGTCAATGAGACTTAAACACTGATAAGCTGGGACTCCGATCACGGTGCAGTGTAAGAGCATTCCACTTATTGCCTGTAGTTGGCAGTTTAGGGTTGGGGGGGCAGGAAGCAGTTTAGGAGGTGCAGGGGGGCGTGGAAAGGCAGGGAAAGAAACTGAATTTCTCACCAAATGCTGCTCCAGGCAGAGATTCTCCCCATCGCTCTTCCTGCAAGGCCTGGCGAGATACAGCTCTCCCGCTGTACCTCTTATCAGCTTCTAACAGGGAGGCGGAGGCTCGTTTACGTATATTGCCGACAGCAAGGATGTCATCTTCGGTTCCGCCCTCATCGAACTTGTCAATCACCCTAGCAGCAGTGGCTGTGAAGAGGAGAGGGGGGTTAATAGTGCAGGGTTTCAAACTAAGAGCAGAACTCAGGCTTGCGAGACAGGAGAGAAATTCTACCTAGGACTGCCAGAAAGCAGACTGGGCTTAAATAATATCTATATCCTCCTTGGATCCAGGGGACTAGAACTAGGGACCTTGCATTCCGCATATACTGGCCTCTAACCCATGAGCTAAAGGACAAGTCATATTAGGAGTTGTATAGAACTGAGCTGTTCAGTGAGTCCCCTGGGCACACACAGCCCACAAGCTTCATTTTTGGAATTAAACCTCATCAATACCTATCTGGCTCTGGCCACCCCTGGACGGGCCTCTCCTAAGTTCACCAAAAGGGTTGTAAACCTCTTGGGGGACCAAGGCCAAGCTTTAGGTGCTTCAAAAAAACCTGGTCAGATTCATCCAATTTTGGTAAGAGCATATTAACACAGATTGACTTCTATCCTCTGGAGGCCAGCTTCTAAAGGCCAACCAATTTCATACCCTGAACGCAAGTCTGATCCCACCCAGCAGAGGGGCAGTATATTCAGACCAGGTTACAACAGTTTGGGTCATCAACAAGGAGTAGAAATTGTTCCAAAGGCATCTATATTTCAAAAAGGAAATCACTGAGACTTTTCTATGGTTTAAAGCCCACATTCCCCCTTCTAACACCATCAAAATCTTGGGAAGAACATGGCTGAAAGTTTTATAAATTGACTAACTCCAAATGTGCCTCCATTTATAATCTAGGTTTCTCCTAAACAATTTTGGTTTGGTTCTATAGGCCAGTGAAGTGCAGCACTTTTAACTAGAGCAAAGTATCCTGTCACCCCAAGAGGCTCTCCATATGTTCATTATCAAACACCAAAATAATTTTATCTAGTTCATTTTGTTATATGAACACGGGCCTATATTCACCCCCTTGCCCATATTAGACAGACCACATTAGGCACTGCATAGAATATGTCTGCTCAGTCCCACTTTGAGGGGTCCCTGAATAATAGGGTCCTCCTGAGAAGTCTGACCAACTGGCTAGAAGATTCAGCAAAGCTGGTGTGGTTTCATTCTGCGCTTGCAAATGAAAAGACAACAACCCGTAACTCTGATGCCCTCTGGGCTCTTGATAAATTTACAAGACACTTAAATAACTAAATGCTGTAATTGTCTAAATATAGAAAACAACTTTATTATAATGACTGTTCTCTTTCCCGCATCTCTGTTCTTCAGAAACAGGGAAATGGTTTATTCCAGCAAACGTGGACCATTATAACAGGTTCTCTTCTCTTTATTTTCATTCATGCGCAAGGCACCCTCTGCAAAATTATAGGGTTAGGGTTGTTCAGCCAATTGAGTGATCTGATTGGCTGAACATCGTTAAGTGCTTTTTTAATGCATGTTTGAGAATGTTAATGCCCCATTTATATAAACTATTTACTTAAGGGGAGAGAAAAAAACAACTCACAGGGGATAAAATGTCTTATTCTCAAGCAGGCACTGAACTGCAAAATGGTGAAAGGGAAATCAGGAGCTTCCCATAACCCGCTTGGCTGGAAAGTCATTGTTCTATAGAAAACATAAGGAAAGCAAGTTCTGCAAGCTTCTCATTTAGGTCATGTCTACACTATCACTGAGGAGGGCAAAACATATGTCACGCAGGGGTGTGAAAAAAAAACACACCCCTGAGCAACATAAGTTTTGCCAGCATAAGTAAAGGTGTGCACAATGCTATGTCGACGGGAGAGCTTCTCCAGCCGACACAGCTACCGCCGCTGGCTGCGGGTGGCTTAATTATGTTGATGGGACAGCACTTTCCCATTGGCATAGAGCTGCTACACAGGAGACCTTACAGTGGCACAGCTTCAGTACTACAGCTGTGCAGCTATAAGGGTCTCTAATGTAGACATAGCCATAGTATAGAAATTCACACTAGCGCACAGCTCTTCAAACGCCTCAAGACACAGTGCAGGGGTAACTTCGCAATTAAATGAATTTCACCCACATATTGCTCACAATGGAGACCAACGCAGAATATATGCAATGGAACAGGTTACGTAACTTGTTGGTTGATATCTTTAAAGCAAGCATTATGTATTGACTATGTAAAGCAAGTCAGACATTTCTGCAAAAACGAGGGCCACCTTGTCAAGTGACCAGGAGCCAGATGGCTGCACCTAAGTCACATTTAAGAATCCAGATTATTAACTATTTCCTTTACAGTAGCATTTAGAAGCTCCAACTAACAGGGGGTTCCCATTGTGCTAGGTGCTGTGCAGACACATAGCAAGAGTCTCCACCCTGACTGAGCAGCCTCCATAAACAGACAAGACAGAAGAGGGGTGGGAGACCCTTGGCTGGGGACCCACGATTTGCTCACAGGTCATACAGTGAGTAGTAGCAGATCCCATGTCTCCCAACTCCCAGACCAGTTCTCTATCCACTAAGCCACAAATACACAACCATCATACTTGCCTTACTTGCCTCTAGTTTCCTTTAGAGATGAAACAAATTGCTTGTTGAATTCATAAGCAACAAAACCTGCAGCTGATCACCTCTGTCATCACCCTGCACTTACAAGAAGAGGGCAAGAGATCCAGCACCAGGGTGGTAGGTGCTTGAGAGGAGAGACTAGATAAATAGAGCAGCTTCAGAGTGCCCTGTAGGACTCCATGGGTCACATCCTTGGTTCTCAACCCATGTGCACCTGAGAGCTGCTACTAGAAACACACACACAAAAAGGCTCAAAGCCAAAAAATTCTTTAACATCAAGAAAATGTGACATGTCAACCACGTATGGTTAATGAGTTCTTGTCTATCTTATGTTCACACACAGTTGTATAGAGTCGAATTAGCTGACACAATGCTGACCACCATGACTGCCCAGTCAGTGTAAACCAGGGCAAATTCCGTTCCGTATTGTGACAGCTCACTCAACTCTTCATCATCAAGCCTGAACACAATAAAATTGTGTAATGCAGAAAAGCTCTGAAGAAGAGTTCAGTGTCCTTGCTTTGTTAATTTTATTTATTATTTTGGTCCATTGGAGGCACTCTGCCCTGGTGTGATGGGATGAATGTGTGAAGTCCAAAGCAGTAAAAAAAAATGGCAGGTATCGGTCTAAAAATGACAAAGAGGACATTGCCACTACATGTCATGAAAGGAGAAACCAATTTCTAAAAATTTGCAATTCAGCTAGCAAAGGGCTTGATAAAAAAAATCCACTTGCCAGTGGCCAGGAGAAAACAATGAACAACCACATCTAGTATGATAAACAGCAGCCTGGAAAGCTGGTGTGCTCTGACTGCTACTGAACATGCTAGACATGATTGTTACCAGTTAACTTGTCCTCCTTGCTTCCTCCAACCCCGTTAGTTTCTTATATCCACATTACGTGTAACACCGTACGTTCTTCCTGGAAGGGATTTGTTTTTAGAATTAGCATAATGGAACCCTGATCCTTGTTGGAGACCCCTAATCACAAAACAGATAAACAATAATAAACAACAATTATAACTGCCAGTAATTGCTGTTGAATTTAAGCTTTATTTTAACTAAAAACTACATTTCTATCCCTTCCAGCTCCAAAGGAAACCTTCCAATTGAGAATTAAGTGTGAAGAATTGCTGCAGTACCCTTCTTCCCAAGGTCTTGTCTACACTATAGAGAGTTTGCTGGTAGGCTATAATGGCAAATCCTCCTCATGGAGACAAAGCAACATCAGCTCCCCACATGAAATAAGCTACACTGGCAAAATGACTTTTCTGCATGTAAACCAGGGCGTTTGTTGACCGACATACCTATTATGTCAGTTAAGGGCGGCATTTTTTCACACACCTAACTGACAGTTACGCCAGCAAAACTTTTAAGTGTAGAGCAGGTCTAAGTGCGTGGACAGGGCATCTACAGCGACACACGTTTTCACAGTCAGCAAAACGAAATTAACAAGGCCTCTGGTCAGTGTTGCTGCTGATATTCAGAAGGCTGTGAGCATTTAATTGCCCTACTTCTTCGTAAAAGCGACAGCAGAAGCAGACGCTGGGGCTATTCACAGGAGGGAAGGATTCAAAAATGGAGGCTCGGATAAGAATAGAAGAGAGGACCAACAACATGCAGCCCTGGGATAGGCTGGAAAGACAGAGGCCCTTTTAGACAGCATATGGAGCCTTTAAAATCATCAGACACGACCAGCCAAAGGATAACAGATGGAGCCCCCAGGCACAATCTGGACACAGCACTATGGCAGAAATCAAAGTCCCTCCCTTTTCCCAGCAGGTAAGTTGGGGGGCAGTAAATTTTTTTTTACTGTTGCCCCGGGACCTCACTGGTACACATCCTCCCTGGTTTGTGTAGCAGCCTTTGGTTGATTGGTTTAATCTGTGAGACATTAGATGTCCACTACATTTTCTAAACTCTGAGCCAGCACCCCTTTTGGACACAATGCAAACAACAGGAGCCCATGATACATTCCCAAGTCCCTGCTTAGTAGGGAATAGTGACTACAGCGATCAATTCATCCCATAACAGTACAGCCAATTTGGCCAAATGTGGGACACATGGAGAGAGAGAGAGAGAGAGAGAAACCGAGGGGCACATGAAAATTATTGGATCGGGAAGCTTAAAATGCTGGGTCATTAATTTCCCCAACAGAAATCTCTAAATTTTGTGATAATGTATTTCTGATATGAATTAAAACAACAATACAGTAGTTCACAGCAAACTCATATGGAGGGGGGGGACAGAGGTAAATTTTGAGCAGTAAAGAGCGACAGTCCTTGCTGGGATGCTTCAGAAGCATCACTCAACACAATCGCTAGGAGCAGTGAGATATAGATCCAGCTCCACCAAAATGAGATGATGAAGACCAGCAACTGCCACACTGCCACCCAGCGCCCCAGTGATTTATATGGGAAACTCCCAAGGACGGGGAAGCCTCACGCAGGTGTTGAGCTATGGATGGATCAAGGTAAACCAGCATCGAAATATATAGACCAAGTGGTTACACAGGCCACACAAACGCCCACAGCGGAAAACGGGAAAGCGCCCACTCATGGTTGTACGGTACAGCAGACCCTCAGAGTTGCGAACACCTTTGTTCGTAACTCGAAAAGGTTAGAAACTCTGAACAAAACATTGTGGTGGTTCTCTCAAAAGTTCACAACCAAACATTGACTTAATACAGCTTCGAAACTTTACTACGCAGAAGCAAAATGCTGCTTTCCCTTTATTTTTAAGTCGTTTACGTTTAACACAGCACTGTGTTGTATTTGCTTTTTTGTCTCTGCTGCTGCCTGATTGCGTCCTTCCGGCTCCAAACGAGGCGTGTGGTTGGCCGGTGAGTTCGTAACTCTGAGGTTCTCCCGGTAGGTGCCAAGGGAGGGAGCAGCCCCCAGTCCCTGCCCCAGGGAAGGGAGAGAAGGCCCCTGTTTTGGAGCTGAGAGAAAAGGAGGACTTGTGGCACCTTAGAGACTAACAAATTTATTAGAGCATAAGCTTTCGTGAGCTACAGCTCACTTCATCGGATGCATTTGATCGTAAATGCATCCGATGAAGTGAGCTGTAGCTCACGAAAGCTTATGCTCTAATAAATTTGTTAGTCTCTAGGGTGCCACAAGTCCTCCTTTTCTTTTTGCGAATACAGACTAACACGGCTGCTACTCTGAAACCTGTTTTGGAGCTGGGTAAGGAGCGTGGGTATTAGCCCCGGGTCACTGCCATGGGGGGGAAGGAGATAGAAGAGGTAGTGAGGAAGCGGGGAGCAAACCCCACTCAATGTTCAGGGAGGAGAAAAGACCTTGGGAGGTGGGGGGTGAAAAGAGCAGCCCCCACTGTACCAGGGAGGAATGCACTCGGGGACATAGTGGTGGGGTGCAGCCCCCAGTCGCTGCCTGCAGGGGGGAGAAGCACACGGCATTGGGGGAAATACTGGGGTGGGAGGCAGCCCCCGTCACTGCCCAGGGGGGACATGCGGCGCTGTGGCGGGGGGTATCGGGGGCAGCCCCCAGTCACTGCCCGGGGGGGACACACAGTGCTGGGGGGTATCGGGGGCAGCCCCCAGCCACTGCCCGGGGGGGACACACGGCGCTGGGGGGGGTATCGGGGGCAGCCCCCAGCCACTGCCTGGGGGGGACACACGGCGCTGGGGGGGGTATCAGGGGCAGCCCCCAGCCACTGCCCTGGGGGGGACACACGGCGCTGGGGGGGGGTATCGGGGGCAGCCCCCAGCCACTGCCCTGGGGGGGACACACGGCGCTGGGGGGGGTATCGGGGGCAGCCCCCAGTCGCTGCCCGGGGGGGAGGGGACACGCGGCGCTGGGGGGGGCTATCGGGGGCAGCCCCCAGTCGCTGCCCGGGGGGGAGGGGACACGCGGCGCTGGGGGGGGGCTATCGGGGGCAGCCCCCAGTCGCTGCCCGGGGGGGAGGGGACACGCGGCGCTGGGGGGGGGGATCGGGGGCAGCCCCCAGTCGCTGCCCGGGGGGGGAGGGGACACGCGGCGCTGGGGGGGTATCGGGGGCAGCTCCCAGTCGCTGCCCGGGGGGGGGGGGAACGCGGCGCGGGGGGGGATCGGGGGCAGCCCTCAGTCGCTGCCCGGGGGGAGGGGACACGCGGCGCTGTGGGGGGGGATCCGGGGCAGCCCCAGTCGCTGCCCGGGGGGAGGGGACACGCGGCGCTGGGGCGGGGAATCGGGGGCAGCCCCCAGTCGCTGCCCGGGGGGAGGGGACACGCGGCGCTGGGGGGGGGGGGAATCGGGGGCAGCCCCAGTCGCTGCCCGGGGGGAGGGGACACGCGGCGCTGGGGGGGGGGGATCGGGGGCAGCCCCCAGTCGCTGCCCGGGGGGGAGGGGACACGCGGCGCTGGGGGGGGGGATCGGGGGCAGCCCCCAGTCGCTGCCCGGGGGGGAGGGGACACGCGGCGCTGGGGGGGGGATCGGGGGCAGCGCCCAGTCGCTGCCCGGGGGGGAGGGGACACGCGGCGCTGGGGGGGGGGGATCGGGGCAGCGCCCCAGTCGCTGCCCAGGGGGGGGAGGGGACACGCGGCCGCGTGGGTGGTGGGGGTGATCGGGGGCAAGCCCCCCGTCGCTGCCCGGGGGGAGGGGCACGCTGGCGGGGGGGGGGATCAGGGGCAGCCCCAGTCGCTGGCCCGGGGGGGAGGGGACACGCGGCGATGGGGGGGGGATCGGGGGCAGCCCCAGTCGCTGCCAGGGGGGAGGGGAACACGCGGGCGGGGGGGGGGATCGGGGGCAGCCCCCAGTAGCTGCCGGGGGGGGAGGGGACACGCTTGGGGTGGCGCTGGGGGGGATCGGGGGCAGATCCCAGTCGCTGCCCGGGGGGGGAACGCGGCGCTGTGGGGGGGGATCGGGGGCAGCCCCCAGTCCGCTGCCCGGGGGTGGGGGAAACGCGGCGCTGTGGGGGGGGATCGGGGGCAGCTCCAGTAGCTGCCCGGGGGGCGGGGGACACGCGCGCTGGGGGGGATCGGACACGCGGCGTGGGGGGGGGGACGGGGGGCAGCCCCCAGTCGCTGCCCGGGGGGGAGGGGACACGCGGCGCTGGGGGGGGATCGGGGGCAGCTCCCAGTCGCTGCCCCGGGGGGGGGAAACGCGGCGCTGTGGGGGGGATCGGGGGCAGCCCCAGTCGCTGCCCGGGGGGGGAAACGCGGCGCTGTGGGGGGGGATCGGGGGCAGCCCCCAGTCGCTGCCCGGGGGAGGGGACACGCGGCGCTGGGGGGGGATCGGGGGCAGCCCCCAGTCGCTGCCCGGGGGGGAGGGGACACGCGGCGCTGGGGGGATCGGACACGCGGCGCTGGGGGGCTATCGGGGACAGCCCCCAGTCGCTGCCCGGGGGGGGAAACGCGGCGCTGTGGGGGGGTATCGGGGGCAGCTCCCCAGTCGCTGCCCGGGGGGGAGGGGACACGCGGCGCTTGGGGGGGATCGGGGGCAGCCCCCAGTCGCTGCCCGGGGGGAGGGGGACACGCGGCGCTGGGGGGGGATCGGGGGCAGCCCCAGTCGCTGCCCGGGGGGAGGGGACACGCGGCGCTGGGGGGGGGGGGGAATCGGGGGCAGCCCCCAGTCGCTGCCCGGGGGGGAGGGGACACGTGGCGCTGGGGGGCTATCGGGGGCAGCCCCCAGTCGCTGCCCGGGGGGAGGGGACACGTGGCGCTGGGGGGGATCGGGGGCAGCCCCCAGTCGCTGCCCGGGGGGGGGGGACACGCGGCGCTGGGGGGGGGATCGGGGGCAGCTCCCAGTCGCTGCCCGGGGGGGAGGGGACCCGCGGCGCGGGGGGGGGATCGGGGGCAGCTCCCAGTCGCTGCCCGGGGGAGGGGACACGTGGCGCTGGGGGGGGATCGGGGGCAGCCCCCAGTCGCTGCCGGGGGGAGGGGACACGCGG
This sequence comes from Dermochelys coriacea, assembly GCF_009764565.3. NCBI lineage: Eukaryota > Metazoa > Chordata > Testudines > Dermochelyidae > Dermochelys > Dermochelys coriacea. The sequence goes on along the minus strand of NC_050084.1, from coordinate 7,710,595 downwards.
CGCTGGGGGGGTATCGGGGCAGCTCCCAGTCGCTGCCCGGGGGGAGGGGACACGCGGCGCTGGGGGGGTATCGGGGGCAGCCCCCAGTCGCTGCCCGGGGGGTAGGGGACACGCGGCGCTGGGGGGGGGGATCGGGGGCAGCCCCAGTCGCTTGCCCGGGGGGGAGGGGACACGCGGCGCTGGGGGGATCGGGGGCAGCCCCCAGTCGCTGCCCGGGGGGGAGGGGACACGCGGCGCTGGTGGGGATCGGGGGCAGCTCCCAGTCGCTGCCCGGGGGGGGAAACGCGGCGCTGTGGGGGGGGATCGGGGGCAGCTCCCAGTCGCTGCCCGGGGGGGAGGGGACACGCGGCGCTGGGGGGGATCGGACACGCGGCGCTGGGGGGGGGGATCGGGGGCAGCCCCCAGTCGCTGCCCGGGGGGGAGGGGACACGCGGCGCTGGGGGGATCGGGGACAGCCCCCAGTCGCTGCCCGGGGGGGGAAACGCGGCGCTGTGGGGGGGTATCGGGGGCAGCTCCCAGTCGCTGCCCGGGGGGAGGGGACACGCGGCGCTGGGGGGGGATCGGGGGCAGCCCCCAGTCGCTGCCCGGGGGGAGGGGACACGCGGCGCTGGGGGGGGGGGATCGGGGGCAGCCCCCAGTCGCTGCCCGGGGGGGAGGGGACACGCGGCGCTGGGGGGCTATCGGGGGCAGCCCCCAGTCGCTGCCCGGGGGGAGGGGACACGCGGCGCTGGGGGGGATCGGGGGCAGCCCCCAGTCGCTGCCCGGGGGGAGGGGACACGTGGCGCTGGGGGGGATCGGGGGCAGCCCCCAGTCGCTGCCCGGGGGGAGGGGACACGCGGCGCTGGGGGGGATCGGGGGCAGCCCCCAGTCGCTGCCCGGGGGGAGGGGACACGCGGCGCTGGGGGGTATCGGGGGCAGCCCCCAGTCGCTGCCCGGGGGGAGGGGACACGCGGCGCTGTGGGGGGGGATCGGGGGCAGCACCCAGTCGCTGCCCGGGGGGAGGGGACACGCGGCGCTGGGGGGGAGGGGACACGCGGCGCTGGGGGGTATCGGGGGCAGCCCCCAGTCGCTGCCCGGGGGGAGGGGACACGCGGCGCTGGGGGGGAGGGGACACGCGGCGCTGGGGGTTATCGGGGGCAGCCCCCAGTCGCTGCCCGGGGGGAGGGGACACGCGGCGCTGGGGGGGATCGGGGGCAGCCCCCAGTCGCTGCCCGGGGGGTGAAACGCGGCGCTGTGGGGGGGGATCGGGGGCAGCCCCCAGTCGCTGCCCGGGGGGGGAAACGCGGCGCTGTGGGGGGGGATCGGGGGCAGCCCCCAGTCGCTGCCCGGGGGGGGGAAACGCGGCGCGGGGGGGGGGGATCGGGGGCAGCTCCCAGTCGCTGCCCGGGGGGAGGGGACACGCGGCGCTGGGGGGGATCGGACACGCGGCGCTGGGGGGGGGGATCGGGGGCAGCCCCCAGTCGCTGCCCGGGGGGAGGGGACACGCGGCGCTGGGGGGTATCGGGGCAGCCCCAGTCGCTGCCCGGGGGGGAGGGGACACGCGGCGCTGTGGGGGATCGGGGGGCAGCCCCCAGTCGCTGCCCGGGGGGAGGGGACACGCGGCGCGGGGGGGTATCGGGGGCAGCCCCCAGTCGCTGCCCGGGGGGGGGGGGACACGCGGCGCTTGGGGGGGGGATCGGGGGCAGCCCCCAGTCGCTGCCCGGGGGGGAGGGGACACGCGGCGCGGGGGGGGGTCGGGGGCAGCCCCCAGTCGCTGCCCGGGGGGGAGGGGACACGCGGCGCTGGGGGTATCGGGGGCAGCCCCCAGTCGCTGCCCGGGGGGGAGGGGACACGCGGCGCTGGGGGGGATGGGGGGCAGCCCCAGTCGCTGCCCGGGGGGGAGGGGACACGCGGCGCTGGGGGGATCGGGGCAGCCCCCAGTCGCTGCCCGGGGGGGAGGGGACACGCGGCGCTGGGGGGGATCGGGGGCAGCTCCCAGTCGCTGCCCGGGGGGGGGGGACACGCGGCGCTGGGGGGTATCGGGGGCAGCCCCCAGTCGCTGCCCGGGGGGAGGGGACACGCGGCGCGGGGGGGGTATCGGGGGCAGCCCCCAGTCGCTGCCCGGGGGGAGGGGACACGCGGCGCTGGGGGGGGATCGGGGGCAGCCCCCAGTCGCTGCCCGGGGGGAGGGGACACGCGGCGCTGGGGGGGATCGGGGGCAGCTCCCAGTCGCTGCCCGGGGGGAGGGGACACGCGGCGCTGGGGGGGGGATCGGGGGCAGCCCCCAGTCGCTGCCCGGGGGGGAGGGGACACGCGGCGCTGGGGGGGATCGGGGGCAGCCCCCAGTCGCGGCCCGGGGGGAGGGGACACGCGGCGCTGGGGGGTATCGGGGGCAGCCCCAGTCGCTGCCCGGGGGGAGGGGACACGCGGCGCTGGGGGGGGATCGGGGCAGCCCCAGTCGCTGCCCGGGGGGGAGGGGACACGCGGCGCTGGGGGGGATCGGGGGCAGCCCCCAGTCGCTGCCGGGGGGGAGGGGACACGCGGCGCTGGGGGGGATCGGGGGCAGCTCCCAGTCGCTGCCCGGGGGGGAGGGGACACGCGGCGCTGGGGGGATCGGGGGCAGCCCCCAGTCGCTGCCCGGGGGGAGGGGACCGCGGCGCTGGGGGGGATGGGGGGCAGCCCCCAGTCGCTGCCCGGGGGGGAGGGGACACGCGGCGCTGGGGGGATCGGGGGCAGCCCCCAGTCGCTGCCCGGGGGAGGGGACACGCGGCGCTGGGGGGGATCGGGGGCAGCTCCCAGTCGCTGCCCGGGGGGAGGGGACACGCGGCGCTGGGGGGTATCGGGGGCAGCCCCCAGTCGCTGCCCGGGGGGAGGGGACACGCGGCGCTGGGGGGGTATCGGGGGCAGCCCCCAGTCGCTGCCCGGGGGGAGGGGACACGCGGCGCTGGGGGGGGATCGGGGGCAGCCCCCAGTCGCTGCCCGGGGGGAGGGGACACGCGGCGCTGGGGGGGATCGGGGGCAGCCCCCAGTCGCTGCCCGGGGGGGGGGACACGCGGCGCTGGGGGGGGATCGGGGGCAGCCCCCAGTCGCTGCCCGGGGGGGAGGGGACACGCGGCGCTGGGGGGGATCGGGGGCAGCCCCCAGTCGCTGCCCGGGGGGAGGGGACACGCGGCGCTGGGGGGTATCGGGGGCAGCCCCCAGTCGCTGCCCGGGGGGGAGGGGACACGCGGCGCTGGGGGGGGGATCGGGGGCAGCCCCAGTCGCTGCCCGGGGGGAGGGGACACGCGGCGCTGGGGGGTATCGGGGGCAGCCCCCAGTCGCTGCCCGGGGGGGAGGGGACACGCGGCGCTGGGGGGATGGGGGGCAGCCCCCAGTCGCTGCCCGGGGGGGAGGGGACACGCGGCGCTGGGGGGGATCGGGGGCAGCCCCAGTCGCTGCCCGGGGGGGAGGGGGACACGCGGCGCTGGGGGGGATCGGGGGCAGCTCCCAGTCGCTGCCAGGGGGGGAGGGGACACGCGGCGCTGGGGGGGGGGATCGGGGGCAGCCCCCAGTCGCTGCCGGGGGGAGGGGACACGCGGCGCTGGGGGGATCGGGGGCAGCTCCAGTCGCTGCCCGGGGGGAGGGGACACGCGGCGCTGGGGGGGGGATCGGGGGCAGCCCCCAGTCGCGGCCGGGGGGGAGGGGACACGCGGCGCTGGGGGGGATCGGGGGCAGCCCCAGTCGCTGCCCGGGGGGCGGGGACACGCGGCGCTGGGGGGTATCGGGGGCAGCCCCCAGTCGCTGCCCGGGGGGAGGGGACACGCGGCGCTGGGGGGGGGATCGGGGGCAGCCCCCAGTCGCTGCCCGGGGGGAGGGGACACGCGGCGCTGGGGGTATCGGGGGCAGCCCCAGTCGCTGCCCGGGGGGGAGGGGACACGCGGCGCTGGGGGGGATGGGGGGCAGCCCCCAGTCGCTGCCCGGGGGGGAGGGGACACGCGGCGCTGGGGGGGATCGGGGGCAGCCCCCAGTCGCTGCCCGGGGGGGAGGGGACACGCGGCGCTGGGGGGGATCGGGGGCAGCTCCCAGTCGCTGCCCGGGGGGGAGGGGACACGCGGCGCTGGGGGGGGGATCGGGGGCAGCTCCCAGTCGCTGCCCGGGGGGGAGGGGACACGCGGCGCTGGGGGGGGGATCGGGGGCAGCCCCCAGTCGCTGCCCGGGGGGAGGGGACACGCGGCGCTGGGGGGGGGATCGGGGGCAGCTCCCAGTCGCTGCCCGGGGGGGAGGGGACACGCGGCGCTGGGGGGGGGATCGGGGGCAGCCCCCAGTCGCTGCCCGGGCGGGCAGGGGGCTCCGTGCGCCGCCGCCGCCTCCTCTCCATGAGGCGCCCACGTGGGGGCCCAGCCGGGCCCGGCGCCGCCGGCCGCTCCCCCGCGCCCCGCCAGGCCCGGCCCCCCCCGCGGCGCCCCTCACCTTCCTCCGGGTCGTCCTCGGGGTCGGCCGGCCGGGGCAGGGGGTTGAGCAGCTGCTCCAGCTGCTGCGCCAAGGGCGCCGCCATCTTCCCTGGCCGCCGCGCCGGGGGCTCGGAGCGGGCCGCGCTTCCGGGGGGGGCCCGGCTCCGGCTCCGGCTCCGCCTGACGGGGCGGGGCGGGCGGGGGGTCGTTGGGGCGCGGGGGATGGGGGTTTAAGGAGCCATGGGGGGTAATCACGGGGGGGTAGCTGATGAGGTGAAGGGGGCGTGGGTATGGGGGGCATCGGGGGGGCATCAGGTGAGGGGCGGGGGATCCAGGGGGCTTGAAGATGGTGGGGGTATAAGGGGGTATCAGCAGGAGGGGAGGGATCTGTGGTTATGGGGGGGTTGCAGGTGGGTGGTATAAGGGGGGATGGGGGGGTGGGGTGAGGTGAAAGGCTGTGGGTAGAAGGGGGGACGGATGGGGTGTGGGTATCAGGTGATGTGAAGGGGGGGATGGTGGCATGTGGGTATCAGGGGAGGGAAGGGGGGGTGGGTGTAAGGGGGTATCCGTATAAGGAGAGGTGAGGTGGGGGGTGTTGGTATAAGGGGGTTGGAGGGGGTGGGTATCTAGGGGTATCAGCAGGAGGGGAGGGATCTGTGGTTATAGGGGGGGTTGAAGGGGGCGTGGGGGGGAGGTGAAGTGAAGGGGTGGGTGTAAGGGGGGCATGAGGGGTGTGGGGGGGAGGTGAAGTGAAGGGGTGGGTGTAAGGGGGGCATGAGGGGTGTGGGGGGGGAGTGAAGAGAAGGGGTGGGTGTAAGGGGGGCATGAGGGGTGTGTGGGGGGAGGTGAAGTGAAGGGGTGGGTGTAAGGGGGGCATGAGGGGTGTGGGGGGGAGGTGAAGTGAAGGGGTGGGTGTAAGGGGGGCATGAGGGGTGTGGGGGGGAGGTGAAGTGAAGGGGTGGGTGTAAGGGGGGCATGAGGGGTGTGGGGGGGAGGTGAAGTGAAGGGGTGGGTATAAGGGGGGCATGAGGGGTGTGTGGGGGGAGGTGAAGTGAAGGGGTGGGTGTAAGGGGGGCATGAGGGGTGTGGGGGGGAGGTGAAGTGAAGGGGTGGGTGTAAGGGGGGCATGAGGGGTGTGTGGGGGGAGGTGAAGTGAAGGGGTGGGTGTAAGGGGGGGATGAGGGGTGTGGGGGGGGAGGTGAAGTGAAGGGGTGGGTGTAAGGGGGGGATGAGGGGTGTGGGGGGGGAGGTGAAGTGAAGGGGTGGGTGTAAGGGGGGGATGAGCAGTGTGGGGGGGAGGTGAAGTGAAGGGGTGATGTAAGGGGGGATGGTGGCATGTGGGGGTGAGGTGAAAGGCTGTGGGTATAAGGGGGGACGGATGGGGTGTGGGTATCAGGTGAAGGGGGGTGGGTGTAAGGGGTTATTAGTATAAGGAGAGATGAGGGGGTGTTGATATAAGGGAGGGTGGGGGAGGCAAAGGGGGGACAGGGTATAAGGGGAGGGTAAGTGGGTGTGGTGGGAAGGTTATGGCTGGGTATATAAGGGTAGTGAAAAGAGGTTGTGGGGCTGAGGGTGTAAGGAGAGGCTGAGTGGATGGGACTTTTGTACAGATAAATGGGGTGAGGCAGGGCCTGGTATGTGAGAGGGTGTGTTGGGGTGAGGGTAACAAACGTGAGATATAATGGGGGATCAGTGTGAGCATTAATGTGGGGGAGGAGGATGTGTGGGTGGAGGTGAAGGAATGTATGACTGTCTAAACATGTAAGTAAACCTATGTAAAGAGTATGTTTTTCTGGTGTTTTCTGCAACCCTTCTTCCCCCCAGCACACACACATTATCCTTATTTAGGTTATGTATCCCTCACATAATCACTTTTATGAAAAACAAAATCTGTTCTCCAGCTAAATTCCATGGTACCTCTTCCATTTAGGTAAATAGGGTTCTACCTTTTGTGGGTGCAGATGCTTGCACAAATGTGTTCCTGTGCCATGGGCCAGATTCTCATCTTGGGTAAATTCTCAGAGCTCCATTGACTTCAGTTTACATTAGCTGAGAATCTGGCCCAGTGTAATTAACACTTTGATGAAGTGGAGAAGGAACGTGCAGCAGCCATTCTGATAAAACCAATTATTTTTAAAAAAATTGTCTTGCTTTTTCCATTTGGAAGTTGAACTTGAGGTCAGTTCCTGTTAATTCAATAATAGGAATGTCCTGGGCTAATATTGCACTCAATCCTACAACCCTTATTCACACAACAGTCCCATGGAGTGAATTCATCTAAGAGTTCCAGGATAAGGCCCCATGTTTGATATAAACACATTGGCCTTTGACTTCTGAGTTCATGTACCACAGAATATGGTTACTATCTAATAAACAGGAACCACTGTCAAGTTATCATAATTGTACACGAACAGCATAAGCAAACAAAAACTGGGAAGTTCTGAGCAAGTTCTAGCTCCGACTCCAACTTACTGTGTAAGATGGTGCAAGTCACTTAACCTGCCTCTCTCCCTCAGTTCCTCCATCAGTAAAATGGGAATAATGAACCAAAGATAGCCCCAGAGGGGTTATGAGAATTAATTAATATTGGAAGTTGCTTTGATGCTGAGAAGAACTCTATAATAACCCAGCTCTACAACTAAGAATTATGATTATGTAAAAGTACTAATTACTACTATAAACATTTTAAATAATTAAGAAAATCAACACCACACTTTTTTATTTTTGTAAAAAAAAGAATATATGGGATCACATAAATTATTTTCTTACTATTTGTATTCCATATTCAAGGGTCATCTTTTGGGTGTTGGTTTTTTTTTAAATATACATTCCCTATCTTGCCCTGGGGTGTGCACAGGCAAACCCTTACAAAACCTCAAACCAGAATTCCAGATCAGGATCTAAACTTCATGTCTATAATGATTCTCCTTAGAACCCAAAATCTGAAAAATGTAGGGCTGAAATCTGAGTGTCCCCAAATTTAAGTTTATTCACATTCTGTGTTTGGATTCTGTCCCTTACGATGGTAGGTTCAAGTTACAAACGCCGATCCCAAAGCAGATCCACTTCTAGCTAAGAGACAAATTCAGCATGATTCTCTCTCATCCCCTCCTTCTTCCAATCAACAAAAATTCTCCCCACTGCTTATCTGCTTTTAAATGCTATAAAATTAATCCAGACATTATTTCTAATTAGAATGCAGAAACATCTGTGCCAGGCAGCAACCAAGGTGTCATGCGTTTGTTGCTTTACTCCATGATCCAGTATTTTTCCCCCTGAAGCAGAAGAGTTCAGTGCAGCCAGTTGTCCTACAGAGGGCAGAGGAATATCATTAATTACCATTTCCTTCAGCAGCCTAAAAGAAAAGGAGTACTTGTGGCACCTTAGAGGCAGCTTATTGCTCCGCTATCAACTTCCAATGAGGACTTTGGAGAACCCTGTAAAACACCATTATGAGGAAAGTCTAAAAATCCCCAAATCCTACGTTACTGGGACAAGTTCTCAAAATAGTTCCCAGAAAGACTCCCTGTAAAGTATTGTGATGCATACAAAGAACAGTGTACAAAATTAAAATTGTATAATATTTGTATTATATATATAACCTTTCATTCTAATGCCCATGTTTATTATATATCAAACCCCTGGATTTTACACAATGTACGGTTTAAATGCTTTTTTCAGCTTTGAGGACGGAATAGAAAAACATAAGGATGTAAATTTTGTTTTGTAAATTACATTTTGAGGCTATGAAAAGATGGCTATAAAAAACGCTACATTGTATATTTCTTGTATTTGCTTTTGCTGCAATACACAATTAAGGTTCCTTATTTGTTCTTAAAACATGATATTATAAAACTGTGGACAGACTGTCTCCTGTGGCTGCTTGTTCTGGATTTTTATTATTAATTATTATTATTATTATTTTATTAGGCTTAACAGGCATTTTGGTTCTAGAATACAAGCCTATATTATTAAAGTAAGGGAGGAGCATGCATATATTTAATATAAAGAAGTAACAAATATGTATATAATTTATCAAAAAATAAATAGCAGAAATAGTACTTGTGTGTGTATATATATATATATATATATATATATATACACACACACACACTCAGCCATCCAGGGGTCTACTGCCAATATACCATACATAATTACATTTCCAAACCCCCAAATAGTACCAGTGGTAGGATGGGTGTTCGCTGCCCTAACCTCACAAATACAAAATACTCCTATCTGAAAGGGGAGGGGGGGTTAGGGATGATTACACAAAATGCTCCCAATCTATCATTTTATCCATGGTGAATGCACCATGAGCCAAATTCTGTTTGATTTACTCTAGTCCTATTGGGTGAAATCCTGGCTCCACTGAAGTCACTGGGATTTTTGTCATTGACTTCAATGGAGCAAGATTTCACCCATTGAGATTAATAGGCCTATTGTTCCCTGATCCAACAAAGCATTTAAGACCATGCACAACTTCACACATATGAGTAACCCCTATTGAAGCCAACCGGCCTAATTCTCTGATGCCCTGCACCTGGTGCAACCATTTACACTAGAGCAAAATGGGTGTAGAAAACATTACAAAAATACCACTCAGAGTGGTAGCTTTGCCTTCACTTTGCATTGGTATACATGGCAGCACAACATACAAGACAATGGAGAATTAGACCCACTGGGACTAGTCACATCCTTAAAGTTAGTCACATGTTTGAGAGCTGTGTTGAATTGGGGCCAAAATGTGCAGCAGCTAGTCATTTAGAATCTTTGTTAAAGGTGCCCCGTCAAGATAAACCAAAACCAAACAAAAAATCCCTACTATTAAAACACCAGAGATTGTTAAAATATTTCAGAAATCCAATTTCCTTCTTCCAATTTATTCTGTTTGTTTCCTTTTTGCATTTCACTCAGCTTGGATAATTAAAACAGACAGAGACAGACTAGTCTGTTTCAGTTTCTGGATCACATGCCCTAAAGCCATGCTACTGCTGCTGCTGCTAAGATTCATAATCATGCAAAACAATGTTTGTATAATAAATAAATCATAATAAAAATATTTTTTCATTTAATTTTTAACACAATCCTGAAAGCATTTATATTCATACCAGGTATTGTAAAGCCTTCTTTCTCTTCACAGACTGGAAACATGAATCCCAAAACTAGTTAACATGGTTCCTTTAATATTTCCCCTTTAATGTTACTGTAGATCTAGATGCTTATTTGCTAAAATAAAAATATTGATCTAAATGTGTAATAGATGTACAAGTGTGCTGTGGGAAGAATGTACTATAAAAATATCATCTTCTCATTTCTCTCATTCATATTTTCCCTTGTTCCTATGACATACATATGTGGCTTTTTTGGCATCTGGAAGACACTCAGATTACAGGTCAGCCTTGGCAAATCTACGAAAGAGCATAGCACGCTTTAGGTACTGTATAAATACATACAGCTAATAATAATACATTGCTTTTATTTTTGTTTCTTTTTATAAATGCAAAAACAAGGAAATGCATATAGAAATGTAAAACAATCCAAGCATGTATACTAAACAATGTACTGATCATCCGCTTAACATTTCAATGTTCAATATCACTCAGCATTCGTTTCTTACCTTTGTGAGCTAGAACGGTGGTTACAAGTTGGGCTGCAGACCACATGCATCAGTCTGTGGCAGAATTCCCATAGATATCAATGGCAGTTACATGCATCAGAGTTGCATCTACTGAAGTAAATTGAATTGCATCAAGGGCAGAATTCGACTCATACATGGAGGCAGTATATGGCCCTAAACATTTTGCAATGGAAAATGGCATTTTTCCCCCCAACAACAACAAAAAATTAGTTGAAATATTTCATTTTTATATGACAATTTTTAGTTGCAACTAAAAATTGTTTCCAGCAACAATTTTTTTCCACTGGAAAAAGGAAGGAAGGAGGGGGGAAAAGGAGAGGAGGGTAAGAGGAAACCAAAAAACTTTTGTTTTCAGTTAAAAAAAAATTTTAATACAAAATTCACTGCAACGACAATTAATTTTTTTTCTCCAGATCTAGTAAAGACATTAAGGCAAGATTTATTCAATGACTTCTTTCATCTGCTTTTATTTATTTGGGGGGGGATTATCAAAAGTGCCCGAAAGAGCTAAGTGTCCAACTCTCCTTGGAAATCCCAGCCTTATTGTATGTTCTTGAATTTACAATATATTTAAACACATTTTAAATCCATGTAGGGTTTAAAGATGCTACTGATATACAGGAATTATAAAAACACAGAGCGGCACTGTAAAGATTAGGAGAATAATTTATACGAGAGAGTAAAGTATATTCTTGACCAAGGGCATCTCTGACACACAGACCAAAACACACACATATATACATATATATACACTCTACAATTTCAGGGGAACATAAGAGTGCAACATTTATTTTCTATGTACAAAATACATTTGTACAGGATGGTCTTGATCTAGTGTCAGATGCTTAGCCCTCTCCTGGCAGAGGTGTCAGTTCAGAAAAATATTTAAGCATGTGCTTACCTTTAAGCACGAGTCATCCCACAGAATTCAATTGTTTAAATTAAAGCACATGGTTAAGTGCTTTGCTGGATGGGAGTCATAGTGCCACACATGGAAGACCCAGTGATGTCATGGCAGTTGTGTGTGTGTCAGTCAATGGCAATTGTCAATACTTTATTATTAGGTGAGAAATATATTAATCCAGCCTGCCTGATGTATTTATCAGGTCCCGGCCCCCATCCCCCCATTCAAATTCTGCAGAGTGCAAGCTTTCATAAAAAAACAAGAAAAAAGAAAGTTACTAGTTCTTAGAGCCGCAAAGAAAACCTTCCAAACATTGAACAGAGAGTAACTAGTGCAGAACTATCTTCCAGAATCTGCAGACAGCCTGAAACAACAACTTCAGAAGAAGCGAGTCACCCCATTCATCCCAATGTGGTCTTACTTATAGAGCCTGATGACAACAGTCTAAGACACAGATTATATTGTTTTAGGTGCACAACTGTGCAGCTATTTTGCACAGTTAAGACAGCTGTGGGAACCAAATCAAGTGATTACATGTACAAGTGGCAAAGTACAGAAAAAGCTCGGCTTTCCCCCACCCCCCTTTCCCTATTCAGTGATGCCGAATGCAACTGTGACTTTACTAACTGAAAATTCAGTTCCTATAGAAAGGACACTGTCTACCCTCAATCTTTGTACAAAGCTCCCATTTTTATCAGTGAAGGATCTACTGGGCCTTAAGGGCCCTAACTTTGTGGACCTGGCCCACAGTTTATCATTAAAATTTGTATTAGACCTTATTTGAAAAATGAGTGATGCCAAGACCACGGATATTTTTTACAACTGGGTTTGAAGAAAAATGCCAAGTGAGTATCTGTCCACAAAACACCACGCAAAGGAGAAAGCTAACAAGGGGTGGTAATCACTGTGGACTGAAAGCCTTTTTTAAACAGCCCCTTTCATTTTAGTTGGAGCTTTGAGAGTATTTATTTCTGGCTATCCAACTACAGTGACAGAGTGATGGTGTATAAGACTTTTCCAAACTGATTCCTCTTGTCCCTAATACATTTAATTTCGCCAGTGATGTAACCCTTTGATGACTTTGTCCTCTCTCAGTTTAACAGTTGTCTAGGTGAAGAAATGGGCATACCTTGGTGAAGCTTAAATATATATGAAGTCTTATACGTAGCTGTTTACAAGGCTGATAACTGAAAGGGAAACACCAGTTTCTTATAAATACCATTATTAAAGCAACTGAGGCCTAATTAAATAATTTCTGCTCAGGGAAAAATCCCAGAAGAGCCAAGGGGATTTTTGCTTGAGTAAGGATTGCAGTTTTGGACCTTTCATTGAATGGTAAAAGTATGTAAATCACCAATCATATTCTTAAATTGTATTTATTTATAGATCTGTATCGTGCGCCCATTACTCAGGTCTGGACACACATACATATATTAAAATAATAAACATAATTATCTACAAATCATAATTTAGGTACATCTTCACCTTAGGATACAGATCTTTACAAATCCCCCATCACTCCCTCAAGCATAGGCCTGAGTAAATAGATAATGGAAATTACTAACGAAGAAAGAAAGCTGCTACTGCCATCAATGGGAGTTTCCAGCAATGATAGTGAGGGAGAATAGGGTCCATAATTTGTGACAGAAGAGTTGTTGTTTGAATGCTGGAGACACACACTAGTTTTAGGATCACTTTGATTAGTCAATAGAAACATCTTGTTCAATTAAAATTGGTTTACTAAAAAATAGTGCGTTCCTTGTTTTCACACAGTTTTTTCTAGTAAATAATACATTGCTATGCAGCATTTGCACAAGTCCTTAGTCTTACGCATTTCAAATGCTGAGCAATCCTTACATTGCCATAAAATAAAGGCTACATACTGCTCTGGATCTGTGTGTCAAACTCCAATATGTCAGTGCAAGTTTGGTGCACAGATCTAGGCCTGGACACAGTCTTGCGTCATCCGTCTGCCCTTTCTATGGCAAAGTAGTAGCAACACAGATGCTCTCCTGGAAGGCCACCAGAACCAGTAATGGTTAAGCAAGGAGAGATCAAAAGAGGATATTTTTTTAAAACAGGCTTGAAAGTTCATTGTGTGCATCTTTGTGCACATATAATGTGTGGTTTTATAACACATACACACACGCATATATAAAATACTCACACAAACACATGTACTCAGAGGGTCTTACCCTGAAACCCCTTACTCAGGAGTACTGCCCCTCAATAGAACTGCACATGTAAGCAAGGGCTTGTATAGGGTCCAATATCCCAGCGATTTCAATAGGAGTTTTGACTGTGCAAACAACGCAGGATTAGGCCCTTCCTAAGTATCTACCTTGTTAATCAGAGTCCAGAACGCTAGAGCTGGCTCCGATCCAACAAAGCGCTTAGGTGTGTCCTTAACTTTATGCCCGGGACTACTCAAGTGCTTAAAATTAAGCATGTGCTAAAGTGCTTTGATGGATCAGAGCCAGAGTTCTCACAGCCTTGTGGATAGGGCCCATAGTCAGACAAAACTTCTGCTGATTCGAGTGGCATCTTTGTCTGAAATAAGGACTGCAGGATTGGGTCCAGTAAACGCAGGCTTTCCTGTGACCCAGTATGACCTAAATCTGAGTTAAATCACATTTCTACCTGTGTGCTACATAAAAATAAAAAAAAATACTTAATACACTGGACAAGTAACTCACTCCAAGAAAGAAAGGGGGGGAAACACTTGGGACAAATTCTATGGATTATGCCTGATTGGTGAAATTCTTCATATAAAATAACTGACTCAACAATAAAACAGCAGTGTAGAGCAGTCCCCTAATAGCAAATGGTAGTATATATAAAGAGCATCAGTCCAGTTAAATCAAAATATGTAACAAATAGATCTCCCATGGTTTCATTATATAAATACAAAATGGACCAAAAAATCAGAAGCACCTTATATAAAAAAAAAACAGATAAAGAAATGAGTTACACACAGAGCCCATGAGTTTAAAAAGTCTCCCCTGCATTTAATAAAGCATGATTTTAAAAAAAAGAATGCTAACAGATCCCTTGCAGATCGTTTATATTTATAAGACATTCTGTGTTTAAATTGAAGTATTGCTTAAACTAAATGCCCCCTCTGCTGGCTCTATAAGCCTAGGTGTTCATCAACAAAATGTGAAACCACCAATAAAAAATTACATACCATACAATTTTAAAGCATTCTGATTTTTCCCTCACCACAAAGAGATAAATAATCAAGACTACAAAGCTGGGGATACAGGAGTCCGTAGGTAAGAGCAAAATTTCTGGGCCTACTTAAAACAAAAGAGAAACAGCCAAACTCAGGAATGGAGAAAATATATAATTCCACTCCCATCTCCCTACTACATGAGCACTTAGAAAGCATTTTAACTATGTGACTTATCAAACCTAGACCCAACCTTGTACTCCTTATTCAGCCATCAATAGTCTTTTTGCCTCAGTAAGGGGTGTAGTCTGAGACAATGTAATAATTTACAACTGAAATATTATATCTGTAACTTTTCAAAATTTTAGGGGCAATATGTATTCAGTGCAACTTCTAACATACCAAACTCTATAAAACAATGAACTTTATATTAGCTCTGAAAAGGGAATTAAAATTATCGTCATTTTTTGCTGTACACTCAGTTTATGTTGTGTTTCAGACCACCAAATTAGAAAGCAGGATTTCCGATGGAAAATAAATTGAGCTAAAAATGGATCAACCCTAAACCATATATTTACAGGGTTTTGACATATTCACAATACAGTTTTGTATATGCATAAAAATTAACATCTTGGACACATTTTGTATCTTACCATAGACCTAGAATGAACTAATATGTTAAACAATTTGATACGTTTCCAATTCTGTAATTTAATTAAAAGATTAACATATTTTTGCACTGTATCAATTAAGGTGCAAAGAGAGGATGAAACTACAGATAACATCCTGTTCATTGGCAACAGGATTTAGACTTCTACCAAAGCAAAATAGATATATAATATGAGCAGAGTGGATGTATCTTTTCAGGACTATTATATTCAGAGGACCCATTTAAAATTATTTAAAACATCAAATGAAACACAAGTTATCTAAACATCAGATTTTCTAATTTTATTAAAAACTCACAAATTTTATCCAACATGTTTTCTTTCATACAGTGAATGGTCTAATATGCACTGGAGGTCACACAAGCTTAGGTTTATTAGAACAATAAAAGACATATGAGAAATTTAATATATAAAGAAAAAAGTAGCAGCTGTTGACTGCATATTTGACCATAAAATTTAAATATTTTGGACTTTTCTTTTAAAGACACAAAAATAAAACCTGTGTGGGTCTATATAAGTCATATTAACAATTCCATGAATGTTCAACAGGACTAAAAATTAGCAAAGATGTTTGTTTGTTTAACCTTGTAACACTTTAAATTAAAAAAAAAAACACTTGCTCAGGTTGCTGGTGCAAAGCACCTTACAGTATTTGTGCTATATAATTACTTTATTTGGCAACTGTCTGGTTTTCATGTGTTTTTTTCTTCTTCTTCTTTGCCTTCTGTAAACAACACCTTTTACAACGAGCACAGTGAACCACAAGCCCTGCAATCTGTCATATAACATCTACAGAAAAGAAAGTGATATATTTTGGTTGGTTGCTCAAAATATTTTGCTTTTGAACAAGAGGTTCTAAAACAGGATTTATTAGTAAAACATTGAACTCCTGAATTTAACATTCTACGTAAACAGTTGACTGTTTTTAGGTCAGTAGAGTCTTTTGTTTAGGTTTTTTTTTTTTTTGTGAAGGTAGAATACTTTTTTTATTTGTTTGTTTCAAGTCATTTTTAGTTAGAGGTCTGGTTGGCGACCTTGGTTATTATGAGGATTTTTTTGTGTATGTAGCTTTGTGAAGGTAGAAGAGTTGATGCTGAGGGCTTTACATTTAGTATTTGTTATTTTGGCAAAATAATTAAAAAACAAAAAGTCCCACCTGATAGTCAGCAGGCTCACGTTTCTGAAGCTAAAAAGAGTTTGTTGTTGTTGAACTTTCTGAGAGACAAAATTAACAAACAAATTCATAATGCCAGAACTATCCTTAACCAGGAATACTAGCACTCTTCACACTTCCCATCCCCCCCCCCTTCTTTGACCTTTCTTTTGTTCTTTTTGTTTTTTAAACGAAAAGCTCCTAAGGATTGTGGCTCTTAGGGTGACATCCAACAGGGTATTCAACCTATGCCATCCTATAGCAGGGCAGCACTTTACTGTACAGTTTCACCAGTGTCTTTTCAATGGTACCAAAAAATGTCCCTTTTTTGTTTGTTTGTTACAACCATATTATGAAGATTGTCCCGGTCTATAGCAAAGCTTGCCTTGGAGTGATTTGGATTCAGTTCATTCCCAAAGTAAAATTGTCTTAGGGCAAGACAGATGTTATATTTATTCATTTCTGTACACCATAACATAAGCAGACTAGAAGATCATCACTTACTTAGACCCAGTTTGTTTTAAAGCTACCACACAGCGGCTTCATTCATTTCTGGTGGATGTGACAAGTGATTGCCATAATTAGCACCACCGTTGACGGATATTGAAGAAAACGGAGGACTTGGACCAAAAACTTCTGCAGACATGGAATGCAAAGAACCTGGCAGGTTGGGCTCAGGGCTGGGTGAGTCTCCAGGTGGATGCGACATTATGTCAGTGAAGCGCTGAGCCTCACTGGAAGGGTGGTGTCCGGGTAATGGGTGATCCATTCCACCCAGAGGAGTTCCTGATGGCCCAGAAGAGGGCACAAAGGGGAGATCGACTGGAGTCTGAGCTTGAGATGAAGGGGGTCCTTGTGGGAAGAAATCATAATTGCTTCCAGGGCCATAATACTCACTCTGATAATCTACCAGACAAAGAGAGAGAGAGAGAGGGAGAATAATGCAAAGGAACCAAGTTTAAAACAATAAAAGAACTAGATAGCCTAAAGGCAAACTAGGTACCTTAACCTGGTCCAAAGCTAATTAAAATCAACAGGAGTGTTTCCATTGAGCTCCTTGGGCTTTGAACCAGGCCCTCAGTTAGGCACCTAAGCAAAGCCTAAAGGCTCAGCACCCAGGTAGACACCGAAATAAAGTAGCTTGGCACCCAGTAGCCCTTACTTCCCAGTTGAGCCCAATGGGAGCTGGGGGCAGAACACTTTTGCCAATCTGGCCACTTCACTCAGGTGCCTAGAGAGGTGCTAAACACTTAGAAAAATCTGGCCCTGAATGTAGGTTCAGGTGCTTAGCTTCAGGGAGAGGTTGGCCTGTTAGTGTATTTCATTCCCCAGCACCCAACCGGGCTAGCTGCTGTACCATCTTAAAACACACAGAGTACCTCACCTGCTCCAAAGAGCTCACAGTAAGTAAAAGAATTTTGTTTTTTTTAAGGTGCACTGGTATTATGTACTTTGCCCAAGCAGGGATCTGCTTCATTTTTCAAATTTTGGCAAGTCTGCAAAGGAATTCCATCCTCCTTTCTCTAAAAAAGTCACCATTTTGATAAAACAAAGAAAAATAAATGCACTCAATTTAAAAGCCAATACTGCTTAGCGGATATGGTATTCTGCATCTTGGTCCATTGGAAAGACTTGGTTCAAATTGTTTTAGCCGGAGGGACCCATCCCAGTTGATCATGGCCCAAAGAACAAATATAGCACCTTTCCTAAATGTCTGTCATTTGATCTACTGAAACGTCCCTCAGCCCTGTTCACGGTGGAGCTTTCACACCACCTCAAATTACTTAGGCCAAGGAATGTAGGGGAAACTTCACCGATTTAAATAAAAACAAAAAGGGAAAGGATGAACAGTGAATGACTGTGGAATTAACCAGATGGCTGTTCTTTTAAAAGGTTTCTGAAAACAATACAGGCGGATTCTGTTGTTTTATGCCCGGTCCTTAGTCTCACTTCAGGAAAATGCCACGGATCAAAGAGTTTATTTCTACACAGAGCCCATTTTCAGCTGACTGCAGGATGGGACTACACAGGCTCTGGCTCACTACATTAGATTGCATTCTTCATTTTTGTGCCCTCATGTTCCCTTCATTTCCCCCTTCCCCAGACTGGTTTTGCGAGGCTAAAGTGTTTATTTCCCTCACCACCCTTTTGCACACTAATTCCAGCTGGAGTGGAAATGGAAGGCTTTCTACACATTCTATCTAAAGTAGCTAATTTATAATCATACGAATCTCAGGAAGAGCCAAGGACCAGTCAAGACAAGGAAGAGAGAGGTAGCTTTTCCCTTTCCCTCTTCAGATCTTTATTTCCAGTAATGCATCCAATGAAGTGAGTTGTAGCTCACGAAAGCTTATGCTCTAATAAATTTGTTAGTCTCTAAGGTGCCACAAGTACTCCTTTTCTTTTAGTGATTCATTAGTGGCAGTCAGAGGTTGATAATCAGTCCCTCTTTTGTATTTACAGGGATCTGGGAAATAAGTCCTCCACCAACCAGAAATGTTAGACCTTCTATGCTTTCCCCTCCCCTTCCTAACATGCAACACACTCCAATAAGCCCTCCCCCAAACTTTGCCAATAGATTTCAACTTGGCTCTAGAAAGCAGGGAGTCCATAAATATTCACAGAGTGCTCAATTATTTATGCAAGATTTCTGGAAATGAAAACAGGCCTGAAGGAGAGAAACCTCCCATAAGAAGAAAAGGAGTACTTGTGGCACCTTAGAGACTAAGGTGCCACAAGTACTCCTTTTCTTTTTGCGAATACAGACTAACACAGCTGCTACTCTGAAACCTCCCATAAGAAGAATACCCAAAGCCCAGGCAGAGAGAAACCCCCCCCCCCACTACTAAAAAACATCGAATGAAAGCAGGGGCCATTCTCAATTGAGGGGTGACATTTTCAGCAGCTTTCCTTCCTGTCTTTTGAAATTCTCTCCTTCGGGGTTGTGTGTCCCTCCAGCGGGTTAGTGCTTCCCTGATGGGAGCTACTTATCTGCCCACCTGTCCCACGTACTGAAACCTCCCCCCAATGTAAAAGGGAGAGAAAAATCTTTTGCTTCTATGCTGCGCAGCTGCGGGGTGCGGTGGGGGTGTGGAGCGTCCCCTGCCTGTCGCTGTTCCGGGGGGGGGGAGCTGCTATTGTGCTGGGTTTGTTGTTGGGGGGATCCCCCTTAGGAGAAATTTCTTCCCCTTCCAGCCGTGCCAGCTGTTGGGGCTGGGGCCCTTGGCCTGACCTTTGTTTCTCTTCACCTGCGGCGCCTCTCTGCCCGGCGCTCTCACCCACCTCCGTAGAAAGAGAAGGGCCCGTTGGGGATGAGCTCCCCGGGCTCCAGCCGGTCCACCAGCGGCCTCATCCTGCGGGGGCTGCGGAAGAAGGCGTGCCGGCGGGCCCCCAGCGCGCTCAGCTGTTTCATGCGCCTCTCCTTGGAGCGCCGGTTCTGGAACCACACCTGGGAGCGGCAAGGAGACGGGAGAGATGAAAGAGCCGCAGCTGCCGCCTGGGCCGGGCTGAGCCCCCCTGCCCCCATGCAAGCTGAGCCCGCAGCGTGCCCTGCCAGCGGGGCGGCCGCTCCGACTCTCCAGCCACCCGGCACCTAGCTGCGTCCACACAGAGCCAGGGTCGTGTGCGCGCACCCACAGAAGGGCCGCGCCCCTACGCGGCCCCTCTTGCAACCCTCTGCCCGCGGGCACACGGGCTGCCCTTACTTAGACAGATGCAGCCCTGCGTAAAACCCAGACACACCAAGGCAGAGGCACAGATAGATATTTTACCCTCTCCCCCCAGAACAGACCCCGGGACCCGGCACTCTCAGCCCTTCACCAAGGGGAAGATTTTTATCCAGGGTTCAAACTCCCCCCCAGCCAGGAACTGTCTCTTTAGTCTATGAAAAGGGAAGCAGGATTTTGACTCCCTCTGGGCGGCTCAGCCCCCACTTTCCCAGGGTTTGTTCTCGTGTTTGTTTGCTCCTTCTGCCCGCATTCCGCTCCGGTGTCAAGCCTGGCTCCGTCCCGGGGTGCAACCGAATTAGGAGCCAGCACCTCTTCCCCCCAGGACCCTCCGCAGAGCCCCCGGGGTAGGAGAGGAGGCTGATGAATAGCGAAGTGCGTGAACCCATCTGGACGCCGGTGACAGCCTGTATATCACTGGAGACAGGCTCCAGACAGCAACGGATTTTTAGGGGCTTTCTGGCCCCCACCCCTGGGAAAGCCTCATCTTTGCTGACTTGAATTTTCAACACCCAAAATACAATGAACTGACACCCGCTTTGTAACAGCCCATGCGAGAGGGGGAGTTCCAGACCAGGCAACAATGGGAGATGTGGCTTTAGCGCGGGGCCGGGTCCGCTGGGGATGGATTTCATTCTCAAAATAAATACAGGACCGCCTAGAAAATTTCCTGGGAAGGCTACAAATAAATAAATAAATGAAAACCTCTCGGAATCCCAAGGAGCAATTTCTCCAAGTGCTTGGGCTAGATTAAAAAAAATAAAAATAAAAATCTTGTGTCCCCGGAGACGGATTCTAAGAATGGATTTTAAATAAATAGTTGCGCTTTTCTTTTAAATAAAAACAAAACCAAGTCCTCAGCGCCTTAACTCCTTGGGTCACTAATTAACTTCCGCGCTCTCACATACTGGGCCGGCAGGGCTAAAGTGAGCAAAACCCTGCTCTGGGAAAACAAAGGCGGAGGTTACGTTTCTTTTAAGGGAAAAACAGCGGACAGCGGGGCTCAATCCTGTCACTTGTATTCAGGCAAAAGTCACTGAAGATCAGGTTGTTTGTTGTTTCAATTTTAACAACATGGCAGATATATTTCCCATGAACAATCAAACTCGGTTTACACAAACCTCCATCTGTATACGCACAGACACACATTATATTTACACATACGTACATATAGCATTGAATGTATATATATACACATTATTGTGTATATGCATATGTAGAGTGTATATTGTGTGTATATGAATTCACACAATTATATATACACACACACACACACACACACACAATGTACACAGATACACCCTTTATTCATATATATATATATATATATATATATATATATATATATATGCATGTATACATCTACAAATAAGCTAATTAACATATGCACGCACAGCTCTCTGTGTGTAGACACATATATTCGTGTCTATATATATATTAAACTGTCCTCAAATGTACAATCAGTGTTGAATTGAACATTTCAAATCAGGCCCTTGGTTCTTTGCTTATAGCACTCCAACTGCAGGTCAAGAATGATTGAGTTAATTCTTATTACCCTGACAAGATTACTCCTAATTATCCTCACACTGAGACTCTCCAATCTAACCTCGCCTTAATGGTCCTTTAACCCCCCATTACCCCCAGCGCTGCGGGTTTATAAACCTTTTAATAATTCCAGCGCATTGTCATTCTTATTTATCCATTAACCCCTCACATTTATGGTTATTAACTTCGATACCATTCGCAGCTTCTTTAGCACTTTCTGCAAGAAGCCGGGTTGCCCGTTTTTTGTTAAATAAAGTCTGGGCCCGGCGTTAGGAGTCAAAGCTCTGCAGTTTTCACGCAGGCAAAACTTCCCTTGAGGGTTGCGGGAGTCTTGCCCGGGCGAAGCTGCAGGATGGATCCCGTGTAACGTGCCTGGGTCACCGCAGGAACGGGACCTGGCTAGGAAAGGCTCCGACTATTTCTAGCAGCGATGGCAGTTCACGTTTCTCTTCAGTTTGAGAGGGTCCGCCATAAAGGTAGCTCTGGAAATGGTAGGTTTGTTTAAAAAAGAAAAGAAAACTTGGAAGGAATAAGGCTAAATATTCCTCGACCTGTTCATCTTGAAAACCAGCGGGTCCCCCTTAAATTTGGGCTGGATTATTTGCTCTGCTCAAGGCCACGCTGTCAATATTACAATATAGTCTGTACAACTCCCTTTCCTTCATTTCTTCCTGGCCGTTTCTCCCGGGCTTACAGTACGTTTTCCTTTCCCTCTTTTCTCTGTTTTCCTGCAGAAAGACTTCCTCTGGGTGCTTCCCCGTTTTATACTTTTTGTATGTGCCTTCCCGGTACATACGCTGCTGGTCCTTTTTGGAACAAAGTCAAAGCTTTATACGTTTCCTGTATATGTCAGCAGCCAAATGAAAGGTGGATACAAAATGCATGAAAGGTTTTAACCCTCGCAGGGATCTCTCAACCCAGCCCCAGAGGAGGGAGTTCAATAAACACCAGGCTCTGACCACATAAAGCAGCTGTTTCTATACATTAGGATCAAAAACTTATATTGCAGTTATATATATAAATGCCCAACTAGAACGCTGATTTCCCTTGTTTTTTCTTTTGTTTTGGAAACTGACCAGTACCCTAAACACACAAGCCTTTGCTTTCTTTTTCTCTTTATTATCATGGCTATGGGAGGGATAAATAGGTCTCCTGCAATTCTGTGCACAGAGTCGCTAGGGGCTAGATTCTCACACTAGATTTGCTCCAGAAGCGGCCCCGTTGATTTCAGCGGACGGAGTAAGGACTGCGCAGCGTGAGCAGGGGTCTGGGTATCTTGCCCCTCTGGAGGCTTTTTGCTACTCAGGGGAGGCATTATTATAAGTCCCGACTCTTTAACTCACTTGGCAAGTCAGTCCCTTCTCTCCCCTTGCATTGAGATGGTGCGGAGCTGGAAAGTGCATCACTGAAAGTTTAACTTTTAAAGCACCCGAATTGTATTTTGGAGGTTTGTTTGGAGACCCCCACATGGGGCCTGACTCAAAGTCAGCAGGAACCTTTCAGTGGGCTTTGGCTGGGGCGATTAACCGACTGGAAAACCCTCCTCCCAAACACAATGTTAGCAAGCGAGCTTTACGCACAAACTGGCCCCAAGGTAGCTGAGGCTGGGACTGGATTTTGGTACCTGTATGACTCGCATGTTGAGCCCGGTTTCTTGGGCCAGCTGTTCCCTGATGTGCCTGGTGGGTTTGGGGGTAGCTGCGAAGGCTGCTTTCAGTGTCTCTAGTTGTTTGGCTTTGATAGTGGTGCGGGGACCCCTTCTCTTGGCCCCCAGGTTCTGATCATCATTCTCGTTGCTGCCAGCTTCCTTGTCTGACACGTTTGCACTCTCCGAGTCTTTCGCGTCGTCTTGGGAAGGATCTTGGGAATCCGGAGACAGACTGGGGTCACTGCCGGTAGTGGCTAGGCAAAAGGAAAAGGGGTGGGGGTGGGGGGAATCACACTCACATCGGCTGTGCTGAGCATTGCCTTCACCCTAGCCCCACACATCGCACGCGCTGTAACACAGGCCTGTGAAGGTGAGACAGCTTCACACGCCCCTTGAAAACCTTCAGAACTTTCCCCCAGCTCGAGCCCCCTTTCCGCTCCCCCAGCCCCCCCACTGTCCCTACAGCTTGGGGAAGTGCATGTGTTTCTCTGATCTTTCCTAGGGCACTTGTTTTTACTGGAAACTTGAATATCATAACCCACTCCCCATAAAAATTAGCATGAATTTAAATGCAACATCCAGAGATTTTGAAGGCCAGAAGAGACCACTATAATCAACTCATCTGACCTTGTCTAAAGCTTTTTTAAAAACCTACCTCGGTGTCAAAAATGAATTAATTGTATTTCAGAGCATTGGATGCCGGTAGGATTAAATAAAAATAAAATACATTTCAACTTTTAAATCTACCTTTCACAGCTGCAAA
Organism: Dermochelys coriacea; assembly: GCF_009764565.3. NCBI lineage: Eukaryota > Metazoa > Chordata > Testudines > Dermochelyidae > Dermochelys > Dermochelys coriacea. Next base: position 7,686,970 of record NC_050084.1, on the reverse strand, counting down.
TGTTTATCTAATTGATATTTAGTATTGGTTTCTGCAAAGCAGCACTCAATATCTTGCAAGGCCTCGCCTCTATTCCTCTGCCACGATTCTACTTATAGGGCTCCAAATGCAACAGTTGCAAAATTCCACCCGTACAATATACCGTGTATCACATTGCAAGTGGGCACTGCAGTTGCTGGGTAATAACACTGCCTGAAATAGTTTGCCCTGTTCCTCACAGACTGCTCAAGAATCGTTCCTGTAGGAGTCAAAATTCATGCTCTGAAAATATTGCCCAGTGGCATCAATCACGTTCTCCTTTTCTATTTAATCAGACGTGATAGGGCGTGCGACACTAGCGTGGGAGACTGGTTATAAAGTCGGAATGTAAAGGGGCAGACTTCTCTCACCCAAGATCCCACACACAGAAGGCTCCCATGTTATTACAAACGGAAACAAAACCGGCTATGTATAGTCTGAATAAATATTTGTGTTTATAATGCACTATCAGCCTGCACCCGACAATCATTTCTGATGGCAAAAAGGTACCATTCAAAAATTAAATGTAAGTATACAATTAAAAACAGTAAATGACTACTGATCTTCTTCCCCTTGCAATGTGCATATGTTGCATTTCAGAGCTGCACCCAAGTGATTGAGTTATCAACGTATCTGCAAATCAGGAAGGTTTCCTGCTCCCAATTTAGCTTCTATTATAAGATGGGAAAGTTGAGTTCGCCAAGGGGTGGCCCAAAATCTTTACTTGCATATCTATATCTATATCTGTATCTATATATATAAACAACAAGGGAAAGCAAGCAAGCAAGCAAGCAATTTTGTAGAACCTTCCTTACACAAAGAGGGATAAGAGAGAGGTCCCCTGGAATCTTCAGATTGATTAAAATACTATGGTGTGTATATGTGTACGTGTGCACACACACACACACACACAGATCCAATGCCCTCTGAAATCAACGGGAGCTCTCAGTGGGCTTTGGATCAGGCCCCGAGTGCCAGACATCCCTCTTTGCAGACCCAAGCTGTATTTTAGACTTTGGCCAGGCAGCTGGTAGCCTGGCTGGAGAGTGACTGGCAAAGGTCTCCTCACCTGAGTGCAGGCTGTTCTCTTTGGCAGTATTGCTGTTATTTAGGTAATCTTCTTTGCAGACAAACTTGTTCTCGTCGATAATATAGAGCTCCTCGCCGGTGGAGAGCTGTTTGTTACACATCATACAAGTAAAACAGTTCAAGTGGAACACTTTGCTCCTCGCCCTCCTGACCAAGTCGCTGGGGGAGATCCCCTGGGAACAGCCAGCACACTTGGTCCCAAAACACCTGGCAAGGGAGAAAGGGTGGAAGAACAAACACCAGGATCAGCGCGTCATATGGGTGACCCGAAGGAGTCTAGTACTAGCAGTATTTCAAAAATAAATACTGTACTAGCAGTATTTCTAAATTAAAGTTTTTCTTTTTATTCAGGGGGAAAGGAAATAAGAAATAGGGCCACATTTCGTTAAAGCTTCTAAACTTGTATAAGTGAATAACCCCAGCCGCCCCAAATTGCCTTCAACGAACATTTTAAAAAAGCATTTTTTCCTATAAAAGTGCAGTGTTGATCCATGCAGAAAAATTTCCTCCATTGTATATATATTGTATCTCTATACTGAATTATGTGTTAAAAAGAAGTGATCTGGGAAGAGGATATATTGCTGGAAGATTAATTAAAACATTGGAGCTGGTTGTGGAGAGTTTCCCCTTTAAACCTTGACACATTGATTAACGACGCTCTAATAAACATTAAGCAGAATTTCTTATATATTATCAATTTGTCAAGGGCCTTGCATTGTGTGTGTGCGCCCTGGATGAAGGGACTGGATCTATAAAGACTGTGGGATTGCTTGGCACATTGGAAGGCCAGTGCTTGCATTTGATCGGTCACCACTTAAAAACTTCGGGGGAAGGAGGGGAAAGACACCCGGTTCATATATTTGAGCCTGGTTATACAATATTAGCCTTTTGCAATACACCTGAACTCCTGGTACAGATGAAAATATAATGCTTGTTTTAAAACAACCTATTTCCATGTACTTGTGATAAATGTTGCCATTTGCCCTACAGGCCTGTCTATGAGCATTTATACACGTAGGACCATTTAAAATTTTAAAAGCAGGGGTCTATAAATCTTCCTCTGGGTTTTTAACTGAATAGAACACAGACCCCGAGAAATATCTGCAGCCCGTAGTCTGTGGTTGGGACCTACGTTCTGCAGCACGGATCTGACAAATATTTGCACTTTCCTCGGTTTGAGGACTTTAAACCATTTTTTTAAAGGAAAGCCGCCTTAGCTGAATATCCCTTGGCAATGCGGAAATGGCAGAGGAAAAAGGAGAATGCAAAGGAGTATAAACCAGAGCCTCTGTGGTTCTGTATACTGAAATCAATAAATACAATTTAATATCATAACACATAAGCAAGACAAGGAAGGAAATTTACTCGAGAGGTTTGGGTGAGAGCCAGGAACACGCTCTCCGCAAAGGGAGAGAGATCCGGCCTTTCCATTTCCATAGAGGGGACAATTTACAAGGGGGGGGGAGACCCCAAGGACAATTTCAAGAATTAGGAGATTTTTGCAAGAGACTCCAATTTTGCGGAGCGAGTCAATTTCCGTGGTCCGGGCTCTATCTCGCCGATCAGTCCGTGTGGACCGTCCCAGGCAAGACCCGGGAAGTTGAAAGCCTGGTTTTGCTTCTCTGCAGCGTGGCAGCTGGATCCACTATAATCACCTCGGTTTTGAGGGGTGCTCTCAACCCAGAGCCGTGGATGCTGGAGGGGGTGGGGGTGGGGAAGGGAGGTGGTTGTGAAGTATTTTTCTGACAGGGATACAGGATGGGATGTGGATTGTTGCATCGGCTGCGTCGGGGGTGGGGTAAGAGGGGGATTTGTTTGTATACAGGCAGCTTCCTCTTGGAGAAACACGTTTATTATTCAAATCCAGTTATCACATATTTACTAAAAACCGCAGACAGCTTTAACGCGGCAGCCTCCACACCGACTTCCCCAGTTCTAGCTTTGCCCGAGAGCTTCAGATAGCAAATGTGTTATTTCCTATTGAATTATCAATTCTGAATACACAGGGGCTGCAAACAGGGGCACAAGGTTCTCCAGACAAACTTTTAAGGGGCGTAGATCGCGTGGCTGTTAAAAAAAAATCGTAATCAAGGCGGATACTACATTTCTCCTGTAATATCTTTTAAGCAACATGCTCACTGATAAGGAGGGCATCCTACTCCCAAAGCAGAGCGCTGCCTTTTCCTCTTATTATCAAAGTTAAATCAAGCCGAAGAGAGTGTGATTTGTTTTTAAAAAGTCTCTCAAATATACAAATAATTGCACTTGTGATATTAGCTATTGGTCAATATAATGCACTTCAGTTGGCGGGGAAAAACGTGGGAAAGATTCTTGTCTCCTCCGTATTTTAGGGACTTTTTAAAAAGACTTGCACTTTGCCTGGCAGCAGCGAAAACTGCATTTTATCTGGGCCTTTCAACACCCAGTGCTCCAAAGAACTCAACGGCAAACTCCCATTGATTTCCCTAGGGACAGGATTTCACCCCAAGACTGGCAACGTAGGGCAAGGGAGAGATCACGTACATGATCTTATTTTAAGGATAACGATGTAAACCTCTGGCCAACGATCATTTTAATGCCCCTCGTAAGCCGCAGGGAAATATTGTTAAATAGATGGGGGCTACGCAATTCTTAGATTTGTTTTAAAGATGGGGGAGGATGTTTCATTGGATAATCGTTCCAGTTGGGTCTAGGATCACAATACAATATAGTCTGGTGATTCCAACGTTTGCACGTAGACTAAATAATACGAATTACCTCCCTTTCCCCCCAAATAAACAACAGATTCTCCGGGAAGTTGTAAAATGTTATGAAACTGCAGGGGGGCGGGGAGGTTAGGTCTTCTAAACCCTATAATTCTCTCTGAAGTGTAACCGAGGGAGGTGAGCACCCGGCTTGCGGCAGAGACTCGTCCTTTGGTGGCTGATTTAAACCAGACCAGTCTCTGCACCCCCTGGGCTGGCATTACACGCTGGAGACTGGGGTGTTTGTTTGTTTTCCCAGAGGAAGAAGCCAGTTCTAGTCCCTGCCACTCTCACCAGCCCCCGCCTTTGAAATGGGCACAGAAAGAGACGGCACTTTCCCCTAAAGAAACCTCAGCCGGATCGTTTCTCCTACTTATATTTTTTGGGGGAGGAGAGGGGGATCGGGGGTACATACAAGGGAGGGGGTCTCTCTCAGGACTCAGGTCTTTTAAGGCGCACCCAAGAAGTCACTAGTTCAAAGCGAACTTTGGAACGGAAGTTTTCCCCCGGCTCTGCGCCCACAGGCCCGGCCCTTGTCGGACACACGCCAACGATCCGCGATAACCTCTCCGCTCCCCGGGGCGCTGGACAGCCGAAGAGGTGACCCCAGCCGACTTTCTCCCCTCCTCTTCCTCGGACATTTCCCCTTTGCCAAGGCAAACTCATGCCCGCCCTCTCCGGGTAACATTGCAACAAACCCAAAGGCCCTCCCTCCTTTTGCACCCTTCCCACGACATCACCTTGAGCAAGAGAGCTGAAGGATATGTGTGTGCGCGCTGGGGAGAGGCCCAGGATGGGGAATACAAAAATAATAATAATAATAATAAAAAAAGCATCGCTCCTATTAAAAAAATAGGTTAAAAAGGAGAATTGTGAGCCACGGCTTCCGGCGGGGGAGTCCGGTACTTACCGAAAGAAGTCGTTTTTGCAGTAAAGCTTGCCTTCTCTGGAAAAGCATTTCTCTGTCAAATTGCATTTACATTCACAGCACTGAACACACTTCACATGCCAAGCCCTGTCCAGTACATTCAACAAAAACCGGTCCAAGATTGGCCGTTTGCAGCCGGCACAGTGCACCATTGTCTTTGGTTATTTTGAGAGTGGGGGGGGTTGGCTCCCAGATGTCAAGCAAAAAAAAAAAAAAAAAATTAAAAAAAGAAGAGATTACACCAGCGTCGGTTTTTGTATATGTTTTAAAAGCCTTGGAGGAGAAAAGGGGGGAAACGAAAGGGGGGAAGGGAGGGAGAAAATCTTCTTTCAAATGTCCTAGCAGGGGTACACAAATCCCCAAAGAAAAGAAACAAAAACAAAAACACCCACGGCCCAGCTTTTCAATACAACAGCAGAATCCCGGCCAATAAAATAGTAATAATAATAATAATAATAATAACAATAATAAAAAACCAACAATAACACAGATCAACAGCGCATCAAAATAATAATAATAATAATTAAAAAACAAATGCGATGAGTTTTCTCAGGTCTGAGGTAGAGCAGTCAGGAGTCAAAGTGCATCTGCTTTTCCCAACGACAAATCAAAAAGAAGGAACAAAAAAATAAAATTATAATAATCAAAAGGAGCTTTGGATCCTAACCTAGTCTCATTGCCCTAATCTGTCATGGATGCCGCCCTGGAGAGGGAGGGAGGGGGGGAGATGCTTGTTGTTATATAGATAGATATATTTTCATACTATAAATCAGCCAGATGTATCTCCTCTCGCTTGATGTGGCTACAGTCTTCTTTGACACAAGTTCAAACGCCCCCTTGTATATTTCAGCAAGACAGTTTTACCTACCCCTGTTTATTTGTCTAGTCCACTAGTCAAAACTCCTAGCCTTGTCCATGCAGAGACAACATTGCATTGCATGCTTTTTGTTGTGGTGGCGGTGGTGGGTTAGTTTTGTTGTTGTTGTTGCTGGTTGGTTTGGTTTTTTGTTTTTTTTTTGTTTTTTTTTTTTTGTTTTTGTTTTGGTTTGTTTGTTTTGCTTTTCTTTTGCTCTCTTGAAAGTCTTCTGCGCGGCGCTAGGCAAGATGTTCCAACCGGAGGAAGAAGAGGAGGGTCTGCAGGGCCGGAGGCTCTGGTTAAGAAAAAGAAAGGTCTGTAAAAAGACGAGCCTCCCTCTCTCCCGTCTGGCGTGTGCGTGTCGCTCTCTGCGCGGCTCCGATCCCACCTCCAGGCAGCTTCTCGCCGGACTGCATGTTCGCGGCCGCTTAGGAGCCGGAGCCTTATGCACCGATCTCCCACGTCACGGCCGCCGCCAGCCAATCACCGTCCCGCTGCCCTCCTCCCACCTCAGCAACCCATTAAGCATCCTTCCCAAGCTGGGATGCTACAGTAAGACCCATTTATAGAGAATAAGAGGAAGCGACCCATTGTCAAAATTGTTAGGTAAGGCCACATTTTCTTTTTTTTTTTTAATGATTATTTGGTAAGGTACCTGAAGTGCACTTTGGGGGAAGAGACGGCTAAGGAGCAGGAGTGGCGGTAGTGGTTTATGCGCAATAGCTCACAAGGTGTACCCAGCAGAGAGACACACAGAGAGAGTGATAAAACTGACTGGTAGGTAATATATATATTTTTTTCTAGCTCAAGAGGAGAACTATGCCGGTATAAATATAATTTAAATATTGGGGTCTTGTTATGGTTGTTGTTGAGCAGAGCATCTTTATGGATAGGAGGTTACAGCCAAGTGTCCTGATTTAATGTAATGACCTTTGCTAATAATTTTACTGACTCAAAGAAGGAGAAATTAGTAATCTTTACAAGACATGTAAAGAGAAGAAAGTTTAGGGGCTAATAAATGGAAGACAGTTTTCAGAAGAGCAAGGTTGAGTTTTTACACAGCAGACGGTAATTGCCTTTGAGTAAACACAGTTTAGAAGATTTTGCTTTATTTACGATCAGAAAAAAAAACCCGAAGACCCATCTTTTGGGAAAGGAAAAAGAAAAGTGTGAAAACTTTCCTGCTGTCTGAGCCACATCATATTGTTTATTGGCTTTATGGAACACTCCATTCTGCTAGAGAAAAAGATATTTTGTATGAACTTTTGGGGGGACAAGAACTAAGGTGCCCTTTAATTTCTAGATAGAGCTTTATGAGTTTTCAGACAGCTTAAACCTGGTCAGAGAACTCATATACCTTAGATCCGATAATAAATTAATATTTTTCTGGTTTTCAACAGAGTATATGTATTTATTCATGTTCTTTAATATTTATGTTGGGATACTCCGAAATGATTATTTTGCCAGCATTTGTATTATAAAATTCGAATCAAATGATAAACGCAGTTTATTTAATGAACCTCTTTGCAAATAAAAATTAATTCGATGTTACCTTAAAGGGATTTGGTTAATGACTGATCAGTTAGGAAAATATTTAATTTCTCTTTGGGATTTGCATTTACGTTTGTCTTGTGAGATACTATTGTATGGGGATAATGTAAATATATGGCAACTGTGTCAGAAATGGCCTTCATTTGGAAATTGATGTGTAAAGTCTTGAGAAAGATTTACCATGCAGTTGATGAAGGTTTGAACTTGTTGATGATTGAAAAACTGCCCCCTAGAAGAAAAAAAATTCTTCTAATATAAATTTTATTATAATGTATCCTGCTCGGATTCCCAAATACATTTCTGTAATAAAGTCTCCTCCCCTTCTTAATTCTTTTCTTGCTAACTAATAGTTTTGACTGAATGTTAATTAGCTAAGAAAGGCGATCGCTTTATTTTCTTTAAAACGTTAACGGTTTAAAAGCTGGAGAAAACCATTTAAAACAAACCTAGCTGTTTTCTCCTTGAAAATAATTCTAATAGTTCATCATTCCGTTTAGGGAAGTTTTAAAAATATGGGTTATTTGCAGGAAGGCAATTTATGGTAAAACGCATCCGAAGAGGACCCTCCAACTTTAACTTCGGATCGATTTGTAGTTCAGCACTCGGATTCATCCCCTTCTAGCTCAGCTGCTGTCCCTTCGAATCAAAGTGGACTAAAATCGGGGCTAAGACTTCCCTTTCGCAAAACTACGTTACGGTTTCATCATATTCCTAACTCGCCTCACTTCAGTTTAGTTCATATCAATTTTTCCCTCATCATTAAAAAAAAAATCAACCCCAATTCTGCTCATCCTGTCGCCCAGCAGCGAATTCCACTCTGTTCCCCTTCGGATGACTGAAGCCTATTGGACGTTCACACCGAGAAGCAAACAGTTGGGATAACGTTCTGGTTTAAGCTACACAAACCGAATAAAGCCTGAGGGGAAAACCACTGGAGACGAAGTTCGGAGTTTGCGCCAGTAGGTATATAAAGGGCGGCTCTCAAAGAGATCCAGGCAGGCACAAAGCCCCTTTTCGATACTGGTTTCCCGTCTTTATTTATTTGTCTAAACCCAGGCAGCTGTTCCATTTCTCAGCTCCGGCTGCAGCCCAAGGACCCAGCGCTTGGACTGCAAACTGAAGACCCCTCCACCCCACTCCGACTCCGACTCCTCCCTTGCCAGCGTTGGAGCTTTAAAGCCAGGCACGGCTCAGTTGGCCAGACACACACAGAAACACACACCCGTGTCTGCCGGATGGGGCCCAAAGCTCCCGGCCCCTCTCTCCCAGACGCCCTCCCTGAGCTGTTGGTTTCCATCCTCTCCGAGTTTATTGGTAAAACGTTAAACCCTGGAATCAATACATCCATCCACCAAGCCCCCGCCCCTCCCTTTCCACATCCTCAACCCCCTTTTCGCCCTGCATATGGGCTTCTTCTCATGTAAAACAGAGGGAAGGGATGTCTGGGATGGCCATGGTCCTATACACCCTATAAGGCGACAGCTGTACTCTGCTATCAAGGGACCTCTTCCCTTTGACTGCCAGGCCCCCAAGTGACATGTGTTGGTCAGGGATGAATAAGAGAGAGAAGATGAGCATCTTATGCACATCATCTTTCCATGGTGTGCGTGTTTTTTAAGGCGTTAGCGAAAGCATCTGGTGAGAAATAGAGAGAGATTATACGTGTATATATACACACAGCGGTGGTAGAAACTCCGCCTCCGAAGAGTTTGTCATGGGGAAAGGTAACCAGGGACCCTTGCTGAAATGGACCTTAAAAAGAAGCCCCTGCAAAATGAACCCAAAGACAATGGATCTAACACTCTGCCAAGGCAGGGTTTTTCCCTCTTTCCGTAAAGGCTGACTAAGGTGGGATTCACTATACCTGTTTAAACAACTTTCCACTTGTTTTAAATGTAGGGGGAGACCCCAGACTCTTCTAACACAAATAATCCCTGGATGCAGTTTGCCTCTTCTACTCCAAACCAGACAGAGAAAAAAAATACCTTCTCCCAAAATCAGACCGAGAACAAGAACAATTCTCTGTTTCTTTAAACGAAAACTATTAGGGTTTTACCCTGATACATCAGGAGAGGGTCGGTTGTGATGCCTCGCTGTGGAAACTGAAGCCCACGGAGTTTGCAAGGAAGATTAATAAAGTCATCTGATCATATAAAATGCTTGGCACTCCAACTGGCATGTTATATGTACTGGCATTTGCTTAAATACATTTGCATTCAGATGCCCGGGAGCATCAATCCTTATTCGCTGTTTGTGCACCAATCCGGTCCTTCAGTGCCGTTTGGTTTTGCTTTTCAACCAACGACATTTTTGTTCCCTTTCCACCCACTCTTGCTCAGACTTGACATTTTGTATTGAACACGCACACAATTCTCTCCCGTTAAATTAAGATGGGTTTCCTCCCGCGGCAGTTAAATAAGAACCAGCTTTGCAAAGGCCGCGTCATTCTATGGGAAGTCAGCGTCGTTTCATTTTGGGAACGAATCCCCCTGGTTCACAACACAGTCCTGGATCTGGAGTGAGTTTTGTAAAATGTGCAGTGAAGCGAGTCTGCCCAGGATGCAGGACTCTGAGAGGAGGGACCCAGGTCATGACTGGGAACTACTGAAGTGCCCACAGAGAGATTACAACCTGCTTTCACGGTTTCCCCCCTAATGATTTTAGGAGACTGGAGCACTGGTCTGGAAAGCACCACACTTCCAGCGCCAAACCGCTAAAGCAAACCTGCCTTTTGATCAGATACATTTTGAAAGGAACATTGATTTATTGTCAGGATTTCCTGGCAAGCCATTCTCTGGCTGGGGCAAATAATTCTAAAAGGCACAGAGTTTGCTTCCTGCTTTACAGGCCACTTGCTGTAGCGGGTCATTAACGTGATGTAGTGGGAGGAACTCTATGGGAGTTAAAACAAAAAGCAAAAAACCCTCACACAGCTCCAGATCCTACAGACAGACTTCGGGTCTGGAGTTTGGCTTGGACAAAAGACAAAACAGTTGCTTAGTTTCCCATTCCCTGTGCGTTGTTTGATTCACCCTTTGAGAATATAACCTGCAATCCGGAGCAGGGACAGTCCATACCTGTTTCTGGATAATTCCAGCCCGTCTCCTGTCCCAATCTAGGTAACTTTGCTAAAGACACAGGAAGGGATTGTTCCAGTTAAGCGTAGAGTGCCAAAGGGGAAGTGGAGTGGGGAAGATTCTCCCAGGTCTTTCCCTAGAACCGTTCACACTGAAGGAGTCCGTAATCCCTTCTCTGGGAAGTGGGATCAGCAGCAGGCTCCAGGGAGCCTTTCCTGCCCCGGGCTTGCATTTCAGGGGAAGACGTTTAGTGACCCAGGCCAGCTGCATTTACGGCCCTATTCCCTGGAGTGCCCAGCTAACTCGGAGAGGGAGGGTTGTGATTTGAATGTCCTCAGCCATCCATCGAAAATGTCAGGGCTATTATTTACATCGTATTTACGTCGCAGTGAGCAAAAAATAAAACCAGGACAAAACGCTCAAATCAACCCAACCCCGCAACCCCCCTTTTGCACCGAATAACCAAACCGATGTCACTCACCAATCTCTGGCTGTCTAGGAGGAAAGACACATCACTTCTCTCGCTGGCAGAGACACGGCCGGACAGGTTTCTGCACAAAGAGTTCAAATCCCCAGTTGTAACAGCTGACACAAGGTGTTCCTTTCTGACTCGTTCCCTCTCCCCACTTACCCCCCTTGGAACCTCGACTTGTGTCCCCCCCTTTTGTCAGATGGGTTCTCTGCCCCACCTCCTCTCTTTGTTCTTTTGGAGGGCAAGAAAGGTACATTCACTCGGATGATATTGACACGCTGCTCGATAGCATTGGTGTGATGATGAGAGAGACTGGCTTGTTATCGGGAAGATGTAAGCAATGAGCTGGAAAGTCAGCACTGGAGTTTGTGGGTGAGAGATGAATAAATATTCTAAAAATCTAGGGGGGTGTTTCACACTGAACAGTATAACTTTGGGGGGGATCTTCATTGACTTCTCGGACGAGGGTCCCCCCCCCAGTTTCATCAAGCTTTGTTTTCATTCTCATTTTTATTATTAAAAAAACAGATTGCAATTCGCTTATGAGATAGGAAGGAAATTGAAGTGTGTGTGTATGTGACACAAACACACACACGCCTGTATCACGTATTTATTGTTGGAACGTGGGGGGACTATCACCACACTTTAACACAAACTCACTCATTGTGACTATTTTTAATGTCGCCCCAGTTTTTAAAGGGGGAAATAAAAACGAGGTAACATCCATTTAAATTCTGTTTTACGTTTAGGACAAAACAAAAAGTCAGGTCCTCCCTTTCGGCTGGGTCTGAACCTGCGTTTTGTTGGTGTCTTTCCGGTTCTTTTAGTTAAATCTCGCCCTGTTTATCATCCGTCTTTCTACATCACTGCGCTCGGTAATGGGATTTATCTCTCTCCTTTATGGGGCACTAGTGTTGTACAAATATTATAGTCTCCCCATCCTCTATAGACTCAGCCTAGACTTGTGTAGACTAGCAACTGTGCTCAGCAGGAATTGCAAAACTCCAGACAGAAGGCATTGGAGAGTCTTGCAGTTTGAGTTATTCTAACACGCGGTTAGAGGTTAGCTTTGCGGGGCACCCAAGGTTTGATACTTTTGCTGTTCTGTCGGATTTTAAAAGCTCGATCAGTGAAGAAACTTCCTTTAAAATCGGGACACGTTGCCTTGATCTGTAAATATACAGCGGGCTGCAGGCGGAATATTCCCGGGAAACGGATCAAGGGAAAAAGTTCCCTTTCTGTGCTTAGGGCAGTGGTGAACTCCGGCTCGGCTCCGTTCTCCCGCAGCCCTAAGTGCTTTGCTTGCCCTCTTTCCCCCCTTTTTGCTTTGTAACATTTAAACCAAGCCAAAGAAAGGCTGAGTTGAAAAGTTCAAGTTGAAAGTTTGCAGCGGTGCATACCGGAGAAGGAGACGGATTGTTCCCGGGATGCACGTGACATTAACCTCGGTGATCCCACATCGCTGCCTAGGTTATGCTGTTTGGGGGACTGTTCTGATCTTCAGGCATGCAACGGCCCTGAGTGACACTTCGTAATAAAGTGAGAAATATTAGTCCGGACCCAGCGCAGCTTTGATCAGCTGAGTGCGACTACATCACCTCTCACTTGGGAAAAAAAAAAAAAAAAACCTCCCAGGGGCTGGGACCAAAGGCAACAAGACAGCAACAGCTCGCCTGGAGCTGGCCAGGGAGATCTCTTCTGCACTTTCACTGCTGGGGGACATTTACCAGGTCCTTTCCTCCTGCTGGCTCAGTCTGGAGACACACTCCTAGAAACGAGACAAACCCCACCACACGAGGCTCGCACTCCCCCAGTAGTTAATCCTCCCAGTAATTGGCTTTCCTCCTTCACGGAATGGGCACAGTTACCAAATCACTGCTGATAGCTGGAGAGACACCAAGCAACTGGGGGTGGGGGAGAAAGCAAAAGCCCACTTCTCTCCCCCCCACACCCCGCCTAGATCTCTGTCTGCTAGTGTCATGCTAGCCCATGCTAACTATTTCTAATCAACAGCGAGCAAGCCAAGATTACTTGAGCTTCCTTTCTTTTCCTTTTCCAGCCTTTTGTTCCGGGGCTCACTCCGAAAGAGGACAGCCTGCCCTTTTAAGGTTTGAACACGATTCACCCACTGCAAGTGAATAGAGCAGACACGTTCCCTCTCCTCGCTCTCTTCCTCTTGCTAATGCAAGCTGGCAATTCAATTATTTGCCAAGGAATATTTTACTAGCTGATCACAGGGATACTGCTCTGACAGTCACTTTTATCCTCCCCTTTCCCGGCCTTTAGTTTTGAGCCACTATTGTTGGCAAAACCTGTCGTTGAACGTCCTTTCCCCCCTCCCCCCAGGTCTGGTTTCTTTCATTTTCTCTTTATGTTAATCAAGTCTCCGGGCAATTAGAAAAGCCATTTTTGTTTGTTATTTTCATATTTAATGTATATGGGTTGAACTTGCCCATGGAGAAGAAGCCAGTTCTTTGATGCCTTCCAGACCAATGGACCAACCAGAGCATCCTGAAAGTACAATCGATTTCTTGTTTCTAAGATTCAGGGTTTTGGTGGGATTGGGTGTATTGAGAAATATGGTGCCCAAGCGATCTATACACCTTTGTTATTCTGTTCTGTATTCAGCCTGCACACAGTTTGGAAGATCACTTAGGGCAAGTCACGGGCCAAATGGACGGGTGTCTAACGCTGGAGAGCATTGGTACATTACTGTTTGTCCCATCGTCGTCAATAATCAGATTTACTTCTCAGATCACTGCAATAACCAGCAATGTAGTGGATATTAAAATGGGTATATAAACATGAAAAATTTTAAATGCTACGTTTCTGAGCAGAACCAAATAAAAAACAAAATGAACCCAATGAGTCTGACTCCTCTTCCTGACACAGCTGATCTCTGCTTTTAGCCAGCTTTCTTTTTTAAAAAAAGACAGGGGGCAACTCCTGGACAAATCATATTACAACATTAAAGGAAATCGGTGGCAATAGAGGTCTCCGATTAATGCCCGAGATAGAGGTTTCAATGCCCCTTTCAAATGCAATTTGTGTCCAGGGGCTGATTTTCCCCCAACGCAGACTGCTTAAACAAAAGTACGTGCAATAGGTGAATTTCATGTGCCATTTGGGGGAAGGAAACCGTCCAGTGGGCCCAACCCAAGGAAGTAGGGGACGATTTTTGGCATGTGAATATATCCCTTGGACGTGGAAGTGACAACTCAAACTCCTCCAGTTCTACCTCTCCTGGCTCTTAGATACAAAATTAAGTTCTAGCAGGATTTGTCTTCACAGCGTTGTAAGTAGTGTGGGATCCTCCCTGAAACTTTGGGAGCCCTAGACATCTGCCAGGGCCAGATATTGACTACACACCCAGCTCAACCCACCATTTCCCCCCGACTTTCCAAATCTGCAGCACACCAGAGCTAAGAAATTCGATGGATCCTATAGATCTGTCTCTTGTAGCCCTGTCATTGGAACAGCTGTTCTTTCACTCCCCAAAGCCAATAATCCAATTGAATCTCAGCATCATTGTCCGAATTTCCCCCCCCCCCCCCGCAGTAGTGTGTGGAGAGGGGAGACAAGAAGAAAAGGCCAACAACCTACTTAATTGGCTTCTACACTGCACCCTCACCCTCGGTTTCTTTGCTTGAACCCCCTTGGAGAGATTTAAGCAATTAGATTCAATTAAATGTTTCCCCCCCTCCTTTTAATATGCGCCAACACGCCACCGCTTTTAAACTCTAAACAATGCAAGAGAACACACCTGGATCTGGGGAACTAACATGAATGTATCCAGGGGCTTTGTCAGTTTCCTGTTACAGTTTGCCGGAGCTGGATAGCTGATCAAAAGGCAACAGGGGAGTCTTAGATTTCAAAATGTAAGGGGTTTTTGTTTGTTGGTTTGTTTTGCGTGGGGTGGGGAGAAATGAACAGTAATACCGAGGAGAGGCAATACAATTCAGACAAAGAACATCTAAACCACGTTGGAATAATTTGCGACAGTTCACCCATAATCCTGGACTTTGCGGGGGGGGGGGATCCTTGCCGGGGCACTGGGCTGCGAGACGCTGCTTTCCATCCTCCTCAACCTGACTTTCGTCTTTCCCTTTCCTTTGTGGGTGTTTCATGCCAGTTCTCTAAAAAAAAACGTGACTTAAGCTTCCCACCCGCAGAAGCCTCCTCGTTTTCCTGTCATCGGCCCAGTGGTTACACTGAGCTGCCCATAACACACCCTGCCCCACTCAAGGAAGCAGCAGATTTGCAGGGGATGGGGGGAGATATGAAATTAAAGCCAGGTATTATCTCGAGACTACGCAACACCGCAGTTTAGAAAGCCGCAAGTCTATATTTTCACAAGTCAAAGTTACTCTCGTGTCCAGTAGTTACTCTCGGGCTTGTTACCTAGATCCCCAGTGACTGGATAACTTTCCCCGGCAGCCCTAATCCATAAACCTTCTTGCACAGAAACCTTCCCCACCGGAAGGGTCTTGGAAACGGTGCATGTGGCTGATTTTTATATCGATGACTAATGCACTAAACTAATATTTCAGTTAAGATGTAATTAAGCCCGTATAACTCCCCAGTACAACAAACCATTCCTGGCCCAGATCCATCACTACGGGCCCTGCAAGGTTGGTTTTAAGGAGCCGGGACAAAGATCTTTAAATGATGTATTAGTGGCCCCAAGTTTACTCTGAAACACTTGAATCGATCAGAAGGGTAAACAGTGTTGAGATGTGTCAGGAAAATCCGCCCACAGCACGGTTGCAGCTGGGGTGGGAAGAAGCGCCTCTCAGAGAAGTTTCTGGGATTTTTTTTGGTCTGCTCCTTCCCATCTTGATTATCCCCGCCTGGATTTCATGGCACGTCGCTAAATGGTGTCGCTTACATTTCAGGCTCATGCATTGTTTATGGGGAAATAGAACTAATAAATAATTACCAGTCCAAAGAGTGTGTGCCTGAGTTTGACTGAAGGCAAGGAAGGGAAAGCATCCAAAAGGGGGACTCATGAAAGAGCCAGCCCTGGAGGGAGAACTCTCTCCTCTCTCTCGGGCCGCAGCTTGCTTGGGAAAAGGCAGAGAGTGGCAAACAAACACACACAAATATCAGGCCGAATCAGCCTCCTTCCAAGGGAGAGGAAAGGAAAGAGGAGAGGGGGAGAGAGAGCAGAAGTCCATCGCCTGTCAGCTCATTCCTGCTGGCTGACAAATCCTTAGCATCTCAGAACGGGGCTTGCAGAAAGCACAGGGTGCAATCTAAAGCTGCCTTTCTCGGCTTGTCCCCGTGAAGAAAAAATAAGAACAGGAACACACTGGTTCACCCAAGTGCTTCAGAATAAAAGGAAATTGCTGAGAGACAGGGCAGCTTTTTTTGTAGGTTCCTTTTTAATTGTACCTCAGTGCCCAGGACTCTTGTCTACCCCTGGGTTGTTTCTTTCTCTTGACCAAAGCCAGTAGTTCACAAACAGCTGTAGCAAATGGGTGAGAGAGAACAACTGTGTGTGTGTGTGTGAATGTGTTTGAGTGTGAGAGTGAGACCTGATTGCTAGAAGGAAAACCAGTGTGCGTGTGAACATTAAAAGTTTTTGTTTTTTGTTTTTTAAAGAAAAGGCAGCTAAAAGATAAATAAAAGAAACAAGTAAAGAGGGTGTGAGCGGTGGGGGAAGAAAGACCATAAAAAAAAAGGGGTGAAACAAACCCCACGAGGATGCAGCGAATCCCAGCTCATTCATCTTCATTGTCTCCGTGTATGCAAACGCAACTCCAGCATAAGGAAAAGCCACTATCAAAGCCATGGCTTTATTTTATATCCTATAGATCAGGAGGGAGGCAAAGCTTTATTTTCGCCCAGAGACAGATATTTTATTTCTCTCTTACGGTTTTATGTGTGAGAGATGTCAAAAAGGTAAAATAGATTGCTAATGCATAGGCAAAAGGAAGCTGTTTTGGCATGCTCGGTGTCATGAGGTCTCCCAGGGAGAGCAGGCTGGGGATTTAGGACTGATGGCAGACTCAGGGGGATTTCTGCTAAAACATCTCTCTTCATAAATTCAGCAGCATGGTCAACTCAATAGGAAGACAGAGTTTTCAAGAGAAAGAGTTGGAGCCAGGCATAAATGCACCACACAAAGGCATCAATTACCTTTCAATCTACATACACAAATGTAACAATCTGACTGAGGCTTCAAACCGGTGCAACTCAACTATAGCCTGACATACTGGGTAAATATGTTTAGACTGCAAAGCCTTTTCCCTAACCAGACCTTGTTTGCAGTGTCATGAAGTGGCTACTGTTAATTTACACTAAATTTGGGAAGCTTTTCCTTTTTCAAATTAAATTTTTTAAGATGTTTATATTTTGCTTAGAGATGGCATTGCAAACCTGAACCCTTATTCAGGAACATAAGCATTAACTTGCTTTTAACTTTATAGTATGTATTTATGTGTGCGCACTCCCCCCCCCCGCTTATGTACACATATGGATAAACATACCTTATATTAGCTATACTCCCAGATGATACAGTAATGAAAATTTACCTATTCAGGCATAATATCTACTCATTCACCCTTACTTTATTAATAAAAGCCATTACTGGGTATTTTACTCATCTATCCAAAAAAACCCCAAAACTCGCCCTGGGTTAATAGAATTTTGAGTGCCATATATATATATATATACACACACACACACCAACAAACAGTATTTGTGTATGTTCTATATTTGTATCCATCTAAAAGTCTGGTGGTGGATTTGCAGGGACCTTTTGCAAAGTTAAAATATATCTCCCTAAGCTGCAACAATTTTCATACTTTTTTAACCTCAGGGATTTACTTAGCACATTAAGTTCAGGCTCAGAAGCCCAAGGCTATTACTCATGTGGGTACTCCTCTCCCTCCCTCCTTCACCACATATTTTATCATTTGACTTCCTGGTTTAAATTCATGTTATGGCAAATAATAGATGGTAATACTTTCCCCCTTCTCCATATTAATTGTCGTTTCTGGCAAACTCTGCATTTGAGATGATTTAAGGCAAATGGCAACAACAAAGTGAAACAAGGAGACAAACAGCACAAAACAGAAAATTATTAAAATTCTGAAGCTTTTTTTTTTTTTTTAAACCTAGTTTCACAAATATCCTGGCAACATTTGTGAGGTTGGATCACAGTGTCAGTTTTGTTTGCACTGGACAGCATAACCTACATATATTAAGAACTGGCCAATTCTGTGGTGCGGAATACACATAGACAGTTGTACTCTGAGAGAAGGTGCCATGCTTCCCGAAATATTGTTCTTTCTGAGGTGGCTGAAATAGGCAACAAACCAGAGTACTATTTGCAAATTAAAAAAGCAAGGTGTAGCTGATTAGCAAATTAATTATTTCAGCACCCCCAGGATTATATTGTTTTTCTAAATTCTTTGGGCCTAGGTAATTTACTAATTTCACAGTCAGTCAACTTCCCAGTGAGTGAGTCAATCTAATCTATCTAATGTCTATATAACACTTGTTTTATAGGGAGAAGTAAGTTTAATGGTGATGGCAGAGGAAACAGGACCTCTGGACCTTTCTCCTTGGCTCTGCCATTGACTTGCTGTGTGACCTTGGGCAAGTCACTTAACCTTTCTGTGCCATCTGTGCAGATACATACCATGGGGTGAGGGGACCCTAAATAAATGTTTAGAAATCTACAGATAAGTTCTATAAGGGCCTGATCCACTGCTTGTTGAAGAATATGAACTATTATTTAGTTCATAATAGGAATGATCATGCAGCGCTTACTCAAGTGAACAGTTTCATTAGCTTTCAACAGGGCTACTCATGTGAGTATGAGAATAAAGAAAGGGTTTTGCAGGATCAGGATGTTATTCTGCCATTCACAAGCAGCTGGGAGAAGAGTGTTTCTAATATAAAGTTTTTAGGTCATCAGCAAAGTAGTGGCTTCAGGTTTATGTATCACCACCAAATAGGATGTTTGAGCATTGGAGAGAAAAATAATTGAAATAAAATATATAGGACTGGCTGAGTAAAATGAAATGACAATAAACCAACACCAATGGTAAATCAGCAATGTCATTCTGACTATCAGTTGAAAATGGTTAGTGCATCTCCATTTAGTATTTAAAAAGAAAGCAAGCCCTCTGGACGGCAATATTAATGCCTCTTCAGGAATATCTAACACAACTCAAATTTTGTTCATGGTTTGTTAAGATGAAATCAGAATCTACTGATGAATTTATATCCTTGCTCTCTATTCCTGGCTGCTGATTTAATCCTTCTCCATCTATATATTATACCTTTTTAATATGGTGTTCCTATGTAATCTATGCACACTATAAATACAATATGATATCAGAGTTTACATAGTGCTTCCATTATAGGCTTCTATTTTTATAGGTCTATAATTTGGCACATGGGTTTTGACAGGACATTTCCCTCCCCCCCCCC
Organism: Dermochelys coriacea; assembly: GCF_009764565.3. NCBI lineage: Eukaryota > Metazoa > Chordata > Testudines > Dermochelyidae > Dermochelys > Dermochelys coriacea. The sequence goes on along the minus strand of NC_050084.1, from coordinate 7,667,790 downwards.
ACTTTACAACATGATCAGAAGTCCACTTTGTTGTTTATACAATTTGAATCAGACAAATGTTTGTACCCATTGAAGTGTAAGAAGCTTAGGGCAAAATTCTGTCTGCCTGATGCAGATGGGCATATGGCAGGAAACCTGCAGGCAGAAGGGCAGTGCAGTGTGGAAGTTTTCACATCCCTGATTCTGGCTTCTATGAAAATGCAGGCAGAGGCTGGCTTGCGGGTCCCCCTATGCTGAAAGACATGGTGGTGAAGTCAGAGCAAGGATTTAATAGAGAGGGGGCCTGGTATGGGCAGTTGTACTCACAAAGACTACAATGGCCTAAAACTGGAGTAATGGAGTGGCAAAACTGGCCAGAGATGGTTAACCAAACATTTTAATAGACATGCATATTATTATAACTTGATTCCTTGCATTTTATTATACAGTGCATATTATACCTCATTGAAGTTATCTTATCGACTTGACTATGCATGTAGAAAATGGACCCGCATGCTACATGTAAAATAAGAGATGAAAAATTGCATATACAACTATAAAACATCACTATAGGTACACAGAGAAGAGACACTAGCCAGGTAAGACAAAAAACATTGGGTCAAACTCTGTCCCAGTCTCACCTGTATAATTCCCCTGGTTTTAGTTGGTTTTTACAGGTGGAATTGAGGGCAGAGTTTGACCTATGAGAGGGTAGCTGCAGCTGTCTATGATATCCTCAAAATCCCTCACTTAGGCTATGTCTAGACGGACCGACAGTTTGGACTACAGGGGTGTGAATTGTAGCATGCACTGTAACTGCCCCTTGTTGACACTGCTGGTGCAAAGGTACCTAGGTTTGTATTACCTAGTCATGTTTGAAAGAGGGTTATGTTCATGGGAACGAGTTTGCAGCAGCAACATCCAAACCGGGGAGCTGCAGTGCAGCATGCAAGTACACGCTGCAACTCACTCCCACATAGTGCAAATTGCAAGGCCGTGCAGACAATCCCTCCGCTGAGTCTTATGCTCTGATACCCTAGGTACATTGCTTGTGTTTCACTCGTATGCGGTGATATCCTCATACAGAGGGCCAAAAACGACAAGCCAAGAACATGCAGAACTCGTATCCTTTTCAAAGGTTATTTCACAGGAATATTATTTATATCACAGTAGTGCCTAGGGGCCCCGGATGAGATCAAGGCCCCATTGTGCTACAAACACAAGCCCCTGCCCCAACGAGCTTAGTCCTAAATGGACAAAGTATAGGAGCCCAAAAGAGACACAGAGAATGAAATGATTCACTCAAGGTCACCCAGCAACCTGAGCCAGGAACAGAATTAGGGTTTTCTAACTCCCACACCAATGCACTATCCACTGGACATGCAGCCTTCCAGCTTCCATTGTCATAGGGCTGCCCAACTGGAAGTTTTTTAGCATCCTGCACCCTGCGCCCCATCTATCCTCCATTTCTCACTGCTGCAGCTGTTCTGCTGGAGCTATATAGATGGTGAATTATGGCTATGAAGCCTGCCACTATAGAAATGGCCTCTCTCTCTAGGTAAGACACTGGGTATACTGGAAACTTTTTGTTCTATGTGTTAAGGCTGACTGTATAAATAACAAGGGGCAAAAGTGTGGAGTGAAAAGGCAAATACACCATCCGTACCTCACTTTATCTGTTTATACTACAGCATACACTAGTCTTATTCCTCGGTCAAGTATTTTAAATGCATGACGGTTAGGCTTTCTGGCAACAAGGCTGTTAACATCACAAGTTACAATGTATCACATCAACTACTTAAAGAAACATGAACAAACAAAGTCACCTAAAAGGAATATCTAATGAGCTGAGACATAATTTCTTTCCCTCTCATTATTGATGACCTTTCATAACTTGTCATTGAGACAACCATTCACAAGTTACAAAGTACCGATGCCTCTTATTAGCTAGCCCATTGTATATCCTCATTATATCTCTGTATCTGCAGGTGAAGATGACTGGAGAGAAGCTGCTGAAGGATCTAGACAAGAACTACACAATGTAGGAGGCATGAAATATGAGACCAACGTAGCCTCGAACAGCTCTCTGTACCATTAGTTCATACTAGTAGGACTTTCATTAAACCTTGTTAAAAATGGGCGTTCTTTTTAGAAGCAAAACCAAATTCTTGTGAGCAGTTTTCCAAACACGTATGTTTCTGTGATGACAATGAAATTACAGGTTTCAGAGTAGCAGCCGTGTTAGTCTGTATTCGCAAAAAGAAAAGGAGTACTTGTGGCACCTTAGAGACTAACAAATTTATTAGAGCATAAGCTTTCGTGAGCTACAGCATCCGATGAAGTGAGCTGTAGCTCACGAAAGCTTATGCTCTAATAAATTTGTTAGTCTCTAAGGTGCCACAAGTACTCCTTTTCTTTTTAATGAAACTACAATCTACATTTTTGTTAGCACTTTTCTAACAGAGAGATCGGTGTGTGTGCTGCATTTGATTAGGAAGTATAATACCTACCAATGTATAATATCTCCCCATGTGTTTCTTCCATTTTGATTAAATAAAACCTTTATTTCCTTAATTAGTTAATGTTTGTTACTTGAGAAAGAGGAGTGAAGGAAATTCAGATTAATACATGATAATTAATAAACAACCATGAATAAAACTGGATTTTTAAACTTTATTGCAGAGTTGTGGGCAGTTTATTTACTTAGCTATGTGTGTGTTAATAAAAAAAAACATGTTAAAGCTCTGGCATACATATTTCACCAATGGTCGCAAACTCAAGTTATAATTAATGAGAGAGGAAGTTCCATTTTTTGCTTATTTCTTAGAGGCACTTGTGGCTCTGGCATGCTGGTTTCTAGCCTGATCATTGCTCCCCACACAGTCTTTTTCAAAAATGTGACTGCTCTTTGCAGAGTCAAGCCTTTCATGCATATTTCTAACTAGAGACAGGTCCCAAAGGAACATCTAGAAACTTTGGTGGAGATTGGTTCTCGATCGGCATTTTGAGCTGAACTTCGCAGCTAGCTCCTGTTATGGACTAAACCAAGGTCTTGAATCCAAATCCACCTGCCCAAACTGATACGAATCCAGCCCAAATGTTGTATCTATGGCCTGCAGCCAGTTATAACTTCTACCAATGCATATAGCGCCTCATACAAAGCCCATCAATGAGAGTATTTTACATTGACTTCAGTGGGTTTGATATTAAACCCTTTTACCACTGTCAAGGTTCTTTCTCCACTCTGAACTCTAGGGTACAGATGTGGGGACCTGCATGAAACCCCCCCTAAGCTTATTTTTACTAGCTTATTTTAAAACTTCCCCAAGGTACAAACTATTTTACCTTTTGCCCCGGGACTTTATTGCTGCCACCACCAAGCGTCTAATAAATGTATAACAAGGAAAGAGCCCGCTTGGAAACGTCTTTCCCCCCAAAATCCTTCCAAGCCCTACACCCCCTTTCCTGGGAAAGGCTTGATAAAAATCCTCACCAATCTCCATAGGTGAACACAGACCCAAACCCTTGGATCTTAAGAATAATGAAAAAGCAATCAGGTTCTTAAAAGAAGAATTTTAATTGAAGAAAAAGTAAAAGAATCACCTCTGTAAAATCAGGATGGTAAATACCTTACAGGGTAATCAGATTCAAAACACAGAGAATCCCTCTAGACAAAACCTTAAGTTACAAAAAGACACAAAAGCAGGAATATACATTCCATTCAGCACAGCTTATTTTATCAGTCATTTAAACAAAACAGAATCTAACAAGATTGCTTATTAACCCTTTACAGGAGTTCTGACCTGCATTCCTGCTCTGGTCCTAGCAAAGGCAACACAGACAGAGAGAACCTTTGTTTCTCCCCCCTCTCCAGCTTTGAAAGTCTCTTGTCTCCCCATTGGTCATTGTGGTCAGGTGCCAGCGAGGTTATCCTAGCTTCTTAACCCTTTACTGGTGAAAGCGTTTTTCCTCTGGCCAGGAGGGATTTTAAAGGTGTTTACCCTTCCCTTTATATTTATGACAACCACATTCAACACTCTGGTGTCTGAACACCTTGAGAAAATGTTACAAAATACGGCGCGATAGCATAGCCGGGTCTGCTGTTCTGATATGACTCCTGCGTACGCTTTAAGTGCAGTGGGCATAATCTCTGCTCACAGTTGAGCCCTCATATGACTTTACATAAAATCAATAAGGTGTTAATTCAAACCAAATCTTTTGTGCATACCTGCTGGAGATTATGTTGTCTCCACAAGGAAACACATGGAAAGGTTCAGTTCCCGCCTCAGTCTGTAGGCTGGACGAGCAAATACACAAAACAAAGTCCTCTGGTGTGGTAGGATTGCTTCAATATTTGAAGAATGGTTTAGGGCTGTGTGTGTTCTGGAGAAGTGATTTCATACAGTAGCTTTTACAATCCCAGATTAATATTCTAACTGGGTTAGCGCTTCAGAAGGAGGAGAAAAAAATATTCCATTTCCAAATACACGTATAGTTTAAATTCACACACCTGAGCTCGCCAGCTTTAATATTACAGATCTATAGTTATTTAGCAAAAGAAAAAGCAGGCTTCTCATAGCTTCTGATTAAACAATGGCAAAATGGACTAACTCTGCTCTGAGAAGTACTGAGACAGTGTTTAAAATGCCTGATGGGTCACTGAACAATGGCAGTGGTGATTTGCAGTTCAGTTACTTGCTGAAGTTGCTACACAGTTCCTGCATGCTAACATGGTGTGTTAAGTAATTACCAAATACACATACTATTGCTGTGGGGGATGCTGTGTGTGAGATGAGCCAGCAGTGTCCAATGGAAAAGTGAGGTGGATACACACAAATAAGCAACTTTGCCTTAAAAAAAATTCCTTTAATAAGTGATTTTAGCTCATTCTTCATGGCTATGCCTTGTAAATGTTTGGGATGTTGAGTGGATGCCGACTGTCCCTGTCCCATTGATTGACAGAGTCTTCAGACTCCAGTTAGTTGCTTACTGTGATGCCATGAGCATGCGCTGTAGCAAAATATAGGTGTTTCAGATGAAGAGAGAATGGGCAGTTTCACTATCCTCAGACAGAGGAATAGCAAGAAACAAACCTTCACTTTCAGGGCCAGACTCTCCATTGCCCCGTGCCTCATACAGTAATTTAAACCAGTGCAAGAGTGGGTGCAAAGTGCTACCGATTCAGTACAGTGCATCAGGAGATTTCATTAGACAGGTAGCAACATTCTTGGGAATGTAATTGTCACTTAGAGCAGGCGACTGGGTGTCAGGATTACTCGGACCTGCTCCTTCTTTTGCCACTGACTCACTGTGACCGCAAGTCACTTAGCCTCTCTGTTGCTCAGTTTCCCCACCAAAAATGGGGATATGAACATTTTGGTATGAAAAGTGCTGTGTAAATGCATTATTGTCACAGTTAGAAAATTCATCTCTCTGTGCTTCTGTTTCTCTCACACTCTTGTCTGTTTAGATTGTAAAATCTTTGGGGTGGGGACATTTCTCACTACATATATGTACAGCACCTAGTGTAGCGGGGCTTTGATCTCAACAAGGGCTGATGGGTAATACAAATAATTATATACAGGTATTATTGTCATCATCATCACAAACAGCATAACAACACATTCCACAAATCTGTAATGAAATGTGCAAAATGGACAATAATTCAGTGAACATGCACCACTAGGGAAAAAAAGATTTAAAACAACAACAGTTCTATGTTTTTTTTCACATATTTGTGAACAAAATGCCAGTGTCCCTAGGGGTGAGAGTGTTACACACTTGTCAGATACATAACAGAGAGGTGTTCAAAGGAGAACAACCAGGCAATATTTTCCGGCATGAGAAATTTCCAGATGAAGAGTGAACAAGCCGTTTGGAGACCTACATATTTTTTAAATTTACTTATTTGGTTTTTGTAAAACTGACTAACCTTACTAGTGGAATATAACACCATTTTAAAAGATGGTAGAGTCTTAAAATGTTTACAATATGGTCATATAACCAAAACAAATACACTGAATCTTAAACCTTCTATCAGAGAGCTCAGCTGGATTTTTTTTTTAAATCTGCAAAATATAATTATATTGGTATTGGGTTAAAAAAATAGATAGCCCAGTCCAAGCCCCTTATATGGATATTTCAGACATGCTGTGGTTCCTTTTCCATAAATGTTAAGCAGACATCTGTAAACACAATTGGAATTTACTGCACACGTGAATAACTGCATATAAATTAGCCTGTATCACTGGGGTTTAAGAAGGGATTGTGGGTTTTTTTCTCCCCCTTACCTATAAGAATCCAGCATTTATAGTGAACATCCTTGTGCAATGCCAGTGTTAATTTTCTATGTTTTAATTTTTTGCATACCTATTACCTAGTTACATTTATCATAAAATCTCTATAGAGGAGACATTCTGTTGAATTTAGGACACTTCTAGGTTTATTTATCAGACTAATAGTTATTCCTTTAGAAAATGCAGAGCAACAGTGTTGTCATGAGTTGCTTAATACTAACAAGAGAGACCTGCACATCTGAGGAAATAGAACATGTAAGACTTCATATCTGTATTTCTTTGGTCTCTACCTTTTTTTCCCTCTTCCCTATCGCCTCTTCCTTTATGGGCTGGATCCTACATAGTGCTGAAACCTCTGGCTCTGATCCAGCAACGCATTTAGGGCTTGAGTCTGATCTCATTCTGATCTGATCAATGGAAAACCCTCATTGATTTGAATGGTGCAGGATCAAACCCTTAAGCATGTGATCAAACATTAAGCATGAGAATAGTAGCACTGAAATCAAGTGCTTTGCTCTACCACGGCTAGAGTGTTCTGTGCCAGGATGATCCAATCCCATATTGCTCCCCCTCCAACCTCTTCTCCCTCCACTCTTTCCCATTTAGGGGTAGTAAAAGGTGCCATATTGCAGCCCTGCAAAGGGAAATCCTCTATTTATTCAAAGAATAACTGTAGAATAGGTACAGATACTTCAAGCCTTTCTATATTGCTCTTACTAATGTACCTAACTCTTTATCTTGAGGGCCGTTCTTTGCTAAAATTGCCAACAAGGCTTCCAGTGAGTGCCAATTCTAATGGTGTCTTTTTGTGTGATGTGGATGTCTCCTCACCAGGAAAGACCAAAGGCTTGTCTACAGGAGGAAGTTGTATCAGTTTAATTAAAAGTGTGATCTTCTAATTGATTTAGTTAAACTGGTGCAAAAAGCCATCTGGAAATCCTTATTTCAGTTTAAACCAGGATTATTTTGATTGCTTTAAACCAATCAGGCCTGGCTGATGCACTAAATTACACAGATTTAGTTAAATCAGTGCAATTCTGTGTGCACACTCTTAAGTCAATTTAAACATGGCTTATATCAGTTTACCTCCACTGGCAAATGTATAGGCTCCGGTTAAATTAATGTAATCAGTTTTAAACAGATATGAGTCTCCACTCAGGAGGCTGGGCTCCTGAATCAACCACCTGAGTAAAGATTCAATGCAGTTTTTTTCTGCTGAGACTTGATTGCCATTCCTCTTGGGAGCCTTAATACCATGGCAGTTTCACAACTATGTATAAAACACAGATCTTGTATTCTTTACGGCCCAGTGTATTGTTGGCTGATGGACACGGCTTGGGCTGGACTTTTCTTTTTTTAGGGCACTGCACCATAGGCATGACCATGAAAATATGGATAGAATTTACGGAATTTACGGCTCAGTGTTGGCCTACCTTTGCTCCCTCTGAAGTTGGTGTGAAAACTCCCACTGGCTAAGTGCTTTTGAAAATCCCATTCCCAAACTCCTCATACAATTAGAAATGGAAAAGAGCTATGTAGACCTGTGTGGACCAGATGAACTCCGTAAAGAAAGTGATATAACTTTTTTATACATTGCACTACTCTATCATAAGAGTCTATAGAAGTCAAAGGTCTTTGAATCAGGACTTATAGAAACTGGAGCTATGAAATGTTTAATTGACCTCTATGAAGCATGGCAAGAGCATCTTCAGAAATACATTCGATGGGATAATGGTAGCAGTGATGGGATGCACGGTATAATGAGATTTTACTCTAGCTGCTTACCGACTTTGTATACAATACAGACAGAGCATCTTCACAAGCGGAAAAAATAATAGTTTGCATTTTTAGGTCATCTTTCGTTCAGGAACTTTTAAGCACACATCAAATATTAATTAATTAAGCTCCACAACAATCTGGCAAGTTTTTAGGGAAATCCATTTTACAGATGGTGAGTAATAAAGACAAGGGATTAACCTGCGACTCACATAGTGAGTCAGTGGCAAAACTGGGGAAAGAACTCAGGGGTTCTGTTGACTCATTCCTCTGCCCTAATCACCAGACACTCTGGGCTCTCCCATGAGGATGAAAAATATTTCTCCCAAACCATGCCATAGGCATCATCAAATGCATTCCTGACAGTCCCTTGTTTATCATAATGGCATTATCAAGTGTGCCAATTAAGCAATCATGATTTATTTCATTGTCACTCTTCAAAGGCACATTTGTTTACAGTTCAGCCCCCAAACCCTAATTTGTCATAAACTTTGTTTATTTTGACTGGGATTCACTGTAAAAAGCAAAGGACTGTAAAATCATTAATAGGGCAGTGACCTCTAGGCGAGCTATGATTCTCACCTTGACTCCAAAATTCGCCCCAGCTGTTAGAGGCTACGGATGCCACTGATTCTGGGATCCCCAGGGGTTTTCCAAGTGACATCCTCAGAACCATGTGATCAAGAAGGAGTGACCTTAATATAACCTTTCTTCTGCCACATATTTGATAGGAATTCAAGTTGATAAGATACATCAGCCTCATGGCCACAGAATCAGCAATGAACTGTCTGAGATAGTCAGGGGCAATGAAATGGGGCCAGGAAGACATTCAACTAGATTCCTCTTTGCAATGCCCATATACAATTGAGAAACACAAAAGGAATCCAGATAGGGTCAGCTAGACTTTAGGGACTTTAACGTGCGCTACTGTCTTTAAAGAGGAAATCCTGATGGGTCATGCATTTTAACCCTACAAGGCCCGTCTGAACGAGAGGAAGCTTGAGCTGACAGCATACAAGCCCAGAATCCCGGCTGGTGGGAATCATTGGCTTCAATAGACCTATGCCGATTTACAGCAGCTCAGAATCTGGTCCATATTTTACTCTGGCTGTACGTCAGAGGCCCTGAACAGAGCTTGAGAATCAAATTGTACAATTAAGCAGCAAAGTAGATACACCCACGAACACCTACCTGAGGACAAGGAGAGTCAACACAGTAAGCTGTATGATCATCAGAGATATTACAGAAGTGGTCAAATGCTACATTGATGGGAGCTATAATCAGAGCATGGATAGACAGAGAGAAGAGAGGTACTAGCTATCCATTCTGTCTCTGAATACATCCCTTAATATGTATAAACCACTTCATCTTAATACATCTTCAGTCAAAACAAAGAGCGGGCTCTTGCTTACCTAAAATCTTATTTGTGACACAGTTGAACAGACCCTGGTCAATTCAGTTATGCGAGATGGCTGCACAGCCAGAACCTTTGAGTTGTGAAAACCCTCTGAGATTCTTTTCATAAAGGATAAAGGCCAATTTATAATTCAAAATTATGAAGGCTCTTTTGTCTAGGCCTTCCCGGTTATTTTAAAGCACTCTGTATTTGGTTTAGTGGAATACCCTCTTCTTCTCTCTCAAACCCTGCCATGTGTAGGATAGTTCCCATGCCAGAAAAATGTACATAATATACCGCTATCTATTCAGTGAAATTATTTTAATTTTTTCATGTGAAATATTTTTTCATCGAAAAGGGGTTATTTTTTGACCTTTTAAATTTGCATGAAAATTTCCCCCTGAAATTTCCAGTTTTATCAAAAATGAAAAAGTGAAAAATTCAGTTTTTTGGTTGATAATTTTTCTTTCTCTCTCTCCCTCCCACACCCCAACGTTTGTCCCCCTTGTTCATTGGCAAAAGGGGAAAGGAGAAAAAAAGTTTTGTTTTGTTTTAAAAAGGACAACTGAAAAACAAAACAAAAAGAAACATATCAGCGAAGAAAATTATCTAATAAAACTTTGTGAAACTCTAAGCATTTCAAATAAATCAAAAATTGTTCCTTTTTGTAAATCCCTAGAATAAGGATTTCAAAATTTGGAATTTCTTTTTTGTAAAAACGTTTTCTGGTATTTGACCAGCTCTAGTTTTCATTAAGAAAACAATACAATTCTTACAAAGCCAAAAGTATAGTAGAGAGGGAGTGAGGTATGATGGTTGGAGCGTAAAACTGGGAATCAGAACTCCTGGATTCTGTTCTTGGCTCTGCTAATGACTAACTACAGGATTTCAGGCAAGTGACACTCTACACCAGAGTTTTCCTATTTGTAAAATGGGAAACACAGAAGTTACTTGACTTATAAAGGTTTGTGTAAAGTCTGAATGATAAATGCTTCTTTGAGATCCTCAGATGAAAATACTATAGTCATACAAATTATTATTAGCCACCAAATATTACTAGCTACTAAAGATCACTATCACCACCTATTAAGCATCATTGGAAGAGTTGATCTCTGCACAGAGGAGAAGTTTGTAACTGATGCTCTGCCAGTTGAGAACTGACAAATTGCATCCCTTTGCCTATAAGCAGCTACGCATGCGAACGTATGCAGTCCAGATGGAGGTCTCTGTAATTGTGCATGTGTTTTAATAGTTGTAATCAGCACTTAAATAAAACTTCGCATGCAATTTGGCTTTTCTAAGAGCCTGATCCAAAGCTGGCTGAAATCAATTGGAGTCTTTTCATTCACTTCAACTGACTTTGGATAAAGGTCATCCTGCATCAAATGAGGTTGTGGAAGCTGCGTTGTTTGTTGAACTTTCTGATCTACATTTTCTGCAGGTGATACAGGGGAGAAACCCAGGTAAAACCAACTTCACAGTATCTGTAACTATTTCCACCCAACTCACTCCTCTATCTCTTTTTTAATTTTAGATCTGACTGAAGAAAAAGTATTTTGCAGAGAAGAGGCCAATGCGCACACTTGTGAACCCAATTCAGTAATAAGCAGGGACTATACAATGGCTACCAACCAGATCAACAACGACACACACAAACAGATTTTGATTTTATTTAGGCCACTGCAAATCTGGAATTGGACTCTGGATTTACAGTGGAGTAATTGAGATCAGAATCTGGCTATGGGGTATCTGTTCAGAGACCTGCACAGTCAAAGATTTAACCCCTGCCGCCCGACACAGAAAAGTTCAGTTGAGATGACTGTATTGATTTACCTTTAAACTGAGAAGCACAAAATTCCTGCGGCCAGCAAGAGGCAAACCGAGCAGCTGCTACCACAATGACATTTGAGTGCTAAGCAGAGTAATGATTCCTAGAGCCAGAAGCTTAAAAAAACTAAAACCAAAAACAGGACAGCAATTGTTTGGCACCTAAAATAATAATTCAAGGCCACAAAATGGTTAAGTCACAGAAACGATCCAGATTAAAATAAGAAAACAACCCCAAAGCAGCAAAATTTTGGGAAGCATTGGTAATTGGAGTTGTAAGGCTGCCAAAGTTCAACTTGGTGAAGTGTCTTTGTTCCACCTGGCTCACATCTCTAGTAACGGCTTTGCTGGAGTATTTGCCACTCTGTACTTAGGCCAGCAGAGTGATGTTTAATCAATATGGTGCTACTGACAACGTCACGTACAATGGAGTACAATACCTTAATAAAAGTAAGATTTGCATGTGGGGTGGTCAAGATAGATGAAGGCTGGGGGCTCTGTAGGTAAGGAGTTTCCGGCGGATGCATCAGCAAAGGTTGCAGGAGCAGAGGATCTCGCTAAACCTGCATTTACGTAGGAATTGAAGTAGAACTTCATGTTTTCTTTCTTTGTTTATCTGCAAAACCTCCCCAGAACCCTGCCAGTCTCACTCCAATTTAACAGCAGAAACAATAATCTGAGATTATGAATAGGTTTAATTTGTATTACAGTAGCACCTGGAGGCCCCACCTGAGATGGGGGTCACATTGTGCTTGGAGCTGTACATATGAATATCAAGAGAGAATCCCTGTCTTGAATAGTTTACTGCTTAAGGGTTCTATCCTGCAAACACTTGTGTGGGTGCTTACTTTCAAGCAGGAATGTAGTCCTACTGATTTCAATGGGGTGTGTAAAATTAAGGACACATGAGTGTTTGCAGGAGTGGAGCCTAAGTAGACACAACAAACAAAGGGTGAGAGAAAGGAAATATTATCCCCACTTTACAATTGGGAAACTGAGGCACAGAGAGATTAAAATTAAGGGAACTGTGTATCCAAATCCCCTAGAAGGCTTTGAACATCTCTGCCCAAGTGACTTGCCCAAGATGATGCTGGAGGTACATTGCAGAGCTAGGAATGGGACACAAATCTGAGTCCCATTCTAGTGCCTTAGCCACAAGACCCATCCTTCTGCTCCACCCAGCTAAGCTTTCATCACTTTACGGAATGTACCGTTGGACATTCCCTGACACAGAAGCACCATCCGAATAACTGTAAGCAGTACTTGCCAAAATAAGTGGGCAAAGAAAAAAAAGACATTTTGTGATGTAGCCTCCTTGATTTGCTTTAGCCTTGTTTCATCACACACTCACTAATTCACAAAGCAGGGCAATTTGCACAGTACCCCCCAGTCTTTAGTGTGGATGAATAAGGCTCTACGGTACAGGAATTACAGGTGAGCCCCCTTCCCTTGCCAAAATCCTGAGATATGAAGGTGCAAGGTGACCCACAGACATTGCACCATTACTGATACGCACTATCCTGAGTTGCTTTGATTTATCTTGTGCTAATGCCGTTTTACTGAATGGCACAAAACAGTGGTACTGCGGTTTATGCAGTAAATCTCTGCTTCCCTTGTATAGTTGCCTTTTGCTTTTTTTAGCTGCAATTAATCTGGGTTGGGTGTCCACTCCCTGAATTTATGGCAGGAATCTGCTATAAACACAGGGTTCTCACACTCCCATTTTGGTGGTCAAGACTTAAGTCTTAAGGCCTGTTTTTATTAGGGCACAGCCTATGCTAATACAACATAACATAAGCAACATAATAGGATGAATGGGTAATATTTAATGGGCAAACTATTTTTTTTTTGGTTGAGGGACCAGTTTGAGTCCTCATTGCATCTTTTGTGAACAGCATGTGTCTCTGAATCTGTAATTGTAGAAGATAATTCACCAAGAGTCATGCAAGCTATAGTTTCAATATCCATTGCAGGATAGTTCCATTGCATGCACAAGTCAACATGGCATTTGTATGTGTGTGAATGCGTGCAAGCACCTGCCTAAGTGTGCACACTGATGTGGTCAGCCAAGAGTACGCATAGAAATGCCTGTGTGCACATATGTATGTGGCACAGATCTGCCTGCATGTGGATATTATTGCAGCAACCTGCCTGGAACTTGGAGGGAAGAGCACAGGTTGCAGGAGGGAAGAGTTTGGAGGAGGCACTAGGAAGTCAGTCTGTGTGCACATGGCTAGAACATGAGCAGCAGTTGCAGCATTTCTGTAAATACTTCTCTTAATAAAGAGCCAGTTTAGTTTTTTTAAAAATGGAGTCCTCTCTTGTTTTATACAGCATGTGGTACACAAAGCAGATATGAACGTGGTGTATGTGTGCAAGGATTTATCTGTGTGTGTGGATAGGACCATGAGGCATGTGTGAAAGTCAGGATTTGTGTGTGTGTGTGTGAATATGGGTGTGGGGATTGCACAGTCAGATGGATGCATGTGTGTTTTTAGCGACACATGCAGGACAAGTCTCTTCCTATCTCATTGTTTATTTAAAGGCCGAGAGGGAGGAAATCAGTGGACCAGGATGTCTGGTCAGCAATGACCAGGCTTCACTGGCAGCAAACCTGGGTTTGTTGTTCAAAAGGGAAGCCAAGTTTGCTGTGCTTAGCCATCATAACTCTGCCTCTTAGCCATCACCACTCTGACAACAGCGAACTTACCGAATTTGCCTCAACTTGCAATAACTAACACTGGAGTTCATGGAAATACGCCTGATATAAATTGAGAGAGATCAGAATATCAGAGCTAAATATACGTACACATATATAAATCCCAGTCTGCCAGTCTTTTTGTCAAGGGTTTTCTCTTCTTTCTGCTAACCAAACATTGTGTCGTGGGGTCTGTCTTTGGTTAAATATTTGGAATTATCTATTACATTGTTTCAATATCTGTTGCACTGATTTCACTTTAAACGCTTTGTAAATCACAGCAAAAAATCATGGCCTTCTGACCAAGAGTCATGTACTGTAATCAAATAGGAAAAAGTCAAGATTGTAATTTAAAATATATATTAAAAAATTCTTTAGGTGAACCTCTCATTTAAATGAAGAGACAGAACATGATTCAAATAATCAGACCCAAGTGAAGACTATTTTTCCTGGCAAATTAGTAGAGGTTTTAAATGAAACTGAAAAGGTGTTAAGGTGGAACATTGGCCTCATTAGACCTTAATTATTTTTTCTTGTTATATTACTTGAGCAGTGGATTTTTCCTAGTGTGGGTGCTTTTAAGCAACATTTCAGAAATTTTATTTTATGAAGATACTTCCTGAAAACGCATCTCTGGACTAACGATCACATCACCTTTATCATCAAGCAACCCTAGGAGTGCCACCTTCAGATAAGGGTCCAGTTCAAAATGGCCTGATTGGTTTTGAAACCTCACAGGATCTTCCTCCAGATACCTAATGTTTACTTAGCCCACTGTTCAGTGTGTGTTGCTCATCTTTTTCTGTGCTCAATCCACAGAAGGTTAGGAGTTTGCTCCAGCTGCTAAGTAAGGGGAATCAAGGCCAGATTTTTAAAGGTATTCAAAGGGAGTTTGGTGCCTAAATACTTTTAAAAATCTGGCTCTTAACCCTTTAACTCAAGCTGTAGTGGATCATGATCTTAGATCAGGAGAGGCTGGGTTCAATCCCTGGTGATAACCAATAGGATGGTCATGACATTGTAAATATCTATCTAGGTATTTATATGGCCCTCGTCACTGTATTATCCGAATGCCTCATAGATATTAATCTTCACCACCTCTACAGTAGGTAAATGTATGTCTCCATTTTACATATTGAGAAGGCACCAAGGGGTGAAGTGACCTATCCAATATGAGTCAATGGTAAAGTGGGAGTGGAACCCAGATCTTTTGAGTGCCGGTATGGCACCTTAATCGCAAGACCATCCTTCCTCTCCTATTTGCTCCCTCTGTCTGTCTAACACCTGGCTGCTGGCCATCTCTTGACACACTCTCACCACGGTTGGCGGAAGAGCTTTCTCTTTTGCAGCCTGTGTTTGAAATGGCCTTGCTGAATCTATCACATCAACACTCACACTCATTTTGAATCATGGTAAAAGATGTGTGTCCCCTTGCATCTGTCTCCCAGTTTCTCTCCCCCTCTGTTACAATTCAATCGGTCTTATTGAACACATATGAGAGAGGCTACGCAAGCTACAGTTGCATTTTATTCCACATTTATTCCGGTTATTGCAGATCCAGTCTGCAAATGAAGCCTGCCACTGCCCTGCGTATGTGCCTGCTTTACGTGGGTTTGGAAAGCTATGAAGCTAGCAGTGCCGGTTAATGTAGCGCGTGGTCTCACCGAGTTACACAGAACATGCAGGGTGAGATTTTCAAAGCTACTAATGGGTTTTGGATGCTCAATTACCATTAATTTCTAATGACTGTGAAAGTCCCGCCCTCAGTATCTAGAAGTGGTTCCATCCACCCCCTTCCTTTAGGATAATGTTAGTTTCCTTTTCTAAAGGGATTTACTAAAACTCTCTAGCAGCCCTGAGGATCTCTGCAAGTCGCTCCCCTTTATACCTCCCATCCAAGCCTGGATGTATTGCAGCCACTATCCTTCCACTGTAGGAGGACTGGACCTGCCTCTCTTCACAGTCAAGAAATGTCATTCCCAAGACAGCCAGATGAGAAACCATACAGTAGTATGAGGTATGCCCCTCTGCCCAAGGGGCTAGTGCACAGTGCTCCCAGCCTGGAAATAAAGATCTTGTCTTGAGCTCAGATCTCTGGGTGGCAGGTTATTACCAGATCACCAGGCTGCCCAAACTCTTAAGTCATAAAAAAGCTTGGCTGAGCCTGGATACTAGATTCCTCTTTGTCCACAGAGCAGATACAGTAAGTAGCAAACCCTGCCAGACAACAGGCCTCAGCCTAGCCCTGGATGTGCTCTTTTGTCATGGTGAGATGGTAGTCCAGTCTTCAGGGTCCATTCTTTGGCAAGTTCAGCAGAGATATGATAAGAGGGACAATTAGGAGGAAGGCTTTTGTAATGGGGACACCTTTTCCCTGGGAACTGGACTAAGAGAGCCAGCTTATTTCCCATAAATAGCCAAACAGCCTTCAGATGGTAATGATGGCCATTCACTAGGGCGAAATCCTTGCCTGTGCAGAGGAGCCAGCACAATGCCTATTCTCCACATAAATCCCACTTAAGCCCTGTTTTGAGAGTGGTCCACAGTCCTTTGTCCTGGCCCTTGCTCAAGGGTGAATTTTACTCACTAGTGACTTGGGCTTGGTGACTCAGAAGCAAATGCTTCTGTCTCCCATATAGCAATCCCCTGCAGTATCCAGGCCTATGAACGCATAAATCTTAATTGTCCATTCATTTTAATATCATTCATTCCCAAACAATGTCAGCTGGAACAGACAAGGAATCCTTCCCAGGATCACAAAGAGCTGATGCAACTCTTACTATGGGAATGTAACTTTCCAAAGTTCATAGAATCATAGAATATCAGGGTTGGAAGGGACCTCAGGAGGTCATCTAGTCCAACCCCTTGCTCAAAGCAGGACCAATCGCCAACTAATCAATAAAGTTATATTAAAATGTTCAAAAAATCAAATCCACAATTACTTCAATTGTAAATTCTTTGGGGCAGGACCCATCTTCGGGTTCTGTGTACAGCACCTAGTACAATGGTCCTGATTCATGACTGGGCCTCCCAGGTCCTATCGCTAAGCAAATAATAAATAATAATAATATAGATTAGGTACAGATTGGAAATCCCCTGCTTCCACTGGTGAGCAGTTACTTGCAAGAATAGTTCCATTTATTTAATTGAGACTACTTCTGTGAATAACTATTCCTGAATGGGGGCAAGGGGTTCATAGTCTGGCTCCGTACTATTACCTTACTGGGCATTTCTGTAGCTTAGCTTTAGTAACCAATCACAGTGATCTCATATTTATGAAGTCTCCTTTCAATAATTATCAAACCGTTTCATTTGTGCATTTCTGGATAAGTTATTAAATCGTAATTTCTAATTTAAATGCCAGATTTTGGTGTACGTGCATACTTAGGGTAAGCTAATTGTCATTTTTATTAAACATCACCCATTAACACAAGAAGAATGCCACAAGAAATATTTGCAACACATAGTGTGAATGGGCAGCAAACTGTGCCGCAGATTCTTAATGTTACTGAAGAAGATTAAGTTATCGACACTATAATATAATGGGAAAGGGATTCTCCAAGCACCAGTTAATAGAACTGTGAAGGAAGGTTGCCTACTAACAGAGGGGAGGGAAAAAGTGCTGAGTGTTGGGAGGGAATGGTGAGATTTACGGGATGGCTTCTATTTAAAAACAGCAACCCAGATCAGAGAAGTTACAATTTAAAATGAACAAAGTGTGCTTGGGATGATTTAACTGGGGAGGGAAGGTCGCGTTTAACTCCAGCGAGCTGGGGGACTGAACGATTATAGGGATGCTTAATATAGAGTCTTATTCTCTTAGGCATCCCTGGATTCAACACTACTCAGGACTGAAAGCAGCAAATGTCTTCGCAGTGTGATAACTGTTGAGATGGTCTATGTGAAATGAAGTGAGCTGGTCAAGTGGCTGGTTCCCAGTGGACAAAACATTTTGTGCAAATCCGTTACTTTAGTAATGCTATGGAGGTCAGGGTCAATTTACTTCAGAGTAGCAGCCCTGTTAGTCTGTATTCGCAAAAAGAAAAGGAGCACTTGTGGCACTTTAGAGACTAACAAATTTATTTCTGCATGAGCTTTCGTGAGCTACAGCTCACTCCATCAGGGTCAACTTAGACTCTGTCCCAGTGAATACTTGGCTTTTCAGACACATTTATATTTATTATTCTGATTTAGTATTTATATTGCAACAGTGCCTAAACCAGGCCCCAGCATGCCAGGCACTGTACAAACACATGCAAGAATTAATCGAGTTTCCATGCAGGGACTAGTCTTCCCTTTTTATTCTCACTCAGTGTCCTATTGAATCCAGGGGGATGCCCTGGCACAATCACTGTGTGCGCATGAGTAACTGTTTTGCAGGATTGGGCCAATAATTTAGAACATCAAGGATATAAATACGGGACCATAATCCCTTCATCACAATGATTGCCCTTGGAGAAGGGGATGTAGTTTTGAAGGAAAGGCTGAATCCTGTCCAAGGATATATTTAAATAGATCCCTCAAGATCTCCTAGTTGGAAATGACACACACTATGGTAAAGTGTTCTCTCTGGACACTGTCCTACTTTCTTTGCCCTGTAATCCTAATATATTTTTGGGCAGTTAGCAGGCTGATGAGAAGAGGATTTGCCCATCTCCCCCCAAATTATTTCCATTCTTCAGACTATACATTCACTGTGATCAGACTGATTAGTTAAATAAATCATCCCTACCTGAAGATAATCCATTTACGCTTTTTAATTAAACACAATTATCACAATTTGTTCTGCTGCCTGCCAGACTGCAAGTGGAATCTAAACTGATAGCAAGAAACTTTTGAAAACATGTTTATCTTCAGGGATAAAAAAGACCCTAAATGTGCTGAAACCACTTTTTTGGTGTGTGGGGGTGGCACTGAGGATTCTGTAGGAAAAAACGCAGCAGTGGGAAGTAATCAGGAATATGTACTTACCAGCTATGTGCCTTTTCTTTTTTGTGAAATTCCTGCAACACCAAGGGCATAAGATGCATGTTTCATATAATAATATTAATACTCTGCACTGATACAGTGACTTTTATCCAGGACTCGCAATGTGCTTTATCAGGACTTAATTAAATCCCATATCACCCTTGTGGGGGAGGGAAATATTATCCCCATTTTACAGGTCAGGAAAATGAGGTACTAAGAGATTACACAACCAGTCAGTTTCAGAGCTCACAACAGAACCCAGAAGTCCTAGGCTGGGGCTGCGTGTGCTAGGTCACACTTCCTCTCAGCTGTATAGGAGTTCATGAAGGCTTTCAAAAACTCTGACTGGCCATCGGGGTGGGTGCTCTAGATTGCAGGGATACATTAAAGCAGATCTGCTTTGCTGTTTGGCATTCTGATCAGATGGGTGTGTTGAGAATGTAGGCCAAACCCATCCTTATCATTGTCAAAACCAGCACAAAAACCCACCCCTTTCCAAATGCAGATTAAAATTCTGGACATCTACAAACATACAAGGAAAATTAAAAGATGGGGTTTTTTTGGAAGACTGGCAAATTCATTTTCACCCATGACTCCTTGGTAGCTTCACACAGCCCTAACTCCCTATTGTTGCCATTATTATGGAAAAGTCCTATAGGAAGAATGAAACCAGTAGGTCTCTGTGGAAACTGAACAGGCTTCTATACAAACGATTCTAGAAATCTATAGAATTTAATAGAGGATGTGATCTTTTCTATAGGAGTTAATGAGCTGTTCCATAGAATTTTGTAGCAGAGATACGGTTCTCTATTAAACACAACAGGATGGTTAAAAACCCAACCCAAACCTTTGGAAAGGAGCTCATTTTCTATCAATTTCAATAGGAATTTTCTATAAGGGTGATTTGGAGTCATGTGATGTCCACTAGGGAGAACCCAAGTATATGAACATAATGGAACCTATCCTGGCATTCATACCTCCCTCCCAAAACAGATATTAAAAACACTGTGCACTCATAGAAACTTAGACTGTAACATTACAATCTGTCCCGAGCAAGGGAATGCATGTAGCGGCACTGCCCCAGAAACAATATTGTGACTCGGGGAATGATCATTCCCCTCTGCTCAATGGGGTGAGAAGTAAGGCCAAGATCCTTAATGGTATTTAGGCTCCTAGCTGCTGTTGATTTCAATGGGAGTGAATTGCCTAAATGCCTTTGAGGATCTGGGCCTAAGTTACTTTCGGGGATCAGCTCATGGTCCCCTCTGCATTCAGCCAGCTATGCTGGCCAGTGAGTCATTGGAGGCACAGGTAGGGCTGGTCTCACTGAGGAGCCCATCTGCATCTGTAGGTGCCTAAATTCCTTGGACAATCTGGCAACAACCCGAAGTCACAGAGCAAGTCACCGGAATAGTTCCCAGGTTTCCAGATCTACAATTAAGCCCACTCAGATATCTTTAGCGCTCAGCCTTCTGGCTGAAATTCACCTCTGTCATTGGCCCAGCACAAAGTCTGTGCATCATGTAAGTCCCACTTTAGCCCTCTAAACCGGGCATACATGGGACTTAAGTGTTCATAATGTGCTGGCCCTCTCCATAGGCTGAACATCACTCCCTGTGAATGGATAACACGCAGTAGCTGGGCATGAATACTGACTCATCAGCTTTTTGTTTGTTTGTACAAAAATGTATAGTCCTTTTTTCATTAAGATGAGATACATGCCTTATTTTGTCAGAGGCTTTTATACAGATCAACTTCCTCTCAATTTGCTTTTACAGAGCGAGACAAGAAATAAGACATAATGAGCCGGGTTTAAATATATGTTGGGGACCTTTTAGTTATTTAAAACCTCTCTGTAGTCCTTCTCTTTTATTCCCCTCCAGCACAATGTATGTAAGTTCAACTGCAAGCGAATATAGCAGACTATGTGCTGTTTGTTTTGGGTTCAATGGCATCTCATTTACACGTGTTAATTGCAACTAATTGGCACTAATTGGATGAACAGGAAACCCTCTGGGAGCACTCATACCTTTAATTTGTAGTAAATATCATTAATTAACATATGCTAATTAGAGCCAATTAACATTGATTAAGGGTTGCTAGCTACTTGGAAAGTACAACAATCCATGTTGTGTTAAGTCAGCACAAAATATGATGCATGCTTTAAGTATAAAGGAAGAATAAGGCTAACATAAGGCAGCATCTGTGCTGAGTGTTTGTTTGGAGTCTTCCCTAAATGTGTATCATACACGAGGCATTCTGAATCTTTATATGATTTACAAGGCAAACTTAGCACAGTGAAAGCCTGCTGGAACCAATATCCATTGAGTGGAACAGTGTGCTACTAAACATGTTGTATCTAGCTCAAACCAAAATATATTCTTGGGAAAAAATGTACCTCTAAGATGTGTCTTTGCCAAGCACCTGAGAAAATAATGCATTTTCTGGGCTTCAGAGAAGTTAATGTAGTAACAAGTAAATTCCTACAGGAGACTTGTTAAAAGAAACATCTGTACTTTGGATGAAATGTTAAGGAAAGGCTCCTTCTGCCAGTATCTGATGGTATCCAAAAGAACTGGCCAAGGTTCAGGTGTAATGAAGACCCCGGCTTTCCGCGACGCCTGATCTCGAAAGCTGGAGAAATATGCCCCTCTGGCCAACACCAGGAGAGGTAGGAGCTATGTGGTTCACTGATTGTCGGAGCCTTTGGGTGTATGGGACTCCGGTAACGAGCAAGTGCTGAGGGAACATGGAGTTGGTCAATGCTACGCTCGGCTGATGTAGCAACTCATTGTGTCGGATGCCATCAAGTGGTCGAGGGACATCTACATAGAACACATCACCGGACATCGGCAATACCAGGAGGGATGAGCTGGAATGCTGATCAGAAGTGCAGTCGGGAAAGTAACTCAGATACTTTCCTGATGGACTGTTTTTTTCTCTAAATGGACAACCTATCCTAAATTCTCAATTACTGAGAGACAATCTTCACTCATTGATATCTTTTGCTTTCTGCCACCAACTCTCTGTATAACTTTTTTCATGAGTAATGTACCAGAATGTATGGATGCTAGATAGCTAAACAGTATTCTTAAATTCATTCAAATTTGGGTTATTGCTGATTATGCACTATATGTATCTTATGACTTTAAAACCAAACTTTGTATTTGTGGATAATCTAAGCACTATACCCAGAGGTACAGACACTCTTTCCTCAACCAATGTATTATATAATTTTTTTTAACATTAGCTTTAATAAAATCTTTAAATCCACCATGACAGGTCATCAACAAGGATTGAACCCACGATGACTTTCCGCTCTAAAACAACAGCCTCAATCCACTTGAGCTGAAGAAGTGATTCCATTGACTGGTAGCAGTAAGAAGTTCATATCCCTACATGGGTGACACATCACAGTTAATGAAGGACACAGGTATAAATCTGAGTAACATCCTTCCTGGCTAATGCTTTCCTTCTTGGTAAAACAGATTCTATAGTATACAGGACTGTAGGTGTGCACTGAAGACTAGATCCTGCATACTTTATGCAGGCAAAACTCTGGTTTTGCCTGAGGAAGGTGTGTATCATTTGGTCCTAAGTATCTGGAGAGTCACTGGGCTAGATCCACTGCTTTGCATGGCTTTGGGGATTGGGAGGCATGAAGATAATTTAAAGCCACTTTTACTCCAATGTTGGACATGTGCTGAGTATATCTCAGCTGGTCCAGAGATTATGGATCACTGCCTCTCTGATCTAATCCATTCCTTTGCAAAGTGTCTTGGGGTATATTGAGTACAACCAAGTTTTGTGCTATGATGAATGCATTGAAACGTCCAAAACTGAAAAGTGTGAAATAATATGGTGTTAAACCCTTAGGGTTCAAGCCTGCTGCAGCTGAAGTCAGTAGGAATTTCACCTTTGACTTAAATGAGAACAGAATTGGACCTTTAAAGAGTCTAGTACACATTGTTTGTGCAGGAACACTTGCTAAGACAGGCCTCTGCTCTATTAATTAGCAAGTACCCAAAATAAAACTGTGTCTGATAATGATGTTTTTCCTAGATGGTTGGTCCTAGTTTGCCTTTTATTGTTTGCCATTCACAGATCATCAACACGTCAAAATTCCAGCACCTGTTCCCTAAGTATCTCCTGAAGATACTGCGAACCAGCGTCTGCTATTTTAATTACCAGAGACTAGCAATTTTGGGGGCTATCGAAATACAAATGAGTCAATCACTGTAGGTTTAAGTTCCTGCTTTCCTGAAGCTGCTGTATTGAAATTATTAGCAACCTGTTTATTCTGCTGTTTCCCCTTTTATTATCTGTTAAAACAACCACCTATCAATGTAAGTAAAAGGAGAGAGAAGAAAAGCTCTTAATCTCAATGAACACCTGTGAGGAGGTATGACTCAGAGTGACACCAGGTCTGTTTACCAATTTACATGTTTCTAAAAGGATTTGCCCCTCTTTTCACAACATCAAAGGCTAAGGTAGTGACAATACAGGAAAAGGGGAACTCCAAATTTCCTAAGTTTTATATATGAATAACTTATTTTGTTTAAAAGTCTAGAACCCTTTAGAATAGGAAAATTGTGTGTGTGTGTGTGTGTGTGTGTGTAGGAGGAGGAGGATTTAAACGGGAGCAAATTCTTATCATGCTTTGTTTTTGATGACTTCTTTCCTCTTTACTCAGCTAAAGCCTGTCTACACCAGAGTTTTATCAGCAAAAGTTCTGCCAGCATAGAGCCACCAATAAAACTATTTGAGTGGACGGCCTTCACATTTGGCTGCTTGTGCTGGCATGTTTCATCCACACAGCATCAAGTTGTAGCAGCAACAGGCAGGCTTCACTCTAAGTAGATATCCCAGTGTCCTCTGCAGGTGCACTGCCTTGTGAGAAATTGTCACAGTATATTCATAGACACCTAGACTAAGGTCAGAAGGGACCATCATGATCATCTTGTCCAGTGGTTCTCAACCCATGGCCCAATCAACACACAGCTGAGGCCCATGTGACATCTTCAGGGCCATACAGATAGGATATATATTGTATGGATGCAGCCCACATAACATAGAGAGCTGCATATGTGGCCCACAATGGTAAATAGGTTGAGAAGCACTGATCTAGTCTGACCTCCTGCACATTGCAGGCCACAGAACCTCACCCACACATTCCTGTAATAGACCCCTAAGAGTTACTAAATTACAGAGAATCCACCATTTACACAATTTAAACCAAGTGCCCCATGCTGCAGAAGAAGGCGAAAAATCCCCAGGGAGTCTGCCAATCTGACCTATCCACATGCTTCTCCGGAAACTGAGAACTACAATGGCAGGGACTGTCTCTTATTTAGTGTTTGTACAGCACCTAGCACAATGGGTCTCTGGATGCTACTATGGGATAAATCAATGATAGTATAAAATTTGAGATTGAGCCCAAATTGCAAAATCCAGATTTAAATTTCCATGTCAAAAAGTCTGGAAATGTTTGGAGCCAGGGTTTTGGATTGGCTCATTACACTAACAGGTGGCCTGTTGCAAAACATATGTTAGGATCTGTCACTGGATTTTGACTCATCCCTATCGTTTGGGGGCATTTGAGATAAGGCCACCAGTAGGCAAAATACATTTTTAGAGTGTCTTTCATTCAAACGTTACTCTGAAATGCTTTACACAGTTACATAACACGAGATGGGGGAAATGACAGTAAAGGAATGGAAAAAGTGCCCATTCCTATTCCAAAAGTGCCTCAAATCCAGGTTTTAGAGCCCTGATCCAAAGTCCATTGAAGTCAATGAGAGTCAAACAAATAATGTAGAGAGGAATAGAGATGCTTTTTCACTATTATCTCTCGAAGATCTCATTTGCTCCTTAAAGGCCTCAACAGAACAACAATACTGAGAAGATACGAGGGTCAGAGGTGGTGTATTTTTTTTAAGCCTCTAGACAGAGATATGAAACAATAGGCTAAAAAAGCCATTGGGAAGAGCCAGTGTCCTCTCAGCATTTCAGGAAAAATCCACTGCTGAAACTTCATCAAGGGCATTTCAAATGTCTGTGAAATTAACGAAGAAATGGGTATTTCTGAGTCTTCTGCTGCTTGTGTACATAGAAATGGCTGAAGCAAAGTTGTTAAAATACATCGTGTATGTGTGCGTCTGGCTAGTCACACAGCTCCAAATAAAAACTGTAGAATACACATGGGGTAAAAACTCCACGATCAAAATTTCAAAAATGGCCTCCAATTTTGTGGGCCACACTTGTGCTCTTCTGCAATTCTGGCCCAAGGTTTTTTCAGGACCAGATTTTCAAATGCTCAGTACCCACAATTAGGGACAGAATTCAGTTCTTTTGAAATTGTGGACTTTATTGAGGTGTCTAAATGGGAGCTAAGTTCTTTGAAGTTTCGCTCTGATTGTGAGTGCCAAGATATGCTGAAAATCAGCTCCCTGGAGCCTGATTTTCAGAGGTTTTGGAACACCCAGAATGCCAAGTGAAGTTAATGGGAGTGATGTGAATTCAGCACCTTTAAAATAAATCACCTCTGGGCATCTCAAAAGTTGGCCTCTCAAAAATTTGAGGCAACTGAAATTAGAGGCCACTTTTGTTAAATTGTATGAATGTGTTTTTGTAGTTCTAGAAAAATGACTATTGACAATGGATATCACTGATACAGTGGAAATATTTGATACAATACCAGAAAGCTGCCACTGTTGAGCTAAGTTCATTTAAAAAAAAATGGACATGTATCCAGTCCCTAAATGAGATTGAATTCGCTATTCCAATATGTCTGTTCCATCTGTAATTACTATGACTCTGTGGTTCCCGACCAGAGTTTTAAATCTGAGTTTACAGTATCTACAGAGTGTTGTCAATAACGTTTACAGTGAATTAATGACTGAAGTGGTTTTAATTTATTTTCATTAATTATAATCTTATTAACCAATTAATTAAATCCAAATACAAGATGCAACATTGTTCAGTGCTACACCCTGATAAGCAAACAAGAAACATAATAATATTTTCTGTAAATCAAAATGATGATTAGGAAGGATGTGGGGACCTCAAGTTTGTTCTAGGAAAATTACTTTACTTTATTTCTAGAGACGTGCAGGTTGCCAAATACCAACTGCTGTCAACCACTAATAAGCAATTAGAATTACCCACTTGCTACAGAACCTGGTCTGCCAAGAGAATGCAATCAAGGTATATCAAGGTACTATATTTTGGCACTTCTGATGTTTTCAAAACCTCTGAGTGGATTCAGATGCCCAATTCCAAATCCCAGTTTGTCCTGAGCATCCACATAGAGCTATCTGTGAACTGGAGTTTCCATTTTGTGGGATATGTCATGATTTTGAAATTTATTTTGTTCCAAATCAGAGTGAAAGTAAAAAAAAACCTGAAATGTCCTGTGATATGAAATGGTCACAAAAAAATTACATTTTAGGTCAACTGAAATGTTTCATGTCAATTTTGACTATATTATTAAAAAAATTTTAAAAAGAAAAATTTCAAAATGAAAAGTCCATTGTTCCATTCTAAAAATGTCAAAATGGAACATTTTGACCTTATTGAAGCACTGTTTTCTAGTTTTTTCCAGAAATGGGACATCAGAATTGACATATTCCCGCAGGAAATGCATTTTCTGACCCAAAAAAACATTCAGTTGAAGCTATTGCTATTGAAGCTGGTAAAAGGGTTAAAGAGTTTAAAGTGTTGTACTTCTGTGTGTACAATTAAAATGCATGTTTTAAAACAATGTTCTCTGTTACCTGTTGATGACACAAACTGCATACTCCTGGGTTACTCCAATGGGACTGGGCATGAAACTCAAAGCTAAAATTAAAAAATCTTCTTGCAAGACTAAGCACCATTATCGTTCTTCCAGCTCAAGAAGAGAGCAGCTTTGGGGTATGTGTGTGTGTGTGTGTGTGTGTGTGTGTGTGTGTGTGTGTATCTATATTTGTATTATATGAACTTTATCTCCCATATTATTCCATTTTAATGTTTAGACTTTTGGGACAAGTTCTGTTCTCAGTTATATGGGTTTAAACTCAGAGCGACTTCACTAAACCCAGCGGGTTAGACACTCAGCGGATGTAAATCAGCTGAGGATTTGGACCAAAAAAATTATTTTGGAATTCATCTGGTACAAGCAGAATTTGACCTCTCCAGTGTAATTTCGAATCCTGGCCCATTATGATGTCCTTAGAGTACAGGATCGTTTGGAGATGAAAACACAGCTGCCAGTCACTCAGCTCTGAAAAAAGTATCGTATTCCTTGATATCCCCAGAAAATAAAAGGGCCAAATTGAAATGCATTGTTTGGCTGCTAAACAGCACTTGCCTCCCCTTTCGCCTCATCCCATATTCTTTCAGTGCAATGTTTGCAGTAGGACATTGTTAGGTCAGTATCACTGTGCTAAGAGAAAGTCCGACTCATTCTAACGAACAGAAGTATGTAGGCTCTGGGAACAAAAATTCCACATTAATGAATATCCTTATTGCTTGCAATTTCAGTATCTTTTTTTATTCTATGTCCAGCCTTACAATCCAGACCCACCTACACACACACACACACTCTCCCCGAAACCCCATACTTGGTCCTGTCTCAGTGCAGGTCCTGTCTAGTCCTACATTTCTATTATGCTATGTTTTATTTATAGACAGACAGACAGAGACACTTTTCTTTCTATCCATCTATTACATACACACATATAAAATATTTACTGGTTTCTATAGTCATGTATATGCCCCTTAACTGTTCTAGTAGCTAAGGAATACATCCTACCCCCCTCCACTCTCTCCATTTGCCTGCATCCACTTGATAGTTTTCCAGTTCTGACATTTCAAACATGCAATGCCATATGTATTGCCACTTTCAGGTAATTATCACGTAAAATTAGGCTAGTCTTGTACATGAAACTAGCAATTAGCCAAGGATTGAAGGTCAAAGAGATCTCATTTATAGAGTCTCGTAACAAAATGTTAAGTGTAAATGTGTGTCAGATGGTCCAGGAGGCTGGATTATATGGGGTCATGACAACGGGGCTGAAGTGTCATCAAGTACGATGTAACCAGTCTGTTGGGCACAGCAGTACAATCTGGGACTTAGCTCTTTCATCCTTCTCAGAGCCTGTGCTAAATCTAGGACATGGCCTTAAAGGAGTTTCTGCAAAACAGGAAAATAAATAAAAGCCCATTGTTTTCCTTGCAAGGATTTTTTTTAAAGCACAGCTGTGAGAAGCGGAAACAAACAGGTTTATTGCAATGCACCAAGTCAGACGAGCTCTGATCATTCCTGCTGTTCTGTCTAGGATCTATAGGGGGCAGTTACACAATCAATTGTACAGAGCATTATAGCATTCTTTTTGTTTACTTAGGGTCAGATTTTGTCTGGAAGGGTGAAGGGCAACAAGGACTCCCCCTGAGCCCCCACTGAGCCCCTTGCTTAGGAGCCGAGCCCTATTGCAGTCCCTGTGCTTTTCCACAGTCTGCTCTTCGCTAGCACTCCCTCAGAGGAGCTAGCCACCAACTGACCAGCTGCAGAGTAGGAGCTCAGAGTAGCAGCCGTGTTAGTCTATATTCGCAAAAAGAAAAGGAGTACTTGTGGCACCTTAGAGACTAACAAATTTATTAGAGCATAAGCTTTCGTGAGCTACAGCTCACTGCATCGGATGCATCCGATGAAGTGAGCTGTAGCTCACGAAAGCTTATGCTCTAATAAATTTGTTAGTCTCTAAGGTGCCACAAGTACTCCTTTTCTTTTTGAGAGTAGGAGCTGTGCTTCTCTCCCCTAAGGGCTGGTACAGTGGGCAAACTCTCCGCTGTCTCAGTGCCTCCTGGAGCCCCCTACTTGCACTGTGCGACTCTGCACTATCCTTCATAAGGACCATGGCTCAAATGGCACCATCTGTCCTTGACCCAAGCAAAGCTCATTGTGACACTTCCCAGTATGATTTCAACGGACGTCTGAATATTCCTGTGTGATTTAACTGTAGCATTAACTCAGCCAGTTGTCAGACTGCTGACTTAAGTTGCATAGGACCTGTGGCCCACCTAGTCTATAGTCCCGTTTGCTGACAGTGCCCCAGTACCAGATGCTTCAGAGTAAGAGACAAGAAACCCCCCAAAGGTCAGTTATGGAGTAACCCGCCAATGGGTGAAGTTTCTTCCTAACCCTGGGCAGTTAGTGGTTGAAAAGCATCTATTGCTGTCCAAGAGCGTCTCTCCGGAAATGCTGGCATCAATCAAATATACAAGGGAAAAGGTCCAGTTCACAATTTAATATTTTCCAGACTGGGAGTTTCAAAGGAGGAGTTAAGCACCCAAACCCCATTTACTAATTTGCTTAGTTTCTTTGAGAATTTCAACCTTAATACTTTGTTCAGATGCGGACAGCCTGAGCCTGTCCTCACTGAAGCCAAAGGCAAAGCTGCAACAGACTTCGGTGGCTCAGGGTCAGGCCTTTAATATCGTGGCACAACCAAGCGAAAGATAAAGGGCAGACTCTTTGTGGGCCCCGCTAGAAAATTAGAGGTTTTTCTATTTCTTCCTGTGTGCCAGAGAAAGAAAATTCTAACAACAGAAGTCACAAATGGATTCATCTGTGTGCATCTTTTATCAATTTGCCTTGGGTGTTTGAGGACACAAGCTCTCAGAAACCTGACTAGCCCCTCTTGTCCCCCCTCCCTGTACAATATTATCTCACTTTCCAAGTGCACTTAAATGACTGCAGATGGAGTACAAAAGCCAAGACACATCAGAGGTCTGTGTCAGGGATATTGTTGAACAAGATCCACTCATTCACTGACAAGAAAGGAGAGTGCGTTGGAATCAGGTTTTTAAAATCCTTGCATGATTTTATTGTTTCTCGCCAGTATAAATATTTACCCCTCCTCTAGGTCATTAAAAAAAATATGGTTTGACCTCACTACATTATGATTCTTTCTAAAACACAATGTAAAGGAACCGCATCCTCTTTCAGCTCTGTGGAATACTTGAGGCACTTGCTGAACATCACACCCTTTACAAGCCTTTATCTTATGTCACCATTACCAATGCCATTTTCCTATTCAAATGCATTTTAGCATGGTTCACTTACGAATCTTTTAATGCCTTAACCAGGAAACGTACAAGGCAGATGAAGGGAAGGGAGCTGGAGCATTTGTTGGATAAATGTTGTTAAAAAGTTTTCCATAGGATTCCCCCCAAGCTCTTTTTTCCTCATCTCTTAACTCACCCTCTGTTTCTCCTCTCCCATTCCACTCCATTTTTGACCATAACTTCTCTCCAGTACTGTACACTGACTGACAACTTTGCCGTGAACCCTGCTTTGTGTTCAAGTCAATAGAGGGGGGGCGAAACAAAGACCATTTTACCCTTGGCCCTTAATTTCCAGCGTAGGATCTAAAGATGCAGCAGTTCTAGGAATGAATTGGGTTTCCATTTCATTTAGACTTGGTACTTTTTTTAAAAAACAGACACACACTAGTGTGTTCTACATCAAGAAACCAACACACTAGGACTATTCGTGCAGAATGCTGTAGGCCCTGATTTTCAGAAGGGTGAAACATTCACAACTCCAGCTGAAGTCAGTGGAAGATGTGGGTGCTCAGTCCCTTGGAAATCTGGGCTGTGGAGGGTTTTTGTTTTGTTTTGTTTTTTAAAGTAAGGGCTGCTCTCAGTGACATAGCTATAAATCCACTGGCGTCAATGAGGTTATCCCAGGTTTACACACATGTACCAAAGAGAAGACTTTGACCCAATGGAGTTACACTGGATTTCCTCTAGTGTAGCTAAAAGCAGAACCTGGCCCTGTGTCTTCAGAGCAGCTCTTTCTAAATGAGCACAGACCATCCCTCGCACCACAGAAAAAGAATGAATGAAGGTTCTGAAACTTCTCTAGCTCTTTCATTTCCCCCTCCTTCCCCAGTGTCACTGTATTCCAAGCTCATAACCTCTATTTCCTCCTTGAAACCCAGGTCATAGCGGTACTTAGCTAAATTATATAACTGCAAACAAAGTGTGACAGCTTTATTTGTAATTATACTGCATTTAAAGGAACAAGATGAGCTTAATGAGTTAATAAAGTGGCTGCCTGTCAAAGCGCTCCTGTTTTGCATAGAAGATCTCCAAGGTCCCTTCAGCCAGCCATTCCGGGCTCATGAATATGCAAGGCCTGTCAAGGAGGTGAAGCAGGCTTGCCATAGCAACCAGCCTGCAGGTAGCAGTTTGAGTCCAGCTGCCCCCAGAGGTCCCAGAAGGCTTGTATGAAGTGAAGACTTGTGAGAAGCAAGCATTTTGTCTCCGCACACTTGACAAAACAAAGACAACTCACTCCTCTGGTTTCATGCCACATTTTTTATTCATAAACAAGCTGTTGGCTGTAAAGACATGATAAAGCTCAAGCTCAGAGGAGGCTGGCAAACATTTGAATGCAAATCCTCAGCTGCTACAAATCCATTCTATTATTCAGCCGATTCCACCACCCCCCTCCCATTTTTGTCTTATGCTAAGCTAGGCAGGATCCCAACTAGAGATATGTGATAAAGTCTGAACAAGGCAAAGAAAGTCACTGGCATAAAAATTAAAAGGTTTGCATGGGGAAATGGGAAGGGGGGGTTAATGTGGGTGGGGAATGAAAGAGGAAGAACAAAGGATATAATTCTGCTGTGTTTTTTCTCTGGCAGTTTAAGGTTTAGCTCCACATGCAGAATATTGAGTTTCATGATCTTATTTTATTTTTTATTTGCCATTTTGCCATAACCAGGTAGGTTTCCTTCAAAGGGCACGAGGGGGAAAAACTTTACATGAGTCAGACCCAGGAAGCAATTAGAATTGTATTACTGATGAAATTAGAATTGTATTGCTGATGAGCTGCAGTCAAAAAATAGATAGGTTTAAAAAAATCCAGAAATGCTACTGCAAAATACAAGAACAATCAGCTCCCCCTACCCCTCCCCCAAACTAGAACCATAGAGAGAATAACCAACCCTCCCCACCCCGCAAAAAAGGTTAATAAATGCAAGACCTAGGAGTTTTCTTATACTAGAATAGGTAACTGTAACAGTAATTTTTCCTACTTTCATCCCCTATCATTTTGATGCACGCATTGCATTATTATATTATTTGAAATATGTAATCTGGACCATTACATTGTATATGCTCGTGCTTTAGAAAGGGAGGAAGCTTGGTCCATGGAGAGGCCATTAGACTGGAAGTCTGGGTCCTGATCCAGCAAAAGCATTTAAGCACATGCTTACTTTTAAGCAAGTTAGTGGTCCCACGGAAGCCATTGGTGTATGCTGTAAGGCATTTTTATTGAGTGAATCTACTCCTAAATCCCTGATGTGGGTCTCACATGCTAAAAGGAAACAAGTAGAAAAAAGGATTTCTGAGGGCATCTCTCAAAGAAAAGAAATGTATGCTATGAGGAGGGATAAGCAGAAGGGCTGTGAGGTTATTTGATAGTGAGTCTGGAAGCTATGAGTTCTGATTGATAGAGATGTTTGCATTTTTTGTGTAATTCTGTAGTGCTAGGAAATCTGCTATTAGGGCATTACAAGAAACCAGATATTATTTACAGAAAGGAAACAAGAAATCATTTAGCTCAAACAACAAATAAAAGCCTAGAAGTTATTTTGAAAATGAGAGCGCACAAGGCCTCCTTGCAAAGCAAATATGAATGACTTCAGAATTTGTTTTTTAAAATGAAAAATCCTTGATTCTGCGTACAGAGCTCTGCCACACATTAACTGCTGTCTGCCTGGGTCTGATTTGACCCTGCTTTATACCCACTGGAGTCATGAACATAGGTATTTTCTGAGAGTTTGGAAGCAAACCTATTGTTTGAGAGAGAAAAAATGGAAGGCTCTTGGAAACTTACGGTATTTTTTTTTTTAAATCACCATCAGCTTATTTCTTACAAATTCTTAAGCTTCAGAGCCTGGCAGTTCCCACTGACGTCAGTTTCAGCACCTCTGAAAATCAGACCCAGAGTCAGCGGGATGCAGTCTCTCCTTTCCATTAGTTTAATAGTGAAAAGAGAAAAGTAATAAGATGTAGGTAACCTACCACGGTAGAGATTAAAGATAGGAAAACTACTCCCAGTAAACAACTCACCCAACCAACATAGCCTTTTAGTCCCACCAGTCACCCATGAACAGATTGATTTTTGTGAATTTATGCGTCATTCATAATTGTTCACACACTTTTTTTTTGGGGGGGGGACATATTTCAGCCCACAGGCTGTTCACTAACGGCTCCCTCTGAAAATCTATTGTGTCATGCAGCGTGATTGGTCACCCAAGTCACGTGGCATTGTTTCTGCTCACTGATTGGAACGCAAGCTTGCTCAGCCTAGGGTGAGCGCATCCTGCATGAATAGCAAATGGTCATGTTCACGTACCGATGCTCTCGTTAGCACACAACCGTGGGCGTTTGCACAAAGAACAGCCATTGCCCACTATTTGTGAGAACCCCCTCTCACACGAATAAATGTGGCTGGATGGAAAAGTGATTGAGAGTTGGCAGAAATGCTCACATAAGTTCCTCTCTTCCTCTCTCAACTCTAGGCCCCAGTTCAGGAAAGAATTTA
Organism: Dermochelys coriacea; assembly: GCF_009764565.3. Taxonomy (NCBI): domain Eukaryota; kingdom Metazoa; phylum Chordata; order Testudines; family Dermochelyidae; genus Dermochelys; species Dermochelys coriacea. Next base: position 7,634,248 of record NC_050084.1, on the reverse strand, counting down.
GGCATTAACTTCAAGCATATCCTGAAACTCAATGGGATCAATGGGATGTGCTTATGTGCTTTCTTGGATCATGACTGTACATGTGGCTCTTGTAACTGGTTATCCTAAGATGGCTGTTTATATTAAATGGAATAAACTTTATTCATTTGGCTGGAAAACTGGGTTCTGTTGCCTGCTGAGGCCAGTTCTTCAGACTGGGAATGAAATAAATGTCACATTCTCAACTCACAGTGCCAGCTCCCTATTCCCTCACTGTCACTTTTGGCAAAGCCCAGGTTTCTGGCATATGTGATCCAATCAATGCAGGGCCCCTGGTTGTGGACAAGAGGAGAGATTTAATTCTAATCTATATTGACTGCTCACTTCTTTGTCTGCCAATTTACATCATGAACTTGTCTTAAACAATGATGTAGGTCTGTCAGGTTCTTTCACATGAATCTATACCAGTGGGTCAAAATCTCTGAGCTCTTGTTAACATCCATACATATGAAATGCATGTTTAACTGTCGGAAAGGTGCTGAGATGCATGTGTCTTAATATTTATCCACTTTCATCTGGGATCTGCTTAAACTTTGATACTGCCTTCAGTTATCAGCATCAACAGAGATGCTTTACTGTATTTTTCTTCAATATTCACAAAATATTTTACACATACTATACATCAAAAAAAAAATGGAAGCCAGGAAGGCTTCTGCCCAGTACTAGAACAGAAAATATTTCAGTACATTTTCTTTGTCAAGATATTCCTGAACTGTTTTATTATGCTGCCTAATAGCAATGGAAGAGGCAAAAGCCCCCATTGCTTGGGACAATTTGAGCTGGATAGGATAAACACAAAAGTAAATGCATGGTGCAGAACAAATGCAGATTAGTGAATTAGATACCGGTCAGCTACGCATGAGTCCTGGGTTCTGATTCTGCCTCTGAGCCACTGTGTGATCTTGGGGAAGTTATTTCACCTGTTTCCTTTCCCCATTTTTGTCTGTCTTGTTTATTTAGATAGTAAGCTGTTTGGGGCCTGGACTGTCATTCAGTATTTATTTGTAAAGCACCTAGGACAATGACACCACCATCTTGGAGGCCGTCGGAGCTACTGTAGTACAAATCAGTAACAGCGATAACAACAACAACACAGTGAACAAACTCACATTGCCAGGGAGTTGGAACTAGCTAAGATCACAGGTGCTCGTCTAGTCTGACTTCTAAAACTCTCCTTTGCCATGATGCCGACAAAAAACTTGACAGTGGTTAAACCGCTGGGGTACTGAGATCACTGCCTATCATGCTGACCAATATTGTCTCCTTGGTTTCTTGTGTTGCCCCATCTCTCTGTCTGTATCCATCTGTTTTCTCTTGTCTTGTACTTAGATGGTAAGCTTTTTGGGGGCAGAAACCATCTTTTTGTTCTGTGTTTGTATAGCACCTAGCACCATAAGCACCAACTTCATGGGTGCTCTGGGGCTGGAGCACCCATGGGGAAAAATTAGTGGGTGCTTTGCACCCACCAGCAGCCAAGCTCCCCACCTTCCCACCTCACCTCCTCCTCTGCCTCCTCCCAGCATGCTGCGTCTCCGCTCTTCACTCCCTCCAGCACTTGCTGCCGTCAAACAGCTGTAGCAAGCACTGGGAGGGAGAGGGATGAGCGGGAACATGACACGCTCAGGGGAGGAGGCGGGGCTGGGGTGGGGATTTGGGGAAGGAGTTGAATAGGGGCAGGGAGCGGGCAGAGTTGGGATGGGGACTTTGCGGAAGGGGTTGGAAATGGGGGCGGGAGGGGGTGGGGCAGGGCTGGGGGCAGAGGGGGGTTGAGCACCCACTGGCACCAGAAGAAGCCGGCGCCTATGCTCTGGTGGGGGAGAGGGAAGAAGCGAGGAAGTGGTGCGCTCAGGGGAGGGGCAGGGGTAGGGTGGGGGTTAGCGGGGGCGAAAAGAGCCAGGGTGGGGCCTTGGGGGTGGGGGTCTGGGCCTGGGGCAGAGTCAGGAGTCGAGTACCCCCTGGCACATTGTAAAGTCGGTACCTGTGCCTAGCACAATGGTCCATGACTAGGGTTCCTAGGTACTATATTACTACAAATAGTAATACGTGCCTATGAAACAGTCTAGCTTTCATTTTGTATTTCAACACTGGGAAACTTTTGTGACTGGGAAAGAAATCCAAATATATCATGCTAAAAAAACCTAAATCCATTTATATTTTATACATTTCCCATTTCATTTCTCTCCGGATTTGATAACTTCCCACACCACATGGATTTGGACAAGACTTCTTCCTCACAGCTAACTTTTCTTTTTCTTGATTCAGGATTCCGTTAGGAAGTTGTAAAGCTACATTTCTGATGTTAAAGTCAATTCCATGACTACAACAGATTGCGATGGCACAAACTTATGGCTTTGTAGCAGGGCCATGCAGGAGCAGACTCCAGGTGCTAAGGATAGACCCAAACAAAAAACCTGGGTCTAAACATCCTCTAACTTTACGAAAGTTTTGATTCAGATCTGATCTTTGAGGGTCCTCAAAGCTGAAGCCAATACAAATTGTTCCTACTTACCCTCAAGGCTGCTGAGTTCAGTGGGCTTGCTTCTCCTCTCCCTGAAATCAGCTTTATCCTTACAGTCTTGTCACTGACTTCAGTGCAGTTTCTCCCCTTTTATGCTGGTGCTACTACAGAATCAGGCCCTAGGTTTTTAATTCCAAACCTCACCTGAGTTAATGGGGATGAAGCATCCCACAATGAAAGCACCACTACAGAATGTTGCAGGATGGTTTGTGTGTTATGAACTGACACTAACCCATTGGGACAAATTTGGCAACTTGATCTCTTCCCTCCTCTTGGCTGAAGGCCTCCAAGAAGCCCTGCTGTGAACTATCCCTGCAAAGGTCCATTGAGGTGTCTGGGCCAATGGGAGTTTGGGGTTCTAAAGCAAAAGCTCCTTTGTGCCATAACTGGGTCCCAAAGAAAGAAAGGGTATTACTCAACGTTCTCAGGTATGTGTATTAAAATAAAAAAAAAAAAAAAGAAGTGTCAGCAAAATCCCACCCTTAAACTTCCTTTCAGTCCACAGAGTTTATTGCTACAACAGAAAGGAACAATCCTGAAAAGGAAAACCGAAGTAATGAGTCTGATTGCTAGTGACTTTTCCCCAACAAGGGCTCAGTACCTGTACATAAGCCATTTCCATTTCAATCTCTCTCTCTCTCCCCGGAAATATTAATCCAATATTTCCTTGATTTCTTTCTAGGGTGGTAACATTCCCAGCCACGATAGTGAGTGGGTTAAAAATAAAATCCACAGTGGATCCCAAAGTCTATGGTTCATTCCCCACCTGAACAGGTTTAAAAAACAGAATTCCCATCCAGAGCAAAAACATCACAACTTCGCTCTGCCCAGCAACCCATGACCTGCATCACAATAACTAACTTGAACATCTGAAGAGAAATCAGTGTCTGGCTAATCATTCCATTTTCTAAAGCTTACTGAATATTGGCGTGCGAAGCAGGGAGGTGGAAACACGGACAAGATATTGGTTTAAATGTTGATTTGACAAAGACGTTGTTGAGCTTTGAAGCCTAGGCAGAGCGCAGATCAACACATATTTTGATAGCCTGGTGTGTCAGTAGCTGTGGGGACTGAATGATTAGACTGGAGACAGCGCCATGCGTCTGCAGTTCATTTAAGCATTGCTACCTGCTGCCTTCTTGCCAACCAAAGTTTGGAGGTGGAGTAAGGGGGGGAGGGGAAGGCAGGGAGGGATGTACTGAGAGAGAGAGAGAGAGAGACAGAGACAGAGAGAGAAAGACAGCGAGTGTGTGTGAGTGACTTGCATTCTGTCACTGATTTCCGATTGACTTTGGATTGTGAGCATTTAGGTTACAATTTACAGCTGCACCTGACCCCAGTCTCTGTGCTTCCAAAAGCTACATCCAGAATGCACTGCTTGGACCATGACTGTGGCCCATAAATGTGATTTATAGGCAGCCTTTAGGGAGAGACAGTACCTCTCAGTATCAACTCATTGCACCAGATGGACTGTCTGTTCCTTCGGTGATAAGCTTGGATGGTGACTTAGGTGACCACTGAATGCTATGGTATATCTCCCTTGATTTCCCCTCTCTCTGTGTCCCTAATACAGCTAGCTGGTTAGATGTTGTTTGCCACCTGTCAAGAGAAGACGGAGTTTTATAAATAGGTTTCTGCTCTCAGCAATTCAAAAATATGAAGCATTCAGCTCTAAAAGAAAGACAGTTCTGAGCAAAAGCACCCAGTTTAATCAAGAAGAAAAGTCACTTAACCTCCTTGTGCCTTAGTTTACCCACCCGCAAAGGGACATCATTATAACCTCTCTCACACAGAGGGAATTGCAAGGCCTAGTTAGCTTTCCAAATGCTTTGAGAATCTTGGGTGAAAAGTACTGCAAGTGACATTATTATTAATATAAAGCAGCCATTGCTGAGCAGATCAGCTAGTGGCCACAAGGACCACCCACTATATTCCCTCCACCCACTCCACGCTGCTATATTGGATTATAGTGCCCTTAACCGTGCCAGCCTGACGCTGAGTTTCTTGTACTGATAGAATTTAAAAGTGATGAGGACACAAGGCCTGATGGTGACTTTCTCAGCGAGTGAGGATGTGAAGAATGGTGCTGGTGTCAGCAGTGGGTCAGTCAGAGATTGCAAGGATAACCAATGACCGGCGTGCTTCTTCTCCCTTTCTAGAGACGAAGGTTGCTCTTGTGGTTGAGATCCCGGAATGGGGATCAGGGTTCAATTCCTGTCTCTGCCACAGACTTCCCTTGGGCAAGTCACTTCATCTTCTCCAGTGTCAGTTCCCTTTCTGTAAAATGGGGATAATACTCCTGCCTTTCTCTTATCCTTTCCTATGTAGACTGTACGCTCTTTGGGGCAAGGGCTGTCTCTCTTACCATGTGTCTGCACCGCACCTAGCACAAAGACTCTGACCTTGATTGGCGCCTCTACGTGCTATTGTAAAACAAATAATCTGCAGGAGGGCACTTGGTTCAACAATAATCTAGGCTGCAGCTACCACTGTCCCATTCCACATGGGTGGGCAATGTAAGAGCCAGGGATCAGCCTGGAGAAATACAAATATGTAAAATAATGTTTTCCTAAGCTACAGTTTTTATACCTCAGCATGGAATAATGGCCTGCTCATCCAGCGACCGTAGAAAATCTCAATTTCCCACATAAAAATATTAGTGGCTGGCTTAAAATATTAACACGTGGATGGCATTGCCCTGAGAAGTGGTGGGATCAGAATTTAGCATCAGCAGTTAGACACAGATATGAATTAAAAATGTAAGCAATGGGCTTTTCAGGCCTTATTACCGTAAGGAGGAGAATACCTTTAAGATGGATTCTAGGCGGGGAAGGTAGCCATAAGATTGCTGGTGAGGGTAGTTCTGCACTAGGGTGTCTTTCTATTTTGCTACAGTCCCGCCGAGTTAAGCTGGACTGCTCTAACCCAGGGGTTAGGAGGCTACTCAAGCTAATGGCCCCAAGGTTACACATAGCTCAGCCATTTTGTACTCTGCCTTCAATTCTTCTGCTCATCAGCCTTGTTTGTATTAAGTAGCATAAGCCATCTCTGCAGGTTTAGAACTTATGGCAAAGATATACAAAATAGGGGGCTCCATGCCACACAGATTCTTCCCTCAGACACTCACATGAAACTGCCAGGTCTCTGCGTATCTGAGAATACATGTTTGCCCCTTTAAAGTCAGTGCACACCTCCTTAACCCTCCCCCCAACCTCCAACGAAAAGAAGAGCAATCCAGCACACAGCCAAGGAAAAATCAAAGTACTCCCCAAAACAGGACCCATGGAGAGGGGAAGGGCTGGTCTTGTGGTTAATGTACTGGACTGGGATTCAGGAGATCAGGTTCACTACCAAGTGCTTCCTCTGTCAGCTCAGGCAAGTCACTTAGGGCCAGATTCTCAAACAAGCTCAGCACCCACAAACAGAGCCAGAATTTCAGAAGAGCTCAGTTCCCCTGCAAGCTCCTAAATAAGAGGCCAGATTTTCAAATGTCGTGGCTCACTGAAAATCCAGACCTGAGATTCTGGGAACTCTTTAGAAAATGTGCCCCCCTATTGTGGGGACTGAACCCTTGAAAATCTGCTCTAAGTCTCTCTCTGCCTTAATTCCCCATCAATACATTGGGGATAATGAGACTTCCTTTTTTCCACCCTATGCCAGTCTTGTCTATTTAGACTGGAAGCTCTTCGGAGAAATGACTGGTTCTCACTAAATGCTTGCACAGCACCCAGGGACAATTGGGGCTGGAGCTTGGTTGAGGCTTTAAGGGTGCTGTAAGAGAAATAATGGATAATAATAATATTACACTCTGAAAGGCCTGAGAGTTGGTACCACGGGCCTGTCCTGTGATATTGGGGAAACCAATAAAAAAAACCAACCTCCAGGATAGGGAAATCTATTTTTTTTTATAAAGATTTAGTTTTTAAATAAACCTGTAAAAAATACACATGCACAAAACCACAGAGAGAGACTCTCTTTCCTCGAGCTGCACTGTAAGAGACCTCGGGAAGTTAGAAAGAGCAGAGTTTGGCAGAAGGTTACTGTTGGAAACAAACAAACAAACAAACAAACAAAAAAAAGCCCCTGGACTAAATTATTATTCCACCCCTAGCCTTCACAAGGAAAATAGAAGCAGCAGATTGAGGCCTGTTTTCATATTTGATAGGGAACCAGATAAATGGCAGGCAGCTTGCTCTGATAAGGCCTTGCTCTGGGCATAACCTCTTTCTCTGAAAGCCTCTTACTATGCATAGAGTCGGGCTATCTGTGCAGCTGCACCTTGACACAAATATATCTGCACCCAAGATGAACCAATTCCCCCAGAAATTACAGGAGTGGGATTGCATCTGGGGAAGGGGCTGCAGTAGCTGCTTCTGCTACTTTTTTTTTAAGCAGTACTCCCTCCTCCCCCGAGTAGCTTTTCAAATAATCATTTTTTCCCTATTCTCCCTTTTCCTTATGAAGTTCAATCTTGTAGCTAAACCCTCTTCCCCTACATCCTTCCTCACTCCCCCCACGGAGTCAAAAATGAGCATGGAAATGAAGGATGCAAAACCAGGGCAAGAGTCAGTCACTCCAGGACACAAACTCACCTTCAGCTATTTTGCAGCACTTTCTCTTTGCAGGGGAAGGGAATTGGTCCTTCTGGGGGATCTCAACCTGCTTTAGAAAACCTCAGTGGATGGACTCCCACCACAGCCTTGTGAGCTGGGCAAGTATTTATGTTACTGTAGAGTCCAGAGCCAATTGGAATCAGGGCCATGTTGTGTTAGGTGCTGCTCAAAGACACAGGAAGAAGCAGACTCTGCTCTGAAGACTTTACAGTCTGAATTAATACAAGATCCGGTGCTTTGATCCTTGGCTCTGGCTGTTGGCTGGGCAAAGGTGGCAGTATATTGCCATCATAATCCTCCAGTTCCCAGAGCGGCCAGGGCACTTGGCCTAAACTAAGGGAAGCCTGAGGCTGGTAGAGTTTATCTCAACTAGTTACAGCACCCAAGAGGTTGTTTCACCCGCAACGGAGCATAGCAAAACTCGGACACACAATGTCCTCTCCCCGTGGAAGTACCCTCAGCATTTTCTTTACACCAAGGAGTGCTAGGGGGTGGGGAAGAGCTGGTTAGACTGGAGGGATCCTCAGCTGGCCAGGTAGGGCTGTTTTACAGCCAGTTTGTACCACTGGAGTCACAGGGGTCAGGATTTGGCTCAGCAAATTGGTGTAGGGTGACCAGATGTCCTGATTTCATAGGGACAGTTCTGATATTTGGGGCTTTGTCTTTTTGGGTGCCTATTACCCCATCCCAATGTTTCACGCTTGCTGTCTGGTTACACTAAATTTGTGTAACAAGGGGGTAGAGGATAAAGGTAACAGGAGTAGGAAGACGTTATTGCGTAGGTACAAGCACAATAGTGAGACAACGAGAACAACAGACATTAACCACATCACTTAATGCACTTTTGGAAGGTACTCTGGTGGCGAGGGCATGATAAGAACCAACACAGAATTTGCAAGTTTCTGTTCTTTAAGGATACAAATAATAATATCAGTCCTTACTGCTGCCCACCTGCCGAACCATTCTCAGCTGGCAGTTTACAATAGGCATCGGGGGAGAAAAAGGTCCCTCTGAGGGATTTGAAGGCGGTTTTACGAAATTGGTTTGGGGAGGAGATGGGAGAGACGGAGAAGCTAAGTGCCTTGCTGAAGGTCTCTCAGTCAGTCTGAGTTGGAGCTAGGGTAGAAACTAAATGTCCTGCCAGGCAGTGCTCTATGGCACATAGATTTCTTGAGTGTATTTTTATTATTGTCCAGGAGCAGAACAATATTTGTATAGGGTAGCTTTATGCTGCAATGTGGGCACATTTGGGTGCATGTCAGACCAGGGACATCAGAAAGCAAGTGGGCAAAACTGACATAATGTGTCCACAGTGTCAGTGGGTTCAGATCAGAGTCTGACTGCTGTAAAACCAAACACACAGGCTATGCAATGCCTACCCCGAGGATCATCCCCTGCCAGGACTTGAGTGGCTGGTTTCCCAGTGATACCCAGAGTGCATCACACCCTGCCCTATCATCCTGATGCATCATTATCACTTCTCTGGAATGACAAACCTCGGCATGACGGGGCTGTCCCTGATGGGCATTGAACACGCCCCAGGAGTCAGGTTCTCAGCTGGGGTGAATTGGTATAGGTTCGTTTACCTAAAGAGAGGTAAGCCAGTTTACACTAGCTGAGAATCTGGCCACAGGCATCCCTTCAGTATCCACCACTAAAGAATACAGATCCAAATCTCATTAACAGCAAGTCCTCTTTACACCAGACTGGCAATGTGAAAGAGCCTTAAAATGGGTGTAGATTTAATTTATGCTCATTTCAAGGCCTCTGTTCAGTGCCAGAGCAGCATCAAAGGACCTTGGTGTAAAGGGGAATCAGACCCTATGGATCAAATTCTGCCCTCATTTACCTCAGTGCAAACCTACTGACTACAGGGATAGTAGAGGGCAGAACTGGGCCCTGGAGTGTTGTGCCTGGGGGTGGCTGTCACAAAACAGCCAGAAGCATTGGCGAATGCAACAATGGGAGTAGGCAATAAGCAACATTTGCTCTGATAGGCTAAAACCGATGATGACAGAGGCACATTAACTATTCTCCTCGAAGAGGGGAGGCTGGCCAGTTCAGTCAAAGGGAAGGAAAAAGGGAAAGGTGGAGGGGTGGGGGTGATGGGAGAAGGCTGTTGGTTAGGTAGCAAGATGAGCTTTACTTCTAAAGCGTGTTAGGGGAACTTTTTCCCAATGTGCCTGAGGGCTGGGTTTGTAAAGGCATTTAGGGACGTGAAGATGCAGAGAGATGGAATATTCAGTAGCATCCAAGAGCCTAACTCCCATTCATGTCAATGGGAGTTAGGTGCATTTGAAAATCCTACTACATGCCTATCTGCATCTTTAGGCACCTAAATACATTTCAAAGTCTTCCCCTGAGTGACTCCCATTGGGTTTTAATGAGATATAGGCTCCTAAGGGTCTCCATTACTTTTGATAATGGGACGTAAGCCATTTGGAGAATTGCATGTTGAAAGGCAATGAGGTGCTTTGGAAATTTTTATGCTTAGTGGGAAGAGGGAGCATAATGTGGGTTTAGGGTCACAAGAGCAAGGAATTAGCAGTCAGGGGAGGAAGAAGTGTTTCCTATCTCCGACCACCACTGCTATAATTAGGTCTCCTGCTTTACTTTAACTGTGAGTTTAACTATAAGGAGTGAGTGAAAGTTCATAAACGTCACAATAACATATAACAACAAATACTGATGGGAAAATGTATGAAAGGGAGAAAGAGGGACTGAATTAGTCCAAAACAAAAGGGCCTTCCGATATAACTCAAGGGCTGTATTAAAAATCATGCCTGGTAAACAAGAACAGTGTGAGACCAAAAAAAAAAAAATCAATGAACCAAAGCTGGTGTGTCACAAAGTAGCTGGACAAAATAATGAGAGGATTGGCCAGTCCACCCATCATTTCCTTTCGGGGTCCTTTGGGGAGAAAAATTGGTTACTGGAGTAAGCTTCACCACCTGACTTTTGGGACCCTGGATCTTCTTTGTCCTAAGTCTGAGAGATATACTGAGCAGATCGGGCCAGAGAGAGGGATCAAGATGATGACACCACCATCTCCACTGGTTCCAGATAAATCCCAAATGCCACTTGGGATGTGAGAATTTGTCTCTCTCCGCCCCCTCATCCCATTGGTCCTTTTCTTTCCCCATTTTCTTTCTTCTCTTTCCTCTCATTTTTCCTTCTGTCTAACAAGACTCTGGCTTAGCCAGCCAAGGCTGTATATTTTGCAACACTGCTGTAAGCCCGTGCCCAGAAAGAGGCCAGGCAACAAAAAGCAACATCCTAACAGCCCAATGCTGGTACAAATTGGCCAGGTCTCCGAGTGTCTGTTAAGACCATGTGCTGTGCGTGCGTTTCTCCAGCAAGGAGGTTGCAGGTGAAAGTCAACACCAGAGACAGAAGCTGCAATTTCTCTCTTTGCTGTTCTTTTCTCTTCTCTTGTGTATGAGTTTGTCTTGTTTTGTCTTCCAGGGAATGGAATGAGGCTTTAACAATGACAGCTCCAGCCCAGCTCAACTAACTTCTCTTTTCCCCCCAAAAGTTATTACCATCTTTGATATTAAGAGACAGTCAAACAAGGGGGTTTTCCTTCTAAAGGCTCTCTCCAGCAAATCAGAAAGCACACGCTGTTAAAATGAAAGCCTTCCTTAATACTCAACATTTCAAATCCTGCAACTGTTTTTTCTTTTTTTCTGTATCTTAATACAAAGTTTAAAAGGATTTTTAATTGTATGTTTGCCATAGTACTAAGCTGGCTAAGATCTCCAGACTCCAAACCTTGTTTAAAACTGTCTAATGTTGGACAGCGTCAGAGTCTTAACATCTTTGACTCTTTGGGTCTATATATTCCATCTAAATTAATACACCACCACTCAGCCTCCACCCCCATTGCATCAGGCTATAGCCAAACATTGATCTTCCTCCCTCTCCTGAGCATCATAATTCACCCAAAACTGTATTAAGACAAAAGCTCTTAGAAGTAAAGATAGCTACAAAGGATGAGGTGGGTGTGTATGAGGAGGGTAGGACCAAGATACTGACTCAATGTGTTATTTAGCAGCCTTAGAACCAAACTTATATTCATTTCCTGCAGTTAATGGACAGAAAAAATATCTGCTACTACCACCACCCGTTTTGGTTTTTTTGAAACCAGGGGCTCTAAATGAGTTTCCCAGCTGCACAGCCAGTTTAAAGACTTTATCCTAATGTTCTATTTCGCGGTGACACGAGTTTTATCATCATAAGAGGAACAAGTCAGCAATTAGTCTGTGCGAAGCATCGCCATGGAGGGAGAACAGCCCCTAGTCAGAGAGGGAGAGGGAATCCTTTACAATGAAAGGCCCCTAGGGAGTCGGGACCTGAAACCTCATGATGATGATTGATGCCGGCACTGCAGAGACGCCCCACACCTCCCCAGAAAATTAAAAGCCTATTTGATACGGTACTAACAACACATCACGTTGATACCTTCCCATTATCCATCAGCACAGCCGCCTCGTCTTCCCATCTGCATGGCCCTAAAATAAATAAAAAAAAATGCAGGTTCTTTTCCCCTTCTCCTCTGCCACCTCCAAAATGCTTGGAGAGCATGGAAATCAGATCTGTGAATTTAAAGCGACGGTGCCATTTGCTCATAGATGATCATTTGAGTTATTTATATTACATTAGCTCCTGCAGGCCCCAATTAAGACTCCATTGTGCTAGACATTGCATTCAAACAGATTCTGTCCCAGAGAGCCTATATAGCACATCCTCTTCTCTGAGCCTCACTGACCATGTTACAGTTAACATTCACTGGGGTAATTCCTTCTCTAAACCCTGGCAGCAGGATAGTTTCAATTCTTGGCTGGTGGCTGGGAATCAGCAGCGCCAGCCGCATTGCCGAGTGCCACATGCCCAAGTAACCTCAGGGATTTGTGCATGTCCATATAAAATAACGGAGCAAACAAACTCAAATGCAGCTCGCACAGTCTGATGGAAATAAAGAAGGGTGTTTCAGAATAAGGATAGGGAGAGGTATTTGTAAGAGGGGCAGATTTAAATTTAATGCCACAGTTGTTGTAATACACCCGGCCCCTCTGCCAACAATGAAGGGATGTCTATGGAAAAGTGAAATATTAGCGCTTTGGGTTTTTTTTTTCCCCCACCCCTCTTCTAAACTGGCATCTGTTACGTGTTTGGTTTTAGCAGCAGATGCCTAGTTGCAGCTAATGACAGCGGTAGTCTGTTAACAGATGCCACATATCTAGCAACAGCCTTTGTCTGATCAAAACACCAAAGGCTGATTTAGTCGTAAAAGTAGTGGGGCCAAGGCTTTTACTTTCTTGAACCTAATCAGATCCAAATACAAGTGGTGCTTTTTCCCCAGCCCCTGGCCACTCACAGGTTGCTTCTGTGTTGTCAAAGATGAGGTGGTTTCAGGTCCATGATATAGAAATGACAGGCCGGAAATTATAAACGCTGGTTCCCAAAGTGAGAGGGAGGAACAGATTTTGAGATAAGGAGCAACACTTCTTTCAATAACCACAGCAAGTTCATGGCTGCACTGAAATTTACACCTATTAAAACCAGAGAAGAATTAAATTGAAAAAGGCAATATAACATTTCTAAGTCATTGTATTATTAATTATTATTATTATTGTTATTTTATTGGTACTTGAAATTCTCTGTGGGGTTACTGTCCGGGAATCAAATTGAAATCACACAACCACAAGGAATATAGGATACTCAAGCTGTTTGTGAAGAGGTGACTGGTTGGCTGGCATATAGGTCACTACAGAGATGGAGGTTAAGTTGAAGAGAAGGAGGAGTTTTTGTGAGGATCTTGCTAAGTTCTGGCTAAAAGTTTTGCCTCACGCTTTTTACAACCTGATCTGACATATCCCATCACAAACATGACACCAGTTCCACTGGCATGACCAAGTTACAATAAGCAGCTGTATTGCGATGGTACAACAGTTATTGCATATAAGCTAACACCACGCAGGAGGCAGCTTTGTAGGAAAGAGCTGGACATTTTATTCATCAGACCATGTAATTTCGAGAGCTAATAGGCAGGTGTGTGTTACTGTAATCGCACTGGGGCTTCCATAACTCCCTGTAAATACATGCACAGAATCATTTGGACCACACGCTGTGCTGTACCTCTCAGTGCTGCTCTAACTCATGGCAGCCTTACCCAGCTCCCTGGGGGTTGCCCAGCATCCCTGAATTACAGAGCACTCCCTATCCTGTCCCTGACGTACCCCTTCCTACCCTGGGCTTTCCCCTGCACTGGGGGCTTCAAGGGTAGGAGCACAATAGGGCTGCATATTCAACCCCTATGCTATCCTGTCACTGGAGGCCTTTCTGGCCTTTGTATGCCACTGCAGAGGTGTAAACGGGTCTTTTGGGGCCTGAAATCTGGCCCGATCATGTCCATGATGCAAGAGCTCCCATCAAAATCTAGACCTCTCTCTTTTGTGCAAATGTTGTCATTGGGCACAATGCTATTGTCTGGGTTCTAGCACCTGCTCATCTGAGCCACTGGGGAGAATTTTCACTAAAATTAGCTTGCCAGAGAGGATATTTTTGCAAATACCAGAAGGGATGCACACCTCTTGGGACAGGCAAGCATCTAGGGACAGAAAAGTGTAAGGCCCCAATATGCTTAAATAAATAAATCATCCATAGGGCAGCAGAACCAGTTCTTCTCCTGTTGTGGCTCTTACTGTCAATTAATCAATCAACCCTTAGGTGGATGTGGGGGAATAAAAATAAAGATAAGAATTTCCCAAGAGATACAGTGCACTGGACATCTGAATACACACTTATTTTCAACATGCAGCCAAGCAGTATAATACAAAATTTCTGCTAAGATCACATGTGCGCATGGTACATGCATGTGCCTACACATATCCTCAAGGTTCCCAGGGAGGCAATAGTTTAATTGCATTATCAAGAGAAAACCCACATGACTAGGGTGACTAGATGTCCCGATTTTACAGGGACAGTCCCGATTTTGGGTCTTTTTCTTATATAGGCTCCTATTACCTCCCACCCCCATCCCGATTTTTCACACTTGCTCTCTGGTCACCCTACCCATGACATGCATATAGACCACACAAATTTACGACTAATCTTGATAGGTACCATGCCCCCTCAACTGTCATTGTCTTCAGAGATGCAGTTTATTTAGTGACTGTAATGCCCGTTCATTGCATTGTTACAATCATAAGATCCTGTTGTCTGCAGGGAGCGGCAGCCATTTTGTGTTCAGTCCAGTGTAGACTGTCCCAGAGGAGAGAGAGAGAGGGACCCACCGCATACTCTCACATGGTGACTTGACATTCATTTCCCCCTTAATCTAAAACAATAGTCATTTAGATTCCTTGTGAATGGAGAAACAAAAAAATTATTTGCTCTCTGGAAAGCAATGACTCTGTTTAATACCACACAGGATCAGCTCCCAGAAAACTTCAGGGACTGCACATAAAATAGGCAAAAGTCAGAAAATTAAGTTAAAGACAGAACTTTGTCGTTCACCACCAAGGCTGCTGATTTGAGCTCAGGAAGGGGTTTCTGGCATTTAAGTTATAACACAGACATACCCTTGCTTTCTGCATTTAGTTTCCCTTTCAAAAGAACTTCCAAACTTTTGTGGAAGATTATAAAACATGCATTAACCACACCAAGTGATCAGGTTGGTCCTTTGGGACCCAGCTCTCCTCTTGATTGAATATGGGATAAGGGAGATTAAAATAACAATAATAATAATTTAAAAACACCTCTTCTCAACCTGCTGAAGTGAGACAGCTGCACTGGAGCCACATTCTGCTTCACCAGCGTCCACCGTTCAAGGCAGGTTCAGAAAAAACCCTCTGTTATTCTATTCACTAGAAGGAGGCAGGGTCAATCTTTAATTTAAATACATTTTCATAAACTTTTTTTTTAAAAAGACACATTTATACCACAAACCGGAATAGTCCCTCCAGCCTATCATGTAATTACATAGTTTGGACGCATGCAGTGCTTGCCATAAAGCTGTTTGAAAATTCATGAAACCCAGGGCTCAATCCTGCATTGGTGGAATCAGTGGAAGCCATGTGCATTCTGAACTCCACAGGGTCAGGCCCTTAGAGCCTGAGTGCATATGGTAATTTTTGAAGACCCCTAGAGCTTAGGCCACATTAAACGCCAAGGGTCCATTCCCCTGCCTGTACACCCGCACAGCTCCTGGTGACATAAACAGGAGTTACATGCTTGTATGGAGAACAGAACCGATCTCTAATTGCTGGAGAAATTGCATGTTTAAAATCAAACCCATCTCTGAGAAGTAGGAACATGCAGCAGCATCCACAACCGAGAACGTCTATAGTTTTTTGGAAAAATGTTTCAATGGCCAAACTGATTTCCCCTCCCTCCAAATTGATTAGCAACATTAGATTCACTTTGGCTCTCAGAACTCAGTTTCAAAGAAAGCTACATGTTAGGGGTGATTGAAAACCCCCATAACAAAGAAAACATGAACAAATCTTCAGGCCCAGTTAGGTTTTTTTGCCTACATTATCAGATTCTTGCACTTTCATCTAAAGCGGCGGGTACTGGCCAACATTGGAGACAAGATCCTGAGCGATGTTTCTAAGGCAATGCAAATAAATCCCTGACATTCTGATAATTAGAAGCATTTGGTTCCAATAACTCGTTTAGATGTAATGATGCTCTGCTCTTCTACAACCTTTTTCATCCAAGGAAAGCGCTTTAGAAACACCCCCGAATTATTAAACCTCACTACATCCCATTTTACAGAGAGGGAAACTAAGGCACAAAAATGACTGGCAGAAGGCCACACAGCAGTCCAGTAAGAATGACCCCAGGACTCCTGACTAATTCCTGTGCTCTGATCATAGAGACCAGTCCTTATTGGTATATAATTTAAAACATAGCTTTTGAAAGTGGTGGTTTTGGAAATAGTTTTAGTGATGCTAGATCTTCCCACCAGACCCCTCCACACCACACACATGCCTGTAAATAGACCCTCTGACGACATGCAGCCATTTGGGTGATTAAGCTTTTTAAACAGATTATTACAATTATGCCATGAAATAATTAATGCTAGAAGGATCAATGAGCCAATCCTCTCCTGCCTGATCAGCTTCTTGGGACTGCAGGGTCGTTGATGGAGCTATGTCCTTCTTGTCTCCTACATTTCTATTCCTTTGGACTCATTGTCCTGACACACTAGACAGGCAAGGAAAATACTACAAAGAGCCAAATGAAGAGAGAGTTTTCAACAACATCACCCGAGCCTTAGGGATAATTAAATGACCAGGCTATCAGACCCCACGGGGCATTTCTATTGTGTAACAGATTAAAAAAAATGTTCGCTTTCCAAAAGGGGGTGGGGAGAGCCAGTAGCTGATCTACCTTTAGCTGAATATGTTGGACAACTGATCTGAAACAAGTTTCACATTTTTAATTTGACCAGCTGATCCAGTCCCCCTTCTTCATTTCCCCAGATGGTAGTAGCAGCTGGAATGGAAAATTCTTCACCATCCAGTACTGCAACATCACCTGGCTATCAGACAGACAGAAACACCCAGTGAAATTGGACAGCCTTTCCCTCCCAATGGGAGTGAAATACAGCAAGACAAACAGCCTGTATGGTTTAAAACAATTCGCTCTGAAAAAATTCTTTCACTTTAACTATCTAAAGAGGTATTGATAACACAGCTCCGCTTTATAGTTTTTTGTTGTTGTGTAAGTTGCATGATATATCTTGACATTGTCCCTTTATTCAAAACCAATTCCACTCAGCCAGATAACTGATACTGAAAGCAGCCTGCCAATCATTTTAGCACACAACAGCAGTACTGTATTTTACATATCTATCATGGTAGCACCCAACTTGGGTCTGATGAGTGTAAACTGGCACCACGGCACTGAAGCCAGTGATGCAGTGTCCCTTAATATCAATAGCAAATTAGAGCCAGTACGTCTCTATTGCTTTTAGTAGAAATGGGACCAGAACTTGGGCTAGTTGAAAACTTTCCATGGAAGCTATTTTTCAACAGAAAATTGGGTTTTCAGTTAAATGAAGTTTTTCATTAAAAGGCTCAGCTTTCCAAGGCAAATTTTGATTTTTTTTTTGTTGAAACACCAAACATCCCAAAACTAAAAAGTTTTCAGCTGAAAATGTCAGCAGTTCTGAGTTTTTAGATGAAAAATCAACTTAAAAAAAAAAACAGAAAAGAAATCTATTTTCCAGCTGGCTCTCACCAGAACCAAATGCTTAGGTTCAAAGACCCAGATTTTCTCCAAAGTTTGAGTTTTCTCTGATCCAGGGCTTTGGTTTGGGCCCCAGCTTTAGTGCTAAGATATACATTTTAACTGAAGTCAGGCCCAGTGTTTACATTAAGCTGTTTACTCGATATTGGGCATGACTGTGTATTTAATTGGACACCTTTGCTCGTCTTCTAGCCCCTCCTTTCCAAAAGGACCATCTGAATGTGATGTAGAGCAGCCTCCAATTAATTTGACACCATGTCAGGATTTCCCCCCTCCCCCACCTCCCACCCCAGCTCCCTCCCCTTCCTGGAGACCCACAAAGGAGAGGTCATTTTCATGTCAAGTGGGGTGTGGAGACCAGCTGAGGAGCTCTAGAGCTGAATTGTGCCAATTTGTGCATCCAGTACCCGTTGAAAAAACTCCTGATAGGGAAGCATGAGCCGGCATATGGTGCCTCACTCAAGAGGCTGCCATTCAAGGAACCTGCAAGTGATGGCTCTCTCAGTCTCCCTTTAGAGCCTTTCATTCAAACAGACATTCTCCTCCCCACTTGTGTCTGTCTGTGAAGGGGCCTGGGGACGGGGAGGGGAAAAAAAAGGGGGGGGCAACATCCCCCCTGCCATTCTGACTCCATCTGCACTCAAAAACAAACAGAGCGTGGACACTTTTTTAATATATAGATCTCCCTCCGCCCTTCCAAATTTCTCAAAATGGTTGAGTGAATCAACTGATTGGGTATTCCGAAGGGTTTGCATTCGTGCCCAATTTCATGCCAGATAATTCCAAAATTTGTCTATGAAACTGACTACAAACCCACCCAGCCTACCCATCCTCCCTCTCACCCCACCCCTTTAACCATCCTCAATTTCCAAGGCCATCTCATTTCAACTCACCCCCCATGTCTCCCTCCCATCCTTTAATTGAGGCTTATTTCTTCACTCAGAGCTGCCCTTTCACAAGCAGAAAAGCTGTTGGTGTGAAAGAATGAGCAGAGCAGAGTGGAACCTCCATTTAAAACCACTTCCAGTAAACAAGGTTTTCAGCTCTGGAAGAATGAGGTCTTTTTATTTCTGCTTTGATGTTTCTCTCATGTTCAGTCTTTTCTCCTTTGGCAGGTATAATCATCCACCCGCTCCCATCATCTCTATTCACTTTATTTAAGGTACATCAGTGACCACATGAGCCTTAATTTAAGAACTGATCTGAAATTAGCATCCACCCTTCCTTGGACGTGGTTTTTAAATAATTATTAAACGCTGAAGATATTCCCTTTTGCTAGGTATTGTGGGCATTAGGTATGATTCCAAAGCATGCCAAGAGAACAGAGAAGGGGAGAAGAGGGGTGCAATGGGTGAGCAGTAATCCTGGAACAACCCCCTGCTACATCAGATGATCGTATAGCTCATAATCTGACTTACTCAGATTCCTAAGTTTTCCTCTCTGTTGACTTTGTCTCAAGCTTCCAAGCAAGGAGATCTTGGCACATTTTTTTATAAATGGATCTGGCTTGCCAGGTAAATTGTCATTTGAAATGGTCCCTGATCTAATATACATAATTAGGTGTGAGTTCTTCCCTCACCTACTTGGAGGGTTTTTTTTTTTTTTTTTTTTAACAACAGTCTAACTCTACTGACTTCACTGGAATTGTTCCTGATTTGTTTCATGAAAGAGATGCGAGGAAACTCAGCAAGACCTGAAGATCTCACCTCTGCTCTTTCACTAGCTTTGATTAAGCTCTGCTTGACTTAACTAAGGCTCTGGTTAAGGAAAGCATTCCTATTCAGGAAAGATGCTCAACTTTCAGTACATGCTAACATGAGACTCAATGAGACTTAAAACATACAATGAAGTCTTTTCTAGATTCAGGGCCCATGAGACTGATAGGAGAGAATGTGAGATACCACAGACACATGGATTACCTGCCATAGTATAATAGTATAGTTACATACCACCATCTCCTCCATCTTCTACCATCCCCCAGATATCTTAATGCTTAGAGGAACAGTTCAACCCCCCTAACCCAAACATCCCCTCTGAAGTGTGGAAGAATTCAGAACGGTGCCAAG